>NC_072385.2:31054980-31680230 GCF_028885625.2 Pongo pygmaeus | reverse complement strand
CTGTACACGTGAGGCTCCAGGGTTGCACCTGAGGGGGTGTTACAATTTCAGGTGAGGTGGCACTCAGGATCCCGGCCCAGCAAAGCCTTTTCCTGCTCCATGCCACCCACAACAGGCCGTGAAACAGTGCATAGACAGTGGGAGTGGCAATGTGTTAACTGGGGCTGCTAACCAGAAGCCCGTGCCGAAACCCCCAGCCCTGGCCTCTGGACCCCATGGGGGCTACTACCATTTGAGGGACCCCTATACTGACTGAGACACCCATCGTAGGATGTATCCCACAGATCAATTTATTTTTATTAAAAACAAGGTGGGCATGATGGCTTGTAGTCCCAGCTACTTGGGAGGCTGGGACAGGAGGATTGCTTGAGCCCAGGAATTTGAGGCTGTAGTGCACTGTGATTGCACCTGTGAATAGCCACTGCAGTCCAGCCTGGGCAACACAGTGGAAACAACAACAAAATATACCACCACCCAAAAGAATACAGAACTGGAGAATTCTTGTACATCTGAGACTGTAGACTGAGAATCTTCCCCACTACGTGTATTAAAAGGTCAATAAATAAGACAACAAGCCATTTTGATGAACACAAAATTCTTCATTTGGAGGTTGTGAATGACACGTGTCATTCTCTATCAGCCTTGCCCTCTAAAGTGCTTCTTTATTGGAGGCTGTTTTTGTGTATTATGAAGGAAACCCTCGTTCATACTCATAGGTAATACTGTGTTCAGCATCAGGATGTAATGAGCCAAATACAGAATGTGGGAAATTATACAGGACAAATCATCAAATTTCTTCCTTTAAAAACTGAAAAGAAAAAAACCTATAAATAAAGGAAACTTGAGAGACATTTCAACCAAATGCAATGTGTGAAATTTGATCCAAACAAACTAAATGTAAAATAACATTCAGGAGACAATCAGGGGAAATTTGTGTGCTGACTGGATATTCAATGATATTAAAGAACTGTGGTCACATTTTTTAATGTGATAATAATATTGTGCTTTCATGTTTTTACAGAGTCCCTATGCTTTAAAGGTATACATTAAAATGTTTACAAATAAAATGATATAATATCTTGGATTTCCTTTGTCAACCTTAACTCATGAGATTCAGAACATATAGTTAATTATAGAAAATTCTATAATTCAAGTGCAAAGCTTGAGGATGGCCATCCAGAAACACAGAGTCCAAGTGAGCAGGGTCAGTGTTCCAAAGTAGGAAAGTTAAGGTTTTACTTGTATAGGTAGAGACAGAGAAGTTTTAGCAGGATTACAATATTTTCCGTATCAGACCAGTGCATATGTTATAGTTATTTGAGAACTACAAATATTTGATTGCTACATTCCAAGGAGGATTTATTTATTAATTTACTTTACTACTCTGTGAAGAGGAGTAAAAATCTGTGGGGGTCCTATCTTTGGTGCTGCTTGGCCTTTCCAATTACTTACAGGAAAAAAGGCAGAAGTTGCAGCTGCATGCCACGTGACTCAGGTTGCACAGCGACATCCCTCTCAAGGCTCGGAATACTTTCAATTTCCAACAGCTTTAAGTTTGAATTATTTAATTTCACACCTTCAAAGCAATCCATTGGAGGAGACAGGAAGTGGCCAGGTATATACTTGAAATCAAATTAGCCATGAGTTGATCTGAAGCCATCTTCACAGGGTTAACAAGAATTCTGGATAGAAATACAGTTATAGGTAAGCAGTAATCAGGCTGCACTTTGACCCACTTCCTTGTAACCACAAGTCATGTGGCAGTAGACACTGACTGTTTGTAGACCCATTCTTCCTATTGATAGGACTTCTAACGTTAGCGTCAGAAGGCTTTTAAGAATTGTGTATGATGTTTTTGAGATTCCTAATTCCAGTAAAACAGATGATGCCAACCAATCTGAAGACCCCCACAGAGGAACAGAATCATCATGAGAATACAATTTCTTCAGCTCCCTATCCCATGATTTTACCCTGCACTCTTCAACCAATCAATGATCTCCACACTTTAGCCCACTCCAAAACTCTTAAGAACCCTAGTCCCAAACTCCTCTGGGAGATGGATTTGAGGTTTCTCCCATCTCCTTGTTCAGCAGCTCTACAATTAAACCTCTCTCTGCTGCAATCTGGTGTATCAGTGTATTGACTCACCATGTGTTTCAGGCAATAGACCTATTATGGTTACAGATCATTGTTGGATCTAAGTTACAGGTGCATAACGTTTCATTATACTGTTCTCTCTACTTTTGAAAATATCTGAAAGTTTCTACAATAAAATGATTAAAATAAATGATAATGACAACTCTCACCCCCTTTCTCTCCCTCCCCCAACCAAATAGTGAGGGGTAAGGCTTGTTAGTTTTTCTTCTGGGGCAATACGGAAGGGAAATTAACGAGATTGGGTGGCCCCTGGCAGCCAGTGTAGGGAAAGAAGGTCCTGGAGGTTTGAGGTAGTGATGGCAACTTTGGATCAGGGAAAACCAACTGAGGCCTGGAGCTAGTAACAAAAAAATAAAGACCAAGAAACTGTGCTGAACTTAAGAGCTCAACAGCTGCAAGGTCTGTTCCTATTAGCCTGCCTGACTTTGCTCAACAAGCCTGTAACCAATCCTGAGTACTGAACTCTGGCACAGTAAAAAAAAAAAAAAAAAAAAAAACCTGCCTATTACAGAAATTATCAATTTCACATACACCACTGTGCTAGTTGAGGTAGGCTCATGAAAAGACCGAGGACACAATCCCAGCCCTTGCAAAGTTCACAACATTAAAAGAAGGCCCAAAACTTGGAAAGCAGTATTGCTGGTACAGCATGAATGTACAAACATAATATACACAAGCAACATGGAAAACTGGAGGAGCACCCAAGTTTGCCCAGTTACCCAAGGCGGGCTTCACCAGAAAAATAGCTTTTGAGTTAACACTTGAAGACTAACTTAGTGTTTGCTGGGACAAGAGCCAGGAGTAGGTCATTGGAGAAAGAAGTAAATGAATTTGCAAGACCTAACATGAAACTGCAAGGACACGTTTTTGGGAACTACAGTATTTGTTTTGCTGGAGCATAAAGGGTGGTGGTGGAGGTGTTCCTAAAACCCGTTCTCAGCCTGCATAGACCACCATAATTTAAGCCTGAGGCCCTTTGGGCCTTTTAAAATTCAGTTTCCTGATGGGAAAGGAGAGGAGATCCAACTTCATGGAAAATTTACGGGTTGTGGGTCAGACTGCATTTTGGAGCACAGAGACAGCAACAAGGAGGAAATGGAGAGGGTTTAAGGCCCAACAAAAAACATGTGGTGCAGGCCCGTCGCACAGCCTCACACCTGTAATCCCAGCACTTTGGGAGGCTGTGGTCAGGAGTTCAAGACCAGCCTGGCCAACGTGGCGAAACCCTGTGTCTACTAAAAATACAAAAATTAGCTGAGTGGTGCACGCCTGTAATCCCAGCTACTCCGGAGCTTGAGGCAGGACAATCGCTTGAACCTGGGAGGCAGAAGTTGCAGTGAGCCAAGATCATGCCACTGCACTCCAGCCTGGGCGACAGAGCAAGACTCCGTCAAAACAAAAAACACGTGATGCGGGCAGTAACAACCTACTTCCCACAGTTATAGACCCTTAACGCAGGAAGATGAGTCTATCAGAAATCAATGTTCTGAACCTCCTTTCTGAAAACAGTAGGTTTTGTACTCAATAGTAGTTTTATATGGATTCTGTATCACTGGGTATTGATGTCCAAACAATAAATCCTTTTCCCTTTTTTATTGACATAAAACGTAGTCTGATGCCTAAAAGGTAGTCTGATGCCTAAATGAGCACTTACATTGTATGTCATCAGTAGTAGGCATCAGACTACTTAAATGAGCACTTACGTTGTATGCTTATGCCTGATTATTTCAAAATGACAGATTATGCATAAAATACTATAACAAAAAGGGCTGTTGTAAATATACTTAAGCTGTAAGGAATCAATTAGCATCATAATATTAGTAGCAAAAGGTAGTTGGATAATGTGTGCATAGCTTTGGATTTTTTTTTTTTTTTTTTTACAAAATGTATTTGGATTTTTTTTTTTCTTAATTGACAGGGTTTCGCTTAGTGGAGTGGTGATCTCGGCTCACTGCAGCCTCGACCTCCGGGGCTCAGGTCATCCTCCCACCTCGGCCTCCCGAGTGGGAACTCTAGTTGGGTGCCACCAGGCTTGGCTAATTAACTTTGAAACGACTTAGACAAGGCCTCTGCCATGTGCCTTGCACAATAAACTCTCCACAAACATCTGTTCAGCGATTTTACAGAACTGCGGTCCCACGCCTGCTTTCAGGGAAGCTTCCCGTTTCTCTGGAGTTACTTCCCCTCACTTTGGGGGTGCTAGACGTCCTATTGCGCAAACTTGGCCCCTGGCCAAGGGGTCCGCCCTGGCGCAAGCTGTGGTATACAGGCTGCGCGCCCTGCCTCGGCCCACAGGCGCCTGAGACCCCGGGACGGATCGCGGTCCGAGGCTCCGCGGAGCTTACGCCTGCGCACAGCGCGGCCGGGCGGGCGGGGGCGGAGCCAGGGCCGATCACGCCCTTCGTCCGCTCCGCCAGGTGCGCGTGCGCAGCGGCCCCGACCCCGCCTCAGTCTTCCTGGGCGGCGGTGGGTGTCCGCTTCTCTCTGCTCTTCGACTGCACCGTACTCGCGCGTGACCCTGACTCCCCCTACTCAGCTCAGCGGTGCTGCCATGGCGTGGCGGCGGCGCGAAGCCGGCGTCGGGGCTCACGGCGTGCTGGCTCTGGCGTTGCTCGCCCTGGCCCTGTGCGTGCCCGGGGCCCGGGGCCGGGCTCTCGAGTGGTTCTCGGCCGTGGTAAACATCGAGTACGTGGACCCGCAGACCAACCTGACGGTGTGGAGCGTCTCGGAGAGTGGCCGCTTCGGCGACAGCTCGCCCAAGGAGGGCGCGCATGGCCTGGTGGGCGTCCCGTGGGCGCCCGGCGGAGACCTCGAGGGCTGCGCGCCCGACACGCGCTTCTTCGTGCCCGAGCCCGGCGGCCGAGGGGCCGCGCCCTGGGTCGCCCTGGTGGCTCGCGGGGGCTGCACCTTCAAGGACAAGGTGCTGGTGGCGGCGCGGAGGAACGCCTCGGCCGTCGTCCTCTACAATGAGGAGCGCTACGGGAACATCACCTTGCCCATGTCTCACGCGGGTGAGCAGGCCGGGGCGCGAGGACGGGAGGGGGACTTCTGCGCGGCAGCCGAGGCTGGGGTCTTCAGGGTTGGCCCTGAACCGCAGGCCGCGAAGCGGGCCTGGCACGACTCTCAGGCCTCTGGCCGTTGGAACTTTCAGGGAAGCCCTCGTTTGCTCGGTGCGGCTCCCCGAGCGCTGTTGGGAGGGAGGTAAGTCTGCAGACAAGATGTGATCTTCGCCTTTGATCGATGAGGTGAAGGGAGTACTAAAGACGTTAAAATCCACAGAAGGAGGCTTGTGGTTCTAACAGGTGGAGAAATCTCATGATTCCTAATCATGGGCCCCTTTTCCATTTACCGCTTCCCAAAGTCCGAGGGGTGAGTAGGAATCCAAACTCTTCCCCCAGCACGCGCCACGATCGGTTGTCCCTTCACCGACATAAAGTGATGGCTCGTTGGCACTCTGGTTTCTTCGCTTTCTTGAATCATGTCTGAATATTCTAAACTCTGAGTCAGAAAACCTGCATCTGACTGAGTCGGTGATCCTTGACCTGTGCTTTCTAACTTGCTAAATTTAGGGTTGTAACACTGGCTGTACTGCCAGTCAGATTCACTGAGGCTTGAGTTACGATCAAAATATTAAAATTAGTGTATTCATTCAAGAAAAGATCTTGGGGCCGGGCACAGTGGCTCACACCTGTAATCCCAGCACTTTGGGAGGCCGAGGTGGGAGGATCGCTTGAGGCCAGAAGTGTGAGACCAGCCTGGCCAACATAGACCCCATCTCTACATAAATTTTTAAAAATCGCGTGGGCGTGGTGGCGCCCACCTGTATACAGTCCCAGGCACTGAGGAGCTGAGATGGGAGAATCACTTGAGCCCAGGAGGTGGAGACTGTAGTGAGCTGTGATTGTGCCACTGCACTCCAGCCTGGGTGACAGAGCAAGACCTCAAGGAAAAAAGACAAAAAAGACCTTGCTATTTGCCAGGCAACCCTTCCTACACATACCATTCCCTAGGGCAGCAGGTTGTATCTTCAGGCAGTAGTCATAGTTTAAGTCTTATTTTGCAAAATATCCTTGAAACTAAGTTCCGGGTAAAATAACGACCAGTACACAGAGAGTGAGCATACTCTGTTATGTAAGATAACATCACTTTATGCATCACACAACTAGTTGACTCATTCTCAGCTGAATGTGGTTAGTTTTGGTTTTTGTTTTCAGTTTCCACTGCTACTAAGTCAGACATTCTTTTTCTTATACTTCTGTTTTTTGCTCTGTTTTGGCTTCCTGAATGCAAGTTCAGGTCCTAACAGTAAAGTGAGGACAGAAAAATAACCTTGGATTTGCCTATTTTATGAAGTGATGGGAAAGGTAGTCGGTTGAGAGACTGTTGAGAAGAATTAAAGACTGTTAGGACAACTCAAGAAGATTGAAGACTGAGGGAGATGCAGGGGAATGGGCAGAAACTGTGGGAGTACGGGATGGCGGGACAGAGTTGGTAGGGTGTGTTTGAAATTGGGTGGGAGTGATCTGCTAGAGTCTTCCAGAAGGCAAGAAGGCTGAGTCCAGAACACTGGAGGCTTGGTCACAGGCGGTCCAAGGACAATTCCTCAGTTGCAGCAGAAAGGAGGGCGTGGGAATGAGAGCAGATGTCCATGTGGTGTCACTGGGCTAGGCACTACGTTTGGTGCGGTTATTCCAGTGATTACAAATCTATTTAATTGTCACGGTACCCAGGCTGCTTTTCCACAAGAATGTCATGAAAGGTCCTGTCAGATTTGACATAGCACTTCACATATATATTATCAACAGTGTTCCCTGCTTTAGTAGTTCTGTCAAAGAAAAGAGGTTAGTGTGCCATGATTCTCTGATGTTGGGTTCTTATACACCCATCTTAATGTAGACTCTTTTTCAAATAGCAGGTTCATCAGCCTGCAGTTTTCCAACTCTACTTACTGCATTTTTTGATAATAGCATTAAGAAACACCTATTCGGGCTAATAGCACTTGTAACCATGGTTCAGCAAGCTTGCCTGCTTATGTTATTGACGTGTAATTTATCCAGGGCCAGAAAAACAACCATGATGTTCATGAGAAATCCACTTCTTGGGAGCTTCTCTTCCCATTATCGGTGTCCATTCTAGCCTTTTTAGTGAGAGGATAATTCTGTTTGAGAGAAAAGGCCAACGAAACAATTTAAAGATGTGTGAAGTGTCCAGTCTGCAGACACAGCTCACACAGCTCAGTGTTCTGCATAGAGTGACTCACTCTTCCCAACAGCCTTTAAGGTAGGTGTTTGACCACGGAGTACATACAGATGAGGAAACTGATGCTCAAGGAGTTTAAAGGATTAGCCAGAGACAACACAGTAATCTAGTAATCTAGGGCCAGATAATTCTTTGTTCTCTCTCCCTCTCCCCCTCCTCTCCCTCTCCCTCCCTGTTCCTACCCCCCTCACCCCATGTATGTCTTTGTGTGTGTTGGGGCGGGGGTTGCCCTGTGCATTTAGGATATCTTAGCTGCATCCCTGGCCTCCACCCACTAAATTCCACTTCTGACAATCAAAGATGTCTCCAGATATTGCCAAATGTTTAGAGAGTGGGGGAGAGGCTGACAAAATTATCCAACATTTTGAAACACTGATTTAAGGGAAATTAGTTTGCTAGCAGTGTGACACATGGATTAAACAGAGCAAAAGCTGGAAACAGAATCCACTTAGACTGTGGGGCTAGTCTAAGTAGAAATATAAGGGCCAGTACTATAGTCGTGACTGCAGAAATGAAAAGACCCTTACAGAATGTGGCCACATTGGGTATAACTTTTTGAGAAAGGAATTAATTCACAAGGTGACTGTGTACAGACAGCCTGGAAGACAGCTCAGACTTAGGTTTCTGTATTTAGTCAGAGTGTGACTAGAACCAGGAAAGATCACTGATTCAGTGGTTCTCACTGTTCTATGTAACACTGGTTTTCAATGAAATAGGTAGAGGTGGCCTGCCTGTAAAATTGAATACTAGGCTGAGTGCATTGGCTCATGCCTGTAATCCCAGCACATCGGGAGGCCGAGGCTGGTGGATCATGAGGTCAAGAAATCGAGACCAGCCTGGCCAACATGGTGAAACCCTGTCTCTATTAAAAATGCAAAAATTAGCCAGGCGTGGCGGGCGCCTGTAGTCCCAGTTACTCAGGAGGCTGAGGCAGGAGAATTGCTTGAACCCGGAAGGCAGAGGTTGCAGTAAGCCGATATTGCGCCGCTGTACTCTAGCCTGGGTGACAGAGTGAGATCCTGTCTCAAAAAAAAAAAAAATACTAGTAGTCTCTTCCCAAGCCTTCGGAGAATTTCTCCAGTTTTTCTGAAACCTATTACTCGTCTCTACTAGAATCCAGTACAAGATGCTTTTAGGATTTAAATCAGTATTTTATTGTGGCTCTAAAAAAAGTGTGACTTGAATTTTTTTGTCCAAACAACTGTAAGGACTGTTGCTGTTGCCCAAAGTCAATTCTGTTTACTTTAGCAGACATATATTCAGCAGCCACTTTGGGTTAAGTATTATACCTCCTGAGGGATAGAAATGCATAGGACACAGGCCTGCCCTTGAGAGGTGAAGGCCTTGAGAGGTCTAGTAGGAGTGATACACAGAACTTTCCAGACAATATGGTTTGGACCTCATATAATTCCAGTATGCACAGGTGCTTAGGAAGCATAAAGGAAAGTTTTTTTTTTTTTTTGAGGCAAGGTCTTGCTCTGTCACCCAGGCTGGAGTGCAGTGGCATGATCTTGGCTCATTGCAACCTCTGCATCCTGGACTCAAGTGATCCTCTCACCTCAGCCTCCCAAGTAGCTGGGACTACAAGCGCACGCCACCATGTCTGGCTAATTTTTGTATTTTTTGTAAAGATGGGGTTTTGACATGTTGGTCAGGCTGTTCCCGAACTCCTCAGCTCAAGTGATCTGCCTGTCTTGGCCTCCCACAGTGCTGGGAGTATAAGCCACCACACCCGGCTAAGGAAAGGGATTTAAGGCAGGTATTGCAAAGGTATCAAAGTAAGCTTGACCAAGGTAGGTGGAAATTAGTAAACATCAAAGCACTACAACAAAAGCTTTTACAGGATATTGGCCTTAAATTAACATACATATGTTTGTTAACAAATAGGCTGATCCTTTAACTGAAATCTTAGTGTGGTCTTTTAAGAATGGCACTTTCATTTTTTAACAGTTATTTACTGAGTGCCAAGTACTGGCAAGGCTTGGAGCTATATTTGGGAATCTGCCAGAATTGGGTGGCAGGGGAGGTTACAAAGGTATAAGAAATCCCTCCTATTGATTAGAGGTATAAAAATAAAATTAAAAAAAAAAATCCCTGACCTCTAGAGAGTTCACATGTTGAGAGGGGTGTGCAGTTTGTATTTGCAGAGCAGGTTAAATAGTCTTTTATGAATGGATAATAAATTCTTGATGCTGTGTAATGCTACACTCTCACAAATGATCAAAAAATTTAGATTTGAATTTAAGATGTATTTTGGGGTTGGGCGCAGTAGCTCACACCTGTAATCCCAGCACTTTGGTAGGCTGAGGTGGGTGGATCACCTGAGGTCAGGAGTTCGGGACCGGCCTGGCCAACATGGCAAAAACCCCGTCTCTACTAAAAATACAAAAAAAAAAAAAAAATTGCCAGTGTCGAGGCAAGTGTCTGTAGTCTCAGCTACTTGGGAGGCTGAGGCATGAGAATAGTTTGAACCTGGGAGGCAGAGGTTGCAGTGAGCTGAGATTGTACCACTGCACTACAGCCTGGGCGACAGAGCAAGACTCTCTCTCAAAAATAAAATAAAATGTATTTTGGTGCTATAGGAAGACAGAAATGGCACTTCATAGCCTCACAGAGGGTGGGATTAGCTAGGACACTTCCCAGAAAGGTTGAGGTTTTTTTGGTTGGTTTTGGGGTTTTGTTTTTGTTTTTTTTTTTTTAGAGACAAGTGTCTCAGTCTGTTGCCCAGGCTGGAGTGCAGTGGCACAATCATAGCTCACTGTAGCTTTGCCCTTTAGGGATCAAGCAGTCCTCCCACCTTAGCCTTCTGTGTAGCTGGGACTACAGGTGCATGCTGCCACATCTGGCTAATTTTTTAAATGTTTTGTAGAGATAGGGTCTCCCTGTGTTGCCCGGCTGCTTCCGAATTCCTGGACTCAAGCTGTCCTTCTGCCCCAGCCTCCCAGAGTGCTGGGATTGCAGGTGTGAGCCACCACACCTGGCCGAGGTTGAGTTTTGAAGGACAAGTTAAAGTCGATGGGAAAGGTGTGTTGTGTGCGGTAGAGGTGAGTGGGCTATAGGACATTCTGAGGGGCAGAAGGTCTGAGATAAAGCAGTGCATTTGGGAAAATTACAAAAGAGTTCTTAACATTGTCAAGTTACATTAACATTGAATATAGTATTATATTCAAAAATACAAAATATTTTTGAGCGAGACAAATTGTCTAAAACATAATTTAAAATTGAATGCCAAAAAGAGAATTGTACTTAGTTGGGGTCCTCCTAACTCACCCTAACCAACCATAAAAACGTTTGTTTTGTATAATGGCTTCACATTTCCATGATATTTACATTCATATTGATGAATTCACCAAATTCACCTGCTAGGGAATCTCTTTATTGGGAATTCTCCTTATTGAGTCATTTTAACTATAGCACTAAAAGATGAGCCAGTTTTTCAGATTGATTCATTCACGTAGAAGCCTGTTTATGGGCCATCACTGCTTGACGCTAGGGCTACAAAAATTAATAAATAAGATCAGGTAACACTTGTCTAGTAAGGGAGGCCTATAAATAAATTATAGTAGGTGTGCAAAAAGAGGTATCTAAGAGGCAGATGGTGCTGAAAAGCCTTAAGTTGAGCTTATGCTGAACCTTAAAGATTTGACCAGAAATTCTCCAGAGAGGAGGGGAAAAAAAGTAGAGAGAGTGTTGCAGTTAGCTATTGGGGAAAAGAAGACTTGAAAGTTTATAGTATTCTCTTTCTGGAACTTTAAAATGATTTCTTGCTGCCTAAATTAGTTTTCTAGAACAGATATCTGATCCACTACTTTAAATATTTCAGTAACTGCCATGTCCTTCAAGAGAATGTTGAAATCTACTTTAAATAGTTGTCTTGGGAGGAGAAATAGTACACTAGACTCATGTCATCCAGAAGAATTTTAAAGCTGTTGACCAAGTCAGAACTTTTTTCCTTTATTATTATTTTGACAAGGTGATAAGAGGAATGCAGAAATTTGAAAACAAACACAAAACAAACAAAAAAACCAGAAGTAAACACAACTTTACTTTTTGGTGCAGAAGAGTGTTAAATTATGTTACGGGTAATTTGGTTTGTTGAAAATACTATCTTTGAGGTGGGACGTCGTGATGCATACCTGTAATCCTAGCACTTTGGGAGGATGAGGCAGGCGGATTGCTTAAGACTAGCCTGGGCAACATAGTGAAACCCCGTCTCTACAAAAAATATAAAAAGAAAAATTAGCTGGGTGTGGTGGCACAGTCCCAGCTATTAGAGAGGCTGAGATGGGAGGTTCACCTGAGCCTGGGAGGTCAAGGCTGCAGTGACCTATAATCGTGCAAGGTGACATTTTTTAGTCAAGCAATATTGGTAACAACGTTAAGGCCTAAGGAAGGAAGAGATAACCTCTAAGGGCTTTTTCTCTGTCATCCCAAGTCTTTTGAGTTTCTGTGAAGAAATCCAGCCATTTAGTTTGGAAATAAGCTGTGATTTGGTCTCATGTGCCAGTTAAGGAAGGGTCGTGCACAATAACTTGAGCAGCTTAGCTCCTTAGTGTTGGCCAGAGAGGCGGCGATGCATCGGAGGCAAGAGTAGGGCCCACAAGGTGCCCGTGCCTGGCACCCCTTGCGGTTGTGCACACACTGACCCCTGAACTAGCACGTTTTTACCCAACTGCCCTGCCTCCGGTTCATCCCCTGAAATGTTCTGGAAAAGCAAATCTCAGGGTATAAAGAGTCTTCGTTCTGGGTTTTGTTAATTTAAAATAATTCCTAGAAGCAGTCTTGCTGCTATGATTATAATATAGCAAACTGTTTAGAACTCATGCTAGGTAGGTTTTTTTGGTTTGCTTTAATAGAGACAGGGTTTTGCCATATTGCCCAGACTGGTGTCAAACTCCCTAGGGTCAAGTGATCCACCTGCTTTGGCCTCCCAAAGTGCTGGGATTACAGGCATGACCCACTGCACCCAGCTAATGCTAGGAAGTTTTTAAAAAATAGTAATTTATTTTAACTCAGCAAACTAAGATGAATTTCCTAGGTGAGAAATTTCAGATTGATATTGCAAGTGTTTTCTGCTCAGGGTTTCCTGATACTTGTTGCGGCAGTATCACTTCCCCCACCCCCAGCCTTGAGATTGTAGGTGTTAAAGAACCTTTTAAATCTCAGTTAATCTTCTGTCTCCCACTCATCTGTTCATTTATTCAACAAGGTACCTTTGCATGTATCTTAGTCACCAGCCAAACTGGGCTGGTCACCATCCCAAATATATTTTGTTGTGGTCTACAGTCTAGAAACCCTCTTCCTTTGCTTTGTAAACTTTTTTTGTCTTCTTTGAGATGTGACTCCAGTGTGCCTGGGGAGATTTCCCTCCACCCCAAGCAAAATTGTCTCCTTACTTCTGTAGCTCTTTGTTACTCTGCTTTCTTATTGAAAAAGTGGTAGTCCAAAATAGAGTCATTCTCATTCCCATTTTGTAGCTGCAGAAGCATTCTCAGTGACCATGGATTTGTCCAACCTCCCAGGCAGTGGATAACAGTGATTTTTGCACCCAGGTCTGTCTGGCTGTGAAGCCTGTGATCCTATGAAGGGGGGTGGGGAAGGGACGCTACCTTGGAGCTGGGTCTTCAGACTTTAGAACTGGCTTTTTCAGGTGGTGTGTGACATTGAGCAACTCCCTAGAATTTCTTAACACTCAGCTGTAGAATGATAGTGTGGCCTTTTCCTGCTTCAAGTGAGATATAAATGTGAACATGTTCTTCCCCATTACCACACAAAGAACGTGGTATCAGTACCAGAAATTGATTCAACTGTCATCATAGCATAGTTTAGTTTTCTTTGTAAAAGCTTTTAACTGAGATGGGAACATGAGAGTTCGTTGTACTATTCTTTCTACTTTGTATGTGCTTGAAATTTTCCACAAAAGCAAGTTTACAAAAAAGACTTTTAGCTTGCAAAGTGCCATATAGTTATATAAGATATAACCATCATAATTCTTTCTATATACATCCTTCTTAACTACTAGATGTTTATTTTCCTGATGGCAGAAAATGCCTTCCTCCTTTGTTGTGTCCACTTGTGATGACATGGTTGGTTGTGTGGGTGCCTCAGAAACTACATTTCTTGCCAAGGGACCCTTTTAGACAGGCAGGTCATCAGATGATAGGATCAGCCTCCACACAGGGGCTACCTTAGAAGGGTGCCCTTCTGGTGTTTCAGTAACTAAATCCCAAAGCTTGAGATCTACAGTGGATTTGCTGCAGATGAAATTTCTCTCCACAATAAAATAGTGTTAGAGTGTGGTTTTAGTGTAATGTCAGGGAACATTCTTTATATACCCTTTCAAGTTATTTTTTGTTTTGTTTTGAGACAGAGTCTCGCCCTGTTGCCCAGACTGGAGTGCAGTGGCGCGAGTGCAGTGGCGCGATTTTGGCTCACTGCAACCTCCGACTCTGGGTTCAAGCAATTCTTCTGCCTCAGCCTCCAGCGTAGCCGGGATTACAGGCATGAGCTACCATGCCCAGCTAATTTTTTGCGTGTGTAATATTAGTAGAGATGGGGTTTCACCATGTTGGCCAGGCTGATATCAAATTCCTAACCTCAAGTGATCCACCTACCTTGGCCTCACAAAGTGCTGGGATTATAGGCGTGAGCTACCATGCCTAAAAGTTATTTTTTGAATAGCTAATATGTGCACATGGTACAGAATTCTTACTGTGCAAATAAGACTCCCCACCCTGTCCTGCATCCCGAAGCGCCTCTCCCCAGAAACAGTCATGGTCTCCAGTCTCTGGGGTAGCCTTCCAGAGGGTAGTATGTGTTGATGGGAGCATATAGGTCTTTGGGTTTTCGTTGTTTTTTGTTTTTTGGGTTTTTTTGTTTGTTTGTTTGTTTGTTTTTAAGGACTGCATGCTGTCCACACAGTTTACATGTTGTGTGTTTTTTATCTTGAGTACTGTCAGTACTTACAGAGCTGCTACTTCAGCCTTCATACACTTACTGTAATTTATATAGCTTTTTTCCTTTCGATGAACGTTTAGATTGTGATAGCAAAAACTTAGGGAAAAACATTGGCAATAAATCTTTTTTATTTATTTATTTTTATTATTATTATTTTTGAGACAGCATCTTGCTCTGTTGCCCAGGCTGGAGTGCAGTGGCATGATCTCGGCTCACTGCAACCTCTGTCTCCTAAGCTCAGGTGATCCTCCTGCCTCAGCCTCCCTAGTAGCTGGGACTACAGACATGCACCACCACACCCAGCTAATTTTTGTATTTCTTTTAAGTAGGGACAGGGTTTTGCCATGATGGCCAAGCTGGTCTCAAACTTCTGATCCATCCTCCTTGGCCCCCCAAAGCGTTGGGATTACAGGTGTGAGCCACCGTGCCCGGCCAGCAATAAATCTTTATAGATACCTCATTGGTTACATCTGTTCAATTAAGTTCCTGGGCACAGAATTGCTGGGCCAAAGAGACATGGACTTTCAGAATTTTTTGAATGCCGTTGCCTTTCGTAGAAGAGTGTAGTAATTTATTCACCCCCTGGTCCAGCAGTGTGCGAGAGTGCTCATTCGTGCCTATTTTTGCCAGTATAGTGTATCAGACTTTTTGATCTTTGCCAGTCTTACAGGAAATGTTTTCATTTGTTACCAAGGAAGACTTTTAAACACATGAAAACATGTGTTTAAAATCCCTTTTGCAGGGAGAGAGTGACTGCCAGTGGACACAGCGTTTCTTTTTAGGGTAATGAAAACGTTATGGAATTAGATAGTGATGATGGTTGTACAACCTTATGAATCTACTAAAAGCCACTGACTTGTATACTTACTTAAAAAGGGTGAATTTTGTGGTATGTGGATTATATCTCAATAAAGCTGCTATTTAAAATATCCATTTGGTCAGGCGTAGAGTGGCTCATGCCAGAATCCCAACACTGTGAGAGGTAGAGGTGGGAGAATTGCTTGAGGCCAGGAGTTCAAGGCTAGCCTGGGCAACATAGTGAGACCCCATCTCTAAAAAAAAAAAATGAAAAAAATTAGCCAGGTGTAGTGGTGTGTGCCTGTGGTTCCAGCTACTCAGGGGGCTGAGGCGGGAGGATCACTTGAGCCCAGGAGTTTGAGGCTTCATTGAGCTAGGATCCCACCACTGTACTCCATCCTGGGTGACAGAGTGAGACCCCATCTCTTTAAAAATAAAAACAAAACAAAAAACCCTTTTTATTTTCTTTTCTGCAAATCAACTTCATTTTCTTTGTTTTTCTATTACTCTTATAGGAAATTAGTTTTTTGTCTTTGTTATGTTACCAATTTTTTCCAAGTTGACCATTTGCTCTTTTTGTGTTTTGTTTGAGACGGAGTCTTGCTCTTGTCGCCCAGGCTGGAGTACAGTGGCTCAATCTTGGCTCACCGCAGCCTCTGCCTCCTGGGTTCAAGCGATTCTCCTATCTCAGCCTCCTGAGTAGCTAGGATTACAGACGCCCACCACCACACCTGTTTAATTTTTGTAATTTCGGTAGAGACGGGGTTTCGCCATTTTGGCCAGGCTGGTCTCAAACTCCTGACCTCAGGTGATCCGCCCGCCTCAGCCTCCCAAAGTGCTGGGATTACAGGCGTGAGGCAACGCGCCCGGCCGACCATTTACTTTTTTGAACTTGGTTTTGCTTTTACTTATGGTGAAAATTTTCATCTTTATGTAATTAAAAAAAAAAATTTTTAAGAACCTCTGAGGTAGTTTTTATACTTGGAGAAGTTTTTCTTCAATATTTTTTAATTCCCATGTTTCTTGCCATTGTATGTTTCCTCTTTTTTTATATATACACTTAAGTCTTTAATTTAGTTGGAATTTATTTTGGCGTAAGTTGTGAGAAATGGATGCAGCTTCCCCTGGCCCGCCACACCAATGATACCCAGTTGCCCCATGTGATTTTTTAAATAATTCATTTTGCCTCATGCATTTGGAATTCTGCTTTTATGCACTAAATTCTTTCATGTATTTGGATCTATTTCTGAACTTTTATTCTGTCTCATTCTGTGGGTGTCTCCATATGCTACAGCCACAATGTTTTAATTACTTTAACTCTAAAGACCAGTCCAGGTTTCACTGTTTAAAACGTTGTTCTGATCGTCTTATTTTCCTTCTAAGTGAACTTAGAAGCAATATTTTTAGTTCTTTTTTAATCTTATCGATATTTTATGATTATTGCATTAATTTGTAGCTAACTACATGTAAAATTTTTTATTTTAGCCTTTCTTTTCTATGTCTCTTAATTTTTGTCTCATGTCTGCTTATGCCTTCAGAGCAATGCTAAATAATAGTGATCATAGTAGAAATTCTCATATTGTCTCCCTGATTTTAATGAACATGCTTTAGGCATTATGTATTAGTACTCATAAGTGGAATTGGTCTGTATAGTTTTTTGTTTGTTTTTCGTTGAGATACAGTCACACTTTGTCACCCAAGCTGGAACGCAGTAGCGTGGTCTCAGCTCACTGCAGCCGTGACCATCTAGGCTCAAGCAATTCTTCTGCCTCAGCCTCCCAACTCATTTTTTCTTTAAATTATTTGTAGAGACAAGGTCTCGCTTACACAGGCTGGTCTCCAACTCCTGTCTTCAAGCTATCCTCCCATCTCAGCATCTCAAAGTGCTGGGATTACAGGTGTGAACTACCACACCTGGCTTGTATGGTTCTTTTGTTGGTTGTTTATTACCATGTTTGGTTTTATTATCTTAGAAGTAATTTTTAAACTTTTTTTAATCTGCTGTGGAACAACTTAAATATCATTGGTATTACTTGTGCCTTAAAGGTTTGGTGGTAGATTTCACCTGTGAAACTGAACAGTGCTCTAGCTTTTGGGGGAATAGTTCTTTTTTTTTTTTTTTTTTTGAGATGGGGTCTCGCACTGTCACCCGGGCTGAATTGCAGTGGGCATGATCTCAGCTCACTGCAACCTCCGCTTCCCGGGTTCACGCGATTCTCCTGCTGCAGCCTCCCAAGTAGCTGGGATTACAGGCACACACCACCACACCTGGCTAATTTTTTGTATTTTTAGTAGAGGCGGGGTTTCACTATGTTGGCCAGACTGTTCTCGAACTCCTCACCTAGTGATCCACCCGCCTAGGCCTCCCAAAGTGCTATTACAGGCATGAGCCACTGTGCCCGGCCGGGGGAATAGTTCTTAGTGATTTATTCTATTACTTCTAATGTAATCAGTTTCTTTTGGAACCAGGCTTGGTAACTTATGTTTCCTATGGAATTTTTCTAATGTATTTATATATGTAGATGAACATAGTACCCTTATATTTAATTTAATGTTCTCTATCTTATTTTGCGTTCTTCACATTGATTTCTTTGTTCTTTCCTACAGGAACAGGAAATATAGTGGTCATTATGATTAGCTATCCAAAAGGAAGAGAAATTTTGGAGCTGGTGCAAAAAGGAATTCCAGTAACGATGACTATAGGGGTTGGCACCCGGCATGTGCAGGAGTTCATCAGCGGTCAGTCTGTGGTGTTTGTGGCCATCGCCTTCATCACCATGATGATTATCTCGTTAGCCTGGCTAATATTTTACTATATACAGCGTTTCCTATATACTGGCTCTCAGATTGGAAGTCAGGTAATGATGGATAACTCTGAATTTTGCTTTTTAAAAGATAATTCATAAATATGCCACATATATATTCCTAGAAGTTACATTTGACCATATTCTTGATTTTCGCTTATATTATTTAAGTATTCAACATGACTTTTTGGAAGTAACTTTTTAATTGGACTATGTTAAATTTTTTGTTTTGTGGGAAATTAGATACCTTTAAGTCTGGGTTACCTTTTGCACATTTGTTTCCTGCAGGAACCCACTTAGTCCCTTGCCAGACACAAAGGAGTGATGAAAAGACCTGAGTTAAGGGTGGACCTGTCCTTAGGTAGCCCTCATTCTCTGACGAGGCCTAAAGGTGAGGAGCAGAGAGGAAGGGGGGGCCTCTCTGTCTCCATCGTGGAGCCTTAGTAAAGCCATTTGTCTCTCTCAGAGACAGCAAAGAGAAGGGCTGTCAGAGAGCCAGTGGCTTCCCAAGGCAGGCCTTTTGAACGTCCACTTATTTCTGTCATTGTGGAAAGTTGACTGTTCTGTCTTGAGGACTAGGAAGAGGTCTTTACCTTTTAGGTACTTGAATAGATGAGCATATGGTACCCCTATCCTCAGCTTCTTACTTTCTTGACAATATTTAAGCATAAGAAGTGGTTTCTTCTTCAGACAAGAAATTAAAATCAGTACTCTTGGTGAAACACCTCTTAAAGTTACATATGGCTGTTCTGCATGTTAAGACTTGAATGGCTTTTGTTGTTCGGGGGCTTTTTTATGAAGTTGGTGCAAAGGTAATTGCAGTTTTGCCATTAAAAGTTATTTTCAGTATAGTCATTTGACTTTGCCTTTCAAATGAAGTGTTTTCTGTATGCTTATGTGTATTATATTTGTGACTTTTAAGAAAAATAGTGATTTAATTTAAATTTTTCAATAACTATTAATATTTTCCTACCCAAGAGCCATAGAAAAGAAACTAAGAAAGTTATTGGCCAGCTTCTACTTCATACTGTAAAGCATGGAGAAAAGGTAATATTTTCATGGTTTTTCTTTTGTTTTGTGGTTTAGAGTAGAGAATATGCTGTACGTGTTTATTTTGAAGAAGGATTGGCAGAAATATTTTGCCATTGAGAAGGGCCTTCTAGACCTGCATTAATGTGGCAGCCACTAGTCACATATAGCAATTTGCATTTAAATGAATTTAATTTAAAATTGAGCCCCTCACTGGTGACACTTGAAGCACTTTGAGAGCCACAGTGGCTGGTTGCTGCCCTCCTGGACAGCTCTGACATTCCCAGCAGTGACGAAAGTGGTACTGGTTAGAACCAGATAATTATAAAGACACAGAGGAGCATACAGTCTTCACAGACCCTTGATAGCTTCAGTTCATTTCTGTTAAATCTGAGACTATGTGTCCACTCCCTTGGAGTCCTTTAGTTACAGGGAGAAAATGTTGGCATTTGTGGAGAAGGAGAGAAAAGATGTTTTTAAAACTACTTTTGGAAAAAGAAACATTTTGACATGGCCAAACTGACACTTAAAAGTTCAAAATCATACCAGAATTTTAAAGCATTTTTGAAATAAGACAAATCCTGAATCTAGAAGCTCAGATTCTTGGAGGATAGATGCCTTAGAAGGAAAACTGTTGCTAATGCATAGTATTTATTCTTTTCATAGTTCTGGTACGCTCTGAAATGTTGATAATTATGTTGACTTGCAGCTATGACTTGGTTCAGCTCTTTTGATTTTCATGTTATCTCACTAAGTTATCAAAAATCTGTTCCACCCTCCAATCTCTACTCCCCTTCAGAAAGAAAGAGTACGTGCACTTATGGGTGTATATGTCTTTCTTTGACCTTAAAGGATTAAAGCAAAAATAACACATTAGCTTACAGACCTTTGATTTTTTTTTGTTTTTAATTTGGAATTGATACTAATGAGGCTTTGAGAATTATATTGGTGGCTACCATTCCTTTGCTGATTGCTTTCATACTACAGTTCAGTTTTGATAGTTTGTGCAAGGTATTATTTTCTTTCCATACAAATGTGTTAAACAGAAAAAGTAAAAAAAAAAAAAAAGATCACATCTCATGGCTTAAGATCAGTGTCTGATTTGCAGATCACTCAGAAGGTCCTTGGGGGATAGAGTTTCCAGTTAATGCCTGTGACAAACTCTGCACACATTCAGCATAGTCAGTTACTTGACAAACATGTGGTTTATGTTCCTCTTGGAACATGCCTTCTTAGCCTCCTTAGCAGGAAATTGCAGTTCTTTTTTTTCTTCATTTGAGATGGAGTCTCGCTCTGTCACCCAGGCTGGAGTGCAGTGGCGCAATCTTGGCTCACTGCAAGCTCCGCCTCCCAAGTTCATACCATTCTCCTGCCTCAGCCTCCCGAGTAGCGGGAACTACAGGCGCCCGCCACCATGCCCGGCTAATTTTTTGTATTTTTAGTGGGGACGGGGTTTCACCATGTTAGCCAGGATGGTCTCGATCTCCTGACCTCGTGATCCACCCGCCTCGGCCTCCCAAAGTTGTGGGATTACAGGCGTGAGCCACCATGCCCAGCCGGAAATTGCAGTTCTTAAGTATGAGAAGACATAGATGTATATGTTTAATTTACTGAATCAAATCTTTGAGAACACAAGTCAATTGGTATTATCCTCTTCCCATACAGAACACTTTTGAAAATGTGCTTCCAGGGACTGTTTCTTCAAAGTTGTCAAAATAATGGTTGAAAAAAAGAGGATCCCTTGCAAAAAAGCCTTATGGTATATATATTTTTAAGAAGATTTCTAAATGATCCATGAGGTATATACAGATGGCCCCCACCTTCCAATGGTTTGACTTAACAATTTTTCAGCTTTATAACAGTGTGAAAGCAATATGCATTCAGTAGAAACCATACTTCAAGTGTTGTTTTTCACTTTCAGTATGGTATGCAGTAAATTATATGAGATAGTCAATACTTTATTATAAAATAGGCTTTGTGTTAGATGATTCTGCCCAAGTGTAGGCTAATGTAAGTGTTCTGAGCATGTTTATGGTAGGCCAGGCTAAGCCGTGATGTTCAGTAGGTTAGGTACATTAAATGCATTTTAAACTTAATGATATTTTCAACTTACAATGGATTCAGTGAGATGTGACCCCATGGTAAGTTGAAGAGCAGCTGTACACGGATTTTCTTGCAGTTTTACATTTTAAACTATACAAAAATATGTGTTTTCTTCAGTCTACATTGTATTCCGTTCTAGAGACTAGTGTTGTCTAATTTTTATTTTCTTGTAGATGCATTCACAGTAATGTATAAACTTGCAAACCATTATTAGAGATTTTAAAAATTAATCATTCTTGCCCTGCATATGATAAATGATACTATTTACTTTCATTGAAGCATATAATTTTAAATGTTGTTAAAAGTTCATTTTAATACAGTCTTTGATAACAATATCTACATATAAAATCAAATGTGGTCTGGCATGGTGGCTCGCACTTGTAATCCCAGCACTTTGGGAGACTGAGGCAGGAGGATCTCTTGAGTCCAGGAGTTCGAAACCAGTCTGGGCAATGTGGCGAAACCCTGTCTCTTAAAAAAAAAAAAATAGTCTGGGCGTGGTGGCTTATGCCTGTAATCCCAGCACTTTGGGAGGCCGAGGCGGGTGGATCGTGAGGTCAGGAGTTCGAGACCAGCTTGGCCAACATGGTGAAACCCCATCTGTACTAAAAATACAAAAATTAGCCAGGCATGGTGGCGCAAGCCTGTAGTCCTAGCTACTCAGGAGGCTGAGGCAGGAGATTCGCTTGAACCCAGGAGGTGGAGGTTGCAGTGAGCCAAGATCGCGCCACTGCCCTCCAGCCTGGTGACAGAGCAAGACTCTGTCTCAAAAAATAAATTAATAAATAAATTAATTAATAAAATAAAATCTTTACTGCTTCCATATTGACAGGTGGTGCACATGGCTAAATATATTTTTAAATACAGTAATTACATAAGAACAGTGTAACTGTGTTCCATGAAATGAACTGGCTAAATTTGCAGCCACATGCTGATACTGATTGGTAGTCCCTGAGTCCCTACCCCAGCATCCTGGGAAAGAGAATCCTGTTGGCCTGTCTTGTGTCAGATGGCCACTGTGGCCCTGGCTGCCTTGGTTGATGGATGAGACCAGGTGTGTAGATCCAGGAGTTAGCCAGAGAAGTAGGGAGGGCTGATTACCACCAAAGAGGTCCATGACCCATAGATTCTTAGAAGTGGAAATTTTGTCACAAGACTACTTTCTCCCCAGCAATTTTTGTTTCTTTGTACCTTTATTAAGTAGTTAGATGAAAAATGGTAACTTACTCTAATTTGTCATTCTTTTTAATCACTAGTGAGGTAACTATTTTGAAATATTTAGCCATTTACATTTTCTCATTTGTGAGTTGTAATTCCATTCTTTAGCAAATGTAAATGTGTTAGTTTATATGATTCCAGAAAACTAGTAGCTTATTTATATTTATTCTCTTTTTATTATGTTTTATGTTTGAAAAATAATTTATTTTATAATATAGCAGACATTTGCATTTCTACAGCACTTAAAACATGAATACTTTTTAACAACCCATGAACACTTGCTTAGTATTTAAACATTTTAAACTGTACAGAAATGTTTTCTTCAGTCTACATCATATTCCGTTCTAGAGAGACTAGTGTTGTCTAATTTTTATTTTCTTGTAGACTCATTCACAGTAATGGGTAAACTTGCAAACCATTATTAGAGACTTTAAAAATTATTTCATCATTCTTGCCCTGCATATGATAAATGATAGTATTTACTTTCATTGAAACATATAATTTTAAATGTTGCTGAAAGTTCCTTTTTTTTGTTTTGTTTTTTGAGACGGAGTCTCGCTCTGTCACCAGGCTGGAGTGCAGTGGCGCGACCTTGGCTCACTGCAACCTCCACCTCCTGGGTTCAAGCAATTCTCCTGCCTCAGCCTCTCGAGTAGCTGGGACTACAGGCGCGCGCCACCACGCCCAGCTAATTTTTGTATTTTTAGTAGAGATGGGGTTTCACCATGTTGACCAGGATGGTCTCGATCTCTTGACCTCGTGATCCACCTGCCTTGGCCTCCCAAAGTGATGGGATTACAGGCATGAGCCACCGTGTCTGGTTGTGAAAGTTCATTTTAATACAGTCTTTGATAACAATATCTACATATAAAATCAAATGTGGTCTGGTGTGGTGGCTCATGCCTGTAATCCCAGCACCTTGGGAGGCTGAGGCAGGAGGATCGCTTGAGTCCAGGAGTTCGAGACCAGCCTGGGCAACACGGTGAGACCCTGTCTCTTTTTTTTTTTTTTTTTTTGAGACAGAGTCTCTGAACAGTTGCCCAGGCTGGAGTGCAGTGGTGCCATCTTGGCTCACTGCAACCTCCAACTCGCTGGTTCAAGCCATTCTCCTGCCTCAGCCTCCCGAGTAGCGGGGACTACAGGCACGTGCCACTACGCCCAGCTAATTTTTGTATTTTTGGTAAAGATGAGGTTTCACCATGTTGGCCAGAATGGTCTCAATCTCCTGACCTCATGATCTGCCCTCCTTGGCCTCCCAAAGGGCTGGGATTACAGGCGTGAGCCACTGCGCCTGGCCGAAACCCTGTCTCTTAAAAATAAATAAATAAAACAATAATAATAAATAAAATGTTTACTGCTTCCATATTGACAGGTGGTGCGCATGGCTAAATATATTAAATACAGTAATTACATGTGAACAGTGTATTAGTATTTAAACACTCTTCATATCTGATTAGGCAGACAATGAAATTTTTTCCTTTTCAACTGTATTATTTAGATAATCCCCTAATAGTGGTAAACACCAAGTACAGTTATTTGTGTTTTAGTTTCACTGGTTGTACCACCGTAGAAGGGAGTTCGTCATTGTTTTAGTCCGGATGTAGTGAGTTTACCAAGGGATGTACTATGTACCAAGAATGTAGTAACACTTTCCTTTTCTTTTTACAGGGAATTGATGTTGATGCTGAAAATTGTGCAGTGTGTATTGAAAATTTCAAAGTAAAGGATATTATTAGAATTCTGCCATGCAAGTATGTTCTTTTTACCTATTGAGATGTTAAAAATTACTTGACAAGTTTTAGGTGTCTGACAAAATAGTTATTTGTTTTTTATGATATGAAGATCTTGTAATTTGTGATCATCTCTTCTTTTTAGAAAAGCAGCTTGGATTTTAAATGTAATGTCTTCCCTGCTCTTTAAGATTGCTTTGCCTAGGAGATTCTTAGGTGACATTAAGACTCATTAAGTATCTTTGTCATAGATTGACTTTTAGTCTTCTAAGCAAGGCTTTATCAGAATCCTAGGAATTCCATTATATATTTAGCAGTGCAAAAAGTAAGCTGTGTTGGGAGCAAGAAAAATGAGGGACCAGGGAGAAGGGCCTGAAACAGCCTAAGGGAAATGGGTTGGGGAGGGCAGTAGTCTGCTGTTATTTGCACCCTGGGTTTGCATTCCTTTTAAGGTTGTTTAAAATCAATATTCCTAGCTGGGCAACGTGGCTCACACCTGTAATCCCAGCACTTTGGGAGGCTGATGCAGGTGTTCAAGACCAGCCTGGTCAACATGGTGAAACCCCGTCTCTACTGAAAATACAAAAATTAGCCAGGTGTGGTAGCATACACCTGTAATCCCAGCTACTCAGGTAGCTGAGGCAAGAGAATTACTTGAACCCGGGAGGCACAGGTTACAGTGAGCCGAGATTGCGCCACCTGCACTCCAGCCTGGGTGACAGAGTGAGACTCCGTCTCAAAAAAAAAAACAAAGTTTTTTTTTCCTTTATTCTGGTTATACTAAGGGTTTTGTTTTAGTAGCAGGAAGTTGCTTTAAGGAAGGAAGGAAGGAGGGCAGGGCATGGTGGCTCGTGACTGTAATCCCAGCATTTTGGGAGGCCAAGGCAGGCGGATTACTTAAGGCCAGGAGTTTGAGACCAGCCTGGCCAACATGGCGAAACCCCATCTCTATTACAATAAAAATACAAAAATTAGCCAGACATGGTGGCGCATGCCTGTAATCCCAGCTACTCAGGAGGCTGAGGCATGAGAATTGCTTGAACCTGGGAGGTAGAGGTTGCAGTGAGCTGAGATCATGCCACTGCACTCCAGCCTGGGTGACATGGCAAGACTCTGTCTCCAAAAAAAATAATAGGATACTTTAGTTGATAACTTTTTTAAAAGAATCGCTTTGTTAAAAGGGTTCATTTTGTGTACAGAAATTGTATGTTTTAAGTCTGATGAATTTTAATTATACTTCACACCTATTAGAAGCAAGTCACAAGTCAGTACATAATTATATTTTGCTTTGTTTGCAAAGTACGTTAGTATATATCCAAGTACTTTATAGTAGATTGATAATTCTATGAAGGAAATGAAGGCGTGAATATCAGGGTAACCAAATGAAAGTTTCCTGACTAAAGGTAGCTGGTTTAAACCTACAGACATTTACATGTGATTGGTATGATGGGTACTGAATGAATTGGGTTGGATCAGTATAAGTTGATCATGTCATGTAGAAAGTTTAATTAAAGTAGAGAAAAGAGTTTTTACTCCAGACCGGTTTAGGGCAGGTCTTTCTGATTTGAAAACAATGTCCAGGAAGCTGCACAGATGAGCAGTACTAGGTCATGCTGGTGGCTGAGCTGGAGTTTGGACCTGACCCTCAAACGCAGGTGCATGTGCACATTTCCTGGTCTCCTTACTGGGCTTTTGACTTTTCCCTTATTTTCTCCTGTGCTTTATTTCTGTAACAAATTTCCCAATAAAACCAACATGTTCCTTTTATGTTTTTGTAAAAATTATTTCTTAAGTACTGTTTTTTTTATTTTTTTGAGACAGAGTTTCGTTCTTGTTGCCCAGACTGGAGTACAAGGGGTGTGATCTTGGCTCACTACAACCTCTGTCTTCTGGGTTCAAGCGATTCTCCTGCCTCAGCCTCCTGAGTAGCTGGGATTACAGGCGTCCACCAACACACCCAGCTAATTTTTGTATTTTTAGTGTAGAGCAGGTTTCACCATGTTGGCCAGGCTGGTCTCGAAGTCCTGACCTCAGGTGATCCACCCACCTCGGCCTCCCAAAATGTTGGGATTACAGGCGTGAGCCACCATGCCCGGCCGTGAGTACTGTTACTTTTCACTCCACTAGCAGATTTCTGTTTGTAAAAAAAAGTCTTCAAACAACAGTAATAATACCAAACAATTACCAAGTATTCTGTGTGCCTGGCACAGTTGTATGCACATTGCATGTGCCCCTCTAACCCTGGTGTGGGGCAGAGTGTAGGAACCTAGTTCAGAGTCCCGGCCGTTGAGTCGCAGAGCTCGTATCTGAGTCCAGCCTGTCTGGCTCTGAAACCCATACTATAGTGGTAACTCCTTTTCTTCATCACTTGCAGAAATAGATTTATCACACAGGAGGAAAAGTTAGCCAACTGAGACAAATCAGCAAAAGAAGAAAATATGTATGCTTTTTTTTTTATTCTGAAAGTGATAGGTGTTCATTATAGAAAAATGGAGTGTATACAAAACTGTGTAAGAGAGAAAATAAGTGTTGCATAAGCCTACCACCACAAGATGATCTGTTAATATTTTTGTTGTATTTCCATTTGAGTCATTTTATGGACTTATATAAGGTACTGCCAGTTTAGTATTAGTTTACTTATTACTACTAGTTGATTTATGCCACATTTTTTCCCAAAAAGCTTTCAAATAACTTACAAAGGCACATAAAAATGTACAACCTAGCATGAGGGCATAAATAAGCCATGGTTTTTGTAGAGTGAAGGAAAATCCCTAGAAGTGCCAGATTCTGTTTCACATGGAAGAGACAATAATGACATGATAAGTAAGTAGACTAGAATGTTGATTTGACGTCAGCTAAGTTGTAATGAGAGGATGAATTGGTAGAATGTCTTATTTCCTTTATAAGTTATGTAAACATTGATTTTAAAAACATTAACACATACTTAATCTTTTTAGGCATATTTTTCATAGAATATGCATTGACCCATGGCTTTTGGATCACCGAACATGTCCAATGTGTAAACTTGATGTCATCAAAGCCCTAGGATATTGGGTTTGTTATGTTTTTGTTTCTATTCAATCTCTGCCCCAGTTCTTCCTGAGTGATTCAGTTTCATTATTGACTAGAAACAAGAGGAACAGGTGAAATGCTCCTAATATCCTTGTAGTTCTCTGAAGAAATTTTCCTCATTATTAAAAATGAGTTATTAAGGCAGTGTAAAAAAATCAGTGAAATAAATTTATGATGGTAGAATAATATGCTCAGATGTTTCCCGAGCGTTTGTAATTACTTAGAGAGTAATGTGTTTTGGCGTGCTGCACCACAGAATGTATATATGCTAGTTTTGTATAAACAGGAATCATAAAATATTTGAAAAGGAAGGAGCCTCATAGGTTGTCTGGCTTAGTATGCTCATTTTACATGTGAAGAAAACAAAGCCAGTACTTCTTAACATCAAATATTCCCTATTCCTAGGTTTCAGAATCAAATAGACCTGGGGCAGTTTGTCCTGCATTGACTTTGGTTCATCACCGATGGTCACAGGGCCTTACACAGAAGACACGGGGGCGAAATTAAAAGGAAATCATAGTAGTAGCTAGCCACATGCTGAACAAATGCCTTCCATACCTTGTTATGTCTAATCCTCACAGCCGCTGTATAAGTGTTGTCACTATTCCCATCTTACTGATTAGAAACTTGAGCTTAGAGAAGCTAAATAACTCACCTGAGGTCATGCAGTTAGTTAATGGGGAATCATCTTTCAAATAAAGTTTGCTTAATTCCAGGGTCCAAGCACTTAACTATTACCCTACCCAAAGAGGGGAACATAGAGGGGAAAAATATATTTTTTTAGGTTATATTTTTTATTGTTTTTAGAGTCTTCATACAATCTATTAATGTCTCAACATATTCTCATTTAAAAGATAAACAATTTTAGGCCGGACTTGGTGGCTCATACCTGTAATCCCGGCACTTAGGGAGGCCAAGGCGGGCGGATCACTTGAGGTCAGGAGTTCAAGACCAGCCTGGCCAACATGGTGAAACCCTGTCTCTTCTAAAAATACAAAAAAAATTAGCCGGATGTGGTGGCACGCTCCTGTAGTCCCATTTACTCGAGAGACTGAGGCAGGAGGATCTCTTGGGTCTGGGAGGCAGAGGTTGTAGTGAACTGAGAGCGTGCCACTGCACTCCAGCCTGGGCAATGAGAGTGAAACCTTGTCTCAATCAATCATCAATTAAAAAACAGTTTTTAAATAAAGATCTTTGGGGAAAATAATTTATCAAATATAGTCTTGTTGCTAAACATATTTTTAGAGTTTATGATTTCATAGAGTTTATTGTAGAATCAGAAACTACATTTGGGGTTTTTAAATGATGGTCACTTTATGCAGCTTTAAGCCATTATGGTCATGTAAGCTTCTACAGTGGCATCGTCAAAGAACTGACCCGTTAAACAAGACTTAGTTCCCAGACTGCAGTCTGCTTAAAATGCCCCTCATCTTCTAGCTTAAGAGACCACTTCCTTAACAACTACTGTCATTCTCTATGAATTATGATTTGTTTGTTTTTTTTGAGACAGCCTCACTCTGTCGCCCAGGCTGGAGTTCAATGGCGTGATCTTGGCTCACTTCAACCTCTGCCTCATGGGTTCAAGTGATTCTCCTGCCTCAGCCTCCCAAGTAGCTGAGATTACACGTGCACTCTACTACACCCAGCTAATTTTTTATATTTTTTGTAGAGATAGGGTTTTACCACATTGGCCAGGCTGGTCTCAAACTCCTGGCCTCAAGTGGTGCGCCCGCCTCAGCCTCCCAAAGTGCTGAGATTACAGGCATGAGCCATTGCACCTGGCCACTGAATTATGTTTTTTAAATGTGAGTTCCAGAACGCCTTCACTGTGTGCTCACAGGAAGGTGGAGGTCAGTGTTCAAGAACTGTCTTACTAGAAACTGAGACTGTTTTGATGTGCAGAAAATTTGTCTCTCTTCTAGAATTTCTTCACGTATTCATGGTTTTCAGTAATTGTAGCTATGATTAGCATGGCATAACATGCTTTCTTAATGAACCTGGCTCATCCCCTTTACTCCAGAAACTGTAGCTTAGATGAGAGGATGAGCCTTTGTGGGACAGCATTTTAAATAATAGCATACAGGGAGCTTGATGGATTTCTTTCTTGGCAAGGTTTTAGAACTCTTTTCCTCCGTTAGATACACTCTAAAGCGTATTCTAAGTTGTTTTCTTCGTTAGTCAGTAGTTTTAAACTTGCTTTTCATTTCTGGATGTTTGTATGAAAGGAATTTCACTGACCATAGCAGAGGGACTTTAATCCTCATGAGTTTTGTTTTTGGAAATAAGCTATATATATATATTTCATGTATTAAAAATTAAGACTCTTCATCTCACATAAGGTTGAGTTGCTTTCTTAGAATGTTAATTTCAGAAAGCTAGAGTATATATCCTCAGAATGCCTAATTTATTTTTTGAAGAACAGAACCTGTAGTAACATCAAACCTCAGAAACTTACTGTCTTGCCTTTGACTTTTGAATCTTTAGACAGTACACCCTTTTCTGTGGACCTGTTGACCCCCTCCTGCAGTGTATGCTTTAGTTAGCCATGCTGTGCCCTCTTACAGTAACTAGTTCTCTATTTCCCCATAACTGTAGTGAGAGTCACCCTCAGTCAACCACACAGGCTTTAAAGGTTTACAGCTGTAACCATTTCAGTGTGTCCATGTCACTTGTTTTCATTCATTTGGCAAGGATGGGTCAAAGAAATGACATCTAAGGTGCTAGATCTGCACTTGGCTCTGGGGAGACAAAGATGAGTAAGACACAGCCCCTCCCCTCATGGACTCTTGAGGATTTCGCTTTCTGGACTGGTGGGGAGTGAGGGCACGCACACAGACACGACATGGCCAAAGAGGCCTGTTTGAAGTGCTGCCTGTGGGAGCACAGAGGAGGGGTCACGTGCCCTGCTGCCAGGTAGAAGTTGGAAGGTGGGGCAAGTGCATTTGAGAGGGCAGTTGAGCTGGGTGTTGCATTATCCATCAGACACACCAAAGTGTTGAGGCTAATGCTGTGTCTGTGGAGTGAACAGACGGGGTTGGAGGTTGGCAGGTAGTTAAGTTGGCAGATATTTAGGTAAAAAGGTTGGGGCTAGGCTGGGCAGGAGTTTGGGTATTGTGGTGATGTCATAGCCACAGGATTTGTTGCTTGGTGTGTCAGGAGTAGGGATGACACACTGGTGAGGCAGGAGGGGCAGGTTCTAGAACACAGGTGGGGCAGGGCTGTGGGGGGCGCAGCCCAGTGGAGGGAGGTGGAGTGCCTGTGAGTGGTGTTTTTACTTGAAGCAATGGTGAGATGCTGAGCCAGAAGGTCATAGTCAACCTGCAGTAACCCCTCGTCTAATAAGTCACTTTACCAGGAGTTCCATCCACTTACAACACAGCTTTGACTCTGGTATTAATCAAATAAGGTTTCTAGCTGTCCCCCAAATGTCGAGACTTAACGTAGTGATGCTGATAGTGTTTCCAGCCCTCCACTTTCACTGTCTTCCTTTCTTTAAAGCAGCAAATGGAAGGAGGAGGGAAGGTGGAGGCAAACTACAGCTGATCAACACCCTGTCCATACGGAAGGAGCCACAGTAACTTTTTCAAGAAAATAATACAGTCTGAAGGCATCTGTTCAAACGCCTTGTTTATCTCTGAAACCCTAGTGCCTCACTGTAAACCAGCACAGGGCGGTAATCAGAGTTCATGGCTATGGCCTCATATCCTCTGTCTGGGAAGGCAAGGAAGTGAAAGAAAGCCTCACTTTCTGTCAATAGTTTAAAAGGTGGCATTGCTTGTATCAAGGAGGGGAAATGTTTTTTAGAATAAAAAACATGTAGGCCTTAGGAGATTGGTTGTTGAGAAGGAATTCATTTTCTTGTGATACTAGATAAGGGAGACATCGATGTGTTTTTTGCCAGATTCATTGTACAGAAGTACATAATATTGTGTGTGAATTACGAGCCAGATGATAGATAAGCTTTGATCATGTTTTTTCTTCTGTTCTAATTCTCAAGGGAGAACCTGGGGATGTACAGGAGATGCCTGCTCCAGAATCTCCTCCTGGAAGGGATCTGGCTGCAAATTTGAGTCTAACTTTACCAGATGATGATGGAAGTGATGAGAGCAGTCCACCATCAGCCTCCCCTGCTGAATCTGAGCCACAGTGTGATCCCAGCTTTAAAGGAGATGCAGGAGAAAATACGGCATTGCTAGGTGAGCGGTGTGCAAATTATAAAACAATAGAATGTGGCCAGGAGTGGTGGCTCACACCTGTAATCTCAGTGCTTTGGGAGGTTAAGGTGGGAGGATTGCTTGAGTTCAAGCTATCAAAGAATAAGTAACCAGGAATTTGAGAACAGCCTGGGCAGCACAGTGAGACCCCATCTCTACAAAAACTTTACAAATTAGCCAGGTATGGTGGCATGCTCCTGTAGTCCCAGCTACTCAGAATGCTGAGGCAGGAGAGTGGCTTGTGACCAAGAGTTCCAGGCTGCAGTGAGCTATGATCCTGTCACTGTACTCCAGCCTAAGCCTGGGTGACAGAGCAAGACCCTGTCTCTTTAAAAAAAAAAAAAGGAATTTTATTAGTAGCTGTGAAAGAAAATAAAGAAATACATAAAATGCAGAAAAGCATAAGGAGAAAATGAAAATAGTCATCCCCCACATAGAGATGTCATCTTAACACTTTGATAATTACCTTTCCAGATGTTTTTCTGGAAATTGAAAGGTGTTTAAGGGTCGGTGAATATCACTTATGGGCTGTTAGGGTAACCTACTTTTTACTTAATATATGAAGCTCTTTCTATGTTGATAAATAGATAATTTTTTACAGCTACAGAGTATTATATTTTGAATTTTCTATAATTTCTTGAAACTAATTGAGTGTTTGTATTATCAGTAGCACTTTGAAATTGTTATGTATATATACTTATCCCTTGTCTAATTGTTTTCTCTCCTCTGATAGGTAAAATGTAGTGAACTGCATGTGTTTTTTTTGTTTTGTTTTTTGTGTTTTATTTTGTTTTTTGAGACAGGGTCTTGCTCTATCACCCTTGCTGGAGTGTAGTGATGAGAACTCAGCTCACTGCAGCCTCAAACTCCTGGGCTTAACCAGTCCTGCCACCTCTGCCTCCCAAGTAGCTGGGACCACAGGCGTGTGCCACCACATCTAGCTAACTTTTTAAATTTTTTTGAAGTGATGAAGTCTCACCATGTTGTCTAGACTAATTGCATTTTTTAAATTACATTTTTGTCCTCTTTTCACATTGTTGGTCATCTTTATTCTTCGATGAACTGCTTATTTTATCCCTAGCTTATTTTTTTTATGGAGATAGTAATTTTTTCATATTGATCCTTAGAGCTTTTTATACACTGAAAATACTAGGGCTTTCTTATATATTTTATGTATTTCTCCTCCAATTTCTGTATCCTTTGGCTTTTCATTGTACTTTCCAGATAGAAATTATGTAGTTTAGTTTCCCATTCTCTCATGAGTCTGCTTTTGATTGCATGCTGACTTAGGAAGGTCTTTATGTTAGGATTGTAAAGATATTGACCTGTACTTTGCTAGTATTTGTGGGTTTTGTATTTTACATTTAAATCTTAATGTAAGATTTAAATGTAAATCTTAAACATCTTAAACACACATAGTTTAAGGTGTGAGGGGAGATTTAACTAATCTGTTTTTTTCCTTTTATTCCACTTATTAAACCCAAATGTTTAATCAGTTGTCCTAATATTGTTTAGTGAATAATAATTGCAAATAATATGTTTTGATATTTGCAAGGCAATTTCCTTCATCTTTATTCTTCTTTTAAAAAATTTCTGGGCTATTCTACATCATTATTATTATTATTATTATTATTATTATTATTATTTGAGATGGAGTCTTGCTCTGTCAGCCAGTCTGGAGTGCAGTGACACGATCTCAGCTCACTGCAGCCTCCGCCTCCTGGGTTCAAGTGATTTGCCCACCTCAGGTGATCCACCCTCCTGGGCCTCCCAAAGTGCTGGGATTACAGGCATGAGCCACCACACCCGGCCTATTCTACATTTTTTAAAGATTAATTCTAAAATCATTTTGCCAAGTAAAAGAAAATCTCATCAGAATTTTTTTTGGAATTGGATTCACTTAAAAGGTTATTTTAAGTGGGAAGAATCGATGCTTCAGATTTTGAATTTTGTCATCCTAGAAGAGGAAGCATATTTTTCCAAAGCAGTAAGATTGAAACTAAGTCAGTTTTTTTGTAGCACATTTAGGATCTGTGAGGCAAAAATAGGTAGAAATATTAGAATGTAAGTATTAACCAGCACCAGAGGAAGAAAAGAATGCATTGTGGAACAAAAAAAGGAGAATAGATTTCAGAGAATTATAAAATTGTAGCGATTGATCTGTGTAGGCATTCTCCTAACAGCTCTCCAGCTAAGACTGGGCCACCTTGCAAAGCAGCATGTTCCCTTGGTAAATGGCTCTTACTTTTAAGAATGTCTTTATATAGAGCCAGAGTGCATACCAGTGTGATTTTGCCATTGCCTTCCAACTCCAGAAAGAAAACTAACTTTGCCTTCTCTAGTACATGACCACCCTGGAGATACTAAGACTCTTATTCTGACTAAATGTCTTTCAAGAGCAGCCTCCAGATTTTTCTGCATTCTTGCTACCTTGTTAACTTGCAGTGCCTTACAGTTTACCATTGGCTGTCCTGAAATACCCTCTTAGAACTAAGATAATACAATTTGAAATCATGGGTAGAAATCATGAAATCATGGTTAGAAATAAAGAAGGTGGAAGAAGCAGCTAGGTTTCCAAAGCAGCAAAATGTCAGATACATTCTGAAGCAGCCAGTTTCCCCAGTGTCCCCACCCCATCCCATATGGGCTCACATTCTATTTTTATCTTTGTCCTTTTTTTAAATTCTCAAGTATTGTGCAACAGCAAGTTGACTTTATCTGTTAATGTTCTTTCAGCCTTATAACAGTAACAGCATAAATTGAAAAACACTAAATTAGAAAAATCAGGCATTAATACTTCCAGAAAAAAATGTGGTTTCACTTATAGTTGAGAAAACATTTACTAGACTCTCAGGAGCAACTAGGAAATGAATGTGGAAGTTACTCATGGTAGACCCTGGAGAAGGTGTTTCCCTGTGGAAGTGCACCTTCCACTCTCCAGTTACATCACTTTCCACCTACTTCACCTCCTTGAAGGTGGGTGCAAAATATTTGGTTGGGTGTGGGGGCGATTGGAGAGATATTGGTCAAAAGGTACAAAGTTTCAGTTAGGAGTAAGTTCAAGAGCTCCATTGTACAGCATGGTGACTACAGTTCATAACAGTGTATAGTATTCTTGAAAGATGCCCAAAGAGTAGATTTTAAATGTTCTCACTTCAAGTAAATATGTCAGGTAATGCACATGAATTAGTGTGATTTAGCCATTCCACAACGTATACATGTTTCAGAACATCATGTTGTATACCATAAATATATACAGTTTTTGTCAATTTAAACAGTAAATACAAATTTTGTATTTATAAATATACACTTATATTTATAAAACAAGAGGAAGCATTTTATGAGATTACTTATGTTATTTCCCCGTTTAATAGAAACTTTAGGCTGGACATGGTGGCTCACACTTGTAATCCTAGCACTTTTGGAGGTAGGGTGGCAGGGAGCAGATTGCGTCGCATGAGGCCAGCCTGGGGAACATGCAGAAACTCTGTCTCTACAAAAAATTAGCGGGGCGTGGTGGCGTGTGCCTACTGTAGTCCTAGCTCTCTGGGAAGCTGAGGTAGGAGGATCACTTGAACCCAGGAAGTCGAGGATGCAGTGAGCCGTGGCCATGATCATGTCACTGCACTCCAGCCTGGGTGAGAGAGTGAGACCCTATATCAGAAAAGAAAAGAAAAAAGAAACTTTAAATTGGCAAAATAAAAAGTAGTGGGATCTGCTGCTATCTTTAAGGAAGTATTGTATTCTAAGAGCCTTTTGTGTGAAGTGATTTTGTATACTTAGTAATAGCAACTGTCTGGATTTCAGTACCAGCTCCTCCTCTTCCTTGCCATCTATAAACCGGGGCTGGGGATGTGTTAATCTCTACCTCTTAGGGTCAATATAAATACTGGCTATTGTTTTCGTTGGTGGCAGCGTCACCATCACCTTAGCTACTTGTTCAACTTTTGGGAACATCTTCTGGTACCACCATCTCTGACTGTCTTTAAAGACTGATCTGCTGATGAGATTAATGTTGGCTAGGCTAATGCTAGAAACCTCCTCATATGATGAAAGTGTTTACCGATTTTTCTTGTTAGCTATCAGTGGAATGGGTTTTCAGTTTTCCATGTATGTTTTATTTAAAATTTTCTGTTAGCCGGGCGCGATGGCTCATGCCTGTAATCCCAGCACTTTGGGAGGCTGAGGTGGGTGGATCACCTGAGGTCAGGAGTTCGAGACTAGCCTGGCCAACATGGTGAAACCTCATCTCTACTAAAAATGCAAAAAGTAGCTGAATGTGGTGGCGGGTGCCTGTAATCCCAGCTACCCAGGAGGCTGAGGCAGGAGAATCGCTTGAACCCGGGAGGTGGAGTTGCAGTGAGCCAAGATGGTGCATTCCAGCCTGGGCAACAAGAACAAGACTCCGTCTCAAAAAAAAAAAATTTTTTCTGTTTACCATCTTGAATTATCTCCAAGTGAGTAAGTGTGTTTGCATAATTGAAGCTCGGAATATGCTGCCCTCTTCTGATGGAGTAGCTTATGTTGCTCTCTTGCAGAAGCCGGCAGGAGTGACTCTCGGCATGGAGGACCCATCTCCTAGCACACGTGCCCACTGAAGTGGCACCAACAGAAGTTTGGCTTGAATTAAAGGACATTTTATTTTTTTTACTTTAGTACATGATTTGTATATTTGAAAATAATGTATATTATTTTACCTATTAGATTCTGATTTGATATACAAAGGACTAAGATATTTTCTTCTTAAAGAGACTTTTCGATTAGTCCTCATATATTTATCTACGAAAATAGAGTGTTTACCATGAACAGTGTGTTGCTTCAGACTATGACAAAGACAACTGGGGCAGGTACTCTAATGTAAAGGACAGGTGGTGGTTCTAAATAATAGACTGGCTGCTACGGTTCTGTAAAAAACCAGTTAATTCTGTTTTTCAAGGCTTTTGGCAAAGCACATCAATTTTAGACTAGTTGAAGTGGAATTGTATAATTCAATTTGATAATTGATCTCATGGGCTTTCCCTGGAGGAAAGGTTTTTTTTTGTTGTTTTGTTTTGTTTTTTAAGAACTTGAAACTTGTAAACTGAGATATCTGTAGCTTTTTTGCCCATCTGTAGTGTATGTGGAGATTTCAAAACCTGAGAGCACTTTTTCTTTGTTTAGAATTATGAGAAAGGCACTAGATGACTTTAGGATTTGCATTTTTCCCTTTATTGCCTCATTTCTTGTGACGCCTTGATGGGGAGGAAAATCTGTTTATTTTTTCCTACAAATAAAAAGCTAAGATTCTATATTGCACATGAGCGTTAAGTTCTTCATTGCCTTGTTAAGGAAAATGAGTAGGCAGACTGAGAATCTGTTATATTGATTTCAGTTACAATTTAATCTTTACAATTAAAAGGGCGAAAGATGTAGAATTTTAATTTTTGTTGTTGACCCGAAATAACCAGTTTTCTTGATTAGAGTTTAAGCAGATTTAATACCATGACCTTGCTCTTAACCATTTCTTCTTTTTTACTTGCTTGCTGTTATTTTGGGTCAAAGGAGCAGGCTAATGAAAAGCTTTTGGAGACTGCTAAGTGTTAGAAAGTGATTAAACACACACTCTGCTGTTTTCTCACTTCTTGGAGGTAGAAGTCGAGTATGAGGCAGTTATTTTTTAGAGTGTGGAATTATAGTCTTTTGTTGCTTTTAGTTATTCTGTATATCTTTACTTTGTAGGTAAAAATAAATGTTTATTTAAAACAATTTTTAAAATTATAAATTTATTTTTATAGCCATATGTAGGATACAAAGATTTATATAGATTATTTTCTCAAGCTACTTAATGCTTTAATTCTAGCTACTCATCATGAAACAGTAGACAGTTTTACTGAAATAAACTCTACAGATAGATGCAGTATGAGGAGCTATTGAAGTAGAAAATGTATTTTGCTTTGCATACTGAGTTTGTTTTAGCAGACAGCCTTAAGTAGGTTTCCATAACAGCCATTACCTTTGAAATCTACCTTCTGTAGTTTATTATAAATAGGAAAATACATCCTGATTCTGTAGCAAGTAGATTGTTTGCTCTTTGTCTTTAAGAAATACTAGGGGAGGGCCGGGCGTGGTGGCTCACGCCTGTAATCCCAGCACTTTGGGAGGCCAAGGCAGGCAGACACAAGATCAGGAGATTGAGACCGTCCTGGCTAACACGGTGAAACCGTGTCTCCATTAAAAGTACAAAAAATTAGCCAGACGTGGTGGCGTGTGCCTGTAGTCCCAGCTACTCAGGAGGCTGAGGCAGGAGAATCGCTTGAACCCGGGAGGCAGAGGTTGCAGTGAGCCAAGATTGCGCTACTGCACTCCACCCTGGGCGACAGAACAAGACTCCGTCTCAAAAAAAAAAAAAAACCCCAAAAAAACCAGAAATACTAGGGGAGGGCCGGGCGTGGTGGCTCACGCCTGTAAACCCAGCACTTTGAGAGGCCGAGGTGGGAGGATCACCTGAGGTCAAGAGTTCAAGACCAGCCTGACCAACATGGAAAAACCCCATCTCTACTAAAAAAAAAAATACAAAATTAGCCGGGCATGGTGGTGGGCACCTGTAATCCCAGCTACTCGGGAGACTGAGGCAGGAGATTCTCTTGAACCTGGGAGGCAGAGGTCGCGGTGAGCCGAGATTGTGCCATTGCACTCCAGCCTGGGCAACAAGAGCAAAACTCCATCTCAAAAAGAAAAAAGAAATACTAGGGTAAAATGTTTTAACTAGTCATTCTTCCCAGTAGCTAATGAAGCTGACTTTTAAAAAGAAGGCTGTGAGCTTTGCAGATGCTGCTGCCGCCCAGAGCCCCCTGCTTCCAGCCATGGTCAACCCCACCATGTTTTTCCACATTGCTGTCGATGGCGAGCCCTTGGGCTGTGTCTCCTTCGAGGTAAGGGGCCTGGAAAGCAGGAAGTGACTGCTCATCTAATCCATAAAACTATGTTAACAGATTGGAGCTGTTTGCAGACAAGGTTTTCCAAAGACAGCAGAAAATTTCCATGCTCTGAGCACTGGAGAAAAAGGATTTGGTTATAAGGGTTCCTGCTTTCACAGAATTATTCCAGGGTTTACGTGTCAGAGTGGTGACTTCCTTCACACGCCATACAGCACTGGTGGCAAGTCCATCTGCAGGGAGAAATTTGATGACAAGAACTTCATCCTGAAGCATACAGGTCCTGGCATCTTATCCATGGCAAATGCTGGACCCAGCATGAACGTTTCCCAGTTTTTTATCTGCACTGCCAAGACGCCAAGACTGAGTGGTTGGATGGCAAGCATGTCGTCTTTGGCAAGGTGAAAGATGGCATGAATATTGTGGAGGTCATGGACACTTGGGGTCCAGGAATGGCAAGATCAGCAATCAGCAAGATCACCATTGCTGACTGGACAACTGCAATAAATTTGACTGGTGTTTCTCTTAAAAAAAAAAAAAATACTGTGACAGACCAAGGTAAATTGTTTTTGATAATTACAGAAGTATGATTTCTTAATCAGCGCTGTCAAACATAGTGTTCCTTAATTTAAAAGCTTGAACACTAAATTATAAATTGGAGAGGTTGGAATAATTACGGTCATATCTCTAGAAACACAAGTCTTTAGTAGCAAAAAAGAAATTAGCAAGGGAAGAAAACTGTTCAGTACTTTGAAAGGAAAAAGTTTTCATTGATAGAAGTTTTTTTAGATGAAAATTAACATGATAAAGAAGTGACAGGCCAGGTGTGGTGGTTGAAGCTTTTTTAACACCAACAATTTGGGAGGCCAAGATGGGAGGATCTCTTGAGCCCAGGAATTCAAGACTAGCCTAGGCAACAAGACAAAACTCATCTCTACTAAAAATTTAAAAAATTAGCCAGGTGTGGTGGCACCTGCCTGTAGTCCCAGCTGCTTGGGAAGCTGAGGTGGGAGGATCACTTGAGCCCAAGAGGTTGAGGCTGCAGTGAGCTGTGATCACACCACTGTACTCCAGCCCGTGCAAGAGTGAGACCCTGTCAAAAAAAAGAAGGGACAAATACTAACGAGAGTTTTTGCTAAAAGTTTTAAGTTGATAAGATGCAGAGAATTGGGGGAATGTATAATAAATCAGATTTCATTGTTATATTATTTACCACATGAATCACTTTCCTCCTAACTGTTGTCATAGGAGCCATGTGTTCGCATGTCATGTGGACCAGTATTTAACTTTGGAAACCGCGGGTGGCATGGATAAGGAGGCAGTGTCCGTGACTGTGCCGCTCTCCGCAGCCCCCTGCCTGCTGTCCTGCTTCCTCGGCTCCTCGGTGTCTGGACTGGCGTTCTGGGTTTCCCAGCAGAAAACTAAAGGGCCAGAGAGGTGTAAAAACACACACCACTTGGCAGGTAATAATTTCCCCACATGCTATCTTTTTAGGGATCCTGAACTGTGTACACAGCCTTTCCCAAAAGACTGCTCCCTCCAGCTACTGAGGAATGATGACAAGAAAAGGCCGAATTGCAGTGTCTCCATCAGCAGTTTGCTCTCTGTGGGCACACGATGACAAAATATCCTGAAGCGAACCACTAGTCTGACCTCAGTAGCAGGATTGGAAGCTTCATGCTATGGGAGCTGTCAAGAAAGGCATCCCAAAGAGAACTGAAATTTAAAAATAATAATAGACCTTCAGGAATAGGTGACTGTCCCCATATACTGGGGATGAAATACCCAATGTAACCAAATTCCCCAGTAAGATCACTTAGTTTGGCAATAGTCTTTTCTTTTGAGCATGTTGAAGTTTATTTGCTCAATGAAGGCTGAAATGATAAGTCGGTATATATGTATTACTAAGTAGAACTTGAGGTAATTATATGTTTTAGTCAAAAGCAGTTTCTGTGGGCTTGGTATAAAACCTACTTTGTGATTTGCTAAAGCACAGGATGTTGACTCAAACCAAAACTAGTTTTGTAGTTAATGTGTGTTGTGTTTCTGTGACTTAACAGTCAACTAGAAAAGCCACCTACAACATTCCCAGCTACTTAAGTTTTAAAAGTTTTTTTAAAAACACTTGTCACCATATTTTGAAAAATACTAACATTTGGATTACTAGTTATAAAAGTGTAATTTCTACTGTGTCATAATCGGCCATGCAGCTGGAGACTTGCCCTCTTTGTACAGCAAAGTTGTGGAAAAAAGTATTTGCACTACATTTATTTAAACATTGGGGAAAAAAGCCAACCCGTGCTTCTTTCTGAGATGTAGGGCTGTATTATTGGCTAGTGAGAAGCCTGGGAACACTAGGACTTTGTGTGGGCTGATTGCAGGTATCAGATCCGGGATTATACAGGTACTCTTGGAAGTATCTTGGGGATTTTCCTGATAAGAACAGTAGTGATTGCATAAAAATAACAGACAGGATGTAAAGTGAAATCAGCAAAATATCTTAGTAGACAGAGGGCGCTGAAATTTTAACAAATGTGTAAAAAGTTCTTCCTATGCATTAATTTTCCAGATACCCTTAAAAGGTTTAAGGAATGTAATTCAAAATACTGTTAAAAAGACATGTGACCATCATTCTCCAAGAGAATGTGAATCATTTAGTGTGCTACTTAAAATTAGGTGTAAATGTATATGTACACTATAAGAATAAAAATCAATACCATTTCTTTAAAGCTTTCTAAAAGAAAATTATTTCTAATAGTTACATTTTAGGCTCTGAAACTATTTTTCTTTTGAAATAGCTGCTTTCTACCCTAAGATATTACTTATTGCTGTCTTCTTTTTAACAGGTGATTTGAAGATATTAAAGCTAGAAATTGGAACTAGAAAGTCAAAAGAATTCAAGGCATCTTAACATGACAGTTGAACTCATTTGATTATACTTAAAAAAGTTTATTGCAGTTATTGACTCTCAATTTTTTTTTTTTTTTGAGTGCAGTGGTGCCATTGTTGCTCACTGCAGCCTCAGTCTTCCAGGCTCAAGAAATCCTCCCACCTCAGCTTCCAGAGTAGCTGGGACTACAGGTGCATGCCACACCCTGATAATTTTTTTTTCCCAATATAAACGAGGTCTTGCTGTGTCCTCCAGTCTGCTCTTGAACTCAAGTGATCCTCCCACCTTGGCCACCCAAAGTGCTGGGACTGATTACAGGCGTGAGCCACCAAACCCAGCCACCAATTTTACTTTAGGTAAACTTTCATTTGCAAGCTTTTGTTGGTGTTGCAAGTGTAAATCTCTGTTTTATAAAATATTCTATAAATATAACCACTATTCCTTGTAAGCTATTTAAAATAAATTTTAAAGTCTTTCAAGTAAACACCAATATTGTGATTTTGATCCTCATTTACGAAGTCCCTATTTGAGAACCTGTCTACTAAAATGTATTTGTAACCCCAAAATCATCACATGCGGTCATTTTCAGACATGCACAGAGCAGTGAATGAGCCAAGCTGCCTGACCCGCACGTTCCTGACGGAGGCTGAAGGACGGGATACCCTGCCTTGTTTCCTCTCCTACTACAAGCAAGTGTCCTTTCATAGTCTCTTCAGTACCCTGTTCTTTGCATTTCTGCACTTTCTGTTGGCAATTTCACTATTTAAAATGGCCCTCAGGTGTGGCAAAATATTGCCTACTGCTCTAAGGGCAAGGCTGTGATGTGCCTCATGGCCTGTTAGATCAGCTTCACTCAGGCATGAGTGATGGTGTTGGCTGTGAGTTCAATATTTTATTATGCCAGAGAATCAATCAGTAGGTCCTGTAGGTCCTGGAACCTAAAGCTAGGTTGTTGAAACTGCCACTCCTAAAGTACTTCAGTAATAAGCTGTTCTTTTCCCAATGCTAACGTGCAAAACGGGGATGCTCGCTTTTAGGTGTAAAAAGAAATCTCTGTTGCCATCGTTTTAATTGTCTGAAGGCATTCCTCTGATAGATGGGCTTAGTTCATTATTTCCTCTAAGCAAACATTCTTAGACATTTCTTTTGTAAGAAAAACTAAGACAATTTATTATAAATCTTTAGTACTGCTCTTTCTCCAGAGTTTTGAGACTGGAACTTGTACTTATCTTAAAATCACAGGCTTGGTTTCCTTTAACTTTTTCAAGGTGTTAGTAATTCCTGTTGAACAGATTATCTCCCTGTAAATATGCTTTGAAAATACCTCAGTAAAAGGAATTTCTCATGATTTCTTAAAGTAAAAAATACATCAGATAACAGTTGATAAAAAGAACTTTAATGGAAGGCACTGTTGTCCAAAATCACATAAAGGGTAAGAGCCCACACGGTACCACCCTGCTCTCCTACTTCTCAAACCCACATCCACCACCCAGACAGGAGGGTGCAGACCTCACAGGAAATTACCTCCCAGAGCACTGACTGATATTTTTCCTTAAAACAAAAAAATGGCTGTCTCAGACTAATAACAGAACATCTTAAGAGGAAAAAAAAAAAACTATACCAGCTATTACAGCCTGGTAATAGAAGCAGCTTTCTAAGAATTCCCAAGTTTATAAGAGGCCCAAGAAATGCATTTATTCTGTTGTCTATTAAGCCTCCATGACAAGGAAAAAGTTATAGGTAAATCCTTGGTTCATCAGGAGTTAAGAGCTGTGTGCCTCATGAGGAGTTAAGAGCTGTGTGTATAAGCAGGTTCAAGAACCAAACTCCTGTTTGCCTCTTGATGGTTTGGAAACATTCAGCTGCTTTCACCTCTAAGACAAATGCTTAAGAATTTACTCTCATCAACACTGGAACTTTACGAAAACAGGATTCCTGGTTCATCAGAAGCCTGTATTAATGAAAAATGCATTTTGTTCTTTCGTGCTTAAAAAAAAAAGAAACTCATCTACTTTTTTGTGGAACTTTTTTTGGGATAGCCATTCCTCCTATGGATAGTCATCAGCAAGACACCTAAAAGACATGTTTTCCCCAGTTCTTATCAAAAATTCATCTCACGGAAAAAGTCATTCAAGAAAGCAAAACTTTGCTTTAAGTAGATAAAGTACTGTTTATATGCATTAGACCAAGCAATCCACTCAGGGTTTTAACGGTGTAAAAACTAAATCACAGTACAGCTGAACAGTGAATGGATGGGATGGTTCTGATGAGGTATTATTTTGACATTTTGGTCTCAGAAGGTGTTTCCCCAGTATCCAATGTCTTCAACAACCGGAAAAGACCAGCAGCTTCTCGTATCCTACTGAATTCAATACAGAATGCCTGCACTTCTATAAACAAATCCTGTACATTAATAATTTTGTTACGGATCAAGGATTGGAGAAACACACACACAAGACGCACCAACCGATTCTGAAAAAGGAAAAAAAAAAAAAATGTTAGTGTGCTCATTTTACCGGCAGGCATTTATAAAATTTACAAAAATTTATATTACCTGCATATATTTATCCTTAATCTGTTCACAAGTAGAGATGCAATTTGATATATAAAGGTGAATAAATTCAGGAGGTAGATCAACAGCTGTAGTTAGTCTGTTCCATAAAAGAAAATTTAGGCCATTAATTTCATTTGCTAACATTGAAAAACACTGTTAACCATAAAATACAAAATTTGCTTTGGTCATCTGGTGGAATTTCCTGACGTACCTAATTCCCTAGTTTTAAATATACTTGGGCAAGTTAACCTAAGAGCCATACCTACTTACTCATAAATAACACTTTTTAAAAATGTCTCTACTTACCATTTACATATCGCAATTATTTTTTTGAGCCCTGTCCCTGAGTATTCTTGGTTAAATCATAAGTCATGGTCTGTTATTGGAATTTAGAGTCATAATAAAGGCCAAAGCCGGTATTTTCCAAAGGATTACATGGAATGTTTTAAGGAGAAAAACGAGTGGGGTGGGAACAGGAATTCCGTGCTCAAAGTATGAATTTCCAAAAGAAGATTAATATATGCTGCCTTTTCTAAACTTACCAGACCTCAAAACTTTTTTCAGTAAGGCATGAGGAGGTAGTGCTCCAAGGACACTGTCATGAGCTGCTGCAGTCTCTTGAGATTTGTGTGTCGCCAAAAAACGTGTTTCACGCTTAAGGATGATGCACTATGATAGGTATCAGGGGAAAACAAACAGGACCTTGTCCTTGAATTCCAAGATACTGAGCAGACAGAATCACATTGATAAAAAGATGTGATTGTGCATCTTGGACTCAGGGCCAAATGTCTGGTAGGGACAAGAACTGCTATAAGAATATGGTGAAAGGGAAGTGAACACTCAGCGTGGTCAATCCGGATGACCTGCACAGAACTGGGCCACTGAAAAGAGTGAGTCTTCACTTAGTAGGGGAAACACTGGAACAAGGAGGGGGAGATGTGCAGCAGCACGTTTTCAACAAGCAGCTAGCCAGTTTTGCCGGTGACCAAGGTTAAAGTGAAAACTTAATTTGGAACCCTCACACTTCCTCCCTCTCCTGCCGCTAAAAGAACGCACTCTCCTTCTATGCACATACTTCCACTCCCTCGGCTTCCAGCTGGGCTTTTTCCCCCAGTAGCTGATGAAAAAAGGACACATTCTGTAGTTTAATTTCACACAGATTTTTCAAAAATCCCAACTTACAAACAGGTGGTCAAAAACTATGCTCTCACTGAAGTGTAGTTGCTTGGCACTCAGAATGGATTTCCCCATATAGGAGGACCATGTAATTTATCATCCAAAACAGGATACACGGAAAGGGAGCTCAGGATGCAAAGCCTCCACCAGGACTCTCAGGCACACCTGAACCTCTGGCCACCCTGCACATAAACAACTTAAGCCCTCCAGCCCATCTAATTCACAATTTACCTAAAAGATATTTGTAAGGAAAATACTATAAAATGCAAACACTGTACAGCACACATCAAGAAGGGAAGACGTTCTGTTTTCCTGACAGTCAAGGATGGCAGGGTCAGGAGACTGGGGGTCAGAAAGGCTGGGAGAAAAGCAGGAGGAAGCTAGGACGGCATTCTTAGGATTCTCAGCTCTTAAGGTCCATATTTTTCCTCACTTACTTACAGCTGTTAGTCACTAAGAAAAAATAGTATCTATATTTGTATAGGGATAAAGAAGATAGGACTATGTATAGGGAAATAAATTTCAGCAATTGGCTGGCACAGTGGCTCACGGCTGTAATCCTTGCACTTTGGGAGGCTGAGGTGGGCAGATCACTTGAGGTCGGAAGTTCGAGACCCTCCTGACCAACGTGGCGAAACCCCGTCTCTACTAAAAATACAAAAATTAGTCGGGTGTGGTAGCACACACCTGTAATCCCCGCTACTAGGGAGGCTAAGGCAGGAGAATTGCTTGAACCCAGGGGGTAGAGGTTGCAGTGAGCTGAGATCACGCCACTGCACTCTAGCCTGGGCAACAGAGTGAGACTCCCTCTCAAAAAAATAAATAAATAAAATAAAATAAATTTCAACAATTAAGTTTCATTTATGCTTCTACTAACACTAAATATGTTTGAAACCCTACCCTCAGTTCTTATGAACACATGCTAAATTTACATGTAGTGAATGCTAAGGCTTAGATTATTTCTTTAATAGTTAATCTTACGCCAATAATATCAAGACAAAAATCTGTTACAATTTTTCTTTCCTGGCCATCTAATCTGTATCTATCCCCACACATTTGATCAAATCTAGAAACTTACCGATTTACAACTTCCATTGAATGTAAAGACATGTCCATATTGACCAGGACAGAGAAATACTCAGTGATCTGGCTTGACTGCATTAATTTCAGCAACATTTCTATAGCGACTAAAGGGTTGTTTTCCACAAGGTCAGGAAGTTTGGCTGGGGTGAGGCCAATATGGTAGACAAGTTTGGGGTCTTTTTCCAACTCACCAAGGAGCTAAATACACCAGATTTTTAAAGAGAGAGGGAGAGAGAAAGAGGGTCTTGAGTCAATTTTTTTTCCACATGTATATGAAATAAGCATTTTATACAAAAAGCTACAAAACTATCTGCATTGAACCAACTTCATAAATTTCTTCCTTCAAACCCATGATGTCTTGACATTTCTAAATTTACATTTTAATTTTGAACAAACTAAAATGCAAACACATCTAAGACAGTTTATAAATATGCTAGTGATTCCTATTCCTGGACATCAAACCAGACTCCATACTGTCTGGTCAGATAAAATACTGTCTGGTTGTAACAATGTCAAGTCCTCTGCAGGTTTTTTTTCTGTCATCTGTTGTAACTAAAAATAATCTTAATGACCAACTAGTTCTCCCAAGAAACAGTCCTGCCCCACCCCACCCAGGTGGAGACCAGAAATACCAGAGAAGGGGGCGGAGTGGGGAGCAGGACAGCTGACCTGCTGCGAGTCATCAGTTTGCAGAACTTTACATTCAAGTCAAACCCACACTTTGTAATTCAAACAGGTATCCTCAAAAGACTTTTTCTACCAAATAAGCACTTCCTCTTTAAATGTCCTATGCTTTTTTTTTTCCCCCCTGTCTACTTATATGTTCCACAGTGGACTGTGTTTTCAGGATGGTCTTGCGAGCAAAGCGAACTACAAACATTGCTATTATTTCATTTTGAAAATGATATTTTTGGTGGCAAACTTGATAGGAGAGGTCAACTCCTAAAAAGTTCTAACTCAAAAGTGTGCAAACTGGATAAAATTCACCAACCAGTAGAAGAGTGGCCTTGCCTTTCCTGAGGAGAGTCATCCAGTCTCGCACTCGGGCAGTGGGGGCTACTTTAATCTCAAATCCACCACGATCCAGCTGTGTGATGGGGGCGGGTTCCCCTTCCCAGCCTTGTTTTCCTCCCTACAGCCTGTCAGTAACTCCACTTTCCACCAGAAGCGTTACCGTCAGCTCAAACGTAACCACTGTGTAAAGTGTCCCACTGTACACAGCAGTGACACCCCCACTACCCCACCTCTCCCAGGGACAAACTGATCACAAAGAAAAGTTAGAACATTTGTGCCATCAGACTTCTTGCCCCACCACAGCAAAATTACCAAAGAGTAGAACAAAGCTTCAGAGACCCAAAAACCTTTGCAACTTCCTACTGCTGACTCACAGTGACAGGATTAGTTTATTGCTTACCACTTTCCAAAAAAACAAAAATAAACTCTTGTTAGATTAAAGATAAGAAAATGCTCACAATGGCCGGGTGCAGTGGCTCACACCTGTAATCCCAGCACTTTGGGAGGCCAAAGCTGGCAGATCACTTGAAGCCAGACCAGCCTGGCCAACAATGGCAAAACCCCATCTCATAAAAATACAAAAATTAGCCGGGCATAGTGGTACATGCCTGTAGTCTCAGCTGCTGGGGGCGCTGAGGCACGAGAATCACTTGAACCCGGGAGGCAGAGGCTTCAGTGAGCCGAGATCGTGCCACTGCACTCCACCCTGGGCAACCGAGTGAGACTCTGTCTCAAAAACAAATTTTTTTAATTAAAAATAAATTTTAAAAAAAGATAAGAAAATGCTTACAGTCAATACCCACCTGTGTTTGTTGGGGAGAGGATAAGGGGCTTTTGAAGGCTTTGGCCATTATTCGCTTGATCTCCACACCAGTGCTATTCTTAACACACATCGATTTATCCCACTGGATCGCGTGGTCAGGCTCCGTGGGGTTTAGCCAAGCCAGTTCATCCTCACAAATGTGGAGTGGAGGCGGTGGACGAATAAACTCTGGTCGAAAATGGCCTGTAATGAGAGCAGTGATAGTTGCTCCTATCAGGAAGCTAATACCCCTACACATCTCACACATTTCACTTAATAAAGTACGCAAAGAAATCTCTTAATAAGGATGACATGACTAAAACTCTCATACTTCAAAATCAGAAGCAGGAATGACACAGGAAGTCAGGGTTTCAGTCAGAATGCAAACAAGACAATGAAAGAACACTATACCAGCATGATGCCAGAGAACAATCTATTCACTTTGGAGAAGTGAGGAAAGCCTGGCCATGATCCGCCCATGCTGCACTTGAACATGATCACTCAACAGCAAAAGGGCACGACTCCTAAACGAGTGAAGTCTTTTGATGAAAAAATGAAATACTATGTCCTCACACATCCTATTCTTAGTTACCACTATTTGTTCAGCTGCCACTATGATTTGTACTAGTTTTATCTTTGCCTCTTATAACTGAAGTAACAAATTACATGGCGATGAAACAGCAGGAGGAAAAGTATGGTTGCCTTTTGATATTTCGAAATGAATGTGGAAACCGTCACGAATCCCTAAATTCACAAATACTATATTCATTTTCAGAAAACAATAAAAGTACAAAAGGAAAAGGAAGTGGTTCAACTCAACTATTTTATAAAACAAGATTCATCCCTGAGTTACAAACCCACTGAAATAAATGCTGGCTAGGACTTCTGCTGAACCAATTTCACATCTCACATGGTTTCCACATAGGGCAGGAGTGGCTTATTCCTGTCATGGATCCTAGCCCTGCCAAATTTGAGAGTCTACTGTTGAGTTTACAGAAAATATCTATTTTTTTAGTTAAAAATCATCACTTTATCTTAAACATCTCCACTGTCTCTTCACTTACCTCACCAAGACTAGCATCTGAATCTCCCTTCAACCACTTATAAAAATAAAGTTTTTAACAATTTATGAGAAGTACTACTTATGTGATAGAGCGTTCTTGCGAGGTGGGGACACCTGGTGTTTGGCTAGACCCACTTATTATGAGTGATCTTTTCACATATCTTCCCGGTGACCTATGCAATTTAGAGTTGTGCCCGAGCAAATATTTAAAAGAAGCCATTACATGCCATGGACATTTCAGTCACACTTGTGACTAACAGAAACTTCAAATATTAAACCTATGTATGTCAAAGATCTACCGTAAACCAAATGGTACAAAAGTTACTGTGTGAACTTCAAACTCATGGTGATACTACACTATCATCTGGTAAACATGTTCTCATTCCAAAGCAGAAAGCTTGCCTTCATAATTCAAAGCACACAGAAGCCTATAAAATAGATGCCAGGTAGAGTGGTGCATGCCTGTAATTCCAACTACGTGGGAGTCTGAGGTAGGAGGATCCCCTGAGCCTCAAAGGATCGAGTCCAGCCTGGGCATCATAGCAAGACTCCATCTCTTAAAGAAATCCCCAAAAAATGTAGCTATGTTATTTCAAATTCTACAAGTGTTTTCTTCGAATTAAAGTAAATTAGGAGTTTATAAGAAAAACTTTAAAATGGAAAAGGAAATGACAGCAATAAGAAGATTAACTTAAGAGGTATAAAACAAAAAGATAATGAGCTGCTACAAAAAGACTCATTTCAGTAAAATCAGAATCTGTATTTTTTTTTTTCCTTTTTGAGACAGAATCTCACTCTGTCACCCAGGCTGGAGTGCAGTGGTTCGATCTTGGCTCCTGCAACTTCTGCCTCAGCAATTCTCCTGACTCAGCCTCCCAAGTAGCTGGGACTACAGGCGCATGCCACTACACTCGGCTAATTTTTGTATTTTTAGTAGAGATGGGGTTTCACCATGTTGGCCAGGCTGGTCTAGAACTCCTGACCTCAAGTGATCCACCTGCCTCGGCCTCCTAAAATGCTGGGATTGTAGGTGTGAGCCACCGCGCCCAGCCTGTATCTTTAGGTATGCATAGGATAGACATGCAACAAACAACTTGGCATGCATTTTTCTTAAAGAAGAAATTAACTGTCACTGAACATCTCTACTATGTTCTAGACACTACACTACACTACAAAGATTCACACTAAATTACAATTTAAGTCATAATAAAAATAAAATGATGTCTCAAAAACTGAAAAGTCCTAGAGGATCCTACTGACAGAATAAAACCAAGAGTATAAATTAATTTATATATACCTACTTTCAATAGGTGGCTTTGGTCCGCTGACTAAAGCTTCTGTGATCTGAGAGGCAACTGAGCTGTCAAATCCAGAATTAGAAGAATCCGGGTCTGGGTCACTGAGAATACTGGGGAAGCTCGCTTTGCTTTGCGTTGGCAATTCAGATTGGCGTTCTGGAAATAGGAGACATTTTAAAATTATGGACATCATGAGGAGAGTGAAGAGACAAACTACCAACTGGAGGCATGCTATCTGTAACAGAGAAAAACAAAGGGCCAGATTCAGAGAGACAGAGAGAGAGAGAATGTGTGTGTGTCTGTACATACAGCAGGTCCTCACTTAACGTTGTTGAAAGGTTCTTGGAATCTGCCACTAAGTGAAATGACATATAACAAAACAATTATTTTTATCAATGTTATAATAAAACAATGTTGATGAAACAGTGTTATTCAAGGACCTGCTGTACATCACTTCACTTAAATCTGCAGTTTCCAAAAACCTGTCAGTGATGTTAAGTGAGGACTTACTGTACATATATTTTTAAATCAATGTTTTAAAGAAAGAAAGAACCCACCGGGCGTGGTGGCTCACGCCTGTAATCCCAGCACTTTGGGAGGCCGAGGCAGGGGGATCACGAGGTCAGGAGATCGAGACCATCCTGGCTAACATGGTGAAACCCTGTCTACTAAAAAAATACAAAAAATTAGCCGGGCGTGGTGGCAGGCGCCTGTAGTCCCAGCTACTCGAGAGGCTGAGGCAGGAGAATGGTGTGAACCCGGGAGGCGGAGCTTGCAGTGAGCCAAGATCGCACCACTGCACTCTAGCCTGGGCGACAGAGTGAGACTCCGTCTCAAAAAAAAAAAAAAAAAAGAAAGAACCCAACAGGAAAAAATGGACTAGTAACTTTAATAAGGATTTTATTTAAAAAGCTTGAATGGCCAAAAAAATCTGAAAAGATGTTTAATCCCATTAGGAACTAGGGAAAATCCAGTTAAAATACAAGATACTATAACATACCCACCAGATTGGCAAAAATGTATAAACTTGACATTATCAAATGCGGAAGAGGATGTAAGGTAACTTGCAAGGTGCTACAAGAATGAAAAATGGCAAAGCAACTTTGGAAAATAATTTGACGTTTCCTTATAATGTTTACATGTGCATTTCTTTCCATCTAGGAGACACACTTTCACACGCGCCCCAGAATAATGTGCAAGAGTGTTCACAGCAGTATTATGTCCATCAACAGACACAGAACTTGGTGCTCCACAGTGTGAAGGTACCACAGCAGCAATGAAGGGCAGCCACTGCAGTTACACGCCATCAGCATGGACTCATCTGTCAACCCCCAACAGAAGGAAGGCACAAGAGAATAAATGCAGTACGATTCCACATGTATAAAGTTCAACGGCATGCAAAGTGAAACTATAGGCAGGCACAGGAGGGAAGCAAATTGAGGATGATTATCACAAAAATCAGGTTAGTGATGAGGCAGCCACTGGGAGAAACAGGGAGCCTGTAGGCCCTGAAAATATTCTCTTTCTTAACTTGGATGGCAGGTTGCCCCAGGTTCACTTAATTATAATTCCTTTAAAAAGTGAATGCATGTTTTACTTCAGATTGTGTAATTTTAAAGACACAGGGCTAAATTCCTGATTAAAGAACTATACAAATCAATTAAAAGACCATCAACCCAATGGAAAAATGGCCAGAGACATATGAAAAGATGCCTTAGACATATAGCATCTTTTGTCATTCACTTATTAAGAGAAATGGTCACTAAAATTATCCTGTAATGCCATTTTAAAAAATCTCAGATTGTTGAAGTACAAAAAGTTAGATAACATACTATCAACCGAAATGTGAAAAAAAAAAAAAAAGATAAATTGGGCAGTTGCATGGTAAACTAGTAAGTGGTAGGTGTTTGTCAGGAATAAATCATAAAGAAAAACAAAACCTCTGAAATGAAAACTCATTGTTAGGGTAAAACTTCACCCCTTGTAGTCACTTATGTTTAACTTGTCTGCTTGTTTTTTAAAGTTAAGAAAACACAAACTGCATCATCCAAAAATACACCTTTGGTCCACGGATGCCACTGTAAGACATCTGAATTTTAGGCCTCCAGAGAAGATCTGGGTGGCTAGCTCCAGAGTGGAGAGGCATGCTTGCTTTTTCTTTACACTTGTGAAGAGGAATGGATCCGGACATCTGCAATCTGGGTAGAGAACGGCAGGCGGCAAGCTTAGCCACTCGGCCAGGCTTCTCAGCCCTTACTCTAGACATGTGATCCTTGCTCCACGTGATATACTTCACAACTTTCTTACGGCTGACTCAAGGCATCCCAAGTTAAAAGGAAAGGTCAGATGTGATTCTCACTTTATTATGATTAAAAAAAAAACTATTTAAATACTATAAATAAATATTATAATAAATACTAAGCTAGAACCATCAGAATACATCACTTCTGTATCCAGTTTTCAAAGTATCTTTGGTGTTTGTCAGGAATAAATAAAAGTAATCATTTTATTTCTATTAAATTATATCTGGCACTAGTGGCTAGTACTTTTGTACTCATTAGTACAACCTTAAAAAGTCTTAAAAAGATTTCTTTTGGTTTCAGAACATAACCATTGTTACACTGTTCTTGTCTCTGCTTTTGTAACAGGGTTTCACTCTGTTGCCCAGGCTGGAGTGCAATAGTGCAATCATGGCTCGTTGCAGCCTTGACCTCCCAGGATCAAGCGATCCTCTTATGTCAGCCTCCTGGGTAGCTGGGACCACAAGTGCACACACCACCACACCCAGCTAATTTTTTTTTTTTTTAATTACTTTTGTAGAGACAGGGTCTCTCTATGTTGCCAAGGCTGGTTTTAAACTCCTGGGCTCAAGTGATTCTCATGCCTTGGCCTCCCAAACTGCTGGGATTACAGGTATGCACCATTGTGCCTGGCTCCATTGTTATAATGTTAATACCCAGTAGTTCAAAGGTTCTCAATGTTCCAAAGGAAAAGCTGTTTACCGCAACATGTCACCTTATATCAGAAGCCAAATGTCACAGGTTTATGAAGTCTAAGAAGGATGGGGCATTGTCAAAATACTTCAGCTTACTTAATTACAAAGTCAAGGGTTCACAAACCCAGCTACATATTACAATTTCCCTGTTGAGTTGCTCTCAAGTGAGAAAATGAATGCTCACAGCAGGCAAGCCCAAAGTGCCTCTTCTACTCCTTCAGAAATCAGAGAGCCTCTCTCTGACCACCAGTTATCCTTCTCCTATTATTTTCTGTCAGGACACACTGTTTACTTCAAGAGCACTCATTCATTTGCTTACATGTTTAACACAGAATGTGCCAGAACAATCCTGAACGAGAACAAAGTTGAAAGTCTCATACCTCCCGATTTCAAAACTTAGTACAAAGCTACAGTAATCAAAACAGTGTGGTACTAGGAGACAGACAGACATATAGACAAATGGAATGGAATAGAAAGCCCAGAAATAAACCCTTGCATATATGGGCAAATGATTTTCAACAAGGATGCCAAGAGAACGTTGGGTTTTGGCTATTCAGCATCCCCTGAGACAGGTCTCATGATATTGTGCAGGCTGGAGTGCAGTGGTGCAATCACAGCTCACTGCAGCCTCGATCTCCCAGGCTCAAGTGATTCTCCCACTTAAGCCTCCCAAGTAGTTGAGACCACAGGCATGCACCACCACACCCGGCTAAGTTTTTAATTATTTGTAGAGAAAAAGTTTCCTTATGTTGCCCAGGCTAGTCTTGAACTCCTGCCCTCAAACGATCCTCCCACTTTGGCCTCTCCCAAAGATTACAGGCATGAGCTACTATGCCAGCCTTTCTTCAGTTTAAAGATGGATTTTTCTTTTTTTTTTTTTTGAGACAGACTCTCGCCCTGTCACCCAGGCTGAAGTGCAGTTGCACAATCTCAGCTCACTGCAACCTCCGCCTCCCAGGTTCAAGTGATTCTCATGCCTCAGCCTCCCAATTACAGGTGTGAGCCACTGTGACTGGCCGGATTTTTCTATTTCTGCAAAAAACACTGTTGGAATTTTGACAGGAATTGCACCAAATCTGTTGTTTGTTTTGGGTAGTATTGACATTTTAACAAATATTAAGTCTTCCAATCAAAACTTAAAAAAAAAAAACCCACTACATTTTATCCGGCTTTCTTCTAAAACAGAAAAAGCAATCAATTCAAGTGAAAACTCCAAATGAATTTACATGCTATTAGCATCCAAAAATTTAAAGAGTTCCATTGATTGATTGATTGATTGATTGATTGAGATGGAGTCTCGCTGTAGCCCAGGCTGGAGTGCAGTGGTGCGTTCTCAGCTCACTGCCACCTCCACCTCCCGGGTTCAAGCTATTCTCCTGTCTCAGCCTCCTGAGTAGCTGGGATTACAGGCGTGCTGCACCACCATGTCTGGCTAATTTTTTGTATATTTAGTAGAGACAGGGTTTCACCATGCTGGCCAGGCTAGTCTCAAACTCCTGACCTAAAATGATCTGCCCACCTCAGCCTCCCAAAGTGCTGGGATTACAGGTATGAGCCACCGTGCCCAGCCCAGACTTCCATTTAAGATCCAGTACTAAAACTACTTTTTAAAATGGATGATACTAACCTTTTAGCAGTTACAAAAAACATAATTTTAATAGAGTCCTCAACAAGAGAGGCCTAATATTACCACACAGAAATGCCCAAAACACTGATTCCTCCTTACCGGCCAAGGCTAACTGAAGCCCACTAATGTCCACAGACTGGCCCATGTTTCCAACGTCCATCAGTGCAATCTGGCGAGGCGTCTTTTTGAAGAGTTCCCGTGGGGGTGCCAGCATCAGCTGGGAAAGAAAAAACTTTTCTGGTGGAGTTATAGGAGGTAAAAATCCTGCAAACAAAAATGTATAACGATTTCTCCAATGGTTACTTTTAAAAATCAACTTGAATCTGGTAAAATCAGTACTTGCTACTTGCCACTTCAAGCCACATAGTTTTAAGAACTAAATTATGTTAAGTTTCAGTCAACCAAATATATACATTTACAAACTATGTAATTAAATATGTCATTTGAAATTCTATGATCTGTGGCCCTACCAATGAAACTTGAGGTTTTTGTACCTGTTAATTGTAAGAGTTTAAGAAAGAGGAAAGAAATACAAAACGCAGCCTGGCAGTCAAAGACAGGTTTTCTTTAGTTAAAACATCGGCCAGGAGTGCTTCTCAGGTTTTAACTAAAGAAAATCTGTCTTTGACTGCCAAGCCGCGTTTTGTTTTTTTTTTTTTTTTTTTTTTGAGATGAAGTCTCACTCTTGTCTCCCAGCTGCAGTGTGACGGCATGATCTTGGCTCACTGCAACCTCCGCCTCCCGGGTTCAAGAGATTCTCCTGCCTCAGCCTCCCAAGTAGCTGGGATTACAGGCATCTGCCACCATGCCCAGCTAATGTTTGTATTTTTAGTCGAGTTGGGGTTTCACCATGTTGGCCAGGCTGGTCTTGAACTCCTGACCTCAGGTGATCCACTCGCCTCAGCCTCCCAAAGTGCTAGGATTACAGGCATGAGCCACCGTGCCCCGCCTGGTGTTTCTTTCCTCTTTAACTCTTACATGAGTAACTTTTCTTTCTTTTTTTTTTTTTGAGATGGAATCTCGCTCTGTTGCCCAGGCTGGAGTGCAGTGGTGCGATCTCGGCTCACTGCAAGCTCTGCCTCCCGGGTTCACGCCATTCTCCCGCCTCTGGCTCCCGAGTAGCTGGGACTACAGGCGCCCGCCACCACGCCCAGGTAATTTTTTGTACTTTTTAGTAGAGACAGGGTTTCACCGTGTTAGCCAGGATAGTCTCGATCTCCTGACCTGGAGATCCACCCACCTCGGCCTCCCAAAGTGCTGGGATTACAGGCGTGAGCCACCGCGCCTGGCCCAATAACTTCATTTTTTAAAGTGCCTCAATTCCTGCAAAGGCTAAAGCTTATATATGCAAGCAAAAACAGACAACACTATAGTGCTCGGAAATGCTTTTCTTTCTTCCCTTTTTCCACTGTGTAGAAGTTGAATAAATAGAAGAGCAACCAGCAGCAATCCAAATACACTACCTGATTTAACATACAATGCAGCTACAAATTCCCACGAGGCTGAATATTCCTTCCCTTTTGTCCCATGTTCAATTGTTCATGAAGCCTCATCTCTCCCACTGCAGAAATGTCACCAGGCTGCATTCCCTCAGCTGTAGTCCCCACTCCTCTCTTGCTGGGACTACTCCTGCCCCCTCTACTGACTTCCCCAGCTCCCAGTTTTGACCCCTGCTCACCCACCACCCATAGTCCACACTTCCTCTTACCATTTAGTTATATCTCTAGAGTACAAATCTGATCACATTACTTAACCTGTTTACATAGAATTAAACACAGATTTCTACACCATTACAAGACCCTTCATAATCTGGTCCCACCGCACCTTCCTAATCTCACTTCTTGACCTTCTCTCCCATCCATGTACCCTACCCGCCGGTTGCACAAAATCCCTCAACTTCTACACTTTTTTTTTTTTTTTTTGAGGCAGTCTCACTCTGTTGCTCAGGCTGGAGTGCAGTGGTGCGATCTCAGCTCACTACAGCCTCCGCCTCCCAGGTTCAAGCAATTCTCCTGCCTCAGACTCCTGAGTAGCTGGGATTACAGGAGTGCACCATCATGCCGGGCTAATTTTTGTATTTTTGGTAGAGATGGGGTTTCGTCATGTTGGCCAGGCTGGCTTCGAACTCCTGGCCTCAAATGATCTGCCTGCCTTGGCCTCCCAAAGTGCTGGGATTGCAGGCATGAGCTACCGCTCCCAGCCTTACACCCAGTTTTTAAATAATACCTGGCAGAGCTACTCCTGCCCTCCCACCTGCATCCCTAATCAATATCCAGCAAAAAATATCACTCCTGAGAATTTCTCCGGCTCCACAGGTGGTCGTTCCTTCCTCTGAACTACCCAGCATTACACAATCGCAGCCCTGCCTCTGTTCAGAGTCATCTGAAAAGCATTCTGAAGACATACCCACTAAATGTCTTACCCTAAACATACAATATCAGCAGCTCTGGGAGTGGAGTGTAGGCACTGATATTTTCTCTTCTATGTTATCTACACACCATCCCTACCTACTTTAATAATGGTATAATAGTGGGTAACACTCACAGGTACTTTGATCCTTTGTAACAACTCTACCAGCTGGGAATTGTTACTATTTGCATTTTACAGATGAGGAACCTGAGGCACATAACGGTTACATAGAATCCATCCATGGATTCCTTCTCTGGTGACTGCCATCCCACCTATGGCAAATCTGTGTGTACAATGCGGTCTATGGACTAGGTGTGGGTTTAGATTCACTGTACATGAGAATGACATTATATAAGTCGCGGTTTCTTTGCCTCACTTGTTATTCAGAATTCAAAGGACCCTCTGATCTAAATCCCACAGTGTCCCAATCCTCTAATACAAGCACCCTAGGGTGGTGGTTGTCTGTGTGTGTATGTGTGTGTGTTTAGAAGCTGTCACCCTAACTCACTGCAGCCTCAAACTCCTAGGCTCAAGTGATTCTCCTGCCTCAAACTCCTGAGCAGCTGGGACTACAGGTGTGAGCCACCCCATGCCCAGCAATTTTTTTATTGCTTTGTAAAGACAGGGTCTTACCATGTTGCCCAGGATGGTTTCAAACTCCTGGCCTCAAGCAATTCCCACCCCCCAACCTCCACCACTTCGGCCTCCAAAAGTGCTGGGATTATAGGAGTGAGCCACCTAGCCAGGCCTAGGTGGTGAGTTTTGACCACAAACCTGTGTTACATTCACTTTCTGGGCAGTCACAAGCTTCTTAGCAGCAGGTTAAGTACCTGTACCCTAAAGGCATCTCAGGCCAATACAAAGTGTTGCCCTTCTTAGATAAGGGCACTACAGGACACCTATCAGAAGATCCTGATGGGGTGCCCGGCAGGAACACTAACTAGAAATGCGGCCCTCCTGTACCATAAAAACAAACTCCTGGTGTTACTTCAAAATCTACTGCCTTAGCCTTGACTCACTGTATAGCAGGCCCTACCTATACTGGTTAAGGAATGTAAGATCAAGCTGTTTCCTATCTCTATGTGCTTCCTCCACTACAATGGTCCGTAAATCCTTCAGGTCCCCTTGTCACCATGGCATTTTTCTTGTTTTCTGATTGCAAGTCTTCTCCTAAAGCAAATCCACATAAAGCATCACCTGCTTGAGCTTAAAAACAAAAAAAATGCAGCCTCGCATCTAACCTACTAGTTTGATCTCACCAATGCCACACAATGGTAAATACATTTTACATAATGTATACCACGTATGCACTTTACATAATGTCCAGTAAGTCATGTGTTTCTAACCGCGAGATCATCAATTTGAGACTTTCTATCCTCTGCCCCCATCCCTAACAGGCTAAGGAAGGCGGCTGCAAAGTCTTTAATGGTGTTTCATGTGTATTTCCGCCCACCAACTTCTTCAGCTTCTTAGTACTGACTTCCACGTACTCCTTTGAGACTAAAAACCGGGGACAGATCCAGTCTTATCATTGGTTTTAACTTCACACACCACAGACGGGTTTTCGAAGAACGAACCGTATTTGAGACACTAAACATGTCAAGACCTACACTGAGCTGTATGATATGATGGGGTGTATAGAGAAATCATTTTCAGTGTCACGAACTTGCAATTAAGCTACCACCTCACCATTCTTTAGAGTTAAGGCGGGGAGGGCGTGAGGGGCGTGGGAACGCAGAGGGAGGCGGAAAAAGAGGATGATCATTTCACAGAGATAGTTAATTTCCCTTTCAGGTGAGTTCCCAGCAGCGCAGGTGGAAAGCTGCGGAATCTAACGCTATCCACACGGCACAGCTGGCTTCAGGAGGTACCTGAGAGCGGAGGGCGGTCGGGCTCCTGGCCGCCGCGGGCGGGCGGCGCGGGGTTGAGCAGGTGCGCGAAACTGGCGGCGAAGGGGTTGGCGGCCAGCGGCTCGGTGCGGTACATCTCCCAGAGCAGGTAGAGCGCCGTGAGGCGCTGCGCCGCGCTGGGCAGCAGGTCGGGCTGCTGGAGCAGCATGACGAGCACCGAGCCCAGGCGGAAGTGGTCGGCCTTGCTGAAGTAGTGGTGGAAGGCGGTGGACAGGCCCTCGAAGGTGCTGCCGCCGCCCGCCTCCTCCGATATGATGCTCAGCAGGCTCGAGAGCTCCTTCGGGGTCAAGCTCATCCTGCCCGAGGGGCCCCCCGGGCCTCCGCTCCCGGACCCGGGGCCGCTTGCTCCGCCTCTGCCGCCGCTGGAGCCCCCGAAGCCGCTCCTGGACGCCGACCCTGCCGCTTCCCGGGACCCTCTTTGCTCCGCGGCGGTGAGAAGCCGGCCAGACGCCGCGCTCGCCCCTCCGCCGGGCATCAACCTCGCTCCCCTTCCCCTCTTCCCGGCCCGAGGGGCCCTGGCGCCGGCTCGCTCCGTCCCCGCGGCCGTAAAGCGCGCTGTTACACGACAGCGTCGCAAACAAAACACGTCGGGGAAACCAGACCGCCGCGGAGAGGGACAGCGCCCAGCGAAAGCGAGGCTGATGGAGCCAAGCCAGGAAGAGGACGCGGAGACGCGGGGTAGGCGGGGCGAACTGGCAGGAAGCGGGGGTGGGGCCCGGGAAGAGAGGGGAGGGGCGGGACGAGGTCGGGCTGGCGGCGTTCAGGATTAGGTCCGCCGAGGTCCCCCGGCAGGAGAGCCCGGGGTCCGCATGCGTCTGCGCAGCTGCGAGCTTAAGCCGCCCTTTGGCGGTCCCCAGGACAGTTCCTGGTGCCAGACGGTCCCAGTAAGTGCTGTCTACGTTATTATTTGGAAAAACGCACCTCAGATGTTAACTATTTTCTTAATATAACATCCGTAAGTATTCGTCGTAAAAAGTATTGTAAATGCAGGCCGGGCGTGGTGGCGTGTGCCTGTAATCCCAGCGCTTTGAGAGTCCTAGGCGGGAGGGTCGCTTGAGCCCGGGAGTCCCAGGCTGCAGTGTGCTGTGATCACCACTGCACTGCAGCCTGGGCGCTCTGTCTCAGAAACATTTTTTTTTTAATGTAGTAAATGCAAATAAAGACACCACACATTTCTCATAACCACGGTTAACTTCTAGTCTTACACTCTTATTGCAGAAATGGAATCATATTGCACTATGAGCTTTTTTGTACATGGTTTTTTCTCTTAACACGATTTCGAGAACATGTCTCCAGTTAATATTCATTTACAAAATTGTTTGCTGTGCCACGTTTTACTTAGACTGCCCTAGGGCGCTTATTCTGGGCACTTAGCTGTGCATTAGAAACCCATGGGGAGACGTTACAAATACCTGGTCCCACCCCCAGAGATGCTGATTGAGATATTAATAAACCCCACCTCTTCCGGTGAGGCTGAGGTGTAGTCTGGGCTGAGAAGCACCGGGTGGCATTTCCTAGACTTGCCGGGTCCCTAAACCTACAGAAACGTACGCGTATTTCGCCAGTGATTACCACCAGCGATTCTTAATTATCTAGTTAAGAGCCACCTCAATTCTTTTTTAAAACATATTTTTATTTTATGTGTTTTTGAGGAGAAAGATATTTTATGTAAAAAAATTTTTTTTCATCTTTTTAAAACTTGTATTTCAGTAGTTTTGAGGGTACAGGTGGTTTTGGTTACATGGATAAGTTTTTAGTGGTGATTTCTGAGACTTTGGTGCACCCGTCACCAGAGCAGTGTACGCTGTACCTGTCAGGCTTCTGAGCCCAAGCCTGCACATATACATCCACATGGCCTGAGGTAACTGAAGAATCACAAAAGAAGTGAAAATGGCTGGTTCCTGCCTTAAATGATGGCTCAGAAGCTCTCCCGCTGAGCACCTTATGACCCCCGCCCAGGCCTGCCAGAGAACAACCGCCTTTGACTGTAATTTTCCACTACCCACCCAAATCCTATAAAACGGCCCCACCACTATCTCCCTTCGCTGACTCTTTTCAGACTCAGCACGCCTGATTTAAAAGTTTTATTGCTCACACAGAGCCTGTTTGGTGGTCTCTTCACACAGACACGCGTGACAGTACCCAAAATACAGTCTTTTATCCCTCAACCCTGTCCCACGTATACCTCCTCCCGCCCCTGAGTCCTCAAAGTCCATTATATCATTCTTATGTCTTTGCATCCTCATAACTTAGCTCCCACTTATAAGTGAGAAGTGTAATATTTGGTTTGCTACCTCAATTCTTAAGAAAAATTTAAGGAAGAGAAATTGTTGGGTCAACAGGTGTGATATCTACTGAATTTTAAAGGCTTCTTCAATTTGCCGCTAAATTGCACTTCAGAAAGATCCTGCCAATTAACGTTCCTAACAGCAGCAGATATAATGTGGTAACTTGGGGAACTGATTCAAATTAGCTCGAAAGTACTCTCATAAATTTTTTATTATAGGGCCTGGGCACGGTGGCTTACGCCTGTAATCCCAGCACTTTAGGAGACCGAGGCGGGTGGATCACTTGAGGCCAGGAGTTTGAGACCAGCCTGGCCATGGTGAAACCCCGTCTCTACTAAAAATATAAAAATTGGCCGGGCATGGCGGCTCGTGCTTGTAATCCCAGCTACTTGGAAGGATGAGGCAGAAGAATGGCTTGAACCTGGGAGGTGGAGGTTGCAGTGAGCCGAGATCTCACCACTGCACTCCAGCCTGGGTGACAGAGCGAGACTGTCTCCAAAAAAAAATTTTTTTTATTATAATAAACTGTATTTTGTGCAAGCCATTTTACATTGGGTGGTCTATGGGTCTATTGTAATTTTCCTGCAGTTCTAATACTATTTAATAGTAGTAATTATACCAATTGCCAGTTATTAATGTAGTAATACTAATACTGTGTGGGTTTTTTCCAAGATGTTTCAAAAATATTTGAACATTATATTTTATCTTAAAAAAAAAAAAAAAAAAATGAGAAGCCGAGGTGGGTGGATCATCGAGGTCGGGAGTCCAAGACCAGCCCAACGAACATGGAGAAACCCCGTCTGTACTAAAAATACAAAATTAGCCGGGCGTGGTGGTGGGCGCCTGTAATCCCAGGTAATTGGGAGGCTGAGACAGGAGAATCACTTAAACCCTGGAGGCAGAGGTTGCAGTGAGCCGAGATCGTGCTGCTGCACTCCAGCCTGGGTGATAGAGTGAGACTCTGTCTCCAAAAGAAAACCGGTTAGGACTAGGTGTGCTATCTGCATAGAGTGTGGATCTCTGGCAGCCCCCACCCCAGTCTTTTATTATGCAGGCAGGTAGCTATTCTTGTGACTGATCTCTTTCCTACCGTGCACATGCTAACACAAAAGGGAAGGTGGAGCCCCCATGGTGGACATACGTGGCCACAGGTTGCTCTGTCTGTGCGGCTGCTGGCATCACCCTGTGCAAGCGTCCAGCTTCCTTATTTATGTTTGCAGCTCCATCTTTCAGGCTGCTCTTTGTTAGAAAATAAGTGATTTCTTGGACTGCTTTTTGCTGCTTTTCTCTCTTCCCCTTCATGACCATTACCACGTAGGATGTAAGCCTCTGGCTTGCCTCCTATAGCCCCTCATTTCCTTCCCCATATTTGGCAACCAGACCAGCATCCAGGACAACATAAACTATGCCATTGGTTGTTAGAAGGCTTGGGACATTTGTCTCTTTGCCAGCCTTAGCTTAACCCGGGAGACAAAGATTATTTATTATCTCTCCTGCATAGGATCTGCAATCAGAACTATTGAACTTCTCCATTTGGACCACCACTCACACCTATAGGAAAAGGGTAATATAATAGATCATTGGCTAAATAACAGGGAATCCTATTCATATGTTGGAAAATAGGGACAAAAGGCTTTGGTACCTAAAACATTATTCCTACCTTGGCCTAAAAACTCACTAACACCTACCTTAACGCTATTATGCTTATTTGCTGTTTTTAGAGAATTTATTAGGACAATTTCAAGCTCAAAAATATGCTAACTGGTGCCTTGTTAGCCACACAGAATTGTACCCAAAAACTTTCTAGACCAACTCACTATAAAATTCAACTTTCTTTAGGTGTCCACGCCGCCCCTAAGTCATGCCTGAAGCAGCCCTGATTAACATCACCCCACCCCAATAATCTCCAGTAAAAACTTATATTTTCTTTATCTTTTCTTGTAACTTTATATTTTATAAGTAAGAAGACAGGAATGTCAGGCCTCTGAGCTGAAGCTCAGCCATTGTAACCCCTGTGATCTGCATGTCCAGATGGCCTGCAGGAACCAAGAAGTCTGGAGCAGCCAAGAAACCACAAAAGAAGTGAAACAGCCAGTTCCTGCCTTAACTAATTAATCCACCTTACGGCATTCTACCATTATGACTTGTTCCTGCCCTGCCCCAACTGATCAACTGACCTTGTGACATTCTTCTTCTGGACAATGAGTCTCATGATCTCCCCACCATGCACCTTGTGACCCCCTCCTCTGCTGACAATAGATAACCGCCTTTAACTGTAACTTTCCACTGCCTACCCGAGTCCTATAAAGCTGCCCCTTTCCTATCTCCCTTCGCTGACTGTCTTTTCGGACTCATCCCACTTGCACCCAAGTGAATAAACAGCCTTGTTGCTCACACAAAGCCTGTTTAGGTGGTCTATATGGATACATGTGACAATAAGCAATTCCAGAATTGTGAGACCCCTAGCGTTAAATGTGAATGGGAGGAAACTTAAAGTTTCTTCCAAAAGTTGTATTTATTTTTCTGGTTTTCCTGAATGCAATGGAAACTGCAGCCTGACTTTTCACAGGCCCCAGGTCATCCCCTTGCATGAGTTCAGTCACTGGATCTTGCTTCTCAAAATCAAATCACTGGATCTGGAGCGAAAAATATAGGCCCTTCAATCTTTTTCCTTAAATTATAACTGAAGTAAAACTACTGCTATTAGTTGTAAAGATCACTCTTTTTTTCCCCCCAACTGCTCTCAAAGCATCTACTGGTCCTGCCTTTGCACACTGCAGTCTACGTTCTCGTTGCTCCACTTCTTCACTAACCCTCCCCATCGTGTCCTTTTCTAAAGATCCAGGCCGGGAGTGGTGGCTCACGCCTGTAATCCCAGCACTTCGGGAGGCCGAGGCGGGTGGGTCACCTGAGGTCAGGAGTTTGAGACCAGCCTGGTCAACATGGTGAAACCCGAGCTCTACTAAAAAATACAAAAAATTAGCTGAGCGTGGTGGCAGGCACCTGTAATTTCAGCTTCTTGGGAGGCTGAGGCAGGAGGATCACTTTTACCCAGGAGGTAGAGGTTACAATGAGCCAAGATGGTGCCATTGCACTCCAGCCTGGGCGACAAGAGCGAAACTCCAACTCAAATAAATAAATACCAGCCTGGCCAACATGGCAAAACCCCATCTCTACTGAAAATACAAAAATTAGCCGGGTGTGGTGGTACATTCCTGTAATCCCAGCTACTTGGGAGGCTGAGGTAGGAGAATCGCTTGAACCTGGGAGGCAGAGGTTGCAGTGAGCCAAGATCGCACCACTGCATGCCAGCCTGGGCGACAGAGCAAGACTCTGTCTCAAAAATAAAATTAAAAAATAAAAATTCAGTAAAGGCTTCTAAATAACATAACCTTTAACTGGTAACAAATTACTTGGTTTGGAGGTGACTAACAATAGGAAAAGTTCAGACCTCAGGACTGAGCTCAATTTCAAAAGATTCTCCTAGGATACCCTGCTGTTAAAAAGGGAGACAAAAATATTCCCTTAGCAGCATAAATAAGATACTGTCAGCCTGGGCAACATAGTAAGACCCCCATCTCTACAAAAAATAAAAAAATTTAAAAACCACAAAATACTGTGCAAGCATCCCTTTTTTTTTTTTTTTTTTTTTTTTTTTGAGACAGAGTCTTGCTCTGTCACCCAGGCTGGAGTGCAGTGGCCAATCTTGGCCCACTGCAATCTCCACCTCCCGGGTTCATGCCATTCTGCCTCAGCCTCCCGAGTAGCTGGGACTACAGGCACCCGCCACCATGCCTGGCTAATTTTTTGTATTTTTTTAGTAGAGATGGGGTTTCACCATGTTGGCCAGGATGGTCTCGATCTCCTGACCTCATGATCCACCCGCCTCGGCCTCCCAAAGTGCTGGGATTACAGGCGTGAGCCACCGTGCCCAGCCAAGCATCCCATTCTTATCTCATTCAAATCCTACCCATATTTTCTCACTGCAAAGCAGAGGCTTGACAACTTATAACTTCTCTCCAATAACCCAAGAGATGCTGATTCGAATGTCAATTGAGATTAATTTTATGAAATATAAGAGGAGAGTTTTCCACAAAACATGGGCTTTGCAGTCAGCTAGACCTAGGTTCAGATTCTAATTCTACCATTTATTAGCTATGTATCTTCAGGAAATTTGAATAAGCTCTCTGAGCCTTAATTTCCTCATTTCTAAAATGAGAATTAAAATCTACTTCATGGTCTGCAGGATTGGACAATCACTGAAAAAATGAACAAAAAAAAACTCCCTCATGGAATCATCATAAAAATTAAGCAAGATACATAAGTAGAGTTGTACACATAGTAGGCACTCAGGGAATGTTATTTTCCATTTCCTCTTAGTCATTTTGTGGCAGGCCAGGTCTGGCTAATGCAGGCCTCCAAAACAACTGTTTCAGTACTGAGTGGTTAAGTGGTTAGTTAAATTTTTTTTTTTTTTTTTTTTTTTTTTTTGAGACGGAATCTTGCTCTGTCACCAGAGACGGAATCTTGCTCTGTCACCAGGCTGGAGTGCAGTGGCACGATCTTGGCTCACTGCAACCTCCGCCTCTGGAGTTCAAGCGATTCTCCTGCCTCAGCATCCTGAGTAGCTGGGACTACAGGCACGCGCCGCCACACCCAGTTAATTTTTGTATTTTTAGTAGAGACCGGGTTTCACCATGTTGGCCAGGATGGTCTCAATCTGTTGACCTCATGATCCACCCACCTTGGCCTCCCAAAGTGCTGGGATTACAGGCGTGAGCCACTGCGCTGGACCTAAGTTAAATATTAAAAGCTAGAAAAGCCAGTGCCCTTGTACAAAGGCTTGAATGTAACAAAAGCCCACCAAGAGTTTTGCCTAGGCCTTTCCTGGATTTTTAAACATGACAAAATAATGAAGGAATTCTTAACAGGACCCATTTAGGATTAAACGGATTTTTTTGGGGGGGTCTGAAGAAACTCCCCCAGTCCTCCACAAATAAGTTTATTGGGGGTCTGAAAGAACTCCCCAAACCTCCATGATTTAGCAGGAGGCAAGATAAGGGTAATCACCCCAGCACCTGGACCCATTTAAATTAAGTAAATTTACTCAGGCTCCAGAGGAAGGTCTTCAGGACTCAGACCTTAGTTATAGATTAAAAGAAGTTAATCGCTTATGTCATTAGATGAATGCACACTTACATGTAGACTTATAGCTTACAAGGTATATAAGCTCTAGAAAACTTTGTAATTTTGAGTCGGTCTGGAGATAATTTCCAGGCCTTCACCCTGTAACTGGTTGCAGAAATAAAAACTGTCTTTCTACCCAGTTCATCTGCATCTCATTATTGGGCCACAAGAAATAGCAGCCTGACCCTCAGTTTGGTTCAGGAATGATTTGAACAGGTTTAACTAGCACTCTAAACCATTATGTGTGTTTTTGTTTTTGTTTTTTTGAGACAGCCTTTCTTTGTCACCCAGGCTGGAGTGCAGGGGTACCATCTCAGCTCACTGCAATCTCCACTTTCCAGATTCAAGCAATTCTCCTGCCTCAGCCTCGCAAGTAGCTGGGATTACAGATGTGCACCACCACACCCAGCTAATTTTTGTATTTTTAGTAGAGATGGGTTTCACCATATTGGCCAGGCTGTTCTCCCTCAGGTGGTTTGCCTGCCTTGGCCTCCAAAAGTGCCAGGATTACAGACGTAAGCCTGTACGCCCAGCCTTAAACAGTTAAATACGTATCAGTCCTTTGTATTAAATATCTTAATGGTAAAATGTTAAAATATTAATGTGAATAACAGCTGACATTAAATATCGAAATTCACAGAACTCCTTAATAGTTTTAATTAACATCTGTTTATTTAATTTGTGCCATGTGATAAAACAGCTTTTTATGAAACAGCTTTTTTTTTTTTTTTTTGAGATGGAGTCTCACTCTGTCACCCAGGCTAGAGTGCAATGGCATCATCTCAGCTCACTGAAGCCCCCACGCCCAGGTTTAAGCAATTCTCCTGCCTCACCCTCCTGAGTAGCTGAGACTATAGACAGGCACCACCATGGATATTGCAGGATCTGGCCAGCAGCCCACAATGCAATGGGGCTCTCTCTTTGTTCCCAGGCAGATCGGCAGGTCAAGAAATAATAGACACACACAAGATAGTGAAAGCTGGGTCCCGGGGGGTCACCGCCTTCTGGTCCTGCGATGCCGCCAATGCACTGGATATACCAGCATTTATTATTAAGTTTAGTGAGGGTGGGGTTAGGTTAGTGAGGGATTTAGGGTCGTTTGATTGTGAGGTGAGATGGTCACGTGGGGATGAAGTAATTCTTTAACATAACATCTGTATGCAGAAGTACAGTATACAGAGATAAGAAGTTACAACATAGTGCATGCATCAGTAATTTCTAACAGAGCCTTAAAACAGAAACACAGTCTTTCCATAACCTATGATTAGCAAGATATTAATCAGCAGTAACAGTTGCAGTAAAAGCTGGTTACACACAATCCATAGAAACAGGACGTGAAGCTAGACAACCGGTTAGACTAGAAATTCTCAGAAGATAGCATGCCTTAACCCTGAAGAGGTCTAGAAGAGCCGTGGCAAGATGAGGGCGTTTATAGCCCTATCTTATCCACATGAATAGATGCCCTTCATGCATCCGTTTATAGTCCCTCCACAAGGGTCACATTCCATTCCCAGAGCTATGAACATCTGCTTTTCTGGGATAGGAATCTTGGTGATGTGAAATCTCCCTGATTGCATGTCCGTTCATAGGCTCTCTGCAGGGAGAAGGACATCATGTGCTGTTGGCTCATTCTGGCAGTCCAACCTGGCAATGTCTTTACACAATCCTGCCTGCAATTTTGTATTTACAATAATCAGGAGCATTTCATCTTTTATTCCATAGCAATAGTTTCAGGGGGTCTCCCTACATCTCCCCCTTTTCTCTGATTTAAATGAACCATAGCAATCATAGCTTGGCACTGATTGCGATTAGACTGAAGAATATTTTTTCCAGTTTTACACATGAACAATAAATCAATAACACAAATTATACACAGAACAAAATTAATGATAGTGGATCCTCCCAAAGATTTTACCCATTGAATGGGGTTGAGATTAGATAACCCCTCAGGGATACCATCTAAAACTTCAGCACTAGGTAAAGCAGTTAAGTTGCTTGAGAGCCCTCAAATATCTGTTCTTTTAGCTTGCTTATATCTAAACTTAATTTATCTTCACTTCCTTGTAAATGGCGTTTTACTGATTCCCAGTTGTGAACAGACTCATTATATTGGAATGGAGTTATACAAAAATCAGAAGTATTCCAATCACATTGCATTTGTAATCGATGTTCTAAACTCATAATTCTATCTCCCATCCATATAACAGTTTGTCTTAGATCATTAATTTGATTGGCAAATTTTTAATCAATACCTGACTGAGGATTCCACATCTGAGTAGAATTTTTTTGCCATTTTTCCACAAAGTGAACAGTTTGAGTAGATTGATGTCATGCAACTCCAGCAGTAGCAGCAGTCACAGTAACAGCAATCAAGCCCATTATTACTGCAATTAATGTAAAAATAAATCGTTTACTCCTTTTAAGATTTTTCTGTAGAATATTATTAATAACATGGATAGAAGGAGAAGATTCCCAAGGCCTATGTAAGGCTACGGGGAGCCAAATAACTTCTCTGGCTCTATTAAAATACTGCGATATTGATTAAAAGATGAGTCAATACAAGTAACAATTAACACATGTAATTATGTTGGTTTTTGAACTAATATGCATCTTTCCTACTAATAACATATATGGTGGTTTAACACAACTTTTAAGTGGTATAGTTTTGTTGGACTCCATATAGATAGTGTATATATTTTGGGATGGTATTCTTTTTTGTGAAATATGGGGTGGGGGGAATAGGTTGTATGAGAGGTGGTGGGGGGACATTAGCAATGGTGGGGTATAAGTCCTCATAATCTTTACTGTCCCATCTTTGAATTGACATTTTGATGATTGCCATAGTGATATTTTTGGCTGTGTGGAAATAGTAGTGTAAATTAATCTGTTGTCTTAGTTTTTGAGGTGACAAGGTGGATTTACTTATAACACTTTCTGCAGCCCAAACTCTCATACCAGTCATAGCTATGGTTAATCTCCATAATTCTGAATGTTCATGTCCTAAGTGGGGAACAACGAGCCTTGGCTTTGGAGGGGCAACCCCTGCCCCTTTCCACTTAAAAGGAAAAAATGAGTTAAATCTATGATATAATAGGGGAGGGCTTTCACTACTTTTTTGATAAGTAATATCATAGAGAAAATGTTGACAATCTCTATGACCTTGAGAGCAATCATTAGTAATATGACCTTTAGGAGGAGCCCAATCAACAATGGTGTAGTGAGAAGAATTAAATAACACAGTTCCTTCTGGACTAACACAATCCTTCCACATTAATTTGTCAGCATTTTAAGACAAGTTGAGAGGACACGCAGGTCCTAAAGGCTTATATTTGGAAGTGTGAATATAATCAGCAATTCCTATTTTTATCTGCCTTAGAGGTTTTAATGAGAGCCCTGATACCAAGTGTCCTAAAGGAGGGACAGAGTGACCAGATGGTAGTGTGACTGCCCAAGTTTGAATATCTAATGAGAGGTATCCATTAGTGGGTCCCAGGCACAAAGGTGGATACTAAAACCTAAAGTGATATTGAAAGGGATTCCTTCTTCTGAAGGTTGGGCAGGACAACGATCATCTACAGAACCAGGCATCCAAATACTGTCATTAACATAGACCTCAATAGGAGCGTCCGTCCATGTCATGGCTCGAATAAGAGGAGGAAAAGGAATATAGGCCCAATGTGTATAGTTTTTAACAGTCTGTGGAGTGACAGAGGGTAGAAGGATCAGTGTCATCAGGAGGAGGCAGAGATTGAGCCAGACCTGGATTGCTGGAGACAAGTTGTTCAGGATGGCTGACTGGATTGTCTGTTGTAAAGGAGTTAGCATGATTGTTTTCTTTTCTTTTTTTTTTTTTTTTTTGACGGTTGGTTGTGTTAGTTGTTTTTTGCTGTGGTGTTTTTTCAGCAAATTTCTCCGTCTCATTGTTGCATGCATCTTCAGGACACAATTTCAGGTGTCCAGCAGGAATCCAAACAGGAGATTGATGTTCACCTGGGGAAACACAAGCATAGCCTCTTCCCCACGTTAAAATAGAACCTTTTGACCATATATTAGATTGAACATCTTTCCACCACACTTCCCTTCTTGGTTTACCATGGGATGGTTACCAGAGAAATGTTTTTCAGCAGCAGTAACAGAACTAGATTTAGGAATATTAAGAAAATTTAACATGAACAATTCCAAGTTTAGTTGTATGTGAGGGGTAGACATCTCCTTATCCCCCTCTTTTTGTTTAAGTAATTGTAATTTTAAAGTTCTGTTACTTCTTTCTACAATAGCATGGCCTCGTGGGTTATAAGGAATACCAGTAATATGTTTAATATGCCACTGATCAAAAAAATTTTTAAAAGCTTTACTGCAGTTGGCTAGACCATTGTCTGTTTTGAGCTCACTAGGAATTCTCATAACCACAAAACATGAAGACATTTTTTTTTTAATGTGAGAAGTGGCTTCTCCATTTTGACAGGTAGCCCAGATGAAATTGGAAAAGGTGTCAACTGCAACATGCACATAAGCTAATTTTCCAAAAGAAGGAACATGAGTAACATCCATTTGCCAGATAGCATTAGGAGAAAGGCCTTGGGGATTAACTATGGGAGATTGTGTGGGTAAGACAAGAACCTGACATTGAGAACAGTGTTGTACAATTTGTTTAGCTTGTTTCCAATTGAGAGAATATTTATGTTTAAGACCTGAGGCATTAGTATGAGTGAGTTGATGAAATTGTTCTGCATCTGTAATAGCTAGAGAAACTAGACTATCAACTTTATGATTACCACTGGATAAAGGTCCAGGCAAATTAGTATGAGATCGAATGTGAGTGATGAAAAAAGGGTGCTTTCAGTTTCTGACAGTTTTTTGAAACAAAGAGAACAAGGAAAACAGATTAGTGTCAGCAGTATTTTTGATGGTAGCTGTTTCTATTGCCTTGGTGGCATGGACTACATAAGCTGAGTCAGAGACAATATTAACAGGCTGATCAAAATCTTGTAATGCAGAGATAACAGCAAACAACTCGGCTTTTTGAGCAGAAGTGTATGGAGTAGAAATGACTTTATCTTTTGGCCCTACATACCCTGCCTTTCCATTACTGGATCCATCAGTAAAAATGGTAACAGCTGCCTCTAGTGGTGATGAACGAGTAAGTTTTGGTAGACTCCAGGAAGTACTTCATAGACATTGAAAGAATTTTGACTTAGGCGAATGATTATCAATAGTGCCAATGAAGTCAGCCAGATTAGTCTGCCAGCACAAGGATGTAGAAAAGGCATTTTTAACTTCATTTTTTGACAAAGGACCACAATAATGTTTGGATCAAAGCCGGAAATTTTAGTGATATGTTGATGTCCTAACCCAATTAAAGTGGCCATTTGATCAAGATATATTGAAAGAGTTTTAGAGGCTGAATTAAGAAGAAATACCCATTCAACTAGAGAATCATTTTGTGCTATAAGTCCCATAGGAGAGTGGATGGAAGGAAAAACTAAAAATTGTAAAGACAAATTTGGGTCAATACGAGAGACTTGTATCTCTCTCACTCTTTGTTCTACAAAAGACAACTCTTGTTTTGCTGGTTCAGATAAGGAGGGAGGACTCTTTAAATCTGTATCTCCTGATAAAGTAGCAAATAGGTGAGATAATGCATAAGTAGGGATGCCTAGGGTTGGTCTGAGATAATTGATGTCACCTGGTAATTTCTGAAAATCATTTAAGGTGTTTAAATTGTCAGTATGAAGTTGGACTTTTTGGGGCTTAATGGAGAGAGCTTCTAGCTGCATTCCTAAGTACAGAAAAGGAGTGGCTTGTTGAATTTTATCAGGAGCAATGTGGAGTCCTGCATTGGCAACAGCTGATTTTAAAGAGGTAAAACATTGAATTAATTCATCTTTAGTGGGAGCAGCAATCAGTATATCATCCATATAATGAAGAATGTAATTATTTTTAAAAGTCTGTCGGATAGGTTGTAACACAGTACTGACAAACAACTGACAAATAGTAGGACTGTTAGTTATTCCTTGAGGTAAAACTTTCCATTGATATCTAGCTGCAGAAGCTGAATTGTTCATGGAAGGTGTAGTGAAAGCAAATTTTTCACAGTCTGACTTGTCTAAAGGAATATGAAAAAAGCAGTCCTTAAGGTCAATGATAATTAAAGGCCATTCCTCAGGAATCACGGAGGAGGAGGGAATGTCGGGTTGTAATGCCCCCATAGGTTTAATTACTGCATTAACAGCTCTTAAGTCTGTTACCATCCTCCATTTTCCTGACTTTTTTTGTACAACAAACACAGGCAAGTTCCATGGAGACAAAGAGGGCTCAATAGTGTTTGCTTGTAGTAAATCATTAACAATTTCAATTAAAGCCTCCAACTTGTGTTTGGAAAGTGGCCACTGCTCTACCCAAGCAGGTGACTCACACATCCATTGTGCATGGGCAGAGGAAGAGAAGGAGAGTGAGGGTGCTGGGATACAGACCGGGGGGAAGCAGGATTCCAAACCTCTGAAAGAAGGGGTCCCGGAGTGTCGAAAGAAACAGTACGCTTAGAAGAGGGGAGAGGTCTGAAAGGATGAGAGGAATGAGAAACGAGCCATTCAGATGAATGCCACACATCCTTCTCTGGCAGAGGGGGCAACAGCTTGGTAGAAGAAGAGTTAACATATACAGGTTCCAAGATAGGAGGTGGAGGGAGGGGATCATCACCAGGTTCCTCCTCTTGGGGAGAAAACAAGGAGAGATTGAATTCCTCCTCATCTTCAGAAGGAAGACTAGTAGGGGGGTCAGCTACCCAAGGTAAGGGGAGCAGCTCACCATCCGTGTTAACTTGTGGCAGTTGAAGAGGATCACCAGACTGAAAAGGAAGTAAAGCAACATGAATAAGAACCTAGTCAGCCCAAACAGAAATAGGAAGTAAAACAACATCTCTCATGAGGTGGCGGAGAGTGGCACCAACTCTATCCCAGTCTAACAGGTCCATAGAACCTTTGTCAGGGAACTAAGGACAATATTTTTCAATAGTCTGAAATAAGAGAATAAGGTTATTGGAATCAGCCTTGATTCCACCCTGTTTAAGAAGAAGTTTAATAAAAGACAGATAAGCCTGGTGTTTAGACTGTGATTGTCCCATAATAACCCTGGAATAATACCAGTTGACAAACCCGAAAAGAGGGGAGAGTTGGAAAAAGCGTACCCAGAGAACTTACCATCGAGACTGAAGACTACTCATCACGATCCCGCACTCAGAGTGCACTTAGTTGAGGAACAAAGAAGGCCATGTTGGGTGCCAGATATTGCGGAGTCTGGCCAGCAGCCCACAATGCAATGGGGCTCTCTGTTTGTTCCCAGGTGGATTGGCAGGTTGAGAAATAATAGACACACACAAGATCGTGAAAGCTGGGTCCCAGGGGGTCACCGCCTTCTGGTCCTGCGATGCTGCCAATGCACTGGATATACCAGCATTTATTATTAAGTTTAGTGAGGGTGGGGTTAGGTTAGTGAGGGATTTAGGGTCGTTTGATTATGAGGTGAGATGGTCACATGGGGATGAAGTAATTCTTTAATGTAACATCTGTATGTAGAAGTACAGTATACAGAGATAAGAATTTACAATATAGTGTGTGCATCAGTAATTTCTAACAGAGCCTTAAAACAAACACAGTCTTTCCATAAGCTATGATTAGCAAGATATTAATCAGCAGTAACAGTTGCAGTAAAAGCTGATTTCACACAATCCATAGAAACAGGACGTGAAGCTAGACAACTGGTTAGACCAGAAATTCTTGGAAGGTAGCATGTCTTAACACTAAAGAGGCCTAGAAGAGCCGTGGCAAGACGAGGGTATTTATAGCATCTTATCCATATGAACAGGCAAGCCTTATGTGTCCATTTATAGTCTCTTCACAAGGGTCGCATTCCATTCCCAGAGCTATGAACATCTGCTTTTCTGGGATAGGAATCTTGGTGATGTGAAACCTCCCTGACTGCATGTCCGTTTATAGGCTTTCTGCAGGGGCAAGCACATCACATGCTGTTGGCTCATTCTGGCAGCCCAACCTGGCATTGTCTTTACACAATCCTGCCTGCAATTTTGTATTTACAATAATCAGGAGCATTTCATCTTTTATTCCGTAGCAATAGTTTCAGGGGGTCTCCTTCCACATGCCAAACTAATTTTTTGTATTTTTAGTAGAAACAGGGTTTCACTGTGTTGGCCAGACTGGTCTTGAACTCCTGATCTCAGGTGATCCACTCACCTCAACCTCACAAAGTGCTGGGACTACAGGTGTGAGCCAGTGTGCCTGGCCTGAAACAGCTTTTTTATTATTTATTTCTTTGTGAGACAGGGTATCCCTCTGTCGCCCAAGCTGGAGTGCAGTAGAGTAATCACGGCTCACTGTAGCCTCAATCTCCCAGGCTCAGGCAATACTCCCACCTGAGCCTCCCAATAGCTGAGACTGCAGGCACATACCACCATGCCTGGCTAATTATATCTGTATCTATATCTATATCTATATCTATATCTATATCTATATCTATATCTATATATTTGTATAGAGATGGGGTTTCACCATGTTGTCCAGGCTAGTCTCAAACTCCTAGGCTCAGGCAGTCTGCCCACCTTGGCCTCCTAAAGTGCTTGGATTATAGGCATGAGCCACCATGCCCGGGGGTGGGGGCTTATAAATATTTTTCTTCCCCTCCTTCTTCTCCTTCCTCCTTTCTCCTTCCTTCTTCCTTCTTCTTTTTCCTATTGCTACCTTTTTAAAATCTGAGACAGGGTCTTACTTGTCACCCCAGGCTGAGTGCAGTGGCACAATCTTGGCTTGCTGCAGCCTCAACCTCCCAGGCTCAAGCAATCCTCCTACCTTGGCCTCCTGAGTACCAGGGACTGTAGACATGCACCACCACACTGGCTAATTTTTGTACTTTTGTGTTGAGACAGGGTTTCACCGTGTTACTGTTACTGGAGAGGGGTCCTCATCCAGACCCCTCAAGAGGTTTCTTGAGTCTCTTGCAAGAAAGAATTTGACGCAAATTCATAAAATGAAAGCAAGTTTATTAGGAAAGTAAAGGGATAAAGAATGGCTACTCCATAGGCAGAGCAGCCCTGAGGGCTGCTGGTGTACTATTTTTATGGTTATTTCTTGATTATATGCTAAACAAAGGGTGGATTATTCATGAGTTTTCAGGGAAAACAGGTGGACAATTCTTAGAAGTGAGGGTTCCTCCCCTTTTTAGACTATATAGGGTAACTTCCTGATGTTGCCATGGCATCTGTAAACTGTCATGGCACTGGTGGAAGTGTCTTTTAGCATGCTAATACATTATAATTAGCACATAATTGTGTCTGGAGTTGGTTCCTTCCAGTGAGTTCGTGGTCTTGCTGACACCAAGAATGGAGCCATGGACCTTCACGGTGAGTGTTACAGCTCTTAAAAATTGCACAGACCCAAAGAGTGAGCAGCAGCAAGATTTGTTATGAAGAGTGAAAGAACAAAGCTTCCACAGCATGGAAGGGAACCCGAGCAGGTTGCTGTTGCTGGCTGGGGTGGCCAGCTTTTATTCCCTTATTTGTCCCTGCCCATGTCCTGCTGATTGGTCCATTTTACAGAGTGCTGATTGGTCCATTTTACAAACCTCTAGGTAGCCACAGAGCACTGATTGGTGCTTTTTACAATCCTAGCTACAGAATGCTGATTGGTGCATTTTACAATCCTCTTATAAGACAGACAAGTTCAGGCCGGGTACGGTGGCTCATGCCTGTAATCCCAGCATTTTGGGAGGCCGAGGCCGGTGGATCACGATGTCAGGAGATCGAGACCATCCTGGCTAACATGGTGAAACTCCGTCTCTACTAAAAATACAAAAAATTAGCCGGACGTGGTGGTGGGTGCCTGTAGTCCCAGCTACTCGAGAGGGTGAGGCAGGAGAATGGCGTGAACCTGGGAGGCAGAGCTTGCAGTGAGCCGAGATTGCGCCACTGCACTCTAGCCTGAGCGACAGAGCAAGACTCTGTCTCAAAAAAAAAAAAAAAAAAAAAGACAGAAAAGTTCTCCAAGTCCCCACCCAACCCAGAAGTCCAGCTGGCTTCACCTCTCAATCCCCTCTCTAAACAGGACACCCCAACGCCTGTTGGGAATTGGGTGATGACCACTCTAGCTACTTCCTGCTGGATAGGGGCGAAGAAGGGGCCCTGCAGTGGTAGTGTCCTCCAGAGGGGAACTCTCTAGGCCAGCCAAAGGGTCAGTGGGTTGGTCCAGGGGTCCTCAGTAGAAGTTGTTAGTTGAGCTCGTTTAGGGTTCCATTTGTAAGACCATCTGTAGCTTGATGGTATTGATCCTGGAGGAAACAAATTTGACAAAGAGGTTAAAAACACAGGGCCCGAAGGCAAGTAATAGCAAGATGGCTGTTACAGGACTTAGAAAGGGGAGAAGCCATGTTGCCCAACTCCAGAGGTTGGTATAAGAGTTTGAAAGGTGTCTGATTTCAGAAGCCTTTTCCTGTAAATTCCGGGCAGCATCTCCTACTGTCCCTTACTGGTTAGTGTAAAAGCAACACTCTTCCCCTAAGAAGGTGCAAAGTCCTCCTTTCTCAGCAGTGAGGAGGTCTAGGCCTTGGCAGTTTTGGAGAGTCACTGCTGCCAAAGAGTCTACTTGGGATTGTAGAGTGAGGATAGATTTTGTTATTTCTTGTAAACTGAGAAATCCTTTGAGAGTGTGTGGTAGTAGGATAATGAAATAGATAAACGTGCTATTCTGGTTTCTGTAGCAGTAGCCATTCCTAACCCTATAAGTAGGGGTATTGGTTGTATGGCCCTGCGCTGACGTATTTGAGCTTTGAGGGGCACGGATAGGGTCTGATTTCCACAAGATTAGAAGTCAGGATAATACATGTTACACTGTTAACTTTTAGCAAACTTTACTTTTGTTGAAAACCTTGTAAGTTTGGGATTTCAATTATTCTTTGCTATTTATAAGACCTCGTTCAGTCCATATTAACTTAGAATTGGTATAGATGGCTCCTTCATGATTCTGTAAATACTTTAAGGTTCAGCTGAGTGCAAACAGCGCGCACATTTGAGCACAGCAATTATTAGGCAATTTTCCTAACTCTGCTTCTACAAGAATTTCCTTATCACTTACTGAATACCCATTGTGTCTTTTTCCCTTAATCACCTGGGAGGAACCATCTATTGTCCGGTCCTGAAGGGAGTTCCTCCTAGGTCTGGTTGGACCTTTTTATGGTAATTAATTAAGATTTAGATCCCCTGTTAGGAAACCTGCTGGGTTAAGGATTTTTGATAGAAAAGCTCTAAGTCCAGCTGGCTTCACCTCTCATAATGAGCAGTGAGGGTGATCAGAGGTCACTCTCATTCTTGGTTTTGCTGGGTTTTGGCCAGCTTCTTTACCACATGTTGTTTTATCAGCAAGGTCTTTGTGACCTGTATCTTGTGCTGACCTCCTATTTCATCCTGTGGCTTAGAATGCCTTAACCCCCTGGGAATGGAGTCCAATAGGTGTCAGGTGCATTTTACCCAGACTTTATTCAAGATGGGGTCACTCTGGTTTGAACGCCTCTGACATTACCCAGGCTGGTTTCCAACTCCTGCGTGCAAGTGATCTTCTCGCCTAGGCCTCCCAAAGAGCCATGATTACAGACATCAGACACTGCAACTGGCAAAGCCTTTTGCTTTTTGAAAGCTGTTTAGGAGATAGATATTAATTTGATGGTTTAGAGATGCTATTCTCCCACTAAATGTGAGGAGAGAGGCCATTTCTCTTACTGTCTCCTGTCTCCAAAGAAAAGGAGGAAGTAAGAACTGAAAAATAACAGACTGATCGGGGCCACTGGCCAGGCCTGTAGGCTAAAGATTAACCCCCATCCTAATCACTTGTGCTATCTATAGATCACAGACAATGGTATGGAGAAATACTTACCCCCACCTAGTCATGTACCCCATGCTTGCTGAATCTATCACCACCCTGTCATGTGGACCCCTTAGAGCTGTAAGCCCTTAAAAGGGCCAGGAACTCTTTCCTTGGGGAGCTTGGTTCTTGAGACACAAGTCTGCCAACACTCCTGGCCAAATAAAGCTACTTCCTTCTTTAACCCTTTGTCTGAGGGATTTTGTCCATGGCTTGTCCTGCTACAAATGAAGTCAGTAAAGCACAGAGAGCTTTGCTATAGAAAAGTGACCTCTGGATTGCTATGCCTTTTGAATTCTTATGTCTACCTTTTATAGTTTTTCTAGGTCTTTCATTCCTGTTAGGTTATTGCAAACCTCGCAGTTTGCTCTTCAAAGCTGAGAGGGGTGAGCATCTTACTTTTTACGATATTGTTCAGACAAGAGTGATGAAGTCAGAAAAGACTCATGGGTGATAGAAACTTAATTTTGTGATACTCCTTTGGCTGCTTGAGAAACTTTCCTGCTCATTTGTTGATCCCTTCCTGAGTTGCAGGTAGCTGAGGTTACTGGATATTTGGCTTTTGTACTGATATAGGAGTTAAGAGTAAATCACTTAGGCAGATAGCAAGGGTATGGGAGTCCTCAGTGAGACTTTTTTGGAGTGTAGTGGCACAATGTCAGCTCACTGCAACCTCTGCCTCCCAGGTTCAAGTGATTCTCCTACCTCAGCCTCCAGAGTAGTTGGGATTACAGGTGTGCACCACCATGCCCAGCTAATGTTTTGTATTTTAGTAAAGACGGGGTTTCACCATGTTGGTCAGGCTGGTCTTGAACTCCCAACCTCAGGTGATTCGCCTGCCTTGGCCTCCCAAAGTGCTGGGATTACAGGCATGAGCCACCACACCCGGCCAAGCAGTCCCAAATCATTTTCTAACAAAGAGCAGCCTGCAAGCTGGGAGCTTGCACGGGTGAATGCTGGCAGGAACTAAGGACTAGACATTTTCTCTCTTTTTTTTTTTTTTCTTTTTTGAGAAGGAGTGCAGTGGCATGATCTCGGCTCACTGCAACCTCCGCCTCCTGGGTTCAAGCGACTCTCCTGCCTCAGCCTCCCAAGTAGCTGGGACTACAGGCAAGTGCAACCATGCCCAGCTAATTTTTTGTATTTTTAGTGGAGACTGGGTTTCACCACGTTGGCCAGGATGATCTCAGTCTCTTGACCTTGTGATCTGCTTGCCTCGGCCTCCCAAACTGCTGTGGTTACAGGCATGAACCACCGCCCTGGCCCAGGACTAGACATTTTCAAGATGGCAGCTCCATCTTCCATTCTCTTCCAGCCACATGTACTGTAAAGGGGCAGACAAGACACTGATCAACTGGAAAGGCCATTTGCATAAGAAGATTAGGGTGGGGTGACCAGCCTTCCCCACATACTATATAAATGTCATACCTGATTGAACCAATCTATGAACTCTATGTAAATCAGACACCACCTCATCAAACTGGACAGTAAAACTCAGTGCATTCACTACCAGCAGGTCTTTTCCACTCCGAGACCCCTTCCTCTATAGAGGAAGCTGTTTCTCTTTCCTTCTACCTATTAAGCCTCCGCTCCTAAACTCGGTGTGTGTGTTTGTGTCCTAAATTTTCCTGGCACATGACAACGAACCCCAGAGTATGTATCCCAAACAACGTAACCACTTCAGTACCTAAGCTGTAATCTTGCCTGATGTTTGCTTCGTCGTTCTGCTTTCACCATTTTGTAGAAATTCTCATGCTTTTCTTCTAACATTCTATTTCCTGGCCGTTACTAACAAGGGATTCCCCTTTCAAAGGTAGCTTGATATTTAAGCAATAACTTTGGTATGAGGCAAGGAAATGTTTCGTTGTCCCTTCAGTTCGCTGCAAGGATCCTGGGAAGCTCAAAATGAAAGTAAAAAAGACAATTGAACCTCGAGTCTCACTCATACCTGATTTAGATGATATTTAGGTGAGACTTTGAACTTGAAATTGATGCTGGAATAGGTTAAGATTTTTGGGGCATTGGGATGGGGGTAAATGTATTTTGCATGTGAGAAGGACATGAATTTTGGAGATTCATAGAATGGAGTCATGGACTGAATTATGTCCCCCACCAACATTTATAATTGGAACCCTCACCCCCTATACCACTGAATGTGACTGTTTTTGAAGATAAGGCCTTCAGCTTAAATACCCAAAGAGGTATTTCAGTTAAAATGAGGCCATTGGTGGAGGTGGGCCCTATTCTTACCTGACTGGTATCCTTATAAGAAGAGCAGATTAGAACACACAGAGAGACATCAGGGTCATGCATGCATAGAAGGAAGACTATGTGAGGACACAGTGAGAATGCGGCCATCTGCAAGCCAAGGAGAGAGGCCTCAGGAGAAACCAACCCTACCAACACCTTGATCTTGGACTCCCAGCCTCCAGAACTGTGAGACAATACATTTCTCTTGCTTAAGCCAAAGAAAGAAAGAAAAAAGGAAGGAAGGAAAGAAAGAAGGAGGAGGAGGAGGAAGCAACTAAATAGACAGCTCATATCCAAAAGTTACACACTCCACATGATGTTGGAGGCTGAGACTGAAGTGATGCTGCCACAAGCCAGGGAACACCTGGGTTACAAGAAGCTGGAAAAGGCAAGGAAGGATCTTCCCCTAGAGGCCTAGAGCACAACACTGACTACACCTTAATTTCAAACTTTCAGCCTCCAGAAGTGTGGGAGAGTACATTTTTTTTTAAAAGCCACCCAGTTCGTGGCACAACAGATTCAGTAGTCCATTGTGTGAGTGAGTCTACAAGAATTTCTCTACCCATGTTATTATTGACAGATATTTAGATAATTTTCAATTTGGGGCTCTAATGAATAGAGGAGCTATGAATATTCAAGTAAAGCTGTTTTTTGTAGACATAAGCATTTTTCTTGCTGGGAGTAGAATTGCTAGGTCATAGGATACTTGCATGTTCAGCTTAAGTAAGTACTGGCAAAGACTTTCCCAAATGGTTGTACCAACTTATACTCCTCCCCACTCCCGGCAGTGCATAAGAATATGGATTGATTCACATAGCCACTATCTATTAATACTTTTTAAGCATTCTGGTTGGTGTGTAGTGGTATAGCATTGTGCTTTTAATTTTTACTTCTCTATTAACTAATGAAGTTGAGCACTTTTTCATGTTATTGGACATTTGGTATTCTCTTTTGTTCCCACTGAAGTCTCTTGCCCATTTTTGTATTTGCTTTCTTACTGATTTGTAGGAATTCTTTATATATTCTAGGGATAACTCCTCTTTCAGATATAGGTACTATGAATATTTTCTCCCACGCCGTGAGAGGGCTTTGTGAGATATATGTAATATGGTATAAAAGCCAGCCACTTAAAGGGACTGGAGCCACATCAGTTCAGAGTGTGGGTCCAAACAATGCTAAGCATGTCTGGTTGCTGATACTGCAGCTAAATACCTTAACAGCCAGCTCATTTTTCCTGACTTGTAACCTTTGCTCACTGGAATCCACCAACATAGCTGATTTCCAGTGAAGCATGTTGCAGCAACTTCTATCAGCTGAACCACAAACCCTAACTCCTTATTTTCAATGTCCCCTTTCTAGGCCCCAGTGGACTTCTGGGGCTAAGAAGAATGACACCCAACTCTGTTGAAAACCATTGCCTTCTTCAAGAAAAGATGGTACTGAGTCCAGTCCACTCCATTGGTCAAGGACCCTGACGACTTTTCCAGGCTGTCTCAGGCTTGGCTCTGGATTATGGTTGCCTAGAGGGTTGGCCAATTTTCTAAGCTGGCTCCAGGTACTAAAGCTACCAATATGTCCTGTGCTGAGCATGGGACTGCTTATGACACTGGACAAATGCAGCTAAGACAGTAGCATCTTTGGCCAGAAGTTTTTAACTGCTGCTACTAGAAGGAATGTCTGTGTCTATATTCAGAGATCTTTGTACTATGTGGATGAGATGGCTTCAGAATTCAATTTTCACTCATGAGTTTAGCTGATTAATATCACTAACGATAAAAGAAAGTTTCCTAATTAGCTGATTTCACTTAAACTGCTGGTCAGCCCTGAAGATGGAGCTCCCATGTAGGTGTTGCCATTGGGTGGGCTCAACATGTCAGTGGCCTGCACCAACCAGGCCAGTCACCTATCCTCCTAGATCTGAACTCTTTTTAACTCTCTCACTTTTCCTTCTTTTCTAGCAGTGAACACCTTCTGTTATGGGCTGAGTTGTGTTCCACCCAAAATGCAAATGTTAAAGTCCTAATGCCTGGTACCTGCAAATGTGTTGTATTTGGTGATAGGGTCTTTAAGTTAAAATGAGACCTGAGGGTGGGTCGTAATCCAATCTGACTGGTGTCATAAGAAGAGGAGATAGGACTCACAGAGAGACATAAGGGGAATTCATGCACTGATATGGTTTGGCTCTGTCCCCACTCAAATCTCATCTTGAATTGTAGTTCCCATAATCCCCATGTGTCATGGGAGGGATCAGGTGGAGATAATTGAATCATGGGGGCAGTTTTCCCCATCCTGTTTTCATGATAGTGAGTTCTCACAAGATCTGATCATTTCATAGGGGGCTTCCCCCTTTGCTTGGCACTCATTCTTCTCCTTCCTGCCATCAAGAAGGACGTGTTTGCTTCCCCTTCTGCCATGATTGTAAGTTTCCTGAGGCTTCCGCAGCCATGTAGAGCTGTGAGTCAATTACAACTTTTTTCTTTATAAATGACCCAGTCATGTGTATTTCTTCATAGCAGCATGGGAACGGACTAATACATGCGTGGAGGGACATGGTGTGAAAACACAGGGAGGGCCGGGCTCGGTGGCTCACGCCTGTAATCCCAGCACTTTGGGAGGCCAAGGTGGGCGGATTATGAGGTCAAAAGATCGAGACCATCCTGGCTAATGTGGTGAAATCCTGTCTCTACTAAAAAACACACAAAAAAAATAGCTGGGTGTGGTGGCGGGCATCTGTAGTCCTAGCTACTTGGGAAGCTGAGGCAGGAGAATGGCGTGAACCCGGGAGGCAGAGCTAGCAGTGAGCCAAGATCACACCACTGCACTCCAGCCTGGGCGACAGAGTGAGACTCCATCTCAAAAATAAATAAATAAATAAATAAAAAAGAAAACACAGGGAGAAGTTGGGCATCTGCAAGCCAGACAGGTCTCAGAGGAATCAACCCCACTGGCACCTTGATCTTGGACTTCCAGCTCCAGAACTATGAGAACATAAATGTCTGTTGTATTAGCCACCTGATCTGTGGTATTTTGTTATGGCAGCCCTAGCACAGACATCCAACACAAATGCAGCCAGGAGACCACCATTGTACTATGCATGTATGCCACAGTTTGCCTCCAATCATGTTGCTCACCAAAAGGGCAGCATGGTATCAAGTAACTTTAGATCATACATACCCAGACCAAGTACATCATGGGTATAATAAGGCTCATTAGTTTTTCCTATGGATAGTGAGTTGGCTTTTGCCGAAAGCAAGCTATGTATTTATTATTCAGCTTGTATTATAATTTAGGAAAACCTCTTACCTCAGCCTCTATATTGCTGGTGGACCTATATACATTTGTACAATCTTTTGCAAAATTAATTTGGTAACAGGCATTAAGAGTCTGAAAATTGTCAATCTCCTTTGTCTAAGTTATTCCACTTCTAAAAAAATCTATCTTAAAGAAATCAGAATCAGGAAACCCTTGTATACAAGATTTTCAGTAGCATTTATTTTTACCAGCAGCCATCTAAATGTCCAACAATAATAGAATAGTTAGGAAACCGATGGTATCTCCACCCATGGGAACATCACGCAGTCATTAAAAATGTTGTTTACTAACTATTTAAGATAAATATTGTAAATCCATACCATAGAATACTACTCAACAACAAAAAAGGAATGGACCATCGATATATGTAACTTGGATGAGTCTCAAGGGAATTATGCTGAGTGTAAAAAAGACGATCTCAAAAGGGCACATACTATATTATTCCATCACTTAACGTTCTTGAAGTAACAAAAGTTTGGAGATAGAAAATAGATTAGTGGTTGGCAGAGGTTATAGATGTTGGGGGGCAGAGAGGAAGTAGGTGGCATGAGGGAGCCTTGGGGTGAGGGAACAGTCCTGTATCTTGATTGCGATGGTGGCTACAGGGATGTGCACTGTAACCCTGCATGCTTCCTGGTTGAGACTGAACCGTAGTTCCACAAGATCTTACCATTGAGGGAGCTGGGTGCAGAGTACATGGGGACTTGCCATACATTTAAAAATTAACTTCCTGTGAATCTGTGACAATTTCAAAATAAAAAGTTAAAATTAGCAACATTCCTATGGCATAATGCTACACACAAAAAGTAAAATAGGCCAGGTGCAGTGACTCACACGTGTAATCCTAGCACTTTGGGAGGCCAAGGTGGGAGGATCGCTTGAGCCCAGGAGTTCAAGACCAACCTGGGCAACATAGCAAGACCACGTCTCTACCAAAAAAAAAAAAAAAAAAAAATAGCTGGGCATGGTGGTGCGTGCCTGTAGTCCCAGCTACTCAGGAAGCTGAGGTGGGAGGATCGTTTGATCCCAGAAGGTCGAGGTTGCAGTGAGCCATGATTGCATCACTACACTCCAGCTTGGATGACAGAAGAAGACCCTGTCTCAAAAATAAATAAATAAATAAATAAAATATATGTAATATTATATGTGTGTATACCATATGTATATACACACTTTATGCATTGTACAAAGTGTATGCACACATACATACTTAAAGTTGTTAATAATGGTTGTCTTTAGGTACTTTTTCTTATGTTCATGTGATTTCCAAACACACATGTATTATTTTTAGAATGAAAAAAATTATTAAAAGAGGTAAAGCATCCATGTAAGTTTATGATTGGAATTTGTCCTTTGTAACTCAGACATCTGCCTATATGTTCTTTTCTGAAATTTCCCTCGTTTCCCAAACTGAAAGAAATGCCAGATGTGCCACAGCATTCTCCCTTCTGAGATTCGAGCCCCCTCCCTTCTAGCTCATTGACACAGGCTGTTGACAGCAGTTTCAATCCGCTCTCCATGTGGAACACCACCAAACACAAGGCCCAACATTCTCACTCTCCCCGTGGTGCTGTCTAATGGTTCTTGAGGTTGGTGTGTTTCTCATCCCTCCCAAATGGTTCTTTCAGGAAAACTGGGAGAGGCAAAGAAGAATGAGGCAGCTTCAGTGGAAACATTTGGTTTTCTGCCCACTGGAGGAATGGACACCTTCCTGTGCAGATGTTAGCATCCAAAAGCTCTCTTTTTCTCCCCAAGGCCCTCCCATATTCCCCCATACAATTATCAATTATCTGCGATTTCTTTTTTTCTTTCTTTTTTTTTTTTTTTTTGAGACAGAGTCTCACTCTGTTGCCCAGGCTGGAGGGCCGTGGCATAATCTCAGCTCACTGCAACCTCCGTTCCCCAGGTTCAAGAGATTCTCCTGCCTCAGCCTCCCAATTAGCAGGGATTACAGGCACCCGCCACTACGCCTGGCTAATTTTTGTATTTTTAGTAGAGATGGGGTTTCACTATGTTGGCCAGGCTGATGTTGAACTCCTGAACTCAGGTGATCTGCCCGCCTCAGCCTCCCATAGTGTTGGGATTACAGGCCTGAGCCACCGCGCCCGGCCTGGGATTTCTTTAACTTCCCCATTCAAGGCATTCAAAAGACTTGCCCAACCCTGTTAGAGTATGAGGAAGCCAGGGAGGTAAGCACAGGCTTCAGAATCAGACTCATCTGGTTAGTATCCTTGGCCTGAGAGTTAGGTGCAGCTGAACAGACATCTGCCGAGTCTCTTGCGTGCTGGGCCTGCGCTGGCCCTGCGGATGCAAAAGGAAAGAGACCCTGTCCCTGCCCTCCAGGAGGGTTCAGACTGCATGAGGAGGAGCCTGCTTTGTAAATGTGGGCAAGTTGTGATAAAAAGTTCAGCCAAATTGTATTTAAAGGAGTTTAACTGAGCAATGGACCAATGCACGAATCAGGCAGCCCCCAGAATCACAGCAGATTCACAGAGATTCCAGTGCAGCCATGAGGCGGAAGAAGATTTATAGACCAAAAATAGGGAAATGTCATACAGAAATTGGAAGTGAGGGCAAGACGCAGTGGCTCATGCCTGTAATCCCAGCACTTTGGGAGGCTGAGATGGGTGGATCACCTGAGTTCAGGAGTGTGAGACCAGCTGGCCAACATAGTGAAACCCCATCTCTACTGAAAATACAAAAAAATTAGCCGGGCATGGAGGTGTGCACCTGTAATCCCAGCTACTTGGGAGGCTGGAGGAAGCCTGGGAGGCAGAGTTTCCAGTGAGCTGAGATCACACCATTCTACTCCAGCCTGGGCAACAAGAGTGAAACTCCATCTCAAAAAGAAAAAAAAGAAAAAGAAATTGGAAGTGAGAGACAGAATGACTGGATTGGTTAAAGCTTGGGGTATGCCTTATTTGAACACAATTTGAACACTCAGCAGTGTCTGAATGGTTGAAGTATGGCCATTGGGATTGGCCAAGACTTAGCTATTGTTACAGGTGCATACTACTAAGTTAGGTTTTCACTTTTGTCTGCCTGTTAATCTAGGTTACAGTTCATCCACAAGGACTCAAATATGGAGTCCTTCTCAGGCCATATTAATTTGCTTTAACAGTTGTTGACTGATACGGTTTGGCTTGTCCCCACCCAAATCTCATCTTGAATTGTAGCTCCCATAATACAATTCCCATGTGTTGTGGGAGGGACCCGGTGGGAGGCAACTGAATCATGGGGGTGGGTCTTTCCCATGCCATTCTCATGACAGTGAATAAGTCTTACGAGACCTGATGGTTTTATAAAGGGGAGTTTTCCTGCACAAGTCCTCTTCTCTTGCCTGCTGCCATGTGAGACCTGCCTTTCACTTTCTGCAATGATTGTGAGGCCTCCCCAGTGACATGAAACTGTGTCTATTAAACCTCTTTCTTTTGTAAATTGCTCAGTCTCTGGTATGTCTTTATCAGTAGCGTGAAAATGGACTAATACATTGACCCTTCTCAGCTTTGGTGTCCTCACCTGGGTTACAGAGAAAACCTTCCCTCTGTGGGCAGGAGATTGATAGCACAAGGAAGGGGGCCTTGCTTGGGATCCCTTGCCTCTTCTTAAATATGTTGAGAATGGGGAGAAAGGGGTTTGTTTTTTTTTTTTTTTTTTGGTTTGTTTGTTTTCTGAGATGGAGTCTCACTGTTGTCTAGCCTTGAGTACGATGGCACCATCTTGGCTCACTGCAACCTCCACCTTCTGGGTTCAAGCAGTTCTCCTGCCTCAGCGTCCCGAGTAGCTGGAATTATAGGCACCACCACACCCAGCTAATTTTTGTATTTTTAGTAGAAAAGGAGTTTCACCATGTTGGCCAGGCTGGTCTGAAACTCCTGACCTCAAGTGATCCGCCTGCCTTGGTCTCCCAAAGTGCTGGGATTACAGGCTGAGGGCACTGTGCCCAGCCAATAAAGGGTTTCTTTTTAAAAGGATGAATCTTTCTTTTGTGGAGTTTTAGGCATAAAACTGGTTCTACCTTTCACCTTCTTCAATAAAATTCTCATTCTAGCCTTTGGATTACTTCAACAGGACACATCTGTCATAAAATTAGTTTCCAGCACTCGTAAATCTTTCCTGTGAAAAAGACCAAATCTATGATTGTAGATATCTGTAAACAGCTGTCTTATCCATGCAGTGGGGAAAGACCCTGCTGAAGAGAACCCAGAGTGCCATCCAGGGCACTAAATGGCGATGCCAGTACTGAAAGCAGCTGTCAGTTGTAACTTGTGAGTTATGAACTCTTAAGTGGGAAACTCATAAGGAACTAAGCAGTTATTTCCATTTTCCTGTCGGAGAGAACTGTGAACTCTTTGACCATCCTTGTCTTCACTTGTGTTGGAACTCCTTCAGCATGACCAAGGATGACTGAGGAAGGGCTACAGTGCAGGTCCTTCGGCATTTGTAGGGCGATAAACAGTGAGGCAGGATCTTCATGAGCCACCTCAGTGTATTGGGGAATGGGTGTGTGTCCAGGGCAGCCTGAGCATGGCGAGAACACTGGATCTAAAGCCACTGGCAGTCTTCGAGTCCCCATTCCAGTTACCAGCTGTGTGAACTGAGATCTGTGTCTCACTTTCTTCATTTGAGAGTGGCAAGTTAAATAGTACCAATGTCAGAGGGTCATTGAAACTAGATAACCACTGTCAAGGCTTGGCACCATACTTAGTAACACAAAACCCCAGCTCTAGTGATGTACAAAATCATTTCCTGCCCGAAGGTTTGTGGTCTGTCTAGTGTCTCCATGTCCCAAGTGCCTTCTGAATGTCTAAAGTTGTAACCACAGGACCAGCTCAAACCAATTAACCATTGCTTAAGCTGCCGCTGTGGTGCAGAGCCAAAATTGAAAGTCATGTAGCTCAGGCATGCGCAATGGGAAAACGCTTTACCCTCCTGATGGTTAGCACCACCAGCCTGGCAGACCGGCTGCAGTGGCATCACCTGGACCTAGTTAGAAATGTCATAAAAGCTTGACCCCACTCCCCAGAGCAGGGAGACAGATTTGAGTGTTGCCTCTTGTCTCCTTCCTTGCTAGCCAACTCATAATAAAGCTTTTACTTTCCTCAAAAGCCAGTGCCATAGGATTGGCTTCTATGCACGTCAGAAAGTGAGCCCATTGCTCAGTAACAAAGACTTCCACATTCCCTATCTCAGATTGGAAGCTCTCAAATGAATTGGTCTCAGGAACCCTTTGCACCCTTAAAAATTACTGAGGCCCCCAAAGAGCTTTTCTTCTATGTGGGTTATATCTATCAAGATTTACCGTATTAAAATTAAACATGATAAAATGTTAAAATATTTATTCACTTAAAAATTACAGTGATGGGAGGATTGTTTGAGCCCAGGAAGTCAAGGCTACAGTGAGCTATGATCACACCACTGCACTCCAGCCTGGGAAACAGCAAGATCCTGTCTCAAAAACTAACAATGAAAATAGCAATATTTTCCCAAACAAAACACACCTGGGGCCAGGCGCAGTGGCTCACGCCTGTAATCCCAGCACTTTGGGAGGCTGAGGCAGGCAGATCACTTGAGGTCAGGAGTTCGAGAACAGCCTGGCCAACATGACGAAACTCCATCTCTACTAAAAATACACAAATTAGCCAGGCCTGGTGGCTCACGCCTGTAGTCCCAGCTACTTGGGAGGCTGAGGCATGAGAATCGCTTAAACTGGGGAAGTGGAAGTTGCAGTGAGCTGAGATCACACCACTGCGCTCCAGCCTAGGCAACAGAGTGAGACTTGGTCTTGAAAAACAAAAAAAACCATACTTGGTAGGAAGAGTAGCATTGCTTTACATTTTTGCAATTGTCTTTAATGTCTGGCTTAATCACATTCATTTCTGTATTTAATCTGTTGGAATGTGTTGTTTTGGCTGATGTATATCAAGAAAATCCAGCCTCACTTAAATATGAAGTTAGAAATGGAGAAGTATTTTATTAGCCTTTTTATATAATTGTGGCTATACTTCGACACAACACCAAAACTCAACAAGTACTAGTTTTGTTTGTTTGTTTTTCAGATGGAGTCTCGCTTTGTGCGACACTCGCTGTGTCAGGCTGGAGTGCAATGGCATGATCTCGGCTCACTGCAACCTCTGCCTCCCGGGTTCAAGTGATTCTCATGCCTCAGCCTCCCAAGTAGCTGGGATTACAGGCGTGCACCACTACACCCGGCTAATTTTTGTATTTTTAGTAGAGACAGGGTTTCACCATGTTGTCCAGGCTGGTCTCAAACTCCTGGCCTGAAGTGATCCGCCTGCCTTGGCTGGGATTACAGACCAAAGTGCTGGGATTACAGGTGTGAGCCACCACTCCTGTAATCTACTTGTGAGCCCAAGTAGTAGTTTCTTAAAAGTTCTTTGTAGTGAAGAGTCTGCAACCATATCAATGAATGTTCCTAGTTGATTACATTAAAATCCATTGGTCTATCTTGCACATTGTAGAGATATTTTATCATGCATGTTTTGGGATTATCATACATTAGTATTTGGAAAATATTGACTGTGAGATGCAGATCTTCCAAATGTTGACACATTTCATTATATTATACAATATCAAAACTCACATTTATTAATATTATCACTGATATCATCAGAAACATATTTTTTTTTTCTTTTTTTTTTTGAGGCGGAGTCTTGCTCTGTCGCCCAGGCTGGAGTGCAGTGGCGCGATCTCGGCTCACTGCAAGCTCTGCCTCCCGGGTTCATGCCATTCTCCTACCTCAGCTTCCCTAGTAGCTGGGACTACAGGCGCCCGCCACCATGCCCGGCTAATTTTTTGTATTTTTAGTAGAGACGGGGTTTCACCGCGTTAACCAGGATGGTCTCGATCTCCTGACCTTGTGATCCGCCCGCCTCGGCCTCCCAAAGTGCTGGGATTACAGGCGTGAGCCACTGCACCTGGCCTGGAAACATATTTGAAGTATTGAGAAGCTGTCAAGCTCAGAGGGGCAGACAAAAGTTTTCCAAAACTCTAATTTTCACATGAATGCCTAAATGTTGTCATTGGCATCAAATACTGTCAGTAGTTTTCCTTGAACTGTGAAGCTGACTTTATTCATTTTCAAGAAAATGTTTGTTCAAGTACTGGTATCTAAATAGCCATAGTTTATCTGCTAACCCACCTTGCAAATAAAAATGATGTTTCATGAAAAAAGTGGCTAATTTAGCTCAAAATTCAAACAATCATCGAACTGCCTTTCTTTGAGACAACTATGGATGCAGAAGGAGTGCTTTACACATATTTCTCATTTTGTCACACAGAATATTGAGAAAGCATGTGTTCAGCCAGGCACGGTGGCTCATGCCTGTAATCTCAGCACTTTGCGAGGCTGAGGTGGGCGGATCACCTGAGGTCAGGGGTTCCAGACCAGCCTGGCCAACATGGTGAAACTCCATCTCTACTAAAAATACGAAAAGTAGCCAGGCGTGGTGGTGGGCACCTGTAATCCCAGCTACTCGGGAGGCTGAGGCAGGAGAATTGCTTGAACCCAGGAGGCGGAGGTTGCAGTGAGCTGAGATTGCCCCATTGCACTCCAGCCTGGGTGACAAGGCAAGACTTCATCTCAAATAAATAAATAAATAAATAAATAAAAAGAAAAAATAAAAAAGCATGTGTTGAAGGGATGAGTTTTTTTAAAATTTTAATTTCATTTTATTTTAAAGTCTGGCATACACGTGCAGGACGTACAGGTTTGTTACATAGGTAAACGTGTGCCATGGTGGTTTGCTGCACCTGTCAACCCATCACCGAGGTATTAAGCCCAGCATGCATTGGCTATTTATCCTGATGCTCTCCCTCCACCTGCCCTCCCCCTCCAACAGGCCCCAGTGAGTGTTGTTCCCCTCCCTGTGTCCCTGTGTTCTCATTGTTCAGCTCCCACTTATAAGTGAGAACATGCCATGTTTAGTTTTCTGTTCCTGCCTTAGTTTCTTGAGGATAATGGCTTCCAGTTCCATCTATGTCCTTGCAAAGGATGTGGTCTCATTTCAAGTGATGAGATTTAATAAAATTAATAATTTGTACTGCTTCATCAAGAACATTCTTCAGTGAAATTGGCATTTTTCCTTTTTTTACTGGGAGTGTATGAAGAATATAATTGCCAGAACAACTTAACAGTACTGCCTTGATTTATGCTGAAGTAGCAGCAGTTTTATTCACCATGGCCATTGCACTATCAAATGAGAACACAGTCAAAAAAGGTAAATAATGTCTTACTTTTATTAGAAAAATAATTTCAACCTTATAGGCCTCCTGAAAGGGTCTTGGGTACCCCCCAAATCCCATGGACCAGAATTGCTGCCTTAGACCTGAGATCAGGCAACCTCTTCTGTAGAGAACCAGATGGTGGATATTTTAGGCTTTGGAGGCCAGACAGTCTGTCACAGCTACTCAACTCTGCAGGTGTGGTGCAACAGCAGCCCTGGATAATGTGTAAATGGAGGGGTGTGGCTGTGTTCCAATAAAACTTTATTTACAGGCGTGCACGGTGGTTCAGGCCTGTAATCCCAGCACTTTGGGAGGCCGAGGCCGGCGGATCACTTGAGGTCAGGAGTTCGAGACCAGCCTGACCAACAGGGTGAAACCCCGTCTCTACTAAAAATATAAAATTAGCCAGGCGTGGTGGTGCATGCCTGTAATCCTAGCTACTCAGGAGGCTGAGGCAGGAGAATCGCTTGAACCTGGGAGGTGGAGGTTGCAGTGAGCCAAGGTTGTGCCATTGCACTCCAGCCTGGGCAACAGGAGCAAAACTCCATCTCAAAAAAAACAAAAAAAACTTTATTTACAAAAACAGCCAGATTTGGCCCAGGCAGTAGTTTACCTACCCCGGCTTTAGACAATCCCAATTGCTCGTGGACTTTTTTTTTTTTTCTTGAGACTGAATCTCGCTCTGTGGCCCAGGCTGGAGTGCAGTGTCGCAATCCCGGCTCACTGCAATCTCCACCTCCCAGGTTCAAGCAATTCTCGTGCCTCAGCCTCCCTGAGTAGCTGGGACTATAGGCGCCCATCACCACACCCAGCTAATTTTTCTATTTTTAGTAGAGACGGGGTTTCACCATGTTGGCCAGGCTGGTCTCCGAACTCCTGACCTCAAGTGATCTGCTCGCCTCGGCCTCCCAAAGTGCTAGAATTACAGGCGTGAGGCACCGTGCCCGGCCTTGCTTGTAGACTTTTAAGCCACAAGATGACTATTAATGTAATCTCAGCCAATCAGATGAGGGCACAACAAATATATCCCACCATTCTTGTCTCACACAACTTCGGGCCCACACCCTCATTACAAGATATACCCTATGCAATGCTATGCTCTGTGTCTGTCCTGACATTGCACTTGTCAGAGTTGTTGGGGTCAAGGACCCAACAGGAAATAGATGGCATGTTCAAATTGGGTGACTCTAGGGGAGTGTGGTTGGGGAATTACAGGGAATGATGTGATAACCCCTGGTCGGTTACCACCTCTGGGCCCAGAGAAACAAAGGGAGGGAGGGGTTGTCAGAATCTGGAAGGAATCACATATGATCAGTGACCTCTATTTAAGCTAAGAAAATAAATACCCTAACTGACTGTCTTGCCTGCTCAGGTCTGCTGGTAAAACCCACGCAGAAGCCAGGGGCCTGGGGAGCCTGCCGATGGGGTCCATGAAGGTCAGGCTTCCATGATAGAGGGCAGGGCATAGAAAGGTGGAGGGGGCTAGGGGTGGGGCGGATGAAAGATCTGTGGCTTGGCCATGTCCTGTGAGTGCCCGTGGACCAGCCTGTGTCCTCAGCTAGCTGGCCCAACATGAAGTCAGGTGCATGACCCTCTTTATTGTGGGATCTGCAGCTCTTTCCCAGTGCCTGGCCCACTGTGGGGTCAATAAACTTTGACTGACAAAGGATGCATGAGAGTCCTGATGATGTGACTAAGGGGTGGGCCACAGAGCCAAGGAACCCTCAGCCACTCATTTATCCATCATGGGATCCCATGAGCCTGCCTGCAAAGGAGACCACAGCACCAAAACTCCAGGCACCTGACCTGCTATGGCTGCTGCTGAGCCAGTGTTGAGTGGATCAGATCTCCAGCCCCTCCTCCTCACCTAGCACAACTTGTCCAAATAAAGAGCTCAGTGACTAGGCTGGGCGCGGTGGCTCACGCCTGTAATCCCAGCACTTTGGGAGGCTGAGGCGGTTGGATCATGAGGTCAGGAGATCGAGACCATCCTGGCTAACACGGTGAAACCCCGTCTCTACTAAAAATACAAAAAATTAGCCGGGCGTGTTGGCGGGCGCCTGTAGTCCCAGCTACTGGGGAGGCTGAGGCAGGAGGCAGGAGAATGGTGTGAACCCAGGAGGCGGAGGTTGCAGTGAGCTGAGATCGCGCCACTGCACTCCAGCCTGGATGACAGAGTGAGACTGTGACTCAAAAAAAAAAAAAAGAGCTTGGTGACTAGAGATGGTGTGAGCTGCGATTATTTCTGAATTTAAGTATAGAAGCCTTTCTCAAACAGAAGCCATGGCAGGACTTAAGACTCTGGCAGTGGTTTCCAGATTTTCTTTTACCAGCAAAGGTCCCCATTCATGAGAAATCCTGTAAAGAACAGAAATATGAGCTGGGCACAGTGGCACACACCTGTTGTCCCAGCTTCTCAACAGGCTGAAATAGGAAGATCCCTTGAGCTCAGGAATCTGAGATCAGCCTGGCAACATAGGGAGACTCCACCTTGGAAAAAAGCATGTAAACCAGATAAAAGGAGAGCCATCCTGGTGGAAGAGGAGGTGCCCAGGACCTGACCTGCTTTGCCTCCCCTGGACGAAATCATTCAGGTGGCTTGGAGATGTCTCCATCATCCCACAGCTCTGAGGAATATGAGCTGAAACCCACTGCCTTTTGCAAAAAGTGACCGATGTTGTAAATGAACCTGGGAAAACCCTTGTGGGTTTTTTTCAAGCCCATAAAAGTAAAAATAAAAAAGAAATAACAGCACTCAGAATAATTCAAGATATTTTATATCACAAATAAGTCCCACTAGTTTTCATTTGTCATCTTTGACATCCTAGAACGTTTTTTGGATACCTATCTTCCATCTGTTCTTAATACTTTTTTTTCTTTTTCTTTTCTTTTCTTTTTTTTTTTTTTTTTTTTCTGAGATGGAGCCTCACTCTGTTTCCCAGGATGGAGTGCAGTGGTGTGATCTCAGCTAACTGCAACTTTTGCCTCCTGGGTTCAAACGATTCTCCTGCCTCAGCCTCCCGAGTAGCTGGGATTACAGGTATGTGCCACCACGCCCAGCTAATTTTTTGTATTTTTAGTAGAGACAGCGTTTCACCATGCTGGCCAGGCTGGTCTCCAACTCCTGACCTCAAGTGATCTGCCCACCTCGGCCTCCCAAAGTGCTGGGATTACAAGCGTGAGCCACCACGCCCAGCCTTACAATTTTAATTGATTTTTATTTTTACTATCCTTTTATAATTCTAAAAAAAATAGTAAGTTTTTATCATCCTCTTTTTAATTTATTAAGACCTTAATTTTTATTTTACCAAACTGGTACTTGCACAAGAGACCAAATAGTTCTAACAGGCTTATAATGAAGAAACAGCTGTTTCCTGGCTTACTCTTCCCTACTTGTTTCTCTTCCAAAAGGTAACCATTTTGAAATCTTTTAGCTGTTTCTTCTGGTATTGAATAACCTCCATGTTATCTAAATAATATATTTGGGGCTGGGCACGGTGGCTCATGCCTGTAGTCCCAGCACTTTGGGAGGCTGAGGCGGGCGGATCACGAGGTCAGGAGATGGAGACTATCCTGGCTAACACGGTGAAACCCCGTCTCTACTAAAAATGCAAAAAATTAGCCAGGCGTGGTGGCGGGCGCCTGTAGTCCCAGCTACTTGGGAGGCTGAGGCAGGAGAATGGCCTGGACCCATTCTCGGGAGGCTGAGGCAGAGCTTGCAGTGAGCCGTGATCATGCCACTGCACTTCAGCCTGGGCGACAGAGCGAGACTCCGTCTCAAAAAAATAAATTAAAAATTAAATAAATAAATAATATATTTAAGAGCTTCCAGATAGCTGAACACGTGGAGGTGCCCAGGGAGAGCATGGAAACTCCATCCCCCTTCCCCCATGCCCTGCCCTATGCATCTCTTCCACCTGAGTGTTCATTTTTTTTTTTTTGAGATGGAGTCTCACTCTGTCACCCAGGCTGGAGTGCAATGGCACAATCTCAGCTCACTGCAACCTCCGTCTCCCAGGTTCAAATGATTCTCCTGCCTCAGCCTCCCGAGTAGCTGGGATTACAGGCGCCCACCACCACACCCAGCTAATTTTTTGTATTTTCAGTAGAGATGGGGTTTCACCATGTTGACCAGGCTGGTCTCGATCTCCTGACCTCAGATGATCCACCTGCCTTGGCCTCCCAAAGTGCTGGGATTACAGGCATGAGCCACCGCGCCCAACCCTGGCTGTTCTTTTTTATTAAAAAATCCTTCTAGCTTGAATTCTCTTCTTACTTGAGTATTCCCTCCCAGATATTTCCCCTATGTTGTCTTTTTTTCCCCCACTCTGTCACCCAGGCTAGAATGAAATGGAATGCATAATCCTGGCTCACTGCAGCCTCAAACTCCTGAGCTCAGGTGATCCTCCCACCTCAGCCTCTCAATTATTTGGGACTACAGGTATGCACCACCATGCCCAACTAATATTTATTTTTTTAATTATCATTATTTTTTGAGACAGCCTTTTTGTATAATTGTGGCTATTCTTTGACACAACACCAAAACTTAACAAGTAGTAGTTTCTCTTTTTTTGAGATGAAGTCTTGCTCTGTCGCCCAGGCTGGAGTGCAGTGGTGCCATCTTGGCTCACCGCAACCTTCACCTCCCAGATTCAAGTGATCCTCCTGCCTCAGCCTCTGGGGAGCTGGGACTACAGGCGTGCACCACCACACCCGGCTAATTTTTGTATTTTTAGTAGAGACGAGGTTTCACCATGTTGGCCAGGCTGGTCTCTGAACTCCTGACCTCAAGCGATCTGCCCACCTTGGCCTCCCAAAGTGCTGAAATTACAGGCATGAGCCACACCACGCCCGGCCCCAACTAATTTTTGAATTGTTTTTTAGAGACAGGGTCAGCCGGGTCTTGCTATGTTGCCTGAGCTGTTCTCGTACTCCTCAAGCAATCCCTCTGCCATGGCTTCCCTGCAGGTGTGAGCTACCACACCCAGCCTGCCCTATATAGTCTTCATTTAGATTTTCTCACTCCACTTAGCTCTATCACACCTGTTTAGACCCTCACAGATCCATCTGCTTGCCTATGAAAAGTTCTGGTCATTCCAGTCTTGAGGTGTCCTCCATACTTGCCAGAGAAACCATTGTCTACTTTCCCTGCTTCTTTTCTCAATACTCCCCAGCACACAGTGTACTGTAAACATAGCATTGTATATGGAAAAAAAGGGTAATAGATACAGAATTCCTGTTAATCACAAGAAATGTAGGGACTTGATTTGGCAGGAATCACACCGGAAGGGTAAAAATTTCTTGAATGTTTATCAAAATCACCTGGAAGCTTTTTAAAACCTAGATCCTTGGCTTTGATCCACAAAGTAAACAAATAAACAAATACTATGTTTATACTGCCCTTTCTTGATTTATAACTTTTAGGGATTATCTATTGACTTATTTTTGGTAGTTGGGATTTTAGTATCTTTATATGCCCCTTTCTCTTAACCTCCCCTCCCTATTTTCCCAGTGAGGTTCTGTCACAACATTTAGTTAAATCAGTCACCAGCATTTAGATAATGTGATATTGCTCACTGCCAAGCCAGATGATGTGCCAAAATTATGGGGTTTTTTTCCCTCCAATAGCCTTGTGTTTTTCCTGAAGTTCATAAGTGCATCTATTTTTATGTGCGTCTTCCTATGTACTTATCACTAACATTTATCCAAATACTCAGATCTGTCTAATTTTCCAATGGCCCAAGCATGTCAATGACTGACAATTGTATTCATCATTGCTCCTGCCCCGCTGCAGAGTTCCAATATGTATTTTGGGACATTTAGACCTGGTAGTTAGCTACTTTCCTGGGACCTCCTTTTGCTGTTCTCCTGTTCTGAATCCCATTACCTAATCTCATGTGCTCTTCAACCTCAACTTACCTCCTCATTTTGCTAAAACAGTTTCTCCAGTATCTTCCTGGGGCCTCCAAGTGTTCAGACTCCCAGCCGTTTTTCTCAACAAATTTGTTTGCTTCACATATATATCTTCTTCTGTGGCTGCTTAGCTACAATTTCCCCTTTTCTACTGAATGAGTTGTCCTCCATTGGACTAGGGTACAGGCAGTGGAGATGGAGAGAGGCAAACAAATTCAAGAAACAAAAGATATAAAATTCCCAGGACCGGCTGATATAGTGGCTTCGGGGAGTAAGGGAGACAAATTTCTGGCTCATCCAGTTGTGCAGGGTTGTTTATTTGAACAGAAAACATAAACTTGTTTTATATCTGAATGTTAAGAGTTTTTATACAGTAAAGACATACAAGTAAAACTACAAAATTGCATATATTTATAAACAATATATAAATTTGTATGAAACCAAATGTCAATAGTTGATTTTTGGAATAGTTTCTAAATGGTATCTAATAAATCAGTGTTTTCCAAGCTTTTTTGGTCATAACACCCATCAGTAAAACTATTTTTTAATATGCGCCCCCATATTACACAGGTTGAGCATCCCTAATCCAAAAGTCCAAAATCCAAAATGCTCCAAAATCTGAAACCTTTTGAGCACTGACATGATGCCACCGTGGAAAATTTCATATCTGACCTCATATGGCAGGTCACAGTCAAAACTTTGTTTCATGCACAAATTTATTTAAAAATATTATATAAAATTACCTTCACACTACATGTATAAGGTGTACATAAAACAAAAGTGGGCCAGTAGTGGTGGCTCACACCTATAATCCCAGCACTTTGGAAGGCCAAGCAGGAGAATTGCTTGAGGCTAGGAGTTCAAGACTGGCCTGGGCAACACAGCAGGACCCTGTCTTTAAAAAAAAGTAAAAAAAATAGCCAGGTATGGTGGCATGGTAAGGCATGGTGGTCCCAGCTACTTGGGAGGCTGAGGGGGGAGGACTGCTTGAGCCCAGGAGTTTGAGGCTGCAGTGAGCTTTGATGGTGCCACTGCACTGCAGCCTAGGTGACAGAGCAAGATTCTTTCTCCAAAAAAAAAGAAAAAGAAAAGAAACATAAATACATTTTGATTTTAGACTTGGATCTCATCCCCAAGATATCTCATTATGTATATGAAATCCAGATTTCAAAATTTTGAAATTTTCAAAATTTTTGATTTCAAAAATTTGAAATCTTTGGACCACTTATGGTCCCAAGAAATTTGACTAAGGGATATTCAACCTATTTACACACACATATACACATACTTATATAAATATATATATTATTGTGCTAATTTATTAAGTACAGCATAAAAATATACAAAAATATAAATTACAAATGATATACAGCTGGGGCAACATAGCAAGACCCCCCCCTTCTCTACAAAATACTTTTAAAAATTAGCCAGGCATGGTGGTGCATGCCTGTAGTCCTAGCTACTTGAGAGACTAAGGTGGGAGGATCATCTGAGCCCAGGAGCTCCAGGCTGCAGTGAGCTACAATTGTGTCACTGCATTCCAGCTTGGGTGACAGAGTAAGAATCCATCTGTAATAAATGATACAAAAATAAGTGAAAAGTTACAGTGTATTATAGAAGTTATAGTGTATTAGCCAGATGACATGATCTGCTGTAAAGAACTGCCTGAGACTGGGTAATTTATAAAAGAAAGAGGTTTAATTGACTCACGATTCCGCATGGCTGGGGAGGCCTCAGGAAACTTAGAATCATGGCAGAAGGGGAAGCAGACACGTTCTTCTTCAAATGGTGGCAGCAAAGAGAAGTGCCGAGCAAAAGGAGGAAAAGACCTTTATAAAACCATCAGATCTCAGCGGGTCGCTGTGGCTCACACCTGAAATCCCAGTACTTTGGGAGGCTGAGGCAGGCAGATCACAAGGTCAAGAGATTGAGACCATTCTGGCCAACATGGTGAAACCCTGTCTCTAGCAAAAATACAAAAATTAGCTGGGCATGTTGGCACATACCTGTAGTCCCAGCTACTCAGGAAGCTGAGGCAGGGGAATCGCTTGAACCTGGAAGGCAAAGGTTGCAGTGAGCCGAGATCATGCTACTGCACTCCAGCCTGGTGACAGAGCGAGACTTCATCTCAAAAACAAACAAACAAACAAAAAAACTCATCAGATCTCATAAGAACTCTTTCACTATCATGAGAATAGCAGAGGGTAACTGTCCCCATGATTCAATTACTTCCCACGGTGTCCCTCCCATGACATGTGAGGATTATGGGAACTACAATTCAAGATGAGATTTGGGTGAGGACACAGCCAAACCATATAATATAGTACTTAAGCCATGGATTTCATTGAATAATTTTAGGCCCTATTTTGGTGCTTAGACCCATTTTGGTGATTAGACCTATTTTGAAGACTATTGCTATAAATAACAGCCTTAGTTCAAAATATGTTATGCAAAATGACCAATATTTATCAGCACTTCTGTGTATTGCTAAACTTCATAGTAACTTAACAGTTTAGCCTGACCATCAAAGGCCACAGTTGCTTAAAGGGAGACTTCTTGAAAACCCAGGACCTGGCCAGAAGTGGTGGCTCATGCCTGTAATCCCAGCACTTTGGGAGGCTGAGGCTGGTGGATCACTTGAGGTCAGGAGTTTGAGACCATCCTGGCCAACGTGGTGAAACCCTGTCTCTACTAAAAATACAAAAATTAGCTGGGTGTGGTGGCGTGTGCCTGTAGTCCCAGTTACTCGGGAGGATGAGGTAGGAGAATTACTTGAACCCGGGAGGTGGAGGTTGCAGTGAGCTGAGATCACGCCACTGTACTCCAGCCTGGGCAAGAAGAACGAAACTCTGTCTCAAAAAAGAAAAGAAAAAGAAAAAAAGAAAATCCAGGACTTGGTTTCAGCAGTGTCACTGCTGAATTCTACCAAACATTTAAAGAACTAACACCAACTCTTCAAAAAATCAAAGAGGAAGGAGTACTTCTAAATTCATTTTATGAGGCTAGAACTACCCAAATACCAAACCAGACAGGGACACACAAAAATAAAGAAAATTAGAGGCCAGTATCTCTGATGAACATAGATGTAAAAATCCTCAACAAAATACTAGAAAACGGAATTCAACACCACACTAAAAAGATCATTTACCATGATTAAGTGGGACTCATCCCAGGGATACAAGGATGATTCAACATATACAAACCAATAAACATGATGACTTACATTAACAGAATCACAAATAAAAACCATATGATCATTTCAATAGATGGTAAAAAGCATTTGAAAAAATTCAACCTCCCTTCAGGATAAAAATTCTCAACAAACTGGGTATAGAAGGAACGTTGTCAAAACAACAAGGACCATGTATGACAAATGTATAAGTTACACTGAAAGGGGAAAAAATGGAAAGCCTTTCCTCTAAGATCTGGAACAAGGCAAGTATGCCCACTTTTACCACTTTTATTCAACATAATACTAGAAATCCTAGCCAGGGCAACTAGTCAAGAGAAAGTTAAAATAAAGGGCATCCAAATAGGGAAGGAAAAAGTTAAATTATCCTTGTTGCAGATGACATGATCTTATATTTAGAAAAACTCTACCAACAGTCTGCTAGAACTGATAAACAAATTTAGTAAAGTTGTGGGATACAAAATCAACATACAAAAATCATTGCATTTCTATAAATCAACAGCAAACAATCTGAAAAATAGACCAATCACATGTAGGTAGCTACAAAAAATACCTAGAAATAAATATAATCAAGTAAAATATCTCTACAATGAAAAATATAAAACGCTGATGGAAGAAGTTAAAGAGGACACTGTATTAGTCCATTTTCATGCTGCTGATAAAGACATACCCGAGACTGGGTAATTTATAAAGAAAAAGAAATATAATGAACTCACAGTTCCACATGGCTGGGGAGGCCTCACGATCATGGCGAAAGGCAAAAGGCATGTCTTACATGGCGGCAGGTAAGAGTATGAGAACCAAGCAAAAGGGGTTTCCCCTTATAAAACCATCAGATCTCGTGAGACTTATTCACTACCATGAGAACAGTACAGGGAAAACCGCCCCCCATGATTCAGTTATCTCCCACTGGGTCCCTCCCTGAACACGTGGGAATTATAGGAGCTACAATTCAAGATGAGATTTGGGTAGGGAACACAGCCAAACCATACCAGACACATACACACAAAAATGGAAAGATAGCCCATGCTCATGGGTTCAAAGAATATTGTTAAAATGTCCATGGTACCCATGGTGTCCATGCAATCTACAGATTCAGTATGCTCCCTATCAAAATACCAATGCCATTCTTCACAGAAATAAAAAATAAAATCCTAAAATTTTTATGGAACCACAAAAGACACCAAATAGCCAAAGCAATCCTGAGCAAAAAGGATTGCCGTCCCTTGGGCCTGCTGTCCCTTGGGCTTGTGTGCCTCTTCCTTCTGCTTCCCTCTATGTTCTTTCTCTGCAATAACCCATAACCAAACACAGCTGAAGGCATCACACTCCCTGACTTCAAAATATACTACAATGCTATAATAACCAAAACAGCATGGCTTGTGTATAAAACCATGACACATAACCAAATGGAATAGAATAGAGAACCCAGAAATAAATTCACACATTTACAGCCAACTCATTTTTGACAAAGGCTCTAAGAACATATACTTGGGAAAGAAGAGTATCTTCAATAAATGATGCTGGGAAAACTGAATATCCATATGCAGAAGAATAAAATTAGACCCCCCCTCTCTCACCATGTGCAAAAGTCAAATCAAAATAGATTAAAGACTGATATGTAAGACTTGAAACTATAAAACTACTAAAAAAAAAAGCCATAGAGGAACCACCTTAGGACATTAATCTGGGCAAAGATTTTATGGAGAAGAACTCGAAAGCACAGGCAACCAAAGCAAAAATAGATCAATGGGATTACATCAAGCTAAAAAGCTTCTGCACAGCAAAGAAAATAATCAACAGAGTGAAAAGACAACCTACAGAAAGGGAGAAAATATTTGCAAACTATGCATCTAACAAGGGGTTATGCAAACCATTGTTATATACCAGAATATATAAGGAACTCAAATAACTCAGTGGCAAAAGGTCAAATAATTGGATTTAAAAGTTTGAATAGACATTTATCAAAAGGAGATATACAAATGGCCAACAGGTTTATGAAAAAATGCTCAACATCACTAATTATCAGGGAAATGCAAGTCAAAACCACGATGAGATACTATCTCACCCTAGTTAAAATGTCTATTATCAAAATGACAAAAAATAGCAGATAATGGCAAGGCTGCAGAAAAAGGATAACAGTGGTACACTGTTGAGAGGAATGTATATTTAGTACAACCACTATGGAAAGCAGTCTGAAGCTTCCTCAAAAAACTGAAAATAGAGCTACCACACAATCCAGCAATCCTGCTGCTGTGTATATATCCAAAAGAAAGGAAATCACTGTGGAAGAAATAGCTGCACTCCAGTGTGTATTGCAGCAAACATCACAATAGCCAAGATGTGGAATCAACTGAAGTGTCCATCAACAGATGAATGGATAAAGAAATTGTGGTACTTATACACAGTGGAATATTATTCAGCCATAAAAAAGGGATATCCTGTCATTTGCAGCAATGTAGATGGAACTGAGGGGTCATTATGTTAAGTGAAATAAGCCAGGCACAGAAAGACAAATATTGCGTGTTCTCACTCATATGTGGGAACTTAAAAAGTTGATCTCATGGAGGTAGAAAGTAGAATAATGATTACCAGAGGCTAGGAAGAGGGCACGGATGAAGAGAGGTTGGTTAATGGGTATAAACATACAGTTAGATAGAAGGAATCCATTTTAACATTTGATAGCACAGCAGGATGGCTAGTTAACAATAATTTAACGTATATTTCAAAATACCTAGAAGGTAAGATTTGGAATGTTCCCAACACAAAGAAATGCTAAATGTTTGAGGAGATGGATATCCTAATTACCCTGATTTGACCATTACCTATTGTATGCTTGCATCAAAATATTGAGTGTACTTCATAAATGTGTACAATTATGTATCAGTTTTTTTAAGTTTGTTTTTTAAAGGTAGATTTCTCTGGAGTGCCAGTATCTGGACCATTGGGAGACACTGTTAGCTTTGTAGAGAGGGCAGCAAGAGAGAGGGCTTGAGCTCTTGAGCAGCCTCTGCCTTCAGCTAGCTTTGAGCATGTCTTTGAGCATGTCTTCTCTAGCCTTCTGTTTATTTCTAAGGTGAGAAAATTAGATGCCATGTCCTCCAAGAAGCCATGCAGTGCTTAAATGTGATATTTCATGTATAGCGCTTGTCACAGTGCCTGGCACACAGCAATGTCTGACAGCCTCAAGGATAATATTATCATCAGTCCTCTCCCAGATAACTGCAGCATCTCCTCCGTGGTGTTCCTGATTCCACTCTTGCTTCTGTTTTCCACATAATAGCCAGAGTGACCTTTGAGAAAACATAAATGGGACAAATGATAAAGCTTTTTTAATATAAAATGTATGATCACAATTATGCAGTAAAGGATTAACCGGCCGAGTGCGGTGGCTCAGGCCTGCAGTTCCAGCACTTTGGGAGGCCGAGGCAGGTGGATCACTTGAGGTCAGGAGTTCAAGACCAGCCTGGCCAACATGGCAAAACTTCGTCTCTACTAAAAATACAAAAAATCAGCTGGGCGTGGTGGCAGGTACCTGTAGTCCCAGCTCCTTGGGAGGCTGAGGCAGGAGAATTGCTTGAACCTGGGAGACGGAGGTTGCAGTGAGCTCTGATCATGCCACTATACTCTAGCATGGGTGACACAATGAGACTTTGTCTCAAAAAAAAAAATTAACTTTGTCCAAAGAAATGTTTGGTGGTTGCTCAGCTCCTGGGTGGTAACCTCCAAGCCTGGAATGTCCTGCCTGATAAGATAAGTTGCCTTTGTTTATCTGGGGGCCTTGGGCCACCAAGATCGTGTATGCCAATTGATATGTGGTTTGGGGGACGTTGGGCCACACAGTAGCAGCTCGACTTTTGGAGGGCCTGGAGACTAAGGTCAGCTGCATGGTCAGTCAACCACACCCACATGACTGACTCCCGATCAAAATCCCAGACACCAAGGCTCAAATGAGCTTCCCTGTTTGGCAGTACTCCGTATGTGTTGTCATGCATTGTGCTGGGACAGTTAAGCACTGTCCATAACATTCCAATGGGAGAGACTCCTGGAAGCTTGTGCCTGCTGTCCCTTGGGCCTCTGTGCCTCTTCCCTCTGAGTCATTCTGTATTATTTCTCTGCAATAAACCATAACCCCCAGCACTTTGGGAAGCCAAGGCAGGCAGATCATTTGAGGTCAGGAATTCGAGACCAGCCTGGCCAACATGGTGAAGCCCTGTCTCTACTAAAAATGCAAAAAAATTAGCTGGGCATGGTGGCAGGCACCTGTATTCCCAGTTACTAGGGAGGCTGAGGTAGGAGAATTGCTTGAACCTGGGAGGCAGCAGTTGCAGGGAGCTGAGATCACACCATTGCACTCCAGCCTAGGTAACGGAGTGAGACTCAATCTCAAATAAATAAATAGCCATGAATATAATCACTTCTGAGTTCTGCGAGCCCTTCTAGCAAATCATTGAACCTACAAGTGGTTGGGGGGACCCCTAAATTGCAAATTGTTTTAATTTTTTAATTTTTGAGATGGAGTTTCGCTCTCATTGCCCAGGCTGCAATGCAATAGTGTGATCTTGGCTCGCTGCAATCTCCGCCTCCCAGGTGATTCTCCTGCCTCAGCCTCCTGAGTAGCTGGGATTACAGGCATGCACCACCACTCCCGGCTAATTTGGTATTTTTAGTATAGAGATGGGGTTTCTCCACGTTGGTCAGGCTGGTCTCAAACTCCTGACCTCAGGTGATCCGCCCGCCTCAGCCTCCCAAAGTGCTGGGATTACAGGCTTGAGCCACTGTGCCTGGCCTTGCAATGCTTTTTTAAGTTAAAAATCTAACAGAGTACTCACCCTTAATAAACAATTAACATGCAAATCAACATGCACCTAATGTCTACCTGTTGAGACAATCTTGAATAAGATACCCTTTAGAAAAATCTGACAAAAAACTTCAATTTTAAGATACGTGAAAGTATTTTGCTTTAGTGAGTGCTAGTCTTCCCCCTATTTTAGACTTACAGATCATTTACTACCCTGCTTAAAAGCCCAGTGGCTTCTTGGTACGGCTGGTATAAAATCTTAACTCCTTTTTGTAGTTTACAAAGTCCAAATGACCCTGCCCCTGCCCAACTCTCTGACCTTGTGTGGCATCATTTGTTCCTTTCCCCCGTGCTCTGCCCACCTTGGACTTTCTGCGGTTCTTTAGACAGGCCAAACCTCCTCCAGCCTTGGGGCCTTTGCGCATGCTGTTTCCTCTGCAAGGAGAGCTGGCTTCGTGTTGTCCTTTCATGCCCAGCTTCTCCCAGGAAATTTCTGGCCTCAAGAAAAATAGCCACCCCAATAGTCTCTATAACATGGCACACGCCTCCACGGCCAGCTAATTTTTTGTATTTTAGTAGAGACAGGGTTTCACCATGTTGCCCATGGCTGGACTCAAACTCCTGGACTCAGGCAATCCACCCATCTGAGTCTCCCAAAGTGCTAGCATTACAGGCGTGAGCCATCGCACCCAGGCAATTTTTGTATTTTTAGTGGAGATGGGGTTTTGTCATTTTGGCCAGGCTGGTCTCGAACTCCTGACCTCAGGCGATCCGCCGGCCTCGGCCTCCCAAAGTGCTGGGACTACAGGCATGAGCCACCGCACCCCACCCATCAGTACTTTTCTGATCTGTGAGGAGTTTCCAAGGCTGAGTCCTGGAGGCTGCTCCCAAAGATTGCATGTCATTAACACTAGATGGCATCAGAAACTGATCCAATGCACCAGCCAAGTCTTAAACCCCAGGACCGGAGCTCATCAGGCCCAGAAACCATCGTTTCCCTTACTTTCATTTTAAAATCAAGCAAAAACAGAGTATCAACTATAAGTAACAGCTATGTAACTTCTTCCAATATATAAAATACCCCTTGGAGCTAATCTGATGAAGGAAATCTATGGTATGTGAAGTTATCTTTTTGAATGAATTTTAGCTATTTTTAATCTTTTTCTCTTAAAAAAATTTGTTTAGGCATATGAAAAAGTGTAAGCATTACTATAATAAGCACCTACATGCCCGTCCCCCAGGCTAAGGAATCAAGAATATAGGCCGGGTGTGGTGGCTCATGCCTGTAATCTCAACACTTTGGGAGGCTGAGGCGGGCGGATCACCTGAGGTCAGGAGTTCGAAACCAGCGTGGCCAACATGGTGAAACCCCATCTCTACTAAAAATACAGAAATTAGCCCGGCATGGTGGTGTGTGCCTGTAATCCCAGCTACTTGGGATGCTGAGGCAGGAGAATCGCTTGAACCCAGGAGGTGGAGGTTGCAGTGAGCTGAGATCATGCCACTGCACTCCAGCCTGGGCAACAGAGCAAGACTGTCTCAAAAAAAAAAAAAAAAAGAAAAAGAAATCAAGAATATAAATACAGTAGTCATCCCCTGGGTATGTTTTTCCTCTCAAATGTTTCTCCCTCCCTGTTCCACATTTCCTATTCTGAAAAGACTAACTCTATGTGTATGTCCATTTATGGGATCCCTGAACAAATACCACAGATACACCAGAAATCCATTGTACTGCCATTGCCTCTCCACTGGGGGACAGACGTCAGGGGAGCCTCTCTTTTCAATGCATTCTCTCCCGTACTATTTAAATTTTTTTCATTAAAAAAGTAATATCCTATTCAAAATAGTAAGTATATAAGCTTTGAAAATTGTCAGCCTGTATCTGGGTTTTAAAGGGGGGGTTCTTAGACTAGGCGCAGTGGCTCACACCAATAATCTCATCACTTTGGGAGAGCAAGGTGGGAGGATTGCTTGAGGACAGAAATTCAAGACCAGCCTGGGCAACACAGTAAGACCCTGTGTCTATAAAAAGTTTAAAACTTAGCCGGGTGTGGTGGTGCAAGCCTGTGCACTTGGAAGGTGCACAGGAATGGGAAGCTGAGGCAGGAACATAGCTTGAGAAAAGGAGTTCAAGGTTACAGTGAGCTATGATGGTGCCACTGCACTCCAGCCTGGGCAACACAGCAAGACTCTATCTCAAAAAATAAATTATAAATAAAAGAGTGTTTCTTCTCTTTTTACCATCTGAAACCTCACTTGGTTTAAAATCCTTTTTCTTAAAACAAACAACAACAAAAAAACAGCTTTATTGAGACAAAATTCATACACCATACAATTCACCTATTTAAAATATATGAGTCAATGGTTTTTAGTGTAAAATTACTCTCTCTTAGGGCTCATTTACTATGAACCCTAAAGAATTCTGGGTTTTTCTCCACAAAGGCACTCTGGCCCCCTAAGCTTGGCAGGTGTGAAGCCTCCACCTGCTTCCCTGCTTCCTTGGTCTTCCTCTTGAGCCCTCGATCCTCTCCCTCACATGCACACTCTCCCCTCCCCTGCTGTGCAGAGAAAAAGGTCTAATGAAATATTCAGCAAACCACCAGGTGCGGTAGCTCACGCCTGTAATCTCAGCACGTTGGGAGGCGAAGGTGGGCAGATCGCTTGAGCTCAGGAGTTCGAGACCAGCCTGGCCAATGTGGGGAAACCCCGTGTCTACTAAAAATACAAAAAATTAGCTGGGGGTGATGGTATGTGTCTGTCATCCCAGCTACTTGGGAGGCTGAGGCAGGAGAATTGCTTGAACCCGGGAGGCAGAGGTTGCAGTGAGCCAAGATCACACCACTGCACTCCAGCCTGGGGGACAGTGAGACACCATCTCAAAAAAACAAACAAACAAAAAAAAAAACACAGAAAGAGAGAGAGAGAAAGAGCAAGAGAGAGAGAGAAAGGAAGGAAAGAAAGAAAGAAAAAGAAAGAAAGAAAGAAACAAAAAGAAAAAAAGAAAGAAAGAGAAAGAAAAAAAGAGAGAAAGGAAAGAAAGATTGATTCAGCAAACCTAGGGGTGCTGTGAGAACTCAGGTGTTGTATTTGATAAGCTTCTGTATTGTTTGAAAATTCTACAAGTAGCATGTCTCCTATTTTAATTAAAAAATATATTTAAAGTCTTATCTCTTCCCAGCATTTGTCAGTTCTAATCTGCGTATATGAAAAATGCCAGGAAGAGTCGGAGGAAAGTGGAGCATCCATCCTTCCTGGGGGGCAAGCCCTGCCTCTTATTCTTATTTTTATTTATTTATTTTCTTTGAGACAGGGTCTCGTTCTGTCACCCAGGCTGGAGTGCAGTGGAATGATTACAGCTCACTACAGCCTCAGGCCCCCAGGTTCAAGAGATGCTCCCACCTCAGCCTTGCAAAGTGCTGTGGAATTACAGGCCTGAGCTACAGCACCTGGCCAGACCCTGTGTCTTAGGTCTTGAGTTTCCCAAGGTTTTCCTCTCTGCCTTCACTAATCATGGAAGCCCTCCCCATGCAATCATGCCCAGCACTGGCTATAACCCTGGGAGGGGCGCAGAGGCAGCGCACAGTTCCAGGGGAGGAGGCAGGCCCTGCTGGGAGGGAAAGTGACTTGTTCCAAGTCCCAGAGCAGCAGAGCAAGTTTCTGCTCCAATGTGAGTGCTTTTAAGCATACCAAACAAGCTTTCCCTCATGTCTGGGTGTTGAGAGCAGCCCTCCTTTGGGGCACCTCCATGGGCAGCCACCTTTGACAGGTTGCAGCCCAGGCCAGAAGGCAGGAGAATGCCAGAGAGAAAACGTCAGAGAGGATGCCAGGCCAGCTGGAGTCCTGCCTGCCCCTGGCCTGTTCCCCACCTGGGGACCCTCCCAAGCACCTCACATCCATGCACACACAGGACCCTTTCTAACCATTTTTATCACCTATCACTTTCTTTTTTTTATCACTTTCTTTTTCAGCATTACATTCCCAGTGGCTCTTATTGTCCTTTGCAACCCCACTTGATGTTGAAAAGCTTCAAACACACAGTAATGAAGCATAATAGTAATCCTATGCGCTCAGCAGGGAGTTATTGATTTTGGGTGTAAAATACTAATGTGTCTTTCAGGGCTATTTCTGTATGTCGTTAGAATGCAGCTCACATAGTGTTTCCTAATGTACAAACCACACCACGACCTATTTTTCTTTCTGGGAAAACATTAAGTATTATCACTAGCATTACTTTTTCCCCCCTTTTTATTTGTATTGCACATCCAGACACTGAATAATAACTGATATAGGTTAGTTCTGTTAATGCATCAGCTGTTTCCATTTTTTCGGAGTTTTTTCTGCTCTGCACAGTTATAGAGCTGTATTCTCACATTAGTATTCCACTGGCGTGATTTTCAGTGGTACCATCTAAAGCCATACACTCAATTGCTCCTGTCCAATTTCGTCTTTGATGAAATAAAAATGTAAAATGTTTTGGCATGTCATTTTCCAAATGTTTCTCTGTTTTTTGCAGAAATACATGTTATTGATGGCAAGATAAATGCAAGGTCAGAATAAACGGTATTCTCCCTGGCTTCCAGCACTCCCACCAGGAGGCATCCAGGAGAAAAGATCACCATGTTCTTGGGAGCTTCTCTATGTGATGTCAATCAGCATGCATGCCTATTCTGAAGCCACACAAGGCAGCCACAGATTGTGCCCAAAAGCATGTATAGCTGGGACCACCCCATGTGTCACCAAATCTTTTCCTTCTAAGCACACAGAGAGACCACATTGCATCTAGAGAAATAAGAGATGTGGTGGAGCGCAGTGGCTCACGCCTGTAATCCCAGCACTTTGGGAGGCTGAGGCGGGTGAATCACTTGAGGTCAGGAGTTTGAGACCAGCCTGGCCAACGTGGTGAAACCCCGTCTCTACTAAAAATACAAAAATTAGCCAGGCGTTGTGGCATGCACCTGTAGTCCCAGCTACTTGGGAGGCTGAGGCAGGAGAATAGCTTGAACCTGGGAGGCGGAGGTTGCAGTGAGCAGAGATGATGGCATTGCACTCCAGCCAGGGGGACAAGAGCGAAACTCCATCTCAAAAAAAAAAAAAAAAAAGAGAGAGAGGGAGAAATAAGAGATGAGTTCTGGCCAAGGAAATGTGGACAGAAGAGTGTGGGTGATGATTAGGGCCACACCCCAAAAATCTCTCATGTGAGCGAAAACAGTGATGGAGTTTCGCTGTTTTCTGACCAATCAACTGTATACTCATTCGAAAAGTGTTAAGTTCCTTGTTTGTAATAGTGTCTTGCTCAATAATTTGAGAAACATTGGTTTCAACTTGTTTATTTATTGCAGAACTTCTCAGAGACTTTATTTTTATTTTTATTTATTTTTTTGAGATGGAGTCTTGCTCTGTCGCCCAGGCTGGACTGCAGTGGGATGATATTGGCTGACTGCAGCTTCTGCATCCCGGGTTCAAGCAATTCTCCTGCCTCAGCCTCCCAAGTAGCTACAACCATACCTAGCTAATTTTTCTATTTTTAGGAGAGATGGGGTTTCACCACGTTGTCCAGGCTGGTCTTGAACTCCTGACCTCAAATGATCCACCTGCCTCAGGCTCCCAAAGTGCTGGGATTACAGACATGAGCCACTGCGCCCAGCAGGGTCATATTTTTGTAACAAATAGCTAGGTTTTAGCCCATCACAAACAGCCAAACTTCAGCTAATCAAGGCAGCCAACTGATCACATCATGCTCAAATAAGACAAATGCCTAGCAGTAGCCAATCAGGTGATTTTTCTACTTTGCTTCTGTGTTCGGTCTATAAAAGTTCACTGCTCACACTTACGGGTGGAGTCCTTGGAACCTCTCCTGCTTATGAGTACTGCCTGACTCATTAATTGTTAATTGTTCAAATAAACTGTTAAATTTATTTTGTCTGAAGTTTTCCTTTTGACACATTGCATATTAGTGTTTTCCAAAGCCTTCAAGGCCCTAGACTGAACCAGCTCAAGACAAGTGTTGGGCAGCTGACACTGTGGCACTAAGCTCCAAGTGGCACTAAAACAAGCAATCAAAGAAAAAATAGATAAACTGGACTTCTTCAAAATGAAAAGGTTTACACATCAAAGAACACTATCAGGACAATGAAAAGACAACCCACAGCATGAGAGAAAATATTTGCAAACCATATATCTGATAAGAGAGTAGTATCCAGAATATATAGAATACTCTGATAGATCAGAAATAAAAAGACAAATAACCCAATTAAGAAATAAAATTGGCCAGGCACGGTGGCTCATGCCTGTAATCCCAGCACTTTGGGAGGCCGAGGCAGGCAGATCACGAGGTCAGGAGATCAAGACCATCCTGGCCAACACAGTGAAACCCCGTCTATACTAAAAATACAAAAAACTAGCCGGTTGTGGTGGCAGGTGCCTGTAGTCCCAGCTACTAGGGAGGCTGAGGCAGGAGAATGGTGTGAACCTGGGAGGCAGGGCTTGCAGTGAGCCGAGATTGCACCACTGCACTCCAGCCTGGGTGACAGAGCGAGACTCTGTCTCAAAAAAATAAAAATAAAAATAAATAAATAAATAAATAAAATCTGGCCGGGCACAGTGGCTCACACCTGTAATCCCACCACTTTGGGAGGCCGAGGTGGGTGAATCACTTGAGGTCAGGAGTTCAAGACCAGCCTGGCCAACATAGTGAAACCCCATCTCTACTAAAAATACCAAAATTAACTGGGCATGGTGGTGGGTTCCTGTAATCCCAGCTGAGATTACAGGAGGTTGAAGCAGGAGAATCATTTGAACCTGGGAGGCGGAGGTTGCAGTGAGCCGAGATCATGCCACCCCACTCCAGCCTGGGCGACGGAGCAAGACTCCGTCTCAAAAAAAAAAGAAAAAGGAGGAAAGGAAATAAAATCTTCTTTGTCCAAAGAACATATACAAATGGCCAAGAAGAACAGGAAAAGATGTTCAAGTCATTGGTCATTAGGGAAATGCTAATCAAGCCCACAATGAGATACTAGTTCACACCCGCTAGGATTGCTGCACTAAAAAACATGGACAATAATACGTGCCAGCAAAGATGTGAAGAAATTGGAACCCTCATAAATTGCTATTGGGAATGTAAAATGATGCAGCTGCTTTGGAAGACACTTTGTCAGTTCCTCAAAAAGTAAAACATAGAATTATCCTATGACTCAGCAATTCTCCTCCTAGGTATAACCAAGAGAAATGAAAACATATGTCTATGCAAAAACGTGTATAAAAACGTCCATAACAGTATTGCTCATCATAGCCAAAATGTGGAGACAGCCCAAATATCCATCAATCGATGAATGGATAAACAAAATGTGGAATAGCCTTACAATGACAAATGATTTAGCAACAAAAAGGAATGAAGTGCTGACACATGCTACAACATATGAACCTCAGAAACAATCTGCTAAGTGAAAGAAGCCAGACACATACAAAAGGAAGCCACATATTGTATGGTCTCATTTGTATGAAATGTCCAGAATAACAAATCTGTAGAAACATAAAGTAGATTAATGATTGCTAGGAGCTGGGGAGAGAGGTGAATGGGGAGTGACTGCTAATGGGTACTTGGTTTCTTTTGGGGGTGACAAAAATATTCTGGAATTAGATAGTAGTGATGGTTGTACAACTTTGTGAACGTACTAAAAACCACTGAATTGCATTTAGTGGCTGTAATTGTAAAAGGGTGAACTTAATGGTACATGAATCACATCTCAATGATAATAATTTTTAAAATCGTTAGAATAAATGGGGGCCAGGTGCAGTGGCTCTGGCGCCCCCATTTATTCTAATGACTTTAATGATTTATGCCTGTAATCCCAGCACTTTGGGAGGCCAAGGTGGAAGGATTGCTTGAGGCCAAGAGTTCAAGACCAGCCTGGCAACATAGCAGGCTACATCTCTAAAAATGAAAATAAAATTTCAGGCTGGATACAGCAGCTCATGCCTATAATTCCAGCACTTTGGGAGGCTGAGGTGGGAGGATTGCTTGAGCCCAGGGATTGGAGGCCATCCTGAGCAATGGCAAGACCCCATCTCTACAAAAAAATTTAAAAATTAGCTGGGTATGGTGGTGCACTCCTGTGATCCCAGCTACTCAGGAGGCAGGCTGTACCAGGAGGAGGATCACTTGAGTCTAGGAGGCTGAGACTTCAGTGACCCTTGATTGCTCCACTTCACTCCACTCTGGGTGACAGAGCGAGAACTTGTCTTAAAAAAAAACAAAAAGGCCGGGTGCGGTGGCTCACGCCTGTAATCCCAGCACTTTGGGAGCCCGAAGCTGGTGGATCACAAGGTCAGGAGATCGAGACCATCCTGGCTAACATGGTGAAACCCCGTCTCTACTAAAAAATACAAAAAATTAGTCGGGCGTGGTGGTGGACGCCTGTAGTCCCAGCTACTTGGGAGGCTGAGGCAGGAGAATGGCGTGAACTCGGGAGGCAGAGCTTGCAGTGAGCTGAGATCGTGCCACTGCACTCCAGCCTGGGCGACAGAGCGAGACTCCGTCTCAAAAAAAAAAAAAAAAAACAGCTGGGCGCGGTGGCTCACGCCTGTAATCCCAGCACTTTGGGAGGCCGCAGCAGGTGGATCATGAGGTCAGGAGATCAAGACCATCCTGGCTAACATGGTGAAACACCGTCTCTACTAAAAATACAAAAAAAAAAAAAAAATTAGTTGGTCGTGGTGGCAGGTGCCTGTAGTCCCAGCTACTTGGGAGGCTGAGTCAGGAGAATGGCATGAACCTGGGAGGCAGAGCTTGCAGTGAGCCAAGATCACGTCATGCATTCCAGCCTGGGTGACAGAGCCGGACTCTGTCTCAAAAAAAAAAAAAAGAAAGAAAAGAAAGAAAGAATAAAGAAATAAATAATAAAATTTTAGCCAGAGGCAAGATATTGAAAAAAAAATTAATAAAGTAAATGGGAAGTAGGATGACCATTAACACTGGCTGTCACACAGGACTCTTCATATAACTGGCAAAATATAAAATGGCTTCAAGATGAAAAAATCAAAGCAAAATCAAAGCACCATTGCTCAGCTGCACCAATTTTTTTTTTTTTTTTTTTTTTTTGAGATGGAGTCTCGCTCTGTCACCCAGGCTAGAGTGCAGTGGCACGATTTCAGCTCACTGCAACCTCCACCTCCCGGGTTGAAACTATCCTCCTGTCTCAGCCTCCTGAGTAGCTGGGACTACAGGTGCCCACCACCACACCTGGCTAATTTTTGTATTTTTAGTAGAAATGGGGTTTCACCATATTGGTCAGGCTGGTCTTGAACTCCTGACCTCAGGTGATCCGCCCACCTCGGCCTCCCAAAGTGTCGGGATCACAGACGTGAGCCACCGCGCCCAGCTGCACCAATGTATTTCTACTGACTGCTCTTGCACTATGCGTGTGGATAATTGCTCTGTACAACCAAAGACCCAAACCTGAGCTAAGACCAACCAGCTGACAGTCACCTAAGATGGTGTCACCCAAAACAATGCCTGCATTAGTGCTGATAACTGGAGATGAAGGATTTTATCTAAACTTTAATTTAAATTTCTTTTTTTTTTTTTTTGAGTGGAGTCTCCCTCTGTCACCCAGTCTGGAGTGCAGCGGCTCAATCTCTGCTCACTGCAACCTCCACCTCCCGGGTTCAAGCGATTCTCCTGCCTTAGCATCCTGGGTAGCTGGGATTACAAGCACGTCCCACCATGCCCGGCTAATTTTTTTTTTTTTTTGTATTTTTAGTAGAGACAGGGTTTCAGCATGTTGGTCAGGCTGGTCTTGAACTCCTGACCTTGTGATCCGCCTGCCTCGGCCTCCCAAAGTGCTGGGATTACAGGCGTGAGCCATCATGCCTGGCCTAATTTAAACTTTTATCCAAACTCTTTAATATTTTTGCTGTGAAATTGCCAGATTCAGAACGTTAGTAAAGAAAACTGGAAAACCAGAACTACAGAAAAGTAGGAAAGTGGTCGGGCGAGGTGGCTCAAGTCTGTAATCCCAGCACTTTGGGAGGCCGAGGCGGGCAGATCACAAGGTCAGGAGATCAAGACCATCCTGGCTAACACGGTGAAACCCAGTCTCTACTAAAAATACAAAAAATTAGCCGGGCGTGGTGGCAGCCGCCTATAGCCCCAACTACTCGGGAGGCTGAGTCAGGAGAATGGCGTGAATCCGGGAGGCAGAGGTTAAAGTGAACCGAGATCGCGCCACTACACTCCAGCCTGGGCGACAGAGCGAGACTCTGTCTTGACAAAAAAAAAAAAAAAAAAGGAAAAATAGGAAAGTGTTTGCTCTATGCAAACCAGAAGAAAAAAACATGTAAATTATTTCGAGCAGATCTTTGGGAGCATGCGCAAACTATACTGTTCAGCGATAAATCGCAGAAAAATGGTGACATGAAAGACAATTCTAAAAAATGCAAACGTTGTCATTTAGAGCCGGACAATGTTGACTATTATCTGAGACCCATGCTCATGGAAAAGGGCAACGGTGACAAGTCCCCCACCCGTTTGTTTGTTTTCTGAAACGCCCCCACGCTTTTGTGTTCCAGTAAAGTGCCAACACTAATCACCAAGAACAGTCCTGCCCCATATGCTTAGATAAGACTTGCTGTCCACTCCTTCTCCTAATGCTGTGGGCCTCGTGGATTATTCTCGGGGCTACCTGCCTTTAGAAAACTCAGACCCCTTGTCCACATTGAGGCATTCCTCACTAATGAGTGACTCCATCTTGCAACAGCCTAAATAAAATCTTCTCCTTAATTGTCCAGTGCATTTTGTCTTTCACAGTCATGTAATACAATAAATCCTTTATTTTGAACATAAAGAAAGAGGTGTACAGTTTTTCTTACTAGACAATCTGTTCTTTCTGTCCCCACAAAGAAAAGATTGAAAAAATATTTTTAAAATGTCAGTTTGGAGGGATGCCAAATATTCACCAGCTGAGGGTACCCACAGCTGGAGTTGCCCTGACCAGCTATCTCAGATAAGGACTGTGCCACAGCCTTCTCTGGATGAAAATTCACCCCCTTGTGGTGACAAATCAAGGAAGTTTTTCTTTTATTTTTTTAAAGCAAAACCTCTCCAAGTGCATGACAGTTTTACATTTCTATAGAAACCGTCCTTAATCCAATGCCCAAGGCTGGTTCTTCTCCTCTCCCAGAGCTCCTCAAATGCTAAACATCTAGCTTTGTTCAGCTTTTTTGGATATTAAGTGGAAATGTGCATGTATAGAACTGGTTTTATGCCAGGTGATCAGCTTTTTCATATCATTAATACATCTGATTTCTGATTTATTTTAATATAGTGACCACTCTATGCGTGTCACTATGCTTTAAGCCATTATAATAAGTCATGGATGGTAAATAAGATGGACATACTCTGAGATGATCACAATTGAATAGCACATTGAACTTACTCAGCAGAAACACTGTGGATAACGCACTCTTCAGTCTGTTAATGGGGCACATCACTGAATTGTCTGATACTTTCGTGTAGCTGTTCCATTCCTGGATTCTTCCATAATCTGCTGGGCAGCCTCAGGAGCTCAACCTCAGGATTTCCCAGAATCATTTTTATTTCCCTCATGCTGAACCATTGGGGTTTGGGGAGTACAAAATGCTACAATATTGCAGAGACATGGTAAATTCTTCTGTTACCTGTCCAAAGGGGATCCAATTGTGCCCTGGGCTGGGGCAAAGGGATTTAGAGGTTGAGCTGTTTCAAAGAAGCAGCTGAATCTAGAAAATCAGGGCCAAGAATAAAAGTGTGATTCATCCTGGAAACTGCCCGGGGTCCTCCCTCTTAGTGGGTACAGGATACAGCTTCAGGCTTGTCTGACAACACCTGTTCCAATGGTCAGAGTAGACAGCACACTGACTGCCACAGTCCTATGGTCTGAAGTTTCCATTTTGCTGGTACTTTGGGCCAGGAGAGCCAACTCCCTTAGCATCCAGTTACTGCGTGTTTACTGTGGAATGATTGTGCTGTTGCATAGCAGAGGGAAAAAGCAAACTTTGCCCAATGTCTCACCTATGAGTGCTATGAATGAGAGGTTGCTTGGTGTAGCAGGGAGATATCTGAGCTGAGAGAGTTGAGCTCTGGTTTTCAGCTGTCAGTTTGGGGTTGTGTATTAGTCCGTTTTCATTCTACTGATAAAGACATACCCAAGACTGAGCAACTTACAAAAGAAAGGGGTTTAATTGGACTTACAGTTTCACATGGCTGGGGAAACCTCAATCATGGCAGAAGGAAAGGAGGAACAAGTCACATCTTATGTGGATGGTGGCAGGCAAAAAATCAAAGAGCTTGTAGAGGGAAATGCCGCTTTTTAAAACCATCAGATCTTGTGAGACTTACTCACTATCAAAGAAACAGCTGAATCTGGAAAATCAGGGCCAAGAATAAAAGTGTGATTCATCTCATGAGACTTATTCACTATCAGGAGAACAGCTTGCCCCCATCTATCTTATCCCCATCTTGTCCCCACTATCAGGAAAGACTTGCCCCCATGATTCAATTACCTCCCACCAGGTCCCTTCCACAACATGTGGGAATTCAAGATGAGGTTTGGATGGGGACACAGCCAAACCATATCAGGTTGGGAGACTTTGGACAAGTCATCCCTTTCCTTCCACCTGTTTCTCTTCATCTATAAAATAAAAGAACTGGATCAAATGAGCTAGGAAGCCCCTTCTAAACCTAGCTCTTTTTTTTTTTTTTTTTTTTTTTTTTGACAGAGACTCGCTCTGTCACCCAGGCTGGAGTGCAATGGTGTGACCTTGGCTCACTGCCAACCTCCGCCTCCTGGGTTCAAGCGATTCTTCTGCCTCAGCCTCCTGAGTACCTGGGACTACAGGCGTGCACCACCATGCCCGGCTAATTTTTGTATTTTTAGTAGAGACGGCATTTCACCATGTTGGTCAGGCTGGTCTCGAACTCCTGACCACTGGCGATCCACCTGCCTCGGCCTTCCAAAGTTCCGGGATCACAGGCGTGAGCCACCGCGCCCCCCAGCCTAAATCTAGCTTTTGCTCATCAATCTCTTTGAAAAGGATGTAAAAAGTTTAGTTGATAGTGAACTAACAGCATTCTTTCTTTTTTCTTTTTTCTTTTTTCACGGACAGGGTCTGTCTGGCTATGTTGTCCAGGCTGGCCTCCAACTCCTGAGCTCAAGCCATCCTCCTGCCTCAGCTTTCTGAGTAGCTGAGACTACAGGTAACACAGTTATTTCTGATATTAGGATTAATATTAGGCCTGAATGTTTCTAGTGAAACTGTATATCATTCTTCCACAACATATATATTGAGCATCTACTAGGCACCTGATAAAACAATTAGGAAAATAAAGATTCCTACCCCATGTGGAACTTACATTCTAGCAGAAAAATGCAGACCCTAAACAATAAACACCATAAAAACAAGCTTATATAATAGGCAACAAATTACTTATTTGGATAATTTCAGCAAAAGTGCCTAGCCAAGTGGAAACCCCAAACCAGCCTACTATGGAAATTGATTTGAATGCTTTGAATATTTTCACTGCTTTCTTTAACCAACTAACTAGATTCCCCAACTGTGGGAAGAGGATGGGGCTGGCCAAGAAGCTTGGATTTTTGCCTTAATTAAGAGTTTAGTTTGTAAGTAAATAACCAATTCAAGCTGGATTAAGCAAAAAGGGGAATTTATGCTAAGACTCCAAGACTGAAAGCTGGACTCAGGACAGTGACTAGGATACCAGGGGTGCACACTTGTAGAAGGCACAACAGGTTTGTACAAGGGTAGGCCGACACCCAAGTGGAAGACATCAGTTCAGTGTTTAGGGGCTCCACCAGCCTGGTGGGCCCTCCATGAGGGGCTGAAAGCAGCTCTGGACACCTCCAGGGGCCTGGGTGTCTTTCTTCTCCCCAGGCCAGGGGTCCTTCCATCACATCACACCAGGCTCATTCAAGCAGCTGATATACCACATTAAGTACATTTCACTGTTTATTATTGAGACAGAGTCTCGCTCTGTCACCCAGGCTGGCGTGCAGTGGCATGATCTCCGCTCACTGCAACCTATGCCTCCCAGGTTCAAGCAATTCTCCTGTCTCGGCCTCCCAAGTAGCTGGGATTACAGGCGTGTGCCACCATGCCTGGCTAATTTTTTGTATTTTTAGTAGAGATGGGGTTTCACCATATTGGTCAGGCTGGTCTCAAACTCCCGACCTCAAGTGATCCACCCACACTGGCTTCCCAAAGTGCTGGGATTACAGGCGTGAGCCACCAAACCCAGCCATTTCACTATTTTTAAAAAGTTACAGCTGTTACTATTTGGTGTTATAAATGAATATTAATTTGACTTTGCCATTTTTCTCTTCACATTTGGGGGTCAAAAAATTTTATTTCCAGGATTCAAACTTTTTTTTTTTTGAAGTAGGGTCTCACTCTGTCACCTAGGCTGAAATGCAGTGGCATGACCGTGCTCACTGCAGCCTCGACTTCCTGGGTTCACGCAATCCTCCCTCCTCAGCCACCCAAGAAGCTGGGACCATAGGTACATGCCACCATGCCTGGCTTATTTTAAATTTTTTTGTAGAGATAGGGGGGTCTTGGCCGGGCACATTGGCTCATGCCTGTAATCCCAGCACTTTGGGAGGCTGAGACGGGCGGATCACGAGGTCAGGAGATCGAGACCATCCTAGCTAGCACGGTGAAACCCCATCTGTACTAAAAATACAAAAAAATTAGCCGGGCATGGTGGTGGGTGCCTGTAGTCCCAGCTACTCGGGAGGCTGAGGCAGAAGAATGGTGTGAACCCGGGAGGCAGGACGTGCAGTGAGCCGAGATCGTGCCACTGCACTCCAGTCTGGGCGACAGAGCAAGACTCTGTCTTAAAAAAAAAAAAAAAGAGAGAGATGGGGGCGGTCTCACTACATTGCCCAGGCTGGTCTTGAACTCCTGGGCTCAAGCCATCTTCCTGCCTCGGCTTCGCAGAGTGCTGGGATTACAGGCATGAGCCACTGCGCCCAGCCTCAACCATTTTTAAGAGCCCTGGAACTCATACAGGCTCCCGGCCCAGTGTGGCTCGCTGCTCTGAACCTGCCTCTCTCCCAGAGCCCGGAGCTCAGCACACCGGAAAACTTCAGCCAACCCATTCTGATTGCTTCCTGCACCGAAGGGCCTCAGCTGAAATCCATCTCACCGTGGTCTCTGATGGTCAGATTTGATAAAGGGGCCACGTAGGAACCTGAGCCGCCTGGGGAATGGTTGTGAATCTCAAAGCAGACGCACATTCTCCATTAGCGGCCATCTGAGGAGCCCAATTTCAGCAGAATCATTAAAAGTTGAAGATTCTGCAAATGTCTTTTTGTCTGCTGTGGGGTGATGGAAGCAGGGAAGTGTAGTTTTCCTCTGAAATGATGAAGCACTAGGCAAAGAAAGGCAGTAAGACAATTCCACACTTAACCTTAGAGTGACCGTGAAATTCAACACTGAAGACTTTTAAGAGAGATTCAGGAGGAGAGGAGAGCTCAGGTAACCACTGAAATGCTTAAAGGTCAGGAGCTGGGGAAAAAAACATCAAGGACTACATTCAAAATAAATCAGAAGGCCGGGCGTGGTGGCTCACACCTGTAATCCCAGCACTTTGGGAGGACGAGGCAGGCGGATCATGAGGTCAAGAGATGGAGACCATCCTGGCCAACATGGTGAAGCCCCGTCTCTACTTAAAAAATACAAAAATTAGCTGGGCGTGGTGGCGCTTACCTGTAATCCCAGCTACTCGGGAGGCTGAGGCAGGAGAATCACTCTAACCGGGGAGTTGGAGGTTGCAGTGAGCTGAGATCGTGCCACTGCACTCCAGCCTGGTGACAGAGTGAGACTCCATCACAAAAAAAAAAAAAAAAAAAAAAAAAAAATCTGAGTGCAGAAGACCAGGGCTTAGCCTTATTATTTTTTTCCCCCAAGAATTGAACCACTGTCACTGTTTAGCCTTTGAGAGTTGCTTTGAGACATTGAACAACATCACCATGTATGAGGGCATCCTCCTCATCCAGCCCCGACTGGGCTGGGGTCCAGTCTCTCCTTTCAGGGGGCCCTCAGCCCCCCTTGGGGAGAACTGCAGGCTGCAGAACTGCAAAGGGCCCTGGGTACACAGATAAGTGAGCAACCCGACTGAGGGGCTGCAAGCCCCTTGTAGTCAGAACTCGTACTCAAGCTGAGCTGGAGCTCCTGTTTCCTGATCCCGACCTGAGCTTTGCACTGACCACCAAAAACATACATGTAAGTTGATTAATTTGGGAAAACTAAAGGCTGGGCACGGTGGCTCATGCCTGTAACCCCAGCACTTTGGAAGGCTAAGCTGGGAGGATCTCTCGAGACCAGACTGGGCAACATGGTGAGAACCATCTCTACAAAAAAGTTTAAGAAATTAGCCGGGTGCAGCAGCAGGCATCTATGGTCTCAGCTATTCAGGAGGCTGAGGAAGAATTTCTTGAGCCCAGGAGGTGGAGGCTGCAGTGAGCCATGTTTGCACCACAGCACTCCAGCCTGGGTGACAGAGCAAGACCTTGTCTCAAAGGAAAAAAAAAAAAAAAAAAACAAAAGAAAAGAAAAACCATAATAAGTCCTTTCTCTCTTTCCTTCTTTTCTTTCCTTCCTTCTTTTCTTTCCTTCCTTCTTTTCTTTCTTTCCTTCTTCTCTTTCTTTCTTTCCTTCTTCTCTTTCTTTTTTTGATGGGGTCATGTTCTGTCTCCCAGGCTAGAGTGCAGTGATGCAATCACAGTATCGCAGCGTTGAACACCTGGGTTCAAGTCATCCTCCTGTCTTAGTCTTCCTGAGTAGCTGGGACAACAGGTATGCATCACCATGCCCAGCTAACTTTTTTTTTTTTTTTTAGAGATGGAGGTCTCACTGTGTTGCCCAGGCTCATCTCTAACTCCTATTCTCAAACAATCCTTTGTCCTTGGCCTCCCAAAAGTGCTGGAACTACAGGATGAGCCACCTCGCCCAACCTAGAAGTCATTATAAATTCTGAATAATATTTCTACAATTAATTAATTTGCTAACACAAATACTAGCTTAGAAACATAGTACTTAAAGTTGTCTGCTTTTCTTTTTCATAAAAGTACAGTTTATGCTCAGTGGGTTTTGCTTGTTGACCTACTTCTCTCTGGTTATTTGTCACAGACCCACAGTTGATTAACGTCACCACCGGCTCTGGGAAAAATGGCTTATGGGCAGTTTCACATCATAAAATCTTCTTGCTATTATTAAACAGAAAAAAAAATGCCTGTGAGCTCAAAGAAAGTGAGTGCTGTTCATGAGGTTGGAGGCGTTTTGCAATGGGTAGGTCATAGCCATATGAAATGTTTACTTCCTCTGTTTCTCTTCAGCTCTTTCCCTGGGCAGTTCTGACTATGTGTGCCTCTCCTCCTAGGTGAGCCATGCTAATTGTCCTCCCCTGAGAGGAGAAGCTCTAGGGGTCAGGAATGTCTCAGCTTGACACGGGAGGTGTCAGAATAAGGCTGTTCTTGTCCTTCACCGTGCCCTGAGCATGTGGCAGCATGCCCTCCTCTCTTTTATGGAGTGAAAGGGCTGCATGTGTGGTGACAAGGACACCTTGGGAACAGGAGGCTTCGATTCCACTCTCTGTTCGCCACAGACCCACCAGGTCACCTTGGCAACCCCCTTAGCTTGCATTACGTTAACTCTGCAGAAGCTGGAAGTGGAGCTGAAGAGGTTCCTATTTCACATGCCAGCTGGCTCAGTGGGGGCAGGGGCGGGGGTGGGACTGGGAGTGGGAGGGAAAACCTGGGGGTTGATAGCTTCCCACAGTGGGAAACACCACCCCTGACAGGAGTCTACCCCACTGGAAAACACCTGTGTTCCAGCCCTTCCGTGAAGTCTGACTACCCTTTCCTCCCTCATATATATATATATATATATATATATATTTAAAGACAAGAGGGTTGTTCTGTCGCCCAGGCTGGACTGCAGTGGTGCAGTCTCAGCTCACTGCAGCCTCTGCTTCCCAGGTTCACACAATTCTCCTGCCTCAGCCTCCCGAGTAGCTGGGACTACAGGCATGCACCACCACGCCCGGCTAATTTTTGTATTTTTAGTATAGATGGAGTTTCGCCATGTTGGCCAGACTGGTCTCGAACTCCTGACCTCAAGTGATCCACCCACCTCGGCCTCCCAAAGTGCCAGGATTACAGGCATGAGCCACCATGCTCAGCCCCCTCTTACTATTTCTCCGAGTATAGGAGAAGCTGAGGGGACCGAGACTAGAGGGAGAAGGGAGGGTGACTCCGGATAGCAGAACTTCAGTGACTTAAAAGCTGTAACTCCCATCTCCCTAAAATGCATAAAACTAAACTGTAACCCAGCTGCCTTGGAACCACTTACTCAAGGCTTCTTGGGTTCATTTTTCCTCCAGGCTGCGGTCATTCATATTGGCTCGGAATAAACCTCTTTAAAATATTTTACGGGATTTGGTTTTTGTCTTAAGATGGGAGATAGTATCAGATCCCACAGGTTGAGGGTTCAGTCCCCAAAACTGCCCCCTCACCTTCAGACACCAGTTGCAAGTCCTAGCATGTGGAACTTCTGATCAACTGGCTTCAAGTTGGGGTTCCTACAACCCTGTCTTTGAGTTCAATTAATTTAATGGAGTGGCTCACAGAACTCAGGGAAACACTTATGTTTACTGGCTTATTATAAAGGATATTACAAAGGATACAGATGAAGAGATGTGTAGTACAAGGTTTAAGGGAAGGGGCATGGAGCTTCCATGCCTTCTCCAGGGCACCACCCTCCAGGAACCTTCATGTGTTCAAATTTCTGGAAACTCTCTGAACCCTGTCCTCTTGGGTTTTTATGGAGGCTTCATTACATAGACATGATTGATTAAACCATTAGCCATTGATGATCAACTTAACCTTCAGCCCCTCTCCCCTTCCTGGAGGGCAGGGGTAGGGCTGAAAGTCCCAACTCTCTAATCCTGCCTTGGTCTTTCCAGTGACCAGCCCCATCCCTAATGTTGAGCTGTCAGTCATCATTAACACACAAAAAGATAGCACTCTGGAGATTTCAAGGATTTTAGGAGTTATATGCTAGAAAATGGTAGGAAGACCAAATATATATTTCACAATATCACAGAGGGTAAACAGTAAAAGTGATTAATGTGATATCAGTGACTCAGGTCAAAAACTAAACTGCTGCAACCAACAGGCCTTAACGTGATAGTTCAAGGCAGACACTTTCTTTCTCTCACTAATAGTCCAATGCAGGAGTTCTAGGTCAGCGGGACTCTGCTCCACACAGTCACTCAGGGGCCCAGGCTCCTGGTAGCCCTGCCATCTCTCCTACTTGGCATCCAGAGGGGCTCTGATTGGTACCATCCCAGCTAGAAGGAAGGAGGCAAAGGGCATGGAGAAGACCACATGAGGGGCTTTACACGCCAGGCCTGGAATAGGGACCTATCTTTCTTTTCTACTTCCACTGGCAAGCATTTGATCTCATGCCCACTCCAGACTACAGGGGAAGCTGGAAAATAGACTCCAGCCTTAAGTCCAGGTAGAAAGGAGGGCCAGTTTTTGTTGGACAGCCAGCAGTCTCTGCCCCGATGGCCTTATCAAAATGGAAACATTTGAAAGGAAAACTATAGCTCAGAGTCCAATTTAACTCCCACATGTCCAGGACCTCTCAGACTTCCCAAAGCTGCCAGTAGAGGGCCAGACTTTCACTCTGAGGACTGTCCCCTCTCCCAGCTTCCACGGATTCTGGAGCAGGGAATCAGAAGCCCCAGGACCACATTCGAGGTTTACTCTTTGGATCAAGTATGAGCATCTGTGGCTCTATTTTTAAAGCCAAGTACTTCTTCTTCTGGACGGGTATTGGGGTAAATTGTGCTAGATATCCAGTTAAAGAAAGTACACTCAAGAAATAGCTTTCCAGCCAGGCTTGGTGGCTTGCGCCTGTAATCCTAGCACTTTGGGAGGCTGAGATGGGAGGATAGCTTGAAGCTGCGAGTTTGTGACCAGCCTGGGCAACATAGTAAGACCTCGTCTTTACAAGAAATAAAAATATTAGCCAGGCATGGTGGCACACACCTGTAGTCCCAGCTACTGAGGAAGCTGAAGCAGGATGATCCCTTGAGCCCAGAAATTCGGGGCTGCAGTGAGCTAGGATTATACCATGGCATGCCAGCAGAAAAAAAAAAATTTTTTTCCATTAATAATGTTAATTTTTTTTTTTTATAGTTGTTGTGGAAGATAAAGCCCAGCCTGACATATGCTCTTTCAAAGGAAGTTCTCAGGAATATCCTGTATATGGCACCAGACCTCAGACAATTCAGGTAGACAAAAACCCTCATGTGTATCACAGCTACATAATGCTAGAACAAAATATTGAATATTCAAGCTCAGAGTATTTTTTAGAGGCTTTCTGCTTTTCCCTTATTTATAGGTTTGGCTTTTTCCTGATGTTCTATCAGTGACTGGAAATTGTATTAGTCCCTTCTCATGCTGCTATAAGGACATACCCAAGACTGGGTAATTTCTAAAGTAAAGAGGTTTAATTGACTGACAGTTCTGCATGGCTGCTGAGGCCTCAGGAAACTTACAATCATGGTGGAAGGGGAAGCAAACATGTCCTTCTTCACATGGCAGCAGGAAGGAGAAGTGCTGAGTGAAGGAGGAAAAAGCCCCTTATAAAACCATCAGATCTCCTGAGAACAAACTCAGTATCACAAGAACAGCATGGGGAAACCACCCCCATGATTCAATTACCTCCATCATGTCCCTCCCATAACATCTGGGGATTACAGGATTACAATTCAAGATGAGATTTGGGTGGGGACACAGCCAAACCACATCAGAGATCAATTTTGAGTGTTGGAATTTTGGTGACATAGCAGAAGAATGACACCTTCGGACAAGTCTGGGGTTACATCCAGATGTTATTTCCAAATTGCACATTATTTAGGGGACTTGTGACCTCTAATATTTTGGCTTAAGATATGGTTAAGAAGTGGCTCAATTTATAATACTATATACCTGGCTTCTATCATAAAACTCCATTAAAACCACAGTCTTGATGATTTGCAACTAGTCAGTCTCCGTATATCAGGAGATGGATTGCCCAGGTTGTGGGCTGACTTTTGAAAACTAAAAGTAAAATTCTAAGTCCTCAGCCATCTGAATGGATCCTTCCTCTTGGCCAAGGGCATTCCAGAGTTAACCTGAAAAACTAGTTCAGGCCATGATGCAAAGGAGGGGTCAGATATACCTCATTGTACCCTCCTCCCTTATGAAGTTCAGGCACAGCTGACCAGCATTAACATTACCCTTATGAAGTTCAGGCACAGCTGACCAGCATTAACATTAAAACAGATCCTAAGACTGACAAAACAGACCTTTTGTAGCAATAACAGATATTGAATTCCAGCCTAACTCTAGTATAGCATCACATGACAGGTAAGAGGCCCTGAAAGAAATTGAAGTATTTTACCCCCAAATTATGTTTCTTTGCCCTATCTTGAAATAATCCTGCAAAGCTGTCTCTTGTGGGGAAAATCTACATTCTGAAGAGAATCCCCTTTCTTTTAGAGGACCCTTTCTTGATCCAGGAGAGAATCAACTCTGATAAGAAACATCTACAATCTATTCTCTCTGAAGCCTGCTACCTGGAGGCTTATTTTGTGTAATGGGAACCTTGGTTCTCATTTAAGGGGAACCATTAAGGGGTCTCCACAACCCCTTAACCCAGACATTCCCTTCTATTGATTCTAGATCTTTAGACAATAACTTGACCTCTTTCTACCAATTGCCAATCAGAAAGTCTTTGAATCCACCTGTGACCTGAAAGCCCCACCTTGCTTCAAGTTGTTCTGCCTTTCCAAACCAAATCAGTGTACATCCTACATGTATTAATTGATGTCGTATGTTTTCCTAAAATGTTTAAAACCAAGCTGTAGCCCAACCACCTTGGGCACATGTCCTCAGGATCTCCTGAGGGCTGTGTCACAGGCCATTGGTCACTCATATTAAGGGAGGAGGCCACCCTTCATATTGTCTTATGCCCAATTTCTGCCTCCAAAGAAAGAAGTAAAAACTAAATGGCAGGAATGAAATCCACAAGCAGACAGCCTGGTGCCACCCCCTGGGCCTGGTCGTTAAAGATCGACCCCTGACCTAATTGGTTATGTTATCTATAGATTACAGACACTGCATAGAAAAGCACTGTGAAAATCCCTGTCCTGCTCTGTTCTGATTACCGGTGCATGCAGCCCCCAGTCACGTACCCCCTGCTTGCTCAATTGATCATGACCCTCTCACGCGGACCACTTAGAGTTGTGAGCCCTTAAAAGGGACAGGAATTGCCCACTCGGAGAGCTCAGTTGTTGGAGACATGAGTCTTGCCAAAGCTCCCGGCTGAATAAAGCCTTTCCTTCTTTGACTCGGCGTCTGAGGGGTTTTGTCTGCGGCTTGTCCTGCTACAATATTTGGCTCAGAATAAATCTGCAAATATTTTACAGAGTTTGACTCTTTTTGGCGACACTTTATTTCTCTACTTTTTCCTTGTTAGGCCATTTTGTGTTTTTTTGGTGTACTTCACACCCATGGAGACCAGGAAAGGCAAGATCAGTTCCAACTAGAAGTGTTGCTCATCAGTGGTGAAATACGAGGACAAGGAGGCTGGATCTAATGCTTAAATCACATCCTCGCACTGTCCTCTGCACCTGGAGCATGCTCTAACTTGTGAGTTGCAGTTGTGGTCAGAGCAGGTGTTTTAGGTAAAGGAGTGAGTTTGCTCTGCCTGGTCAGATACTCTCCTGCCCTTTTCTCTGTTGAAAAACGCTTTGGAGACCTCACGGAGGGAGGTAAAAACACTCAGGTGTAAAAGATTTCTAAGGTTTACTAAATAAGCCTTCTCAGAGCCAACTGCTTTTAATCCCTAATGCCTCAAGCAGAAGGAATCAACCTCTATTCTGGAAGCTGGGGTCTGTACATACCAAATTCCCTCAGGTAAGGGAATAATTCCTGAGTAGGTTGTTCCTTAAATGCATGAAAATGAATCTTATGGATGGCAGCTTTTTTGCCTATGCCTGAGGTGGGCCTCAGCCACAATTAATCCAGCACAAATGCAAATTGCAGAAAGCTCTTGACTTCCGTAGGCATGATTCTCTATTTAGGCAATTTTTTTCGAGGAAGAAGCTTGGGACATAACATCTTACATGGTGCAGTTTGCATGTACAAGGCTAGATAAAAAAGGCCTCAGCTGTTAAGCAAACAGAAACAGTTGGTCTTGTTTATTCTCCTTCCCTTTTCTTTTGTTCACCTTAGAGAGGCCGCTTAGAGCTTGTCTATACATGTCTTGAGTGTATTAAGGCAAAGGTATGGGTAGAAAGGAAAGGAAAACGTGAGCAAAGTGATGAAAAACCAATAGGAAAATTTTGTGGGGAAGTTTTAATGATTGCCACTACAAGAAAATCACCTGTAAAACTCTAACTTTTAAAACTGTAACTCTTTTTCCCATAAACATTTAACTAAATGTTAACTCCATTTTGGCTGGGTGTGGTGGCTTGTACCTGTAATCCCAGCACTTTAGAAGGCCAAGGTGGGAAGATCCTTTGAGCCCAGGAGTTTGAGACCAGCCTGGGCAACATAGTGAGACCTCGTCTCTACAAAAACTTTAAAAAAAAACAAAGTTAACTCCATTTAACAATGTTTATGCAAATTCCATTTAGGATAGCATCTAAAATAATAAAATACTTTGGAATAAGCTTAACAAAAGAAGTATAAGATTTGTATGCTAGAAACTACAAAATGTTGTTGAAAGAAATTAAAGTAGACCTAAATAAGTGAAAAACATACATATGATCATAGATTATAAGAGTTATTATTATTAAAATGGCAATACTATTCAAAGTGATCTACAGATTCAGTGCAATTCCTATCAAAATCCTACCTGGCTTTTTTTTTTTTTTTAATGGAAATTGACAAGCTCATCTCAAATTCCTGTGGAAATGCAAGAAACTGAGAGTAGCGAAAACAATCTTGAAAAAGAATAAAGTTGGAGGATTCACACATTCCTTTTTTTTTTTTTTGAGATGGAGTCTTTATCTGTCACCCAGGCTGGAGTGCGGTGGCACAATCTCGGTTCACTGCAAGCTCTGCCTCCCAGGTTCACGCCATTCTCCTGCCTCAGCCTTCGGAGTAGCTGGGACTACAGGCGCCCGCCACCATGCCCGGCTAATTTTTCGTATTTTTATTAGAGACAGGGTTTCACCGTGATAACCAGGATGGTCTCTATCTCCTGATCTCGTGATCTGCCCGCCTCAGCCTCCCAAAGTGCTGGGATTATAGGCGTGAGCCACCGCGCCAGGCCAGGACTCACACTTTCTAATTTCAAAACAAACATAGCTACAATAATCAAGACTATGTAATATTGACATAAGCGTAGACACGTAGATCAATGGAATAGACTTGAAAGTCCAGAAATAAACGTTTACATTATAGTCAATTGATTTTCAGCAAATGTCCCAAGACAATTTAATGGGAAAATAATCTTTTTAACATGTCACATTGGTTGTGGGACAATTGGATATTTACACGTAAAAGAATGACATTGAACCCCTACCTCAACCACATGAAAAATTAACTCAAAATGGAAAAAAAAACCCCATAAATTTAAAAGTTAAAACTATAAATTCTTAGAAGCATATATAAGTGTACATCTTCATGACTTTAGGTTTCTTACATATGGCACCAAAAGTACAAACAACAACAAAAGAAAAAATAGGTAAACTGAACATTACAAAAATTAAAAACATTTGCTCTTCAAAAGACAGCATCAAGAAAGCAAAAAGACAATCCACATGGGAAGCAATTTTTTGAAATCATATATCCAATAAGAGATTTTGTTATGAATGTAACTGTGCCCTCCACAAATTCATAAATTGAAGCCCTCACCCCTAATGTGATGATATTTGGAGTTAAGACCTTTAACAAGGTAATTGAGGTTAAATGACATCATAAATGTTGGGTCCTAATTTAATAGGACTGGTGTGCTTATGAGAAGAGGAAGAGGCCGGGCGCGGTGGCTCATGCCTATAATCCCAGCACTTTCAGACGCAAGGCAGGTGGATCAGTTGAGGTCAGGAGTTCGAGACCAGCCTGACCAACATGGTGAAACCGCATTTCTACTAAAAATACAAAATAAGCCAGGCATGGTGGTGCATCCCTGTAATCCCAGCTACTTGGGAGGCTGAGGCAGGAGAATTGCTTGAACCTGGGAAGCAGAGGTTGCAGTGAGCTGAGATCGCACCGTTGCATTCTAGCCTGGGCAACAAGAGTGAAACTGTCAAAAAAAAAAAAAAAAAAGGCCAGGCACGGTGGCTCACGCCTGTAATCCCAGCACTTTGGGAGGCCGAGGCAGGTGGATCACGAGGTCAGGAGACTGAGACCATCCTGGCTAACAAGGTGAAACCCCATCTCTACTAAAAATACAAAAAATTAGCCGGGAGTGGTGGCAGGTGCCTGTAGTCCCAGCTGCTTGGGAGGCTGAGGCTGGAGAATGGCATGAACCCGGGAGGTGGAGCTTGCAGTGAGCTGAGATCGTGCCACTGCACTCCAGCCTGGGCAACACAGCGAGACTCTGTCTCAGGAGAAAAAAAAAAAAAGAGGAAGAGACACCAGGGGTGCTCGAGCACAGAGAAAAAGGAGGTTATTGTCTACAAACCAAAGAGAGAAACCTCACCAGAAACAAACCCCGCTGGCACCTTGATCTTGGAATTCCAGACTCCAGAGCTGTGCTGTGACAGAATAAATTTCTTATGTTTGAGCTGTGATATTTTGTTTTGGCAGCCTGAGCAAATGAGTACAGACTTGTATCTAGAATATGTAAAGAACTATTACAGCTCAATAATAAAATGAAAACGCATTTTAAAAATGGGTAAAAGATCTGAATAGACATACTCCAAAGAAGATCTACCAATGACTAATAAACACTTGAAAAGATGCTCAAAAACATTAGCTATTAAGAAAACCATAATGGAGTACCACTTCACATTGACTATGACGGCTATAATCAAAAAGACAATAATGACCAGGCACGGTGGCTCACGCCTATAATCCCAGCACTTTGGGGGACTGAGGCAGGAGGATTGCTTGAGCCCGGGAGTTCAAGACCAGCCTGGACAACATATGGAGACCTTGCCTCTATAAAACAGTTATTTATTTATTTATAGACAAAGTCTAGCTCTTTTGCCCAGGCTGGAGTGCAGTGGCATCATCTCAGCTCATTGCAACCTCTGCCTCCTGGGCTCAAGCGAATCTCCTGCCTCAGCCTCCTAAGTAGCTGGGACTACAGGCATGCGCTACCACACCTGGCTAATTTTTGTATTTTTAGTAAAGATGAGGTTTCACCATGTTGGCCAGGCTGGTCTCGAACACCTGACCTCAAGTGATCCCGCATGCCTTGGTCTCCCAAAGTGCTGGTATTACAGGCATGAGCCACCACACTTGGCCTCTACAAAAAATTTAAAAATGAGATGGGTGTGATGATGTGTGTCCTAGCTACTTGAGAGGCTGAGGCAGGAGTATCGTTCGAGCCCAGGAGGTTGAGGCTACAGTGAGCCATGATTGCGCCACTGCACTCCAGCCTGGGTGACCAAAAAAAAAAAAAAAAGGGCAATAACAAATTTTAGTAAGGATATGGAGAAATTGGAAGCTTCATACATTGCTGGTAGAGATGTAAAATAATGCAACCACTGTGGAGAACAGTGTTGTGGGTAGCTCTTCGAAAAGTTAAACATAGAGTATATGACCTAACAATTCCATCCCTAGGTATATACCTTAGAGAAGTGAAAACATATGTTCCCAAAAAATCTTGTACATGAATGTTCATAGCAGTATTATGCATAATAGCCACAAAATGGAAACAATCTGATAGAGTTTGAATACATGTCCCTGCCAATTCTTATGTTGCATTGTAATCCCCCGTATTGAAGATATAACCTGGCAGGAGGTGATTGGATCATGGGGGTGGAATTCTCATGAATGGTTTAGCACCATCCTCTTGGTGCTGTCCTCATGATAGTGAGTGAGTTCTTGAGAGATCTGTTCATTTACAAGTTTGTGGCATCTTCCCCCACACTCTCTTTCTTGCTCCTGCTTTCACGATGTGATACACCTGCTCCCTCTTGCCTTCCACCATGAGTAAAACCTTCCTGAAGCCTCCTCAGAAGCCAAGAAGATGCCAGTACCATGCTTGTACAGCTTGCAGAACTGTGAGCCAATTAAACCTCTTCACTTTATAAATTACGTAGTCTTAGGTATTTCTTTATAGCAATGCAAGAATGGCCTACTACACCATCCAAATGCCCATCAACTGATGAATGGACAAGCTAAATATGACATATGCATACAATGGAATATTATTCAGCCACAAAAAGGAATAGAGTACTACAAGCTACAACATTGATAAACCTTGAAAACTTTAAACTAAGTGAAAGAAGTCAGACAGAAAAGGCAACATATTGTATGATTTCATTTAAATGAAATGTCCAGAATGGACAAATCTATAGAAAGCAGAATGGAGGTTGCCAGAGGCTGGGGCCAATGGGAAATAGGAGTGACTATTAATGGGTAGAGTTTCTTTTAGAATTTTTTTTTTTTTTTTTTTTTTTGAGACAGAGTCTTGCTCTGTCGCCCAGGCTGGAGTGCAGTGGCGCAAGCTCGGCTCACTGCAAGCTCCGCCTCCCAGGTTCATGCCATTCTCCTACCTCAGCCTCCCGAGTAGCTGGGACTACAGGTGCCCACCACCACGCCCAGCTAATTTTTTTTTGTATTTTTTAGTAGAGATGTGGTTTCACTGTGTTAGCCAGGATGGTCTCGATCTCCTGACCTTGTGATCTGCCCACCTGGGCCTCTCAAAGTGCTGGGATTACAGGCGTGAGCCACCGCGCCTGGCCTCTTTTAGAATATTTGATGAAAATGTTCTGGAATTAGATATGGGTGATGGTTGTACAACTTTGTGAATATACTAAAAACCACTGGGTTGTATAGTTTAAAAGGGTGAATTTTATGAGTGTCAGTTGTCTCTCAGTAAAGCTCTTATTTTTTTAAATCTTCAAAAAAAGTGTGTGCAAACATAAAATTAACAGTATTTCCTTTTCTTTTTTTTTTTTTTTTTTTTTTTCTGAGACAGAGTCTCGCTCTGTTACCTAGGCTGGAGTGCAGTGGTGTGATCTCGGCTCACTGCAACCTCCACCTCCCAGGTTCAAGCAATTCTCCCGCCTCATCCTCCTAAGCAGCTGGGATTACGGGAATGTGCCACCAAGCCTGGCTAATTTTTGTATTTTCAGTAGAGATGGGGTTTCATGTTGGCTAGACTGGTCTTGAACTCCTGATCTCATGATCTGTCCGCCTTGGCCTCCCAAAGTGCTGGGATTACAGGCGTGAGCCACTGCGCCTGGCCAATAGTATTTTCAAAATGTAGATACAGTAACCAACATATTATTTTGCCCACTAGGTTAAAAGACTTTGGAAAGTCTCCAGGCCACTTAGTTTGTTAGTTTTTCTTCCCTGGTCTTTTCCTCTTTAAAAAGTGATGAATTATGCATGATGATGGTTCCTTCCCATTTTTCTCCTCTGCCTAGAGCTGTACCCACCCAGGAAGTGTGTTCTCAGCAAACAGCAGGCTCTCCTCTTACCACTCCCTCATTCTGTTCTGAGGATGGCAGAGGTCAAGGGGAATATTGGTCTGTAAGGTCCAGGGCTCACTTCCCTCTGCAGGCCTGCGCAAGACACACTGCTTTTTTTTTTTTGGCAACGATTATACCACATGGTCTCAGCCTCAAAGTACTTACATTCCCAGACATGTAGAATGTGAATGATAACGTGTATTTCAGGCGGTAGGACTGGAGGAGCTGTAGGCGGGAGATAGATTTTTCAATGTGAATCATTGTGTACTGTTTGCATTTTTACCATGTGTTGTGGATAGAATTGTGCTGCTCCCCCCACCAACCTCACCCCCTGCCCCACATTCGTATTTTTGGGGTTTTTGTTTGTTTGAGACAGGGTCTCACTCTGTCACCCAGGCTGGAGTGCAGTGGCACAATCACTGCTCACTGCAGCCTCTACCTCCTGGGCTCAAGTGATCCTCCTGCCTCAGCCTTCTCTGAGTAGGTGGCACTATAGGTGGCACCACCATACCCAGCTAATTTTTTTATTTTTTAGAGATGGGGGGGTCTCACTCTGTTGCCCAGATTGGTCTTGAACTCCTGAGCTCCAGCAATCTGCCTACCTCAGCCTCCCAAAGTGCTGGGATTATAGGTGTGAGCCATCGTACCTGGCCACTAAATTCATTTAAGTCTTTTTTTTTTTTTTTTTTTTTTGAGACGGAGTCTTGCTCTGTCGCCCAGGCTTGGAGTGCAGTGGTGCGATCTCGGCTCACTGCAAGCTCTGCCTCCCAGGTTCACGCCATTCTCCTGCCTCAGCCTCCCAAGTAGGTGGGACTACAGGCGCCCGCCACCATGCCCGGCTAATTTTTTTGTATTTTTAGTAGAGACGGGGTTTCACCGTATTAGCCAAGATGGTCTCGATCTCCTGATCTCATTATCCACCCGCCTCGGCCTCCCAAAGTGCTGGGATTACAGGCATGAGCCACCATGCCCAGCCTCATTTAAGTCTTAATCTCTGGTACCATTCCAAATATTTGGAGATAGGGCCTTTGAGGAGGTGATTAAGGTTAAATATGGGTGGGCCTTGATCCAATAATACTGGCATCCTTATAAGAAAAGAGACAGATCACACTTCATTACCCTATACTTATAAGACCCAACCCAGGCCAGGCGCAGTGGCTCACGCCTGTAATCCCAGCACTTTGGGAGGCTGAGTTGGGCAGATCATCTGAAGTCAGGAGTTTGAGACCAGCTTGACCAACATGGAGAAACCCCATCTCTACTAAAACTACAAAAAAAATTAGCCAGGCGTGGTGGCACATGCCTGTGATCCCACATACTTGGGAAGCTGAGGCACGAGAATTGCTTGAACCTGGGAGGCAGAGGTTGCGGTGAGCTGAGATTGCACCATTGCACTCCAGCCTGGGAAACAAGAGCAAAACTCTGTCTCAAAAAAAAAAAAAAACAATTGATTTGCATTTCTATTTTTCCTATAGATAGGATCTCTGCCATTAGAATCATAGGCATTTTTCTTTTGAGACAAGGTCTGCTCTGTTGCCAGGCTAGAGTGCAATGGCACAATCATAGCTTGCTGCAGCCTTAACCCCCCAGGCTCAAGCTGTCCTCCTGCCTCAGCCTCCTGAGCAGTTGGGACTACAGGTGTGTGTCAGGCCTCTGAGCCCAAGCTAAGCCAACACATCCCCTCTGACCTTCATGTATACATCCAGATGGCCTGAAGCAACTGAAGATCCACAAAAGAAATGAAAATAGCCTTAACTGATGACATTCCACCATCCATTGTGATTTGTTTCTGCCCCACCCTAACTGATCAATGTACTTTGTAATCTCCCCCACCTTTAAGAAGGTTCTTTGTAATCTTCCCCACCCTTAAGAAGGTTCTTTGTAATTCTCCCTACCCTTAAGAATGTACTTTGTGAGATCCACCCTCTCTGCCCGCAAAGCATTGCTCCTAACTCCACTGCCTATCCCAAAACCTATAAGAACTAATGACAATCCCACCATCCTTTGCTGACTCTCTTTTCGGACTCAGCCCGCCTGCACCAGATGATTAAAAAGCTTTATTGCTCACACAAAGCCTGTTTGGTGGTCTTTTCACTCGGGCACGTGTGACATTTGGTGTCAAGGACCTGGGTTAGAGGGACTCCTTCGGGAGACCAGTCCCCTGTCCTCACCCTCACTGCGTGAAGAGATCTACCTACAACCTTGGGTCCTCAGACCAACCAGCCCAAGTAACATCTCACCAATTTCACATCGGTTAAGGGGTCTTTTCACTCTCTTCTCTAGCCTCTCTCACTACCTTCAATCTCCCTGTCCTTCCAATTCCAGTTCTGACTCTGTTTTCAGACTCAGCCTGTCAGCACCCAGGTGATTAAAAAGCTTTATTGCTCACACAAAGCCTGTTTGGTGGTCTCTTCACTCGGACGCATGTGACAGTGTGCACTACCATACCTGGATAATTTTTAATTTTTTGTAGAGATGAGGACTTGCTATGTTGAACAGGCTGGTCTGGAACTCCTGGCCTCAAGCAATCCTCCCACCTCAGCCTCCCGAAGTGCTGAGATTATAGACATGAGCCACTCAGCCTGGCCAGAGTCATAAGGCTTTTGTTTAAGGATCATTTAAGATGTTTTTCAGACACCAAATCTCAGCAACCAGTTTGAAGATCCTCTGCCTGCCCCTCTAGAGGAGCAGGATCAGCTTGAGAATACAGCTTCTTCCTCTCCCTGTACTCTTCAACCAATCAACAGTCTCCACACTTTGGACTACTCCAAAACCCTTAAGGACTCTAGCCTCAAACTCCTCGGGGAGATGAATTTGAGGTTCCCTCCCATCTCCTCATTTGGTGACCCTGTGATCAAGAACCTCTTTCTCTGCTGCAATTTGGTATCTCAGCATTTTGACTTGCTGTGTGCATTGGGTAACAAACCTATTACAGTTACACCACCCACCTAGAAGGTGGTCTTGTCTTCCTCCAGAATCTTAGAGAAATCACTGCTTCTAAGACTCATTGTGACACCGGGTCTTTCGTTTTTCTCATTTATTTTGTAAAGTTTGTGAAGATTGGGCCCATCTCATGAGTGTAGACAGCTCTTCCAGGGAATCTTTTTGTTGTTATTGTTGTTGACTGATTGAGTTTAATTGTCAGAGGCGTTTGAACCAGAGTGACTCCATTTTGAATAGGGGCTGAGTAAAATAAGGCTGAGACCTACTAGGCTGCATTCCCAGGAGGTTTAGGCATTCTTAGTCACAGGATGAGATAGGAGGTTGGCACAAGATATGGGTCACAAAGACCTTGCTTATAAAATGGGTTTTGGTAAAGAAGTTGGCCAAAACCAAGATGGTGACGAACGTGACCTCTGGTCTTCCTCACTGCTCATTATACGTGAATTATAATGCATTAGCATGCTAAAAGACACTCCCACCAGCACCACGATAGTTTACAGATGCCATGACAACGTCAAGAAGCTATTGTATCTGGTCTAAAAGGGAGGAAACCACAGTTCTGGGAATTGTCCACCTTTTTGCTGAAAAACTCATGAATAACCCAATCCTTATTTAGCATATAATCAAGAAATAACTACAAGTATACACAATCAAGCAGCCCATGCTGCTGCTCTGCCTAGGGAGTAGCCATTCTTTTGTTTCTTTACTTCCCTAATAAACTTGCTTTCACTTTATGGATTCTCCTCGAATTCTTTCTCATGCACGATCCAAGAACCCTCTCTTGGGGTCTGGATTGGGACCCCTTTCCTGTAACATAATTAGCATCTCCAACCAGAACAGGAAAGAAGATAAAACCCAATCTGTTTCTTCTACTTAGTTGCTTTGGTTAGAAAAAGAAAGTCAATTTCTGTAACTGTGGGTTTGAAAGGCTGTTTCCAATAATTAGAATTTTAAAAATGTTTTTATCGATTTAATCTTAGTCATTGTTAAGGTATAATTTTCAGAAAGGTACAATCATGAATCTTATGCAAATATGAACTGAAAATATGTCAAAGATTTAGTTAACTCATTAATTATAAGGGCACAAGTAAAATGTGGTAATTAATAAGATAGTATAAGCATTTGAGAAACTAGTTATAGATTGGCAATTTTATACATTGCTGGTTCAGGAGTGGAACTGATTAATGTCCAACAGGGCCAAAAACTATAACCTGTGGGATTATCTGTTCCACGGGACAGAAACTAGTTTGTATTCCCATGAGACAAAAATCTACAAGTTAATCATTGTCCCTACAGACTTGCAAAATAGCTCTGACAATGAAATGTTAAGCCCAACCTGCTGCAATGAGTGAATGCCTGGCATTTTAGTCTGTTCAGACTACTATAACAACATAGCTTAGACCAGGTAGCTAATAAACAATTGATATTTATTTCTCACAGTTCTGGAAACTGGAAAGCCAATGGTCAAGGTGCCAGCAGAGTCCACATTTGCTGAGGGCCTGCTTCCTGATTCATGGATGCCCATCTTCTCCCTCTGTCCTCACAGCGTGGAAGGGGCCAGGGATCTCTCTGAGGCTCCTTTTAAAAGGGCACTAAGGCCAGGCGCGGTGGCTCATGCCTGTAATCCCAGCACTTTGGGAGGTTGAGGCGGGTGGATCACTTGACGTCAGGAGTTCGAGACTAGCCTGGCCAACATAGTGAAACCCCATCTGTACTTAAAATACAAAAATTAGCCAGGTGTGGTGGCAGGCACCTGTAATCCCTGCTACTTGGGAGGGTGGAGACATGAGAATCACTTGAACCTGGGAAGCAGAGGTTGCAGTGGAGATTGCACCACTGCACTCCAGCCTGGGCAATAGAGCGAGACTCCATCTCAAAAAAATAATAATAATAAAATAAATAAATAAAAGAGCACTACTTCCATTCCCAAGGGGCCTACTTTCATGACCTAATTACCTCCCAAAGGCCCCATCTTCTAATACCATCTCATTGAGGATTAGGTTTCAACATATGAATTTCAGGGGGTCACACACACTCAAATTGTGATCTCTTTTGCCCATTCCCAAGTATCTAAAACAATTTTCAATCCTTTAGGATGGAGGTTTAAGGGTGTGCCGAACTGGGAAATAGGAGCTGGTGCCACCAGAAACCCAAACGTTCATTGTAGTTATTAGGCAATGAGGAGGAATCTGAATTTTGGTGACTCATTTTCCCATGCCACCAGTAACTGAAATAGAAAATTCAGTGTTGGCCATCTGTCTTCTCAGGAGTAAAGTGAGGAAATTATAGGGCATGGTCCTTGTTGGGAACAGGCCCCCCAAAATCTTGCCATAAACTGGTCCCACAATTGGCCATAAACAAAATCTCTGCAGCACTGTGACATGTTCATAATGGCCATAACTCCCATGCTGGTAGGTTGTGGGTTTACCCGGAATGAGGGCAAGGAACACCTGGCCCACCCAGGGCGGAACACCGCTTAAAGGTGTTCTTAAACCACAAACAATAGCATGAGTGATCTGTGCCTTAAGAACATGTTCCTGCTGCAGATAACTAGCCAGACCCACCCCTTTATTTCGGCCCATCCCTTCGTTTCCCATAAGGGATACTTTTGGTTAATTGAGTATCTGTAGAAACAATGCTAATAACTGGCTTGCTGTTAATAAATACATGGGTAAATCTCTGTTCAGGGCTCTCAGCTCTGAAGGCTATGAGACCCTTGATTTCCCACTTCATGCCTCTGTATTTCTGTGCATGTGTCTTTAATTCCTCTAGCGCTGCTGGGTTAGGGTCTCCCCGACTGAGCTGGTCTCAGCAGGTCCTCTGAAATAAAATTAAGCATTCCTACCACTAAGCATTCCTACCTCTAAACATTATTTTTTTCCTAAACTTATACTATCCATTTCTAAGGTTCCTCTCATGATTTAAAATTATTTAACAATTTTACATTTCTTGGCCTGGTGTGGTGGCTCATGCCTGTAATCCCTAAAATTTGGGAGGCCGAGATGAGTGGATCACTGGAGCCCAGGAGTTTGAGATCGGCCTGGGCAACATGGTGAAACCCTGTCGCTACAAAAAAATACAAAAATTATCCAGGTGTGGTGGCACGTGCCTATAATCCCAGCTACTCGGGAGGCTGAGGTGGGAGGATTCCTTGAGCCTGGGAGTTTGAGGCTGCAGTGAGCTGTGATCATGCCACTGCACTCTAGCCTGGGTCACAGAGTGAGAGCCTGTCTCAAAAAAATTTTATATTTCTTACAGTACATAATTTTATGACATATTGTTCTTTAAATGTATAATGAAAAACAACAGCCTTCTGCTTCATTTCCTCCCATCTCATGCCTATGCCCTACAGACAACCTCTTTCAACTTTTTTCTCAAACTCTCTGTCAGAACTTCAAGTTCTTCTGAACCCAGTTCCTCTCCATCAGAAAATCTCTCAAGTTACTAGCTCCCCTGGTGCCCTGGGACTTCCTGCTTCACACCAGATCTGGAGCTTTCTGACCTTTTGCAAGGCTGTTGTGCTGAGATTCACTCGCCTTGACCTTTGTTGGGGGAATTCCCTTTGACTCTGTACTGTGTGGAGTCCTTTACTTTCTGGCTCCCATTTCCTTCCCTTTTTCTTGACTAACTCTCTTGTTTTATTTTCTTCAGTATTTCTTGAGAAAGTACATTTGGCAAGTAAAGTTTTTAAGATGTCTGGAATTGTCTTTATTTTACTCTCATATTTGATTAACAGTTTAGTTGGGTATAGAATTCCTAGTTTAAAATCACTCTCCCTCAGAATTTTCTTTTTTTTTTTGAGACACAGTCTTGCTCTGTTGCCTAGGCTGAAGTGCAGAGGCACAATCAAAGCTCATTGCAGCGTCAAACTCCTGGACTCAAAAGTTCCTCCCCACTCAGCCCCTCAAGTAGTTGGGACTGCGGGTATATGCCACCACGCTCAGCTAATTTTTTAATTATTTTGTAGAGATAGGGTCTTGCTAAGTTGCCCAGGATCATCTTGAACTTCTGGGCTCAAGTGATCCTCTCACCTCAGCCTCCCAAAATACTGGGATTACAGGTATGAGCCACTGAGCTTGGCCACCCTCAGAGTTTTGAAAATTTTATTCCACTGTCTACTAGTTTCAGTGCTTTACTGAGAATTGCAATATTGATTTGATTCCTAATCATCTGTTTGTGATCTTTTTCTTCTTTTTGGAAGAGTTTAGGATCTTTTTATCCTGGATGCTCTGAAATAACCTTGGCAAAGGTTTTTTTGTTTTGTTTTTTTGTTTTGACAGGGTCTTGCTGTCACCCAGGCTGGAGTGCAGTGGTGCAATCAGGGCTCACTGCAGCCTTGACCTCCCTGCTCAGGAGATCCTCTCACCTCAGCCTCCCAAGTAGCTGGGACCGCGATTGAGTACCATTAATTAATTTTTTTTTTTTTTTTGAGATGGAGTCTCACTCTGTCGCCAGGCTGGAGTGCAGTGGCACAATCTCAGCTCACTGCACCCTCCACCTCTCGGGTTCAAGTGATTCTCCTGCCTCACCCTCCTGAGTAGCTAGGACTACAGGTGCCAGCCACCACGCCCAGCTAATTTTTATATTTTTAGTAGAGACGAGGTTTCACTATGTTGGCCAGGATGGTCTCGATCTCTTGACCTTGTGATCCACCCCTCTCGGCCTCCCAAAGGGCTGGGATTACAGGCATGAGCCACTGCACCTAGCCTAATTAAATTTTTTAATTAAAAATTTTTAACTTTTAAAAAATTATTTTTGTAGAGACAGGGTCTTGCCATGTTGCCCAGGCTGATATTGAACTCCTAGGCTCAAGTGATCCTGCTACCTCAGCCTCCCAAAGTGCTGGGATTATAGGTGGCAGCCACTACACCCAGCCAGTACGGGTCTTTTTTTGTTCATTTGGCTACATATCCTTCAAACTGGGTCCTTAAATTTTATCGTTCATTGAAGATGGGCCCTTGCAATATAGAGACTCATTTCCTCTAGTTCTGGGAAATTATCTCGTGATTTTTGTTTGTTATAAATAATATTCTCCCTCCTTTTGTCTATTCTTTCTTTATGTACTTCAATTTGTCAGATACTCACCCATTTAGATTGACTCTATCTCTTTTCTCCTTCTTTCTGTATCTTTTTTTTTTTTTTTGAGGCAGAGTCTTGCTCTGTCACCCAGGCTGGAGTGCAGTGGCGCGATCTCAGCTCACTGTTTTGCTTTTCTTTTTTTGTTTTTGTTGTACTTCCTGGGAAATTGTCCTCAACCTCATTTTCCAGTTCTTCTATTAAACTTTTCATTTTTGCAATTATATTTTTAAATTTCATAGAGTCTTTCTTGTTCTCCATTCCTTTTTTATAGTCTCCTGCTCCAGTGTTATGGTGAATATTTTGCTCTTAGTTCTCTGGGGATTTTTATTATAGATTTTGGAAAAGTTTTCTTCTACTTCCTGCATTGTCTCTGTTTTTGTTTTATTTTTCCATTGTCTTCTGGTTGTTTGTTTTGGTCTCCGTCTTTCCTAAAAAGGTATTCTCTAAGTGTCCTGAGATACAATGTGGTCCATTCATATTTTGAAATGAATCTCTAAAAAGTGGATGGAAGTTGTGTGGGCATGCACTGTGCTTGTTGATGGGAGGTTCTCATAGTGGGGACAAGGTACTTAGCTGGTATTTTTCATGGAGGGAGCCCCAAATGTCAACATATGTAGGTCATTTTTCTTGAACTACGCACTTTCCCCATTGGGTTAGCTTTTTCTCACGTTGCTATAAAGAAATACTTGAGACTAGGTAATTAATAAACCAAAGAGGTTTAATTAGCTCACAGTTCTTTAGGATTTTATATTAGTCCATTTTCACGCTGCTGATAAAGACATACCTGAGACTGGGCAATTTACAAAAGAAAGAGGTTTAATTGGACTCACAGTTCCATGTGGCTGGGGGGGCAGGGGTGGTGGTGGGAGGGCCTCACAATCATGGCAGAACGCCAGGAGGAGCAAGTCACATTTTATGTGGATGACAACAGGCAAAGAGAATTTGTGCAAGGGAACTCCTCTTTTTAAAACCATCAGATCTTGTGAGACTCATTCACTATCATGAGAACAGTGCAGGAAAGACCCGCCCCCATAATTCAATCACCTCTCACTGGGTTCCTCCTATAACACATGGGAATTGTGGGAGTTAAATTTAAGATGAGATTTGGGTGGGGACACAGCCAAACCATAGCATTCCACCCCTGGCCGCTCCCAAATCTCATGTCCTCACATTTTAAAACCAATCATGCCTTCCCAACAGCCCCTCAAAGTCTTAACTCATTTCAGCGTTAACTCAAAAATCCACAGTCCAACATTTCATCTGAGACAAGGCAAATCCCTTCTGCCTATGAGCCTGTAAAATCAAAAGCAAGTTAGTTACTTCCTAGATACAATGGGGTACAGGCATTGGGTAAATACAGCCATTCCAAATGGGAGAAATTGGCCAAAACAAAGAGGCTACAGACCGCATACAAGTCCAAAATCCAAAGGAACAGTCAAGTCTTAAAGCTCCAAAATGATTTCATTTGACTCTGTGTCTCACATCCAGGTTACGCTGATCCAAGAGGCGGGTTCCCATGGTCTTGGTCAGATCTGGCCTTGTGGCTCCGCAGGGTACAGCCTCCCTCCCAGCTGCTTTCATGGGCTTTTGTTGAGTGTCTGTGGCTTTTCCAGGCACACGGTGCAAGCTGTTAGTGGATCTACCATTCTGGGGTCTGGAGGATGGTGGCCCTCTTCTTACAGCTCCAGTAGGCAGTGCCACAGTAGGGATTCTGTGGGGGGGCTCCAACCCCACATTTCCCTTCCACACTGCCCTAGTAGAGGTTCTTCCTGAGAGCCCTGCCTGTGCAGCAAACTTTTGCCTGGACATCCAGGCATTTCCATACATCCTCTGAAATCTAGCCAGAGGTTCCCAAACCTCAATTCTTGACTTCTTTGCACCCTCAGGCTCAACACCACATGGAAGCTGCCAAGGCTTGGGGCTTGCACCCTCTGAAGCCACAGGCCGAGCTGTCCCTTGGCCCCTTTTAGTCATGGCTACAGCAACTGGGAAGCAGAGCACCAATTCCCTAGACTGTACAAGCACAGGGTCCCTGGGCCTGGTCCACAAAACCATTTTTTTCTCCTAGGCCTCAAGGCCTGTGATGGGAGGGGCTGCCATGAAGACCTCTGACATACCCTGGAGACATTTTCCTCATTGTTTTGGGGATCAGCATTTGGCTTCTTGTTACTTATGCAAATTTCTGCGGCCAGCTTGAATTTCTCCTCAGAATATTGGATTGTCTTTTCTATTGCATTGTCAAGCTGCAAATTTTATGAACTTTCATGCTCTGCTTCCCTTATAAAACTGAATGCCTTTAACAGCACCCAAGTCACCTCTTGAATGCTTTGCTGCTTAAAAATTCCTTCTGCCAGATACCCTAAATCATCTCTCTAAAGTTCAAAGTTCCACAAATCTCTAGGGCAGAGGCAAAATGCTGCCAGCTCTTTGCTAAAATATAACAAGAGTCACCTTTGCTCCAGTTCCCAAAAAGTTCCTCTTCTCCATCTGAGACCAGCTCAGCCTGGAGCTTATTGTTCATATCACTATCATCATTTTTGTCAAAGCCATTCAACAAGTCTCTAGGACGTTCCAAACTTTCCCACATTTTCCTGTCTTCTGCTGAGCCCTCCAAATTGTTTCAACCTCTGCCTGTTACCCACTTCCAAAGTTGATTTCACATTTTTGGGTATCTTTTTAACAACACCCCACTCTACTAGTACCAATTTACTGTATTAATCTGTTTTCATGCCACTGATAAAGACATACCCAAGACTGGGCAATTTACAAAAGAAAGAGGTTTAATTGGACTCACAGTTCCACGTGGCTGGGGAGGTCTCACAATCATGGCAGAAGGCAAGGAGGAACAAGTCACATCTTACGTGGATGGCAGCAGGCAAAGAAAGATTGTGCAGGGGAACTCCTCTTTATAAAACCAACAGATCTTGTGAGACTCCTTCACTCTCTCAAGAACAGTGCAGGAAAGACCTGCCCCCCATAATTCAATCACCTCCCACCGGGTTCCTCTCACAACACATGGGAATTGTGGGAGTTACAATTCAAGATGCGATCTGGGGCTGGGCACAGTGGCTCATGCCTGTAATCCCAGCACTTTAGGAGGCCAAGGTGGGCAGATCACCTGAGGTCGGGAGTTTGAGACGAGCCTGGCCAACATGGTGAAACTGCGTCTCTACTAAAAATACAAAAATTAGCTAGCCGTGGTGGCACATGCCTATAGTCCCAGCTACTCAGGAGGCCGAGGCAGGAGAATCACTTGAACCTGCGAGACAAAGGTTGCAGTGAGCTGCTATCACACCACTGCACTCCATTCTGGCAACAGAGTGAGACTCCGTCTAAAAAAAAAAAGAGAGATTTGTGTGGCGACACAGCCAAACCATATCAGCTTTACAGGAAGCATGGTGGTATCTTCTTCAGGGGAGGCCTCAGGAAGCTTCCAATCATGGTGGAAAGCTAAAAAAGAGTAGGTTGTCTTACATGACAGGAGCAGGAGCAAGAGAGAGATGGGGGAGGTGCTTTTATTTTATTTTTATTCTTATTTATTTTATTTTTATTCTTATTTATTTTATTTTATTTTTTATCTCATTTTCATTTTTATTTTTACTTTTTGAGACAGGGTCTCTGACACCCAGGCTGGAGTACAGTGGTGTTATCATGGCTCACTGCAGTCTCCACTTCCCAGGCTCAAGTGATCCTCCTACCTCAGCCACCCAAGTAGCTGGGACCATAGATGCATGCCACCATGCCTGGCTAATATTTGTATTTTTTTGTAGAGATGGGGTTTTGCCGTGTTTTCCAGGCTGATCTTGAACTCTTGGGCTCAAGCAATCCACCTACCTTGGCCTCCCAAAGTGCTGGGATTACAGGGGTGAGCCACCACACCTGGCCTGTCACACACTTTTAAATGAACAGATCCTGTGAGAACTCACTATTATGAGGACAATACCAAGTGGATAGTACTAAATCATTCATGAGATATCCACCCCTATGATCCAGTCACCTCCCACCAGGCCCCACCTCCAAAATTGGGGATTACATTTGAACATGAGATTTGGGTGGGGTCATACATCCAAACTATATCATTCTTCCCCTGGCTTCTCCCAAATCTCATGTCCTTCTCACATTGCAACATACATTCATGCCTTTCAAACATTTCCCCAAAGTCTTAACTCATTCCAGCATTAACTCTAAAGTCCAAAGTCCAATGTCTCATCAGAGACAAGGCAAAACCCTTCCACATATGAGCCTGTAAAATATTTTAAAAAGTTAGTTACTTCCAAGATACAATGGGGTATAGGCACTGAGTAAACCTTCCCATTCCAAAAGGGAGAAATTGGCCAAAAGAAAGGGACTAGAGGCCCCATGCAAGTTCAAAACCCAGGAGGGCAGTCATTAAATTTTAAAGCTCCAAAATAATCTCCTTTGACTCCATGTTCCACAACCAGGGCACACTAGTGCAAGGGTTGGGCTCCCAAAACCTTGGACAGCTCTGCTCTTGTGGCTTTGCAGGGTTCAGCCCCAAGAGTTGCTCTCCTGGGCTGGCGTTGAGTGCCTGCAGCTTTTTCAGTACATGTTGTAAGCTGTTGGTGGATTTATCATTCTGGCACCTGGAGGATGGCAACCTTCTTTTCACAGCTTCTCTACACAGTGCCCTGCTAGAGACTCTGTGTGGGGGCTCCAACCTCATGTTTCCCCTCTCCTCTGCCCTACTCGAGGTTCTCCATAGGCGCTCTGCTCCTGCACCAGGCTTCTGCATGGACACCCAGGCTTCTCCATACGTTATCTGAAATCTAGGTGGAAGCTCCCAAGCCTCAACTATTGCACTCTGTACACCACAGGCTTAACACCACATGCAAGCCACCAGAATTTATGGCTTGTACTCTCTGAAGCAATGGTCTGAGCTGTACATGGAGCCCTCTGAGCCATTGTAGGAGCTAGAGCTGTAGGGAGCAATGTCTCAAGGCTGCTCAGGGCAGTGGGACCTTGGGCTTGGTTCACAAAACCATTCTTTCCTCCTAGGCCTCTGGTTCTGTGATGAGAGGGACAGCTCAAAGGTCTCTGAAATGCCTTGAGGCCTTTCCCCCTTCATCTTGGCTATGAGCACTTGGCTTCTTTTTAGTTATACAAATCTCTCTGCTTCTCTTTTAAATATAAGTTCCAACTTTAGGTCATTTCTTTGCTCACACACATGAGCACAGGCTGTTAGAAGCAGCTAGGCAACATCTTGAATGCTTTGCTGCTTAGAAATTTCTTCCACCAGGTACCCTATGTCATCACTCTCAAGCTCAAAGTTCCATAGATCCTAGGGCAAGGGCGCAATGCAGCCAAGTTCTTTGCTAAGTCATAACAAAAGTGACCTTTGCTCCAGTTCTCAGTAAGTTCCTCATTTCCATCTGAGACCTCTTCAGCCTGGACTCCACTGTCCATATCACTATTAGCATTTTGGTCACAACCATTTAACCAGTCTCTAAGCCATTCCAAACTTTCCCTCATCGTCCTGTCTTCTTCTGAGCCCTCCAAACTGTTCCAACCTCTGCCTGTTACCCAGTTCCATAGCTGCTTGTACATTTTCAGGTATCTTTATAGTAATGTCCCACTCCTTGGTACAAATTTTCTGTGTTAGTCTATTCTCATGTGCTATAAAGAAATATGAGACTGGGTAATTTATAAAGAAAAGAGGTTTAATTGGCTCATGGTTCTTCAGGCTTTACAGGAAGCATGACAGCATCTGCTTCAGGGGAGGCCTCAGGAAGCTTCCAATCATGGCAGAAGGTGAAGGGGGATCAGGCATCTCACACAGCAGGAGCAGGAGCGAGAGATGGGGGAGGTGCCACACACTTTTAAATGACCAGATCTCACAGGAACTCACTTGCTATAGTGAGGACAGTACCAAGCAGGTGGTGCTAAACCATTCATGAGAGATCCACCCGCATGAGCCAATCACCTCCCACCAGGCCCCACCTCCAACACTGGGGATTACATTTCAATATGAGATTTGGGCAGGGACATACATTCAAACTATATCACCTACTTTCCTGATTATGCATGTGGGAAAAGAAACTGAAAGTGTTCCCTAAACTTTCAACCAATGCTTCTTTTTTTTCTTTTTTTTTTTTTTTTTTTTTGTAGAGTCAAGGTTTTTTGTGATGTTGCCCAGGCTAGTCTCAAATTCCTGGACTCAAGTGATCCTCCCTCCTTGGCCTCCCAAAGTGTTTGGATTACAGGCATGAGCCATCATGCCTGGCCCAACCAACACTTCTTATTTTCATCCACATGTTTCAACCATCCCTCAGAAACCTGGGGAAATTCAGAGCTAATTGTCTAGATATTGCTCAGCCCTGTGCAACCAGGGCTCTCCCGAGTCTCTTTAGATTTGTGCTTTTTCCATCTTTTAGACCATTTTCCATTCCATTCCAACTTCCAAAGTGTTATTGCTATCTAGTCTGCTGTTTTCTACCCTCCTATTATTTTTATCCTTGCAAGTTTATTTCCTTTTAATCCCATTTACTATAATTTTAATGGAGCTTTGGAAGACAGAAAAGATAAATGCCTGTGTTCATTCAGCTTCATTTAACGTAAAATCTTCCTCCCAACATTTCAATTACTAAATTAAATTCTGGATAATTCAGTCTCAAATGCTCCTCCTTATAAGTTCTGCAAGGCATCAAGATGATGTTTTCTCCATATGGACCACCACCCACCCCTAACATTTATTTTCCTCCACCATCATTAAAAAGAAACAATTGGCCGGGCGCGGTGGCTCACACCTGTAATCCCAGCACTTTGGGAGGCTGAGGCGGGCGGATCATGAGGTCAGGAGATCGAGACCATCCTGGCTAACACGGTGAAACCCCATCTCTACTAAAAAGATACAAAAAAATTAGCAGGGTGTGGCGGCGGGTGCCTGTAGTCCCAGCTACTTGGGAGGCTGAGGCAGGAGAATGGTGTGAACCCAGAAGGCAGAGCTTGCAGTGAGCCAGGATTGTGCCACTGCACTCCAGCCTGGGTGACAGAGCAAGACTCTTGTCTCAAAAAAAAAAAAAAAAGAAAAGAAAAGAAACGATTAACTCATAGATTCATAGATAGAACTTCCTGGGCCTTTGTTTTCAGGCTTATAATCTGGGTTTAGGGCTCTTTTACAATGCAAATAATTAGCCTAAAAAGGTTCTAATTTGTATCTTCTTTTTTTTTTTTTTTTTTTTTTGAGATGAGTTTTGTTCTTGTTGCCCAGGCTGGAGGGCAATGGCATGATCTTGGCTCACTGAAACCTCCGCCTCCCAGGTTAAAGCGATTCTCCTGCCTCAGCCTCCCACGTAGCTGGGATTACAGGCATGCACCACCACGCTCAGCTAATTTTGTATTTTTAGTAGACATGGGGTTTCTCCATGTTGGTCAGGCTGGTCTCGAACTCCTGACCTCAGGTGGATCTGCCTGCCTTGGCCTCCCAAAGTGCTGGGACTACAGGCGTGAGCCACTGTGCCCAGCCTGTGTCTTCTTTATAGATGTTCACACTAATGAGAGCAATATAACTCAGTGAGGTGTTTGTTTGTCAAAGGAAACTTAAGAGGAGAAATAAATATTTAACAGACACAATTCTATTTATCACAGAGTTATAATTGGTGAGTTCCAGCTTTGAGACTCTAGGGTTGCCACCAGCCACATGTGGTGATTAAGCAATTACAATGTGTCCAGTGTGAATGAAAAATGAAATTTTATTTTAAAAAACACTTCATTACTTTACATTTAAATCTAGAGCCAAGCACAGTGGCTCACACCTGCAATCCCAGCACTTTGGGAGGCTGAGGCGGGCAGATCACCTGAGGTCAGGAATTCGAGACCAGCCTAGCCAACATGGTGAAACCCAATCTCTACTAAAAATACAAAAATCATCTGGGTGTGGTTGTGTGTACCTGTAATCCCAGCTATTCAGGAGGCTGAGGTACGAGAATCACTTGAGCCCAGGAGGCAGAGGCTGCAGTGAGCCAAGATGGTGCCATTGTACTCCAGCCTGGGTGACAGAGCAAGACTCCGTCTCAAAAAAAATAAATAAAAATAATAGATAAATAAATAAATTTACATTTAAATAGCCACACATGGCTAGTGGCTACCATATTGGACAGCAGAGCTCTAGAGTCTCACAGAAATTTTCCTTTTTTTCATTTCATATCATTTTCTGTAACATGAGGGGAATTAAACATTTGAGCTTGCTTTCACTGAAGCTATGCACTAATGTGTCATCTTAGTCCACTAGTGTTGCTATAAAGAAATACTTGAGGCAGGGTAGACTGAGTGCAGTGGCTCACACCTGTAATCCCAGCACTTTGGGAGGCCAAGGCAGGCAGATCACCTGAGATCAGGAGTTCAAAACCAGCCTGGGCAACATGGCGAAATCCCATCTCTACTAAAACTACAGAAAATTAGCTGGGTGTGGTGGCGGGCACCTGTAATCCCAGCTACTCGGGAGGCTGAGGCAGGAGAATCGCTTGAACCTGGGAAGTGGAGGTTGCAGCAAGCTGAGATCATGCCACCGCACTCCAGCCTGGACGACAGAGCAAGACTCTGTCTCAAAAAAAGAAGAAAAAAGAAAAAAAGAAAAGAAATACTTGAGGCAGGGTAATTTATAAGGAAAAGAGGTTTCTTTGGCTCACAGTTCTGCAGGCTGTACAGGAAGCACGGCACCAGCATCTGCTTCTGGTGAGGCCTCAGGAAGCTCCCACTCATGGCAGAAGGCAAAGAGGGAGCTGGCGTGTCACATGGTGAGGGGGAAAGAGAGAGAGGAGGAAGTGCCAGGTTCTTTATACAATCAGATCTTGTGGGAACTACTAGAGTAAGAATTCACTCATTACCGTGAGGACAGCACCAAGACATTCATAAGGGATCAGCCCTCATGACCCAAACACTTCCCACTCGGCCCCGCCTCCAACAGTAGGGATCATATTGTTACTGAGAAATCAATAGGCTCACTGCCCAATATGCATTGAGGCCAATACCATGGCACTAGCTTCTGAGAAAAGAAAAGCTCTGGCTGGGTGCAGTGGCTCATGCCTGTAATCCCAGCACTTTGGGAGGCTGAGGTGTGTGGACTGCCTGAGTTCAGGAGTTTGAGACCAGCCTGGACAACGTGGTGAAACACCATTTCTACTAAAAATACAAAAAAAATCAGCCAGGCGTGGTGGTGCACGCCTGTAATCCCAGCAACTTGGGAGGCTGAGGCAGGAGAATTGCTTGAACCCGGGAGGTGGACGTTGCAGTGAGCTGAGATTGTGCCACTGCACCCCAGTCTGGGTGATAGAGCGAGACTCTGTATGGGAAAAAAAAGAAAAAAACTTTATTGCAATTCAACTGGCAAGGAAACAGGAGAAATGCTCAAATCTGTCTTGCCAAGCAGGGATTTGGGTTGACTTTTATTTTTATTATTTATTTATTTTGAGATAGAGTCTTGCTCTGTCACCCAGGCTGCAATGCAGTGGCGCCATCTCAGCCCACTGCAACCTCTGCCTCCCATGTTCAAATGATTCTCCTGCTTCAGCCTCCTGAGTAGCTGGGATTACAGGGGCACACCACCACGCTTGGCTAATTTTTGTATTTTTAGTAGAGACGGGGGTTTCACCATGTTGGTCAGGCTGGTCTCGAGCTCCTGACCTTGTGATCTGCCCGCCTCAGCCTCCCAAAGTGCTGGGATTACAGGTATGAGCCACCGCGCCTGGCCTGGGTTGGGTCTTATAAGTATAGGGTAATGAAGTGTGATCTGATTAGATCTTGCAATGAGATGATGCCGGGAGGCATGATCTGACTGGATCCTGCCATGGGGTGATGCCAGAGCTCAATCTGATTGGATCCTGGATTCTGCCAGGCAGCGTGGCTTCTTAATTTAGTCCCTGTTCCTTTGTCTGAGCATTTAGGTTCCCCCTGGGGTTGCAAACTTGGTTCCTTTGAGCGTGCTCAGGTTACCTGACCTTTAACCTGGGCGTCCATGGCAACCAATAAACAACTCACAACTTTATTACATGATAATTGAACCAGATTGCTCTGATGTGGTTACAAAATTTCAACCTGAGATTTGGAGGAGACCAGTATCCCAACTATATCATGTCCATAGACTACATATGTTATAACATAATTGGGACATGAATAGTTTTACACAGATTTCGGTAATTAGGGGGTAGATTAAATAATACGGTAATCAACACATACTTAAAATCTAGAAGAAAAATATGTTAACATCAATAGGTGTGATGAAGTGAAAGAGGAAAGGATGCAATATAGTCTGGTGAATAACAATCAGAAATCAGACAGGATAAGAGGATGTCCTGCTCTTACTGGTTCAGTGATGGCTGAACATGCAAAGAAAACATTTTTAGGTCAAATCCTGGGTTCTCAGAAAGAACAGGGTAATTTGTACCTTGGGAAGATTCCAGTTTATGAAGGTCCTTTTAATTGATCAAAATTCTTTTCTTTCTGCTTAGGAGCTTATGATTGAAATAGAATGCAGATTCTGCATCAGCTGAAGATTAGTAACCTTTCAGAGCTAATTAGAGAACATTCCAAGGTTTTGTCCTTTGACTTAATACTATTACAGTGTAGGGGTTCTTAGTAAAGGTTCTCTGACTTATAAAGAAATGAAACAAACTGGTTGTAAAATAGGCAAAGAATTTGGAATAGGACAGGGCCATTTGTACATTCCCTACAGTAATTTTCCTTGGCACATGTGCAGACTCACAATCATTGCCATTTGTTATGATTCTTCGATTCTAATGTATGTGTGTGTGTGTGTGTGTGTGTGTGTGTGTGTGTGTGTGTTTTGAGATGCAAAAAGAGTTAAAAAGGAAACCTAAAATTTGCTTTTCCCTGCCTAGTTCTGCTCCCTCATCTCTTTTGGCCTCTCCTTGTCCTTGTTTCTCCAGAGAGGAGTGCCTGGCCTGGGTGCAGGCTGGAAAGTCTTGGGAGGGTACTCTGAGGAGCTGGATGCTAGCTAGACTTTTGTTGGAGCCTTTCAAATATGTTGACATAATATAAGTACAGAGATAGGGAAATGCAAGCAGAGGTTGGGTGAATGGCCCTAGATGACAGATGGATGAGTGCACTGTCCCTATGAAAGGGGATGCCAGGGGACCCTCCTCCTCACCAACCCCTGAAGCAAGTGCTTTCTAAGGCTGACTTGGGTAGGGAAGAGGGCGGTAGTTGTGTTGGCTGTAATTTACTTTAAAATATGTTAGCACAGGCTATCAAATGACATATATGTACATGCTCACTGGTTTCAATCCACATGCCAGAGACAGCAGCATATACCCTCATCCCAATAACAAATGCACACTCCAGGAGCGGTAGAGCACCTGTAATTAAATGCCTACACTTTTAGCCAGGGGTGGTGGTGTGCGCCTGTAATCCCAACTACTCAGGAGGCTGAGGCAGGAAAATCACTTGAACCCTGGAGGCAGAGGTTGCAGGGAGCCAAGATCCCACCACTGCACTCCAGCCTGGGCGACAGAGCAGACCCCATTTCAAAAAAAGCAAAAATGCCTACACTCCAGCTGTCTTTCTCTCCAATCAATGGCAAGGATTTTGTTAATTATCCCAAGGGATGTTAGAAGAGTAATTTTATTGACGAAATTCTTTGCATTCAAGAAGGTAGGTTGGCTAAAATTGGTTGGTAGGCCGGGCATGGTGGCTCATGCCTGCAATCCCAGCACTTTGGGAGGCCAAGGTGGGTGGATCACCTGAGGTCAGGAGTTTGAGATCAGCCTGGCCAACATGTAGTCTCTACTAAAAATACAAAAATTAGCTGGGTGTGGTGGCAGGCTCCTGTAATCCCAGCTACTTGGGAGGCTGAGGCAGGAGAATCACTTGAACCTAGGAGGTGGAGGTTGTAGTGAGCTGAGATCCCGCCACTGTACTGGGCAACAGAGCAAGACTCTGTCTCAGAAAAACAAACAAACAAAACAAAACAGGCTAGGTACAGTGGGTCACGCCTGTAATCCTGCACTTTGGGAGGCAGAGGCGGGTGGATCATGAGGTCAGGAGTTCAAGACCAGCCTGACCAAGATTGTGAAACCCCGTCTCTACTAAAAATACAGAAATCAGCCGGGCATGGTGGTGGGCACCTGTAATTCCAGCTACTCGGGAGGCTGAGGCAGAGAATTGCTTGAACTCGGGAGGCAGAGGTTGCAGTGAGCCGAGATCATGCCACTGCACTCCAGCCTGGGTGACAGAGCAAGACTCTGTCTCAAAAAAACAAAACAAAAAACAAACAAAACAAAACAAAAACCCAAAACATTGGTTGGTAGCAAGGCCTTTGTCCCTCCCCCTCCTGGAATGGCATTTGAGGCTTGACATAAATGGGCCCATGTCCAGCTTCTGACTCAAAGCATTCTGGTTGCCTGGTGCCAACTGTGAAGTTACTTCTAGGATATAGTCACATTTTTACTTTGAGTAAACATTTAATGCAAGTTGTAGTCAAAGACCTGAGACTTCAGGAGCTTACAGAACAGGATATAGGGTTATCTTGGGCTCTCTTTCTAATAAATGAGTTTTAATTTTTTTTAAATTTTTGTAGGTACATAGTAGGTGTATATATTTATGGGGTACATTTTTTTGGGACAGGGTCTTGCTCTGTCACCCTGGCTAGAATGCAGTGGCATGAACATGGCTCACTGAAGCCTTGACTTCCTATGCTCAAGTGACCCTCTGGCCTCAGTCTCCTGAGTAGCTGGGACTACAGGCACATGCCACCATGCCCAGCTAATTAATTTTTTTTTTTTTTTTTTTTTAAGAGAAAGGGTCTTGCCATGTTGCCCAGGCTGGCCTCAAACTCTTGGGCTCACATAATCCTCCTGCCTTGACTTCCCAAAGTGCTGGGATTACAGGTGTGAGCCACTGTTCCTGGTCTCTAATAAATGTTTAATACATGTTTGAGTGTGGTGCAAAATTTAAGAGACTTGCTTCCATTTTAACAAATTAATTCTTTTGAGTACACGGTGGTGATGAAAGGCATATCTACACCCTCGCTTATTTCAAACCACTAGTAGCTACTGACATTTAGCAAAAAGAACCTAGTGGTTACACATAACCAAACTAATGTTTGTTTGCAATAGAGATTCAATGTGGAGAGGTCATTATTTCTGAGTTGCTATCATCCTTTCCTGGGGTGCTTGCCTCTCACTGTGCTTGGAAGAATGCTGGGGAAGGTCCTTCAGTCTGCAGGATACGAAAGCAATTTCAGAATTGCAGACAGAGGTGAGATATGTCACAGGTATACCCAGGGCCAGCGTCAGAATAACCCAGAGGTGATTATAACAGTTGCTATTTAGAAGACATGCCCAGGACAAGCCTGAGGTAGGTGTGTGACTTAGGTTACTTCACTTAAGCCTTATAATATCTTAGAGAGACATAGATATCCCTGTGAAGAAACTGAAATTGTAAGAGATTAAGGAACTTGCCTGTGGTTGCATAGCTAGGAGCTAGGGAAAGATTTCTGAATCCATATCTGCCTCCTTCGAAGCGCATGTTATTTGGATGATGGCTCTAATCTCTATTGAAAGTAATGCTAAGGAAAAAAATAGATGCCACTCTCCTTCCATTAATAAGACTGAAACCAACTTCAACTGTTCATTAATGGAAAGAGCATTGGGCTGAGATTCAGAAAAGCCTAGGAGCAAATCCTGGTTCTGCCATGTAGCAGATATGTGATATTGGCAAGTTTCTAAACTTTTCTGTGGGCTGAGTTTTCTCATCTGTAAAATGGGACTAATTTTAATTTTATTTTAGATTTATTGTGAGAAATAAGTGAGACACCTGTTGAAAGTACAAGCACAGAGCTTAGTATATAGTAGTCCTCCATCAGTGTTCTTTTCCCTTGGGGGAAACTCCTCCTACTATGACATGAAGCCAGGAACCAGCATTTATTTATTTATTTTGAGACAGTCTCGTTCTGTTGCCCAGGCTGGAGAGCAATGGTGTGATCTCAGCTCACTGCAACCTCCACCTCCTGAGTTCAAGCAATTCTCATGCCTCAGCCTCTCGAGCAGCTGGGATTATAGGCGCCTGCCACCATGCCCGGCTAATTTTTGTATTTTCAGTAGAGACAGGGTTTCACTGTGTTGGCCAGGCTGGTCTCAAATTCATGACCTCAGGTGATCCGCCCCATTCGGCCTTCCAAAGTGCTGGGTTTACAGGCATGAGCAACTGCACCGGGCCTACAATTTTTTTTGAATCCCAGGAATTTCTCACAGTGCTAGTCTGTTGAACATATTCAATGGCTGTTTCTTGACTTTGCAAATCCCTTGAAACTTGTTAGCTTATTCCTGGGCTTCTTGTGCCTGATTCTGAGCATGCTTTGCGCTCATTGGATGGAAGGCACTGTGGCAAAAGGTGTGAACACACACAGAGGGCTCCTTCTTTGCCTGTTACCTTACAACTGAGCTGTCAGAAGTGGGAGAGAACCCGCAGCCTGGGCCAATGATCTGCCCTTCACAGCATTCACGTTACAAGAGGAAATACAAAATCATGCTTCAGACAAGTAATCAAGCTAGAAATGTGAGCCAAAAGTCCATGAGGAAAATGTGATAGCAGTTTTCAAAAGGAAATCAATAATATTAAAAGCATACATTTAAAAAATTATTTTAAAGATTAAAAAACTAAATGAAAAACCAAAAAACAACTACATTTAATAGGTATCTGGACACTAATAGAAGCTTGTAGGTAACATAAGTGACAATTCTATTAAGAATTAAAGAGTATTAATTATGAGCCGGGTGTGGTGGCTCATGCCTGTAATCCCAGCACTTTGGAAGGTTGAGGCAGGAGATCACCTGAGGTCAGGAGTTTTGAGACCAGCCTGGCCAACATGGTGAAACCCCATCTCTACTAAAAATACAAAAATTAGCTGGGTGTGGTGGTGCATGCCTGTGGTCCCAGCTTGGGAGGCTGAGGGGGGAGAATCACGTGAACCCGGGAGGCAGAGGTTGCAGTGAGCTGAGATCGTGCCACTGTACTACAGCCTGGGCAACAGAGCAACAGAGTCTCAAGAAAATAAAAATAAAATAAAATAAAATAAAAAGAGTATTAATTATGAAGGAAAACCAGAAATGCCTTACCATTGCTTCTTTATATTGGGTCTAACATTTTCAGAATATTTAGTTTTTCTTCCCCATTTCTCTCTCCTTTACCTTCTTCCTCCTCTGCATGTATGAAGGTAAGGGCAAGGGGCTGGTGATGCTGTCTGGAACGGCTGACATGGGCAGGCTGGGCTGCTAGGGCAGAGACCTAGGAGCCAGGTCCTGGATCTAGGAAAAGAGGTCCTGGCCCAGCACCACCTCTCACCCCCAAGTGGAAGTAATCGTCACATGGATAGGCTTTGTGTGTGCAGTTTCGTTCACCTGTACAACAAGGGATTTTTGGTACTTCTCGCCAAACCAGTGTTGAGTTGGGCCAGTCACCTGCCAGCTGAGTTCAGGTTAACTACAAGCAAGTGCTGGCAGTGAAGTGTTGAATGAGTGGTGTGCTTTCATCTCTGAATGCTTGCCATCCCACGGCAGGACATGCAGTGTGTTCGTCTTTCTATGACCTTTCTCAAACTGCCAGTCAGCATGTGAGGGGGACCACAGCAGGGAGATGTCACTGCGGTTTGGGTGCTCTCAGAGGAGAGAGGTGTCCTAGAGGTTGGGTCTACTTTTCAAGGTTTTGCCAAGGTCTAAGGGCCTAGTATCTTTTCTTGGGGCCAGGGAGTATGTTTAGTGGGGTATTTGTATCCTGGATAGGACAGCAAAAGTATCTTTGAAGGTCATTTTCTCTTTATTTTATTTATTTATTGAGATGGAGTCTCACTCTGTTGCCTAGGCTGGAGTGCAGTGGCGTGATCTCAGCTCACTGCAACCTCTGCCTCCCGGATTCAGGCGATTCTCCTGCTTCAGCTTCCCGAGTAGCTGGGACTACAGACGTGCGCCACCATTCCCAGCTAATTTTTGTAGAAATGAGGTATCACTATGTTGGCCAGGCTTGTCTCTAACTCCTGACTTCATGATCCGCCCGCTGTCCTCCCAAAGTGCTGGAATTACAGGCGTGAGTCACCACACCCCGCCTCGAGGGTCCTTTTCTCTTATCTCTCCTTTTTTTTTTTTGGTTTGGTAGAGATGGGGTCTCACTATGTTGCCCAGGCTGGTCTCCAACTCCTGGCCTCAAGTGATCCTCCTGCCTCAGCCTCCCAAAGTGCTGGGGTTACAGGTGTAAGCCACTGTCCCTGGCTTCTCCTTTTTCCATCTTTCAACTACAACAAAATATTTATTTTATTTTTATTTTTTTGAAATGGAGTCTTGCTCCATCGCCCAGGCTGGAGTGCAGTGGCGCGAACTCGGCTCACTGCAAGCTCCGCCTCCTGGGCTCACGCCATTCTCTGGTCTCAGCCTCCCGTGCAGCTGGGACTACAGGCGCCTGCCACCACGCCTGGCTAATTTTTGTATTTTTAGTAGAGACGGGGTTTCACCGTGTTAGCCAGGATGGTCTCGATCTCCTGACCTCGTGATCCGCCCGCCTTGGCTTCCCAAAGTGCTGGGATTACAGGCATGAGCCACCGCGCCTGGCTAACAAAATATTTTCAACACCCTACCAATCCTGTTCCCTGTCTTCTTACTGCTAAAGAATAATTTCCAAAAAGTTAAAAGCATGATTCTCATTGTAAATATAAAATGAACATGGATCAAAGATTTTATTCAACTCATTCATTAATGAGGGAATCAGTAAGATGTTAGGATTAGTTCAAGGGAGAATTCAAAGAACAGATATATAGGTATAGACATAGATATTAGTCAGGAATGCCGAATGACTTTGCTAGTGGATGCAAAACTAATTAATATTCTATAGGATATCTTTATGGACCAAAGTTCATTTGCATTGCTTTGGACAAGAGTCATGTGCATTATGATCTGTTTTCTACAAGTTACCTTTTAAAGTATTCAGCGTGGGGCGGGCGCGGTGGCTCAAGCCTGTAATCCCAGCGCTTTGGGAGGCCGAGATGGGTGGATCACCTGAGGTCAGGAGTTCAAGACCAGCCTGGCCAACATGGCGAAACCCCATCTCTACTAAAAATACAAAAATTAGCCGGGCATGGTGGCATATGCCTGTAATCCCAGCTACTCAGGAGGCTGAGACAGGAGAATCACTTGAACCCGGGAGGTGGAGGTTGCAGTGAGCTGAGATCGTGCCACTGTACTCTAGCCTGGGCGACAACAGCGAGACTCCATCTCAAAATAAATAAATAAATAAATAAATAAATAAAAAAGTATTCAGCGTTTTCTGTATATTCATAGTATATTAAGAAACATCGCTGGGTGCAGTGGCTCACACCTGTAATCCCAGAACTTTGGGAGGTGGAGGCAGGTGGATCATCTGAGGTTAGGAGTTCGAGACCAGCCTCACCAACATGGCAAAACTCCGTCTCTACTAAAAATACAAAAAATTAGCCAGGTGTGGTGGTGTGCACCTGTAGTCTCAGCTACTCAGGAGGCTGAGGCACGAGAACCTGGGAGGTGGAGGTTGCAGTGAGCAGAGATCATGCACTGCACTCCAGCCTGGGCAACAGAACGAGACTCCGTCTCAATTAAAAAAAAAAAAAGAAAAGAAAAGAAATATCACCACATTTTCTAAAACATTTTAATCACTCCAATATATAACACACTAAATCATAAATCCCAGGTGAGTGTATGCATATTCATAAATTTTGCTGAATCTTACTTTATATTTTATTGGAGACAGGGTCTTGCTCTGTCACCAGGCTGAAGTGCAATGGTGCCATTATAGGTCTCTGCAGCCTTGACCTCCTAGGTTCAAATGATCCTCCCACCTCAGCCTTTGAGCAGCTGGGACCAGAGGCATGCATGCACCACCACACGTGGCTAATTTTTACATTTTTTGTAGAGATGGTGTCTCACCGTGTTGCTGAGGCTGGTCTTCAACTCCTGGCCTCAAGCTATCCTCCTGTCTCTGCCTTCCAAAGTGCTGGGAATATAGGTGTGAGCCACCATGACTGGCCTAACCTAGTATTTCATCCTCCTTAGCCTAACACTTTAGAATCCATTCCCATACACAGTTCTCAGCTTCTTTGCAACACATATTGGCAAGATTTTCCAGCTTTCGTGGTATATAATCTATTTCCATCCTCGTCTTCTCTGTCTGACCTTGCATTTCTTCTTCTGGGCTCTGTAGAGAGTTTATTCTTGTTATGGTTCTGGAGTCAATAAGGTGCATCAGGGGCAAGTTTGGAGAACAGGCATCCATGTGGGAGGCAAAGGCCCCAGTGAAGTCTTGAAAGGTCTTAGTGTGAGTGAAGGCTAATTTCCTTGCCACAGGGGAGGCGGGGCTACTTCTGTATACAAGGGAGCCTTGAGATTTGGGAATTCGGCTTTGTCTGTGTCTGTCCAAATGTTCCTATCACAAGTCTATGGTCCTACTCCTTCCCAATCAGTGTCCTAATCTTAGCAAGAGAACTTGCTGAGGTTGACCACTTAACCTTTGCCACAATTCTGTCATCTGTACAATTATATTTAGTATCTGAAGATGAACTTAGTCTGTCCTGTGCCTATCCCAGATAAACGGTTCTTTGAATTTCAGCATATCTGTACCTTAAAATGAGAATTTAATACTTCATGCTTATCTTTTCCATTGTTAAAAAACTCTCCAGGGCAGTCAGAAACATCCACTCCACTCTACAATCTTTATAATTATTACTGTTGCCACAGCAATCAAGTGCAACAGCAGCAAAAGCCTCCAAAGCTTTGTGGTCCATCTGCCCCTCACACTACTCCCAGTGCTAACTGGGGTAATCCTGCTGCCCCTCTATGCCACGGGTTACTAGCATCCCTTTTGTTCCCTATGCATGCATGAATCTGTGGGTAACCCAGCTAGAATCCCACAGTTGAGGAACTGCTTCCTGGGGTCACTCTGCTATCAGCCAGGGTCTTGGTAGGAAATGCAGTCCATCTCCGAGAGGTTGAAGAGACTTGCTGCTCAACAGCTGTGGGCAGAATTACAGAGGCAACTGGATTAATTTGCTAGGACGGCTGTAACAAAGTACGAGAAGCGAGGTAGCTTAAACAACAGAAATGTATTATCTCCCTGTTCTGGGAGCTAGACATCTGAGATCAAGGTTGTCGGCAGGGAAGGATCTGTTTCAGGCCCCTCTCCCGGCTTCTGGCAGTTCCTTGGCTTGTAGCAGCACAACTCTAATCTTATGGTGTTCTCCCTGTGGATTTGTCTTCCCAAATTCCCTCTTTTTATAAGGACACCAGTCATTATGGATTAGGGGCCACCCTAATAACCTGACATTAACGAATTACATTTGTAATCATCCTTTTTTCAGATAAGGTCACATTCTGAGTTGCTGGGAGTTAGGACCTCAACATATGAATTTGGGGAGACATAAGTCAACCTGCAACACCATCAAGGGTGATGAACACGTAGAGATGAGCAACAGCGGGAAGTGGTTAGGGCTCTGCCAGATTTTCTCCATCCGCTCCTCCAGATCCCCTCTTCACCCTTCTCCACCTCGTTGTGTGCCTGGGAGGCTGACTGCCGCAGACTGCAGCCTGTGCCCCCTTGCCTCCTATTGGCTTCTGTTTGACTTGGGTAATGGCACAGGCAGGAGCTTCGGAGGTGGGAGAGAGATAATAGAAACACAGTACCTCATAGTACCCTCCCATGCCTTCCCAATGACTTTCATATCCCTCTCCGTGCTTCTGTCATATTTAATATTTGTCAGATCAGAGCTGAATAATGCTTAAAACATGGGTGAATGTGTGTGAACCGTTTCAGAAGTTTTTGAACATTTAATAATAATGGCTGATGTTCACTGAGTACTTACTTTGTGTTCCAAGTACTTACTACAGTATGCTCTTGATAGTTCCTACAAGGCAGGCACTATGATTATCCTAATTTTATAGTTGAGTAAACTGAGGCTCATTGAGATTGGTATCTTGCCCAAGGTCAGGGTCACACAGCTAATTAGCAGCAGTTGCAGGATTCGATTTGGGGCTGTCAGCCACCAGAGGCTGCTCTAAACCACGAGGTCATCTGTGCTGATCCATTTACCAGACATGACCTCCCCTACTTGACCTCCTATCAAACTCATATTCAAGTTCTGATCTAGCAACAGCTGTTCTGTGGGGCTTTCTCAATTCCCTCCCCCAAGAACTGACCACGCGGTCTCCGCATTGCTCTCTGCTCACTGCCCCTCTGCGTGGGCTCCTGTTAGGAAGCCTACCGCTCTTTTCTGCCTCATTTTCCTACCTGTGAGTTCTTCAGGGCAGACAGGTCTCCGAGTTCATCTCTGCGATTCCCGGGCCTGGCAGTGTGTCTGCCCAGGAGGTGCCAGTGAATGTCTCTGGAAGGAATGTTTTCTTACCGTCCCTGACTGTTCTATATGTCCTGATGCACCCTCATGGTCCCGATTACCACTGACTTCCTTCCTCAGTTTCATTCAGAGGCTGTTAGTGGCTGCCAGTCCTGGACCATGCTCTCCCGGCTTCTGGGTGGGCGTTCCTGTCCCCCGTCCACAGGGTTCTTCTCCTCCAGGTCTGGTCAGGGTTTCTGAGCTGTTCCCTTCTGGGGCGCTTCCCTCAGTTCCCAGGCGTCCTGGGGGGTCAGGATTGACTTTACTTCCACTTTTCATTTCTGTCCTAGTTATCAGTCACGCTTCGTCAGGGATTCCTTTGTCAAAACCCCAGGGATGTTTTGATGGGGTTGTTCTTTTCTTCTTTTGCTAGGTAGGGTGTTGAATGTAACTGCCTCCCTGTGGAGATCGTTGGAGGTCCTCCAGCCTGCTCCAGGCCAGCCACCTTGTCTCTGCTTCCACAACATCCTTGAGGAAATACGCATTTAAAACCCGACCTCTACATTCCCTGTAGTTTCTCTTCACATCGCCTACTCCATATTTTCCAGCTTTTCAATTTCTCTCAGAACAAAGGTTTTATTTCTGGGCAGGGCACCAACGGCGGTGACACTAATATCGGTACCTCCAGGCCACTTGAGGGACGTCCAGAGCTGAGTCTGGTCTGATGCTTTCTTTAGGATCCCAAACATCGCTGCCGCCTCCGCAGCGCCGTCGGATCCCTGGGGAGAGCATCCAAAATGTGAACCAAGTATTAAAAACATTGGAATATAACTGTTTTTAATTCTTATGCTATTTTTTGGTTATTTGTAATTTTTGTTGTTGTCGCTATTTTAAACCCAGCGCACTTAGGTTTTCTGGCGTGCATTCTGCCCCCCGCCCCCTCGGTGCGGAAAAATGCCCTTGGTGGGGCAACCTGCAGCTGCGAGAAGAAGGCTTTTTTCCCTGTCCCTCCTCCACGTCTCAGGTCGAGGTCAGGGACCGCTGCTCTCCCGAGTTCCCCCTGGGAGCGCGGAGGGGCGGGAGGGAAGGAGCCTGGCGCAGGATTGGACTTCCTCCCTCCACTCCGGAACTGCGCGCCGGAGCGCCTGGGACGCGGAAACCCGGGAGGCGCCGCGGGAGCCGCGGGGTGGGGGCGGTCGGGGGCGGGGCCGGCGGCTGGGGCGGGGACAGGGGCGGGTGCGGGGCGGGGCCACGTGGGGGCTGCGCTGGGTGCGCGGGGCGAGCTGCGCCCGCTGCGCTCCGCGGGCTCTCAGAGCGCTGGGCACCGGCCGGGCTGTGGTCCCCGCGCGCCGCCGTCGCCTTTCGAGGGGGCTCGGCTCACAGCGACCGGCGGCCGGGGAGATGTGAGCCGGGGCCGGCGGGCGTGGCCGGACCGCCGCGATGTGGCTCAAGCCCGAGGAGGTGCTGCTGAAGAACGCGCTGAAGCTCTGGGTGACCCAGAAGAGCAGCTGCTACTTCATCCTGCAGCGGCGCCGCGGGCACGGAGAGGGGGGCGGCCGCCTCACGGGTAAGGGGCGCGCCGGGGCGGGCGCGGCGGCCGGGCCCGGAGCCTCGCACCCCGCCGGGCCCGCGGCCCCCAGTCCCGGGCTGCGTCGCCAGAGGCGATTTCTTGGGAGACGCGGGGCCCGGACGGCCCTGCCGCGGGCTTGTTTTCCTTTTTTATGCGTTTCTCCCGCGGGCTCCCGTCGAGGTGGTGGTAGAGGGGCTCCCGGGCGCGTGCGTTTTCCGGGCGAGGCAGGTGTCTTCGCCGCCGGCCCGGTGAGTTGGAGGCCGGACTCGGCTTGGGAATCGAAGGAGAAACGCCGGGTGGAGCGGGGCTGGAGGGAGCAGGGCCGCCCTGGAGCAGCGCGGCTGCTGTGCGGGGCCAGGTGACAGCGGGGTGCGCCGGGCCGGCCCGGACTCGGCCATCTGGAGGCGCCGGAGGCTCCAGGTGGTGTCGCGGCTGGGGGCGCGCGGCGATGCGCGCGGGGCGCAGCTCTTGGAGGCCGCGGTGAGCGGGGACTGTCTCCACGCCCGGAGGGGAAACTGAGGGTGGGCGAATCCCAAGCTCGTGATCTTAGTAGAGAAATTGAACAGGTCAGTTTTTTCCTCTCTTTCAGTGTCTTACAAGGAATGATAAGAAAAAAAACCCAGGGTCGTAAAGTTGATGAAAAAACAAAGCATTTTTTTTCTAAAAGTTATGTTCCAAAGCTCTTTGAAATTGACGCCAACTTGCAGTAGCTAGGACACCTGTTTAAACAGGTCAGTGAAGGAACAATTAGACTTTTTCATTTGTATCTAGGGGACCTATATTTTTCTTTCCAATTTTGGAATCTGAATAAAAGGGAGCTTAGATCTCCTGTCTCGTTCCTGTTCTACTGAGGAGAAGACAGAGGCCAGAGAGAGGTCAAAGGACCTAGGTTAGGTCCCCGGGTTAGTGGTTGGCGGCTCTTTCTGCTCTCAGACCAGTCTAGGGAAGGTCCTTTTGAGGTTGAGGCTTGTAGGAGATGTACTAACATGCCTGGAAACCACAGAACCAAGTGCAAAGGAACTGGCTTTTGCTGGACTTTAGCTTCTGAGAAAGCTGGCGGTTGGGTTTGTTAGAGGAGTGCAGACTTACACTGAGACCGGGTGAGTGGGTGGGAATTGGCAGGTTGCTGCATGGAGGGAGCTGTAGGCAGCTGAGGGTTCCCCATGGAAGGGGCAGAGGGTAGTTAGGATTCTCGATGGAGGATAGGTGTAGGGTGCTTTGGTAACCAGTGGTCCTGTTGAGTGGCAACAGGGACTCAACTTGGGCAACTTGGGCAGCACGTGGGCCTGCTCCAGGAGCTGTTTTGAGCTTTGGGGGAGGGAGTTGTGCAGGAGGCAGGGGCCGCAGTGGCCTTGTTGGGCCCCGTGACGCACCCTGGTGCTTAGTGCCCAGGCTCTCAGGAAATGGAGGTGGGTGGTGCCCTGGGAAGAGGCATCAGAGGCGAAGAGGCAGGAATTTGTCTTCTCTCCCTTTCTTTGAGGGCAGTGTATCTTTATTTATGGTGCATTTAGCAGGGTTCCTTGGTCTATAAATGTTTCATTTAGTAGAGAGTGAGGACAAGGCCTGAAGATTTGTGAAGTGAGAAACATAAGGACAGTTTGTCCCGTAAACACTCATTCATTCACTTTGTTCCGTGCACATATGTAGGATACTCTGTTCGCTGCTCTGGAAAGAGGCACGAGAGCAGGCGGTGAGGGCCGGCTACCTTCAGCCGATTCACCATCTAGTTAGTGGGTGAGATGGTTCCAGACACGGAGGGCAGAGCTGGCCATAGGATGCCTGGTCGGGCTTCAAGCCCGCTTCCTGTCCAGAGGGTTTCTGACTCTGTTGTCCAGAGTCTCTCTGTGATGAACTCAGTGAATTCCCTCCCTGTTTCATTCCAAAATCAAGCAGGTCCCATATTAATATTATACCTGTGGCCCTGGCATTCCTTGATATTTACTTTGGTTTGGACTTCCTGTGAATGTGCAGAATTTTCTTACGCTTAAAGGCAACAAGATCGACCATAAAAAGGGAAAAGTCTACAAAAAGAGGATACTTGATGTATTTCTTGGAGACCCTGTTGATTGTGAAAAGGATGATGTGTGCAGCCAGACACTTTACCTTTGAGCATTTAGCTGGGAAGCCAATGCCGATGAAGCAGTGCTGACCTGCCACGTGTGCTGTGGGGGGCTGGTCTTCATGGGGCCACTTAGGATTGTGGTAAAGTCAAGACCCCTGGGACACAGGGCAGCTCTGTGGTGGTGGCGGTTTTTGGAAAATGTGCAATTCTAATGTGGCAGATTGTTAGCAATTTAAGAGTTTAAAACCTAGATTGAGTTTATGAAACGAATGGGGGCTACAGTGATACACATTCTGGCAGGTTGTAGACTTTTGTTTGGAGGGAAGCAAGCAGTGGTGGCCTAAGGGGGATTGGAAGTAAAATGTAATAGAGCAGTAATCAATAAACATCTCTGTTCCTTTATTGTGATGCTGAATTTGTATTAGTAGGAGTTTAGACAGAGGAGATCTGGTGGTTGAAGTAATCTTAATTGCCTAACTTCAGAAATACTATCAGCTTTTGTTTCCTTGAGGATTAAAATCGGCCCTCCTGCTTACATACATGCATAATACATGCTCTCTCTCTCTCTTTCTCTCTCCCTCTCTTCACATTTCCAGGTTTATTTTTCTCCATAGTTCCTTCTCACTTTCTCTTACAATATATCAATTTATTTTTTTCATTGCTAAATTGCCTATTCGATGAGGGCAGGTATTTACCTGTGATAGTACCCAGCATATATGTTCAGGAAACATTTGTAGGATGAATGGATGGGTGACTGTATGCATAGGTGATGGATCCCACTCTTTTCTTAGAAGTTGGGTGGGAGTAGAGGCCCAGCGTTTTGGACTGATTGCCTGGAACAGGAACAACCCCTGTCTCTTCTCAACTTCCTGTTTACCTGGCAGTCTGACCATTATGGAAAGCTGGAGGGGTGTGGGTGGGAAACACAGTTGTTTCCTCCAGTCTTTTTTTGTAGCTCCCTCTTTTGAGGGGGATGGATCATCACACTAACTTCTCTGGTAGCCAGAAAGGGCGGGCACAGATGTGGCTGCCGTTGTTACCTCCTGGGCTCTGAGCACTGCTAGTGAGGTGCCCATACTTTCCTCACCTTAGAGCATAGCATGGCAGAATTCAGGATTATGAGATGTTTCCAAACTTCTGCTTGCAGAAGTGATATTGCTACTCTGGAAAGGAAGTAAAGTTATACAGTGTTCACTTTGATACAGTCTCCAACCTCTCCTAACAAGTTCAGCCAGCTCTGGGAGAACAAAGAGCCGGAGATGTTAGCATGTGGGAAAGAGACTGTGCAGAGAAAGAACACACAACATTGCTGCCCTCTCTCCCAGGGTCTCTGAAGCACTTCAAGTGAGTGGGATAATAAGGAACTTAAATAGCTCAAGAGCAAAAAAACCTAATAACCGGATTGAAAAATGAGCAAAAGACGTTAATAGACATTTTTCAGAAGAAGACATACAGATGGCTAACAGGTACATCAAACATGCCCAGCATCACTAATTATCAGGGAAAGGCACATCAAAACCCCAAGGAAATACCGCACTCCAGTTAGAATGGCTATTACTTGTTTATTTAATTCATGTTTTTCTTAGAATGGCTATTATTGAAAAGACAAAGGAAAAACGTGTTGGTGAGGATATGCAGAAAAGGGAACACTCACACACTTGGTAGGATTGTAAGTTAATATAGCCACTATGGAAGACAGTATGGAGGGTCTTCAAAAAACTGAAAATGTAGCTGCTGCATGATCCTGCCATCCCGCTACTGGGTATATATTCGAAGGAAATGAAATCAGTATGTTGAAGAGATACCTGCATTCCTGTATTTATTGCATCACTATTTACAGTAGCCAAGATATGGAATCGACCTCAGTGTCCCAACAAGAGATAAATAAACAAAATGTGAGATATATACAACAGAACACTATTCAACTATATGAAAGAATGAAATCCTATCATTTGCGACAACATGGTCTCGAACTCTTGACCTCAAGCAATCCTCCCGCCTCGGCCTCGGCCTCTCAGAGCACTGGGATTACAGGTGTGAGCCACCGTGCCTGGCACATTTGCAACAACATGGATGAACCTGGAAGAGGACATCGTGTTAAGTGAAATAAGCCAGACACAGAAAGACAAATACTGCATGATCCTACTTATATGTGTAATCTTAAAAAGTTGGTATTATAAAAGCAGAGAGTAGAACAGTGGTTACCAGGATGGGAGAAGATGGATGGGGAGAGGTTGGTCAACAGGTACAGAGTTACAGTTAGATGGGAGAAGCAAGTTCTGCTGTTTTCTTGCACAGTAGGGTGACTGTGGTGGTACCGTATATTACACAATAGCTATGAGAATGAGAAGCTTTTGAATGTTCTCACCACAAAGAAATGATAATTGCATGAGGTGATGGATATGCTAACTACCCGAATTGGATAATTATGTAACATATATGAGTATTGAAACATCAAATTGTATCCCATAAATATGTACAATTACAGTGTGATAATTAAAAAATAGTGAGTGGAATAAACATTACTCTAAAGACCAAATATCACCACCCAGCTGTGCCCTCTAAAGGATTTGATTTTTCAGTGTTTTATTGCGTGTATTCCTGTATAATCTTGCAATTCTTCTCTTAAATTGGCTGACAATTTAAAAGTTGTAATTTGAAAAAATATTAATGTTTTCTGCTTTGCAACATGGTTACCTTAAGCCTCTGTTCCTGTCATTGCATTTGTAGTAGTGATGGGCTGATTCCCTAAACAGTTAGGGTGAAGGGAGGAAGTATGGTATAGTGAAAAATAGTGTAAAATACAACCTTTGGAGTCAAGGTAAGTAAGTCTGTTCATTAAGAATCTGGACTGAGAGGCTTTGAGTTAGTTTATCCAGTTTCTTTGAGCCTTAGTTACAACTCAGCCTTAAGAAAGGGACAATAATGGATCTTACTTTGGAGGGTTAGAAACTGTTTTCCACAGCAGCAGTACCATTTTTCATTCCCACCAGCAATGCATAATGGTTATGATTAAAATAAGGCTTAAAATTAAAATAAACAGTATACATCAAGGGCTTAATTGTGCTTGGCACCTAGTAGATTTGACAGAAGAAAAGCAAAGTACAATTTTAAAAAACTGAATAATGAAGGCTTCTGAGAATAAAGGTGTAAAAACATTTGCATTGTAGTGAAGGACATAAGAAACATTCATTTATCTGTTAGTGCAGTATTTAATATGTGTAATTAAAAGATGAAATATTTAAATAACAGCTTGGGCCAAGAATTGCTCAAGAGAAAGGTGTTTTTATAGGATTTGGGCACACGGTGGCTACTCTCACCACATTAAATCGTAGTAAGTAAAGGGAGCTTCACCTTGTTTCAAATGTTGAGAGTGAGTGCTCATGCTGTGCCTCCAGTGAATCACCTACTGCCTTTGGAAGAGTGTCTTAATGACTGGGGGAGGTGAAACTGACAGGCTAAGGATTCACGTGGGGTTACAAAGCTTGCTCAGAAGGACTCTTATCAGAAGGTTGGAAACTGATGAAGTCCAGCATGGATGTTGCATTTCTTGGCTAGTCTGTCTGAGGTTGGCTGGAGTCCTGCTCATATAGCTGAATTTGTTGGCGAATTTTGTCTCCTCCAACAGTGAAAGTCTTTGACTCAACAGGGCAGCCTGTTGCATTCTATGGAAGTCCCAGATGTTGGCTCCAGAGTCTTACGTGCTTTGGTATTTTTTCTTAAAAGCACAATAGGGAAGAAACCACAAGTAAAGGAAGTAGTTTGATTTTAGGATCATAAATCTGAAAAATTAAGTTAAATAACTGATATATCTTTAGGGGCCGATAATCTATAAATAAAAGCGTTGAGGTTTCCAAGAGCTGCATTTAGTGAGAGCATAATAAAGGCAGTGTATTTGTAGTGAGATAATCAAACAAGGCACGGACTGTGTCACTCCAGGAGATAATATAAGGTACAAATTGTGCAGGCGGTGGGATACTGGAGGGTGGCCTTTTCCGCCTAATTGGAACTCCTTAGGAAGAGCTGACAATTATTGAGAGGTTGGTAGCTTGTAAAGAATTCATTTACTAGCAGTGAAGGCAGAAGGATTTTATGATCTTGACTCCACATTCTAGGTGGCACTGGATAAAGGAGGAATTTATTTATTTTTATTTTTTAATTTTTATTTTTGGAGACGGAGTCTCGCTCTGTTGCCCAGGCTGGAGTGCAGTGGCGTGATTTCGGCTCACTGCAACCTCCGCCTCCTGGGTTCAAGCGATTCTCCTGCCTCAGCTTCCTGAGTAGCTGGGACTACAGGCGCGCGCCACCACACCCGGCTAATTTTTTGTATTTTAGTAGAGACAGGGTTTCACCATTGTTGCCCAGGCTTGTCTCGAACTCCTGAGCTCAGGCAATCCGCCCGCCTAGGCCTTCCAAAGTGCTAGGATTACAGGCGTGAGCCACCGCGCCCAGCCAAGAGGAATTTATTTAAAATGAAAGTAAATCTGGTAATTCTTTCAGCATGGATTTTTTCCCCCTATTTTAAAAACTTACATCAATGGTATTAAAAAGCAGCCATGAGCCTATTTTAATCACTGCTGGGGGTTGCAGGCGCTGCCCCTGAACCGCCTGTTGGGTTGCCTCTCTTCGCCCTTCTGCTCTTAAGCACAGACCCTGCAGCATGTTGGCACTTTTCTCTCCCAGGCCCCTCATGGCTGTCTCCTCCTCCACCCCCAAGCATCTGGCTAATTCTTGTGAACCTTTGGGGCTCCGCCTGAGCTCCACTTCCTGGAGATGAACCTGACTCTTCCCCTACTCCCACCACTGTAGTCATGGAGAGGCGTTTTGAGGCTTTGTTGTTTAGGGTGAACCAGATCCTGAGCTCCAGGAGGGAGGTCATAGGTCTGTGCCCCTCTCTCCTGTGCCTTTAGTGCTGATGGTTCTTGTCACCAGAGCACTCTTGATAAATATTTGTGAAATACATGGATGTAGACGTCAAGTAGTACAATCTTGAGGAGATCAAGTACAAACTTCATGTAGATGTCATGTAGGAGATATCAAGTTGTACATATCAAGTAAAATGGATAGATGTGAGCCTGTGCAGTTGAAAAGTGTTTTGTGTGTATCATCCTGGAAATGGAAATTATGTAGAATGCAGGAATAAATAATAGAGTGTTGTTCTTAACTGTCTTACACCAGCGCTGTGTGCTGTAAGGACTAGGTAGCTTGTGGCTGAACCAGCTTAGCTGTTAGGACTACCTATTGATGCCGGGCGAGGGGGCTCACGCCTGTAGTCCTAGCACTTTGGGAGCCGAGGTGGGTGGATTGCTTGAGCCCAGGAGTTTAAGACCAGCCTGGGCAACATAGCAAAATCCTGACTCTACCAAAAAATACAGAAAATTAGCCGAGTATGGTGGCGTGTGCCTGTAGTCCCAGCTACTTGGGAGGCTGAGGTGAGAGAATCACCTGAGCCCTGGAGGTTGAGGCTGCAGTGAACTGTGATCACACCACTGCACTCCAGCCTGGGCATTGGAGTGAGACCCTCTCATGGGGTTGGGGGTGGGGGGAAGAACTACCTATTGGTAACCTTGATGTAAATGATTCCACACAGAACCAGACTTATTCCTCTAGTGTATCACCAGCCAACAAACACATATGTATGAATTTGAGTCATCCATATTCTTTAACATTTGGTGAATCTTTCATTCTACTGGATTTTATTATTTTCCTGCTTCCTGCTTTTTACTTAAAAAAAAAGGAAAGGTGGCTGGGCGTGGTGGCTCACGTCTGTAATCCCAGCACTTTTGGAGGCCGAGGTGGGCAGATCACAAGGTCAGGAGTTCGAGACCAGCCTGGCCATCATGGTGAAACCCCGTCTCTACTAAAAATACAAAACTAAGCTGGGTGTGGTGGCGGGCACCTGTAATCCCAGCCACTTGGGAGGCTGAGGCAGGAGAACCGTTTGAACCCAGGAGGCGGAGGTTGCAGTGAGCCGAGATCTCGCCATTGCACTCCACTCTGGGTGACAGGGTGAGAGTCCGTCTCAAGAAAAAAAAAAAAAAAAAGGAAAGGAAAGAAAAATCAACAATAAAATAAACAGTGCCTTAATAAGATATCCTTATGAAAAGGTTCTGCATTTTGTGGTTTGTTTTTTAGTTATGAACTTTTCGGTGTGCATAAGAGTATTTAAGGTAAGTTGTAGGTAATGGAGCAAACACTATATATCTACCACCTGTAAGTAAAAAAATAAGAGTATATCCTATGCCTGAGAGACCCCTTCTGTGTTTTCCTGATTACATTTCCCTCCCTTCCTTGCAGGCACCACTACCCTGGATTATGTGTTAATACTGACTTGCTTTCCTTTATAGTTTTAACACATTTATACGTATTCCTAATCAATACATAGTTTAGTTTTGTGTGTTTTTGTAACTTTATTACAAAGTATACTTTTATTCATACTTTATGTATTTTTCTGTCACTTGACCACCCTGCCCCCTGCATTATGTTTTTCTCACTTTGACCCATGGTAGCCGCCATAGTTCATTCATTTTCATGGATGTGTAGTAATCCATTGAGTGAATATATTATTATTTATTCATTCTCCTGTCCGTGGATATTTGGGTTGTAGTTGTTTTAGTAGATAAAGCTGCTGTGAACATTTTCCTATAGTGTTCACACAGGTATACATTTCTCTAGAGAATATTTCTATGAGTGACCTTGTTGGGTGTATCCATCAGGATGAGTTAGGTTATGCTGCAGTAACAAACACCCCGACACATAAATTTATTTCTCCGTCATGCTGTATATTCAATGTGGGTCAGCAAGGGTCTTTTCTGAGGGAGAACTGGGACTTTTGTGAACAGCCCTAATACTGGGTCATAGCTATGTGTATTTTCAACCTTTCTAGATAATTCCAAATTGTTTCCAAGCAGAGCATGGTGATACATGCCTGTAATCCCATCTACTTGGGAGGCTGAGGCAGGTGGATTGCTTGAACCCAGGATTTTAAGTCCAGCATGGGCAACATAGTGAGACCACTGTCTCTAAGAAAAAACTTCCCACAGTGGTACATCCTTGCTAATGCTTGATATTGTCAGAGATGTTACTTTTTGCCAATCTGGTAGGTATATACATAGTATCTTAGAACCACTAAGCTACTATTTCTCATTATTACTAATAGGGATGAGAATATTTTTATGTGTTCATTAAGTATTTGTTTTTCCTTCTGAGAAATACTTGGGTCTTTTGCTCATTTTTTCTGTTGGCTTATCTTTTTCTTTAGTTTTTTTATGAGCCGTGTGTGTGTGTGTATGTGTGTGTGTGTGTGTGTGTGTGTGTGTGTGCCTTTATGTGTGGTTTTTCTGTATTCTTTTTCGATTGTATGTATTTTTTTTAAAGTCAGGCTTTTTATTTTCATTGTAGGTTTTTTCAAGAGCTCACGTTGTTAATTTTCGTGCAGTCAGATGTATCAGTCTTTTCCCTTTTGTTTTAATTAATTAATTTACCTAGACCTTTTCTGGCAAGATCTTTTTCCTTCAGTTCTTTTTGTTACTTGTTTAAGAAGAGCTGCTTGGAGGGGAATCTCTAAGATGATGGTGAAGGGAAATCCTGAGATGTCAGTGAGAACCTCTCTTCTTCCCTCCTCCAACCCAGTGTTCAGTCCAGACTGGAGCCTGGCAGGAGGCTGCAGGACAACTTCTGGGAGAAGAGAAAGTGATAGACTGTGCAGTGTGTTTGCACATATTGAATGAAGATCTGCACATCAGGGGAGAATTTGTGGATAGATTATCCATAGATGGAAAGCTGAGTAAGCCAGAAATTTTGGGATAGTTGTTAATTCCAGGGAAAATAAAAAGTTGTATAGGGTGGAAAAAGTATTGTAGTTTTGCTGCAAAACTCAGCTCTTGTTAATGTTTTTGTAGTTATAATAATGTAAATATTGACTCACGATCTAACTGAAATTATTGCATAACTGGGGTGTGAGTGTTGGGTGGCGGGTGGCAGTCAATGAAAGGGAGCTAAAGCCTCCACTTCTGAAAGTTGACAGCTAATGCCTACAGTAAATATCCAACAAGTAGGCTGGGCATGGTGGCTCACGCCTGTAATCCTAGCACTTTGGGAGGCTGAGGTGGGTGAATCACCTGAGGTCGGAGGTTTGAGACCAGCCTGGCCAATGTAGTGAAACCTCATCTTTACTAAAAATACAAAAATTAGCCGGGCATGGTGGCGCGTCCCTGTAATCCCAGCTACTCAGGAGGCTGAGATAGGAGAATTGCTTGAACCTGGGAGACGGAGGTTGCAGTGAGCTGAGATTGTGCCATTGCACTCCAGCCTGAGCGACAAGAGTGAAACTCTGTCTCAAAAAAAAAAAAAAAAAAAAGTAATATAGGTGTGTTATTTGGAGATGCGAAGGTGGATACAAAAATAATCCATTAAGAGTTGGAAGAGGTTGCCTTTGGGGACTTGGTAAGTGGGAGCAGCAAGGAATAAGGGGGGACTGTTTGTGTTTCTCATGAGCCTTGCAGAATTATATGCTGATTGACACGCACCTGTAACGTTGATATAATGCAGACAGAATCTAAACTCAGGGAGAGCTTGGCATTTTTTCTGGTGGGCAACTCTGTTTGGGTAATGGCAATCAGGAAGGCATTGAAGCTGTGTCCCCTCATTGCCCAGGGGCCGTGATTTTCCCCGGATGCCTGTGTGTCAGCTATTTGTCCTCTCTGTGCTATATTTAGCCTTCAAAATGTCTAGCATGCGTGGGGTGTGTCATTTTACAGAAGCTTTTAAAACTATTTTCAGAAATGCATCTAATTTAGTCAGGTACTTTTATTTGAAATTAAAGATATCTATTCTGGATTTTATTCCCTCTCTCAATAGAGGAAATAGGTTTAGAGTTGCAAGCGCATGATCTTTGTCTTCTTTCTCAACTTTAAAGAGGGGTTCTGTGACCATAACCCACTCTTCATAGGGTCTCAGTTTATTAATCTGCAAAACAGTAGCAATGATTGCATAAAAATAATGAAAGTTTTTGCTGTGGGGGAGGTTTTATGCTTCAAACTGTTATGTTTTCTAGATATGTTGGTTAAATCAATGAAATTACTTGTAGATAAAGCAGCAGAAAGAAACCCAAAGAGCATTTTATTTAGCAGTGCCAGGCCCTGTGCTGTCATGCAGCTTATAGTCTGGAGAGGTGGGGTTTGTAGTTGTGGTCATGGGGTGATACTAAGCCACGAAACACTGAGTTATCAATAGTGGTGAGTGCTAGGGGATGTGAGAGAGAATAAGAAGGAAATGAATTTGGGTTGAAACATCAGGGATCTGTCTCTGAGGAGCTATGATCTCCACTGAGACCTGCATGGTGTGCAGGAGGGTGGTAGCTGGTGAGAAGTTGGGAAAAGAGCCGTCTGAGCAGAGGAAATGGCATGTGCAAAGGTCCTGAGGCCTCAAAGAGTCTGTTTTGGACAAGTTAAGTGTGGGATACTTGGGAGTTGTCTAGAAAGGCCTGTAGAGGAGGAAAGGGCAGAGGGGACTGAGGCATGGGCAAGGGGCAGGAGGGCCTCAGCAGTGTATTTTCCCTGAAGACAGGAGGAGGTGTATATGAGAAGGAGGGAGGGGTCTGCTCTGCATTGCAGTATGGAAAAGGCTAGGAAGACCTCGGAGACCTCAGCCACAGCAGCTTGGATGCAGGGAGATGTGGCGTGGGAGCGGGCTGGAGACTGCAGGGTGACGAGGAAGCAGGGATGGCAGATGAAGGCAGCTCTCTCAAGGTGGGATGTGGTGGTGTTTTTTTTTTTTTGGATACGTATTTATTATTTGTCAATGAATGGAGTCTCTGTTGAATGCTGGATCCACAAATGTTGTAGATTTGGGGCCGAGCTGCTGGGTCTTGAGACGGGCTGGGGAAAGATTTGAATAGGTCGAGGGAGTAGTTCACCTCATCTAGGTGAGGGAAGCTCAGGAGCCAGTTCCGGAGGAATGTTGTTTTAGAAATGGGGTTAGTACTCACTACTGAAAAAAAAAATACGTGGAAGAATCTGTCTCTCACTACCTGTGACATATTAAGAAATGTATTTACCGTTTGGCCTCTGCTTCTTGTTCCTGGCACAGAGCTCCTAATCCTTTGGAATTTCCTGGGTGATGGGAGCATCTTTTGTTCTAATGAGGTGACTCTTGGTGGGCTCCTGGGTGGAGACTGGTCACCAGCAAGAACAGATTTGAAGCTTGGGGATTTCAGCCCCACCTCCATCCTCTGGGAAGGAGCAGGGACTGGTGATTAATGATCAGTCATGCTCAGGTGGTGGTGGTGAAGCCACCTTAAGAATCCCTGGACTCTGGGGTTTGGGGAGCTCCAGGGCTGCTGAACACATGGAGGGTAGCCCACCCAGAGAGGGCACAGAAGTGCCACATCCCCTCCGATATACCCCGTCCTGTGTATCTCTTCATCTGGCTGTCTTCTGTATCCTTGATCATATTCTTTATTATGTAATAAGTTGGGAAATGTGTTTCTGTGAGCCATCCCAGCAAGTTATCAAACCTGAGGATGGGGTTATGGGAACCCCTGACTTGTAGCTGGTTGGTTAGAAGTGCAGGTGACAGCCTTGGGCTTGTGACTGGTGTCTGAAATGGGGCCGGTCTCGTGGGACTGAGCCTTTTTTAAAAAAATTAATTAATTAATTAATTAATTTATTTATTATTATACTTTAACTTTTAGGGTACATGTGCACAATGTGCAGGTTAGTTACATATGTATACATGTGCCATGCTGGTGCGCTGCACCCACTAACTCGTCATTTAGCATTAGGTATATCTCCCAATGCTATCCCTCCCCACTCCTCCCACCCCACAACAGTCCCCAGAGTGTGATGTTCCCCTTCCTGTGTCTGTGTGTTCTCATTGTTCAATTCCCACCTATGAGTGAGAATATGCGGTGTTTGGTTTTTTGTCCTTGCAATAGTTTACTGAGAATGATGATTTCCAATTTCATCCATGTCTCTATAAAGGACATGAACTCATCATTTTTTATGGCTGCATAGTATTCCATGGTGTATATGTGCCATATTTTCTTTTTTTTTTTTTTTAAATTTATTTATTTATTTATTTATTTTTTAATTTATGAAGAATTTATTGATGATTCTTGGGTGTTTCTGGGAGAGGGGGATATGGCAGGGTCATAGGATGATAGTGGAGAGAAGGTCAGGAGATAAACACATGAACAAAGGTCTCTGGTTTTCCTAGGCAGAGGTCCCTGCGGCCTTCTGCAGTGTTTGTGCCCCTGAGTACTTGAGATTAGGGAGTGGTGATGACTCTTAAAGAGCATGCTGCCTTCAAGCATCTGTTTAACAAAGCACATCTTGCACCGCCCTTAATCCATTTAACCCTGAGTTGACACAGCATATGTTTCAGAGAGCAGGGGGCTGGGGGAAAGGCCATAGATCAACAGCATCCCAAGGCAGAAGAATTTCTCCTAGTCAGAACAAAATGGAGTCTCCTATGCCCACCTCTTTCTACACAGACACAGCAACAATCTGATCTCTCCTTCCTTTCCCCACACTTCCTCCTCTTCTCTTCAACAAAACCGCCATCGTCCTCATGGCCCGCTCCCGATGGTCGCTGTCTCTTCGGAGCTGTTGGGTACACCTCCCAGACAGGGCAGCCGGGCAGAGGCGCTCCTCACCTCCCAGACGGGGCCGCCCGGGCAGAGACGCTCCTCACTTCCCAGACGGGGCCGCCCGGGCAGAGGCGCTCCTCACTTCCTCCCAGACCGGGTGGCAGCCGGGCAGAGGCGCTCCTCACCTCCCAGACGGGGCGGCCGGGCAGAGGCGCTCCTCGCTTCCCAGACGGGGCCGCCCGGGCAGAGGCGCTCCTCGCTTCCCAGATGGGGCCGCCCGGGCAGAGACGCTCCTCACTTCCCAGACGGGGCCGCCCGGGCAGAGGCGCTCCTCACTTCCTCCCAGACCGGGTGGCAGCCGGGCAGAGGCGCTCCTCACCTCCCAGACGGGGCGGCCGGGCAGAGGCGCTCCTCACTTCCCAGACCGGGCGGCCGGGCAGAGGCGCTCCTCACTTCCCAGACGGGGCGGCCGGGCAGAGACGCTCCTCACTTCCTCCCAGACGGGGTGGCGGCCAGGCAGAGGCGCTCCTCACCTCCCAGACAGGGAGGCCGGGCAGAGGCGCTCCTCACTTCCCAGACGGGGTGGTGGCCAGGCAGAGGTGCTCCTCACTTCCTGTATGGGGTGGTGGCCGGGCAGAGGCGCTCCTCACTTCCCAGATGGGGCAGCCGGGCAGAGGCGCTCCTCACTTCCTCCCAGACGGGGTGGCGGCCAGGCAGAGGCACTCCTCACCTCCCAGACGGGGCGGCCGGGCAGAGGTGCTCCTCATCTCCCAGATGGGGCAGCCGGGCATAGGTGCTCCTCACTTCCTCCCAGACGGGGTGGCAGCCGGGCAGAGGCACTCCTCACCTCCCAGACGGGGCGGCTGGGCAGAGGCGCTCCTCACTTCCCATACGGGGTGGCGGCCGGGCAGAGGCGCTCCTCACTTCCTCCCAGACGGGGTGGCGGCCAGACAGAGGCGCTTCTCACTTCCCAGACGGGGTGGCCGGGCAGAGGCGCTCCTCACTTCCCAGACGGGGTGGCCAGGCAGAGGCACTCCTCACCTCCCAGATGGGGCGGCCGGGCAGAGGAGCTCCTCACTTCCCATACGGGGTGGCAGCCGGGCAGAGGCGCTCCTCACTTCCCAGATGGGGCAGCCGGGCAGAGGCTCTCCTCACTTCCTCCCAGACGGGGTGGCGGCCAGGCAGAGGCGCTCCTCACTTCCCAGACGGGGCGGCCGGGCAGAGGCGCTCCTCACTTCCTCCCAGACGGGGTGGCGGCCAGGCAGAGGCGCTCCTCACTTCCCAGATGGGGCAGCCGGGCAGAGGCGCTCCTCACTTCCTCCCAGACGGGGTGGCGGCCAGGCAGAGGCGCTCCTCACCTCCCAGACGGGGCGGCCAGGCGGAGGCGCTCCTCCCTTCCCAGACGGAGTGGCCAGACAGAGGCACTCCTCACCTCCCAGAGTGGGCGGCCGGGCAGAGGTGCTCCTCACTTCCCATAGGGGGTGGCAGCCGGGCAGAGGTGCTCCTCACTTCCCAGATGGGGCAGCTGGGCAGAGGTGCTCCTCACTTCCTCCCAGACGGGGTGGCGGCCAGGCAGAGGCGCTCCTTACCTCCCAGACGGGGCGGCCGGGCAGAGGCACTCCTCACCTCCCAGAGTGGGCGGCCGGGCAGAGGCGCTCCTCACTTCCCAGAGTGGGCGGCCGGGCAGAGGCGCTCCTCACTTCCCATAGGGGGTGTGCCACATTTTCTTAATCCAGTCTATCATTGTTGGACATTTGGGTTGGTTCCAAGTCTTTGCTATTGTGAATAATGCCGCAATAAACATACATGTGCATGTGTCTTTATAGCAGCATGATTTATAGTCCTTTGGGTATATAACCAGTAATGGGATGGCTGGGTCAAATGGTATTTCTAGTTCTAGATCCCTGAGGAATCGCCACACTGACTTCCACAATGGTTGAACTAGTTTGCAGTCCCACCAGCAGTGTAAAAGTGTTCGTATTTCTCCACATCCTCTCCAGCACCTGTTGTTTCCTGACTTTTGAATGATTGCCATTCTAACTGGTGTGAGATGGCATCTCATTGTGGTTTTGATTTGCATTTCTCTGATGCCGAGCCTTTAACCTGCACTAATTCCAGGTAGTTAGTGTCAGAATTGAATGGAATTGTAGAACACCCAGGTGGCGTCTGGAGAGTTGGAGAATTGGTTGGTATGGGAAAACTCCCCATACATTTAGTGTCACAAATGTGAATAGTAAAGGATAATGTTTTTTTCTTTTACCACCAAAACAATTAACTAATTTAAATGGAACCTGATATGGTTTGGATCTGTGTCCCCACCCAATTTTCATTACAAATTGTAATCCCCAGTGTTGGAGGTGGGGCCTGGTGGGAGGTGATTGGATCATGAGGGTGGATTTCCCCTTTGGTGCTGTTCTCCTGAGAGAGATCTCCCAAGGTCTGGTTCTTTAAAAGTGTGTAGCACCTTCCTTCTCTCCCTCTTCCTCCTGCTCCGGTCATACGAAGATGCCTGCTCTCACTTTGCCTTCCGCCATGAGTAAAAACTCCCTGAGGCCTCTCCAAGCCATGCTTCCTGTACAGCCTGTGGAACTGTGAGCCAATTCAACCTCTTTTCTTTATAAATTACCCAGTCTCGGGTATTTCTTTATAGCAGTAAGAGAATGAACTCATACAGAACCCAAGTCTGTTGGCTTAGCACTATACAGTGATGTTTTCACCTGGCAAAAAGTGTTATTTGAGGAGACTGTGGCAGCTTAAAAATGTAATGTTACTGGTTTGGCATTTCATGTCACATGGAGCCTGCATGTAGGATGCCCCTGTACTGTCTTGTCTGGGGTAAATGCTGGTAGGAATCTGATGTGGCTCCACTCAGTGTGTTTCTCAGCTTAGATGTATTTAGTATTTTGTTGGAAATAATACGGTCAGGATTAAAAAAAATCTATTTCCAGAAGGACAATACAGATTAAAAGTCATTTAAAATCCCAGCACTTTGGGAGGCCAAGGCGGACGGATCACAAGGTCAGGAGATCGAGACCATCCTGGCTAAAGCAGTGAAACTCCGTCTCTACTAAAAATACAAAAAATTAGCTGGGTATGATGGTGGGCGCCTGTAGTCCCAGCTACTTGGGAGGCTGAGGCAGGAGAATGGCGTGAACCTGGGAGGCGGAGCTTGCAGTGAGCCGAGATCGTGCCTCTGCACTCCAGCCTGGGCGACAGAGCCAGACTCCGTCTCAAAAACGTGGTGGCTCATGCCTGTAATCCCAGCACTTTGGGAGGCTGGGGTGGGTGGATCACTGGAGGTCAGGAGTTCGACTCCAGCCTGACCAACATGGTGAAACTCCGTCTCTACTAAAAATACAAAAATTACCTGGGCGTGGTGGCACATGCCTGTAATCCCAGCTACTTGGGAGGCTGAGGCGATAGAATCACTTGAACCTGGGAGGCGGAGGTTGTGATGAGCCGAGATCACACCATTGCACTCCAGCCTGGGCGACAAAAGCCAAACTGTCTCAAAAAAAAAAAAAAAAAAAAGAGTTAGCCTAGTGATGAATGGTTTAGAAGCAGCTTCTGGGCTTTCTTACTTGAAAAACGTGTTTGCTTGACAGAAACACTTTAAAAAGGTGTAAACAGCATTGCGCAGCCTCAGATGGAGATGTAGGTATTTTACCCACCACGGGAGCGTAGAGAGTTAAATGGGTTCTGAGTATCTGTTATATTGCTGTTTTGTTATTATAATTAAAAATAAATGTGAAACGTAAGCAAGGCATTAAGATTGCTTACAGAATGTATAGCTCGTGATCGTCCATCATCAAGGATTCAGCCGTGGCAAGGGTTTGGCTGGAGTGAAGGGTCAGACTGGATCTTCGTAAATCCAGTGTCCCAAAACTGTATGTGTGCACAAGTGTGCATACTCGTGTGTTTTTATTTTAACCTGTAGCTTCCCTTAGGTTTTTGAGGTAAAGGAAGGCTTTGATGCTCACTTTGGCTCCAAATTGGACCATGTTTAATCCCAGTATTATGTAGCTGCCTGTTAATGTGGGGATTCGGTTCTCTCTCAGTCCTTTAGAACACCTGAGGCTGGGTAATTTCTAAAGAAAAGAATTTTATTTGGCTTGCAGGTCTGCAGGCAGTACAAGAATCATGGTCCTGGCATCTGCTTCTGGTGAGGCCTCAGGAAGCTTCCACTTGTGATGGGAGGTGAAGGGGAGCCCCCATGTACACAGATCACATGGTGAGGGTAGGGGGAGGTGCCAGGCTCTTTTTAACAATCAGTTCTTATAGGAACTAATAGAGTGAAAACTCACTCATTACCACCAAGACAGCATCAAGCCTTTTATGAAAGATCCACCTCCATGGCCCAAACACTGCCCACCAGGCTCCACCTCAAACACTCAATATGAGGCCAGGCCAGTGGCTCACGCTGTAATCCCAGCACTTTGGGAGGCAGAGGCTGCTGGATCACTGAAGTCCAGGAGTTGGAGACCAGCCTAGGCAACATGGTGAAACCCTCTCTCTACAAAAAAATAAAAAAATTAGCCAGGCGTGGTGATGCCTGCCTGTCGTCCCAGCTACTTGGGAGGCTGAGGTTGGAGGATCACTTGAGCTCTGCAGGCAGAGGTTGCAGTGAACCAAGCCAGGGTGACGGTGAGACCCTTCTCAAAAAAACAAAAACCAAAAAACTAAATTTCAGCATGAGACCTGTATTGGACAAACATCCAAACAAACCCAGGTTCCAAAATCAACATGAAGAACCAACATTGCTTGAGGGAAAAACGACTGCAGAAATCAGCAAACTACCCATCTTTTTGCAATCTGCTTATGTTATCAGGAGGGCCTGGGAAGTGAGGACCCCTAGAGACCTGGGGAATTCCAGCCCTTCCATGAACTCAGGCCAGGGCCTGTGCTCCCTGATGGTGGGCAGTTGGTTTGAATTGTTGTTCCCCACTCTGTGTTTGGACAGTGCATATCGCTGAATGTGATGAATTCACATGATCTGCTCCATAACGCCAACTGCCTCTCCACGTAGAGAATCTGAGGTGGCTTCACAGTCAGGTGAGGCCAGCAGTGATCACGCCTACATTTGGTATATTACATGGGGGATTGCTGTTAGGTGAGGTTGGTGGTGGCATTTTTTTTTAATTAGTTGAGCTACAATTCTGTTTTCTCTTGTTCAGATGGCTTATAACAAAAAGGTCTGTACTAAGAAGATGTTGTTTTGTCTTTCAACCTTTTGGTTGTCTTCATTTAGCCAAATAAAACATTTAGATTTGAGGAGAAAAGGGGTTGGAGAGCCTCTTGTAGAACTGGAAGGTTCTCTTTGACAAGATATGTATCTCACTGTAAAAACGACTTTTTCTTTTTTCTTGTTTCTTTTTTCTTTTTTTGAGACGGAGTCTCGCTCTGTCGCCCGGGCTGGAGTGCAGTGGCACGATCTCGGCTCACTGCAAGCTCTGCCTCTCGGATTCATGCCATTCTCCTGCCTCAGCCTCCAGAGTAGCTGGGACTACAGGCGCCCGCCACCATGCCCAGCTAATTTTTGTATTTTTAGTAGAGACAGGGTTTCACTATGTTGGCCAGGCTGGTCTTGAACTCCTGACCTGCTGATCCACCTTCCTCGGCCTCCCGAAGTGCTGAGATTACAGGCGTGAGCCACCGTGCCCAGCCAAAAATGGCTTTTTCTGTTTGGTTTTAACTTCATGTGCAACCTGGAAAGCCAGATTTCAACATTCTGTATTAATACCAAAAGTTAAGTTATGTTGTGGATTGAATGTGCCCCCCTGCCCCCTAAATTACTGTGTTGAAGCTGTGACCTCCAGTGTGACTATATTTGAAGATAGTGCCTGCAGGGAGGTAACTAAGGTTAACCGAAGTCATAAGGGCAGGGCCCTGATCCTATAGGGCTGTTCCCTTTATAAGAAGAGGGACAGTCACCAGAGAGCTTACACTCTCTGCCATGTGAGGACACTATAAGAAGGTGGCTGTCTGCAAGCCAAGAAGAGAACCCTCACTAGACATCACATTTGCTAGCCCCTTGATTTTGGACTTCCAGCCTCCAGAGCCATGAGAAAATAAACGTCTGCAGTTCAAGCCACTCAGTCTGTGGTATTTTGTTATAGCAGCCTGAGCTAAGACAAGTTAGAATCATATAATGTAATGTAAATTTGTTTACTTTCTTTGAATTAAAATTTATAAAGACTCTAACTTAGGCAAAGCCAGAGATCTGATTAGTATTGGGTGGTGCCTGAACATACTAAGACCCAAGACCAGACAGAGGCCCCAGAGGTTAGCATCCATTTCTTCCAGAAAGATCATTAGAAAGTCTGTGTGTGTGTGTGTGTGTGTGTGTGTGTGTGTGTGTGAGAGAGAGAGAGAGAGAGAGAGAGACAGAGAGAGAGAGAGAAAGAGAAGAGAGGGAGTGCTAAGCTGTGAATATTTATGTCCCCCCTCCAAATTCATTGTTGAAATTCTAACCCTGATATGGTTTGGCCCTGTGTCCCCACACAAATCTCATCTCAAATTGTAATCCCCACATGTCGAGGGAGGGAGGTGATTGGATCATGGGGGTGGTTTTCCTCCATGCTGTTCTTGTGATAGTGAGTTCTCACAAGATCTGATGGTTTTATAAGTGTTAGATAGTTCCTCTTTCACACACGCTTTCTGTCCTGCTGTCTTGTGAAGAAGGTGCCTGCTTCCCCTTAGCCTTCCACCGTGATTGTAAGTTTCCTGCAGCCTCCCCAGCCATGCAGAGCTGTGAGTCAGTTAAACCTCTATCCTTTATTAATTGCCCAGTGTCAGGGAAGTTCTTTATATTAATAGCAGAGTGAAAATGGACTAATACAACCCCCTAAGATGATAGTACTGGAGGTAGATTCCTTGGAGGTGATTAGATTATGAGGGTGGAGCCTTCCTGATTGTGATTAGTGCTCTTAGAAAGAGACCCCAGAGAGCTCCCTCTCCCTATCCACCTCGTGAAGACACAGCATGAAGCCACCATCTGTGAACCCCCCTCACCAGACACCAAATCTGCTGGTGCCTTGATCTTGGATTTCCCACCTTCCAGAAGCATGGGAGGTAAATTTATGTTATTTATAAGGTATCCAGGTAGTGGAGATTTTGTTATAGCATCCCAAATGGACTAAGACAGGGAGAGAGGGAAGATGGAAAGAGGGGAGAGAGGGAGAGGGGAAGGGAGCGAATATCTCAGAGAGAGACTTGAATGGCGAATGGACTCACACAAAAAGAGATCATGATCCCAGAAGCATTTGGCAGTGCTCATTCTAATATGCTATGTGATTAATATTTCTATATGCATTTCTGAAAAGTTTTATTTAGAATCAGAATTGTCTAAGTTAGATAATTTTCTTATTGCTTACATTTTCAGAGAGATGTACTTTTTTTTTTTTTTTTTTTTTGAGATGGAGTCTCGCACTGTCACCCAGGCTGGAGTGCAGTGGCTCGATCTCAGCTCACTGCAACCTCCACCTCCCGGGTTCAAGCAATTCTCTTGCCTCAGCCTCCCAAGTAGCTGGGATTACAGGCGTCCGCCACCACGCCCAGCTAATTTGAGATGTACATTTTAAGTAAAAGCAAACTGTTAAAAATTTATAGAAACATCTATACATTTGAATAAGATAATCGTATTGCAGATATAAGAATATTTTTATTGCAAAGTAAAAACAGAAACAGTGGCTCACGCCTGTAATCCCAGCACTTTGGGAGGCTGAGGCAGGAGGATCACTTGGGCCCAGGAGTTCAAGACCAGCCTGGGCAACATAGGGAGACTCCATCTCTACAAAAAATTGAAAAACAAAAAATAAATTAGCCGGGCATGGTGGCATATCCCTGTAGTCCTAGTTACTTGGGAGGCCAAGGCGGGAAGATTGCTTGAGCCCAAGAGGTCGAGGCTGCAGTGAACTGTGTTTATGCCACTGCACTCCAGCCTGGGCTGCAGAGTGAGATCCTATCTCAAACAAAACAACCTGATCAAAATTGTCAAACACAAAACAGGGATGGGATGGGGATTTATGTCTTCAAAAATGTCAAAGTCATAGAAAGACAGGCTGTGTTTGGAAAAGTTCTTTATTAAAGGAGACTAAAAAGACGTGGTAGCTCAATGTAATACGCAACCACAGAGTACGTACTGTACTGGAGGGAGCAGGTGCTATAAAAGACATCATGGGGTCACCTGGCAGCTTGGGGATATGAAGGGTAGATACAGGTATACACATGTAAAATCCACTGGAGTTGATGACTGCTCTTTTGTGTAGGACAGTGTCCCCATTCATAGGAATAGGCTTCCCCTCAAATGATTTAGAAAAGTGTGTGTGTGTGTGTGTGTGTGTGTGTGTGTAATTATATCATATATCATATTGTATCATTATATTGAGAGGAAGAAATAGAAAAAGAAAAATAGCAAATGATACAGTGAATGGGGTAAGCTGCCCACAGCAGATGAATCTGAGTCTTGGCAGAGAGGGGATGAGTGTTCTCTGTCTTATTTTAGTTCTAGTTTTCCTTTAAGTTTGACTTTATTTCCAAATAAAAGGTGAAATGAACATGCAAATCCAGTTTATGTGTGAATCCGGAAGCACCCGTCTACTTTGATTGAAGTATTTTTAGTCCGTGTTAATAAAATGTAAAATATACCTATAACAATTTTTTAAAAACCCTTTAGGAAATTTCTGCAGAAAAATAACTTTATTGTAAGTCTGAAACTAACCACTCCCAGCTTTTCTTGTTGAACAACTATATTTGGAACCTTGTTTTTTTTCTTTTTTTTGAGACATAGTCTCGCTCTGTCGCCCAGGCTGGAGTGTCGTGTCACGATCTTGGCTCACCGCAAGCTCCGCCTCCCGGGTTCACGTCATTCTCCTGCCTCAGCCTCCTGAGTAGCTGGGACTACAGGCGCCCACCACCACGCCCAGCTAATCTTTTCGTATTTTTAGTAGAGATAGGGTTTCACCGTATTAGCCAGGATGGTCTCAATCTCCAGACCTCATGATCCAACCGCCTCAGCCTCCCAAAGTGCTGGGATTATAGGCGTGAGCCACCGCACCCGGCCAGAACCTTGTTTTTTTTTTGAGACGGAGTTTCGCTTTTGTTGCTCAGGCTGAACTGCAATAGCACGCTGGGCTCACTGCAACCTCTGCCTCCCGGGTTCAAGCGATTCTCCTGCCTCAGCCTCCCGAGTAGCTGGGATTACAGGCATGCACCACCATGCCCGGCTAATGTTGTATTTTTAGTAGAGATGGGGTTTCTCCTTGTTGGTCAGGCTGGTCACAAACTCCCGGCCTCAGGTGATCCACCTGCCTTTGCCTCCGAAAGTGCTGGGATTACAGGCGTGAGCCACCATGCCTGGCCTGGAACCTCGTTTTTAAAGAGGTAAGGGAGCCAGGCTCAGTGACTTTTGCCCATAGTCTCAGCTACTTGGGAGGCTGAGGTGGGAGGATGACTTAAGGAGTTCAAGACCAGCCTGGACAACATAGCAAGACCCCATCTGTCTAAAAATAAATAAATAAATAAAATAAAGAGGTGAGGTTTCCCAGGGGTCCTGGATGCCACAGCCAGCAGGGCAGGTTGTGTACTATTTCATGTGTATGAGGGTGTTTTATCTAATCCCTTCCTAAAATTAAGTGACTTAAACACAGGAGTTTTTGATATAATGTGTATGTATTATTGCAGTGTTAGATTGGGGCTTGATTGTAGTCAATAACAGTTAGATATTAAGAGAATGAAGATCTTGGAAAAGAAGGCCATTCAACAGGTATTTACTGTGTGCTGCTAGGAGCCTGGCTCTTTCCCAGGCACCTGGATGTAGCAGTGAACAAAACTAGATCCTACCCTCATGGAGCTTGAAGATTACTCTAGTGATTAATCTAGGGTTGGAATTCTCAAATATGCACCGCCAATCCTCCTAAATATGTCAGCCCGGGCATCATTTTAAACTTACTTCATTAAAACAGTTAGTGCTGTTTTCACTGAACCACAAAAAATTGACTCTTTGCAGCTCTTGCCCTTGAAAATGGAAATACCTAGTCAAGGGGGTTAGGGCCTTTGAGCCCTGTCTTTCAGGTTCCTGCCTGTGTTGGCTGTGTCATCTGCAAGCTCTGTGACAGGGTCAAAAGCATTGGGGTGAGGAACTTCTGCCCCTGGAAGTCTTTCTGGCCCCTTCTCACCAGGGTCCGACTTGGTGAGGGGAAGCACAGCTTAGCTTAGCCCTCTGGGACCCTGCAGGGGGCCTCACGGCACGGCACCTGTCTTGCAGGCCAGCCCTGCTAAGCCACTAGAGTGTCAGCACAGCTGGCCCGATCGACGCTTCCAGGCCTCCCTGGCTCTCACTCCCTTTTGGGAGGCAGCTCAGCAGCCTTCCGGAGGCGACTGGAATGAAGTGGACTCATTTTCTTAGTTAAAAATAACCCCAGCAGCTGTGGGTTCAAAGTACCCCAATGGCAAGACTGGCCCTTGACTCATTGTTGTGACTCCTGGTCATTGTGGCTCTGAGGGTCATGGCCGGATGAACGTCATTGCTGGGATCTTGGAGCCCACCAGCTCGTACCCTTTTTTACAGATGAACAAGCTGGGGCCCAGGAAAAGGTCCAGTGACTGATCTGAAGGAGGATGCTGTTACTTGATTTGACTTGGGCTAGCCCTTCCTTTTTCTTTTCTTTTTTTTTTTTTGAGACAGAGTCTCGCCCTGTTGCCCAGGCTGCAGTGCAGTGGCACAATCTCGGCTCACTGCAAGCTCCACCTCCCGGGTTCACGCCATTCTCCTGCCTCAGTCTCCTGAGTAGCTGGGACTACAGGTGCCCGCCACCACGCCCAGCTAATTGTTTGTATTTTTAGTAGAGATGGGGTTTCACCGTGTTAGCCAGGATGGTCTCCATCTCCTGACCTCGTGATCTGCCCGCCTCGGCCTCCCAAAGTGCTGGGATTACAGGCTGAGCCACCACGGACTCGGGCTAGCCGTTTCTAGCAAAACTAGAAACCCCTGAAACATGGGTGCCCCTGGCTGCCTTCTTCCAGCCCACCTTGGCTCCTCCAGACCTCTCCAGCTACCTTTGTTCTGGGCTGGCGACTGTTGAAACGCTTGTTTGTTTGTTTAATGGTTTAAGTAACAGATATTTAAAAAAAACGGTGGTCAGGGCCGGATGCTGTGGCCTCATGCCTGTAATCCCAACACTTTGGGAGGCCGAGGCGGGCAGATTACCTGAGGTCAGGAGTTCGAGAACAGCCTGGCCAACATGGCGAAACCCTGTCTCTATTAAAAATACAAAAACATTGGCCAGGTGTGGTGGTGTGCTACTCGGGAGGCTGAGGCATGAGAATTGCTTGAATCTCGGCAGCAGAGGTTAGCAGTGAGCCAAAATCGTGCCACTGTACTCCAACCTGGGCGGCAGAACAAGACTCTCTCTCAATTAAAAAAAACAAAACAAAATAAAAAACACGAAAACTGTGGTAAATATACATAACATAAAATTTACCATCTTAACCATTTTTAAGTGGCATTACATACATTCGCAGTGTTTTGCACCCATCACCACCATCTAATTTCCAGAACTTTTTCATCTTCTCTAAATGAAAGTCAGAGCCCATTAAATAAATAACTCCACCTGCTCCCTCCCTCTATGGTAACCACCATTCTACTTTCTGTCTCTGAATTTGACTATCCCAAGTTCCTCATATAATTAGAATCACACAGTATTTGTCTTTCTGTGTCTGGCTTATTTCACTTAGCATAATGTTATCAAGGTTCTCAAGATTCTCAGGGAATATTATTTGAGGCTAATGATATTCTATTGTATGTATATGCCACATTTAAAGAATTCATTCGTTTATTCATTGAGGGACCCCTGGGTTACTTCTGCCTTTTGGCTATTGCAAATAATGCTGCTGTGAAAACAGGTGTACAAATATTTGTTTGAGAACCTGCTCTCACTTCTGGGTATAGACCCAGAAGTGGAATTGCTGGATCACATGGTGATTCTGTGCTTAAGTTTTTTGAGACAATCCTAGACTTTTGCACCTGATTGTTTGTCTCTCCTGGCCTCTGAGGACTTGACTGCCCAGCTAGCATTGTACTGAATTTGCTGGGGCTGAGGCCCCAGTCATGGGCCCCTGGCTTCCTGAGTACCCTAAGCCTGGCCCTGAGACCCTCATTCCTCTTCCCAGGAAGCTTGAGTGGAGAATTGAAAGAGAGCTGAAGCTAGTTTAGAGGTGCATTGCAATTGACTTAAAAACAAAGAATGAGAATGAGAATTTGATTTGGGGCATTTTCAGGTTTACTGTTCAGTCATTTGTTTTGGATTTCATGTAGTTTTGTTTTTTATAACTAAGATATAGAGTGGAATGCTTAATCTGTATTTGGTAGATTTTTCTAACATGTTCTCAGTTACATCTATACCTAAAGTTATTGGGGGAAAAGAATAGGGCTATTAGGAGGTGGAAAAGAAAAGAAATCTTGTCCTTATTAACCTGAATGACCTTGGACCTTGGTTTCTTATTTTGTGAAAGGGAGTTAATAATGTAACTAATAAGAATGTTATGAGTAATTGGGGAAAAAATGGATCTGAAGTATCTGGGACAGGCTTAACAGCCAGTGTGCTTAGTTAACATCAGCCTATCCTTACCTGTTTGTGGTTCTGGATTCATTAAGTAAGCTGTGTGTGTGGTCCTAGGCTCCCGAAGGGTAGAGCAGCAACAATGGGAAGAGCTCGGAGCAGGACTCAGGAGCTGCGACCCTCACATCCTCCACCAACTTCCTCCAGGCTTAGGTTCCTCACCTATCCAATGAGGAGGTTGGACTCATCTCTCTGATTTCTCATGGTGCTAAAAGGTCAACAAGGCTGGGTGTGGTTGCTAAGTTTGTAATCCCAGCACTTTGGGAGGCTGAGGTGGGAGGATCGCTTGAGCCCAAGAGTTTGAGGCTGTAGTGAGCTGTGATTGTGCTGCTGCACTCCATTCTGGGCAACAGAATGATACCCTGTCTCAAAAAAAGTGTTAGGTTTGTGAGTAGCCTTCTTTTGATTGCAGAGTGCTTTCTTTTCTCCATACTGACGTCTGTTCTGTACACGTGGTAGACCCATCTCCTCAGCGGTGTATGAAGTGAGTTGAGAGATTGAAAAGCCCAGACTGGAGTTTTTGTCATTCTAAGATCTTTAGGGCCATATGGGACCTGAATTTCCTTCTTTCTTTTTTTTTTTGAGATGGAGTCTTGCACTGTTGCCCAGGCTGGAGTGCAGTGGTGGGATCTTGGCTCACTTCAACCTCTGCCTCCCAGGTTCAAGCCATTCTCCTGCCTCAGCCTCCCGAGTAGCTGGGATTACAGGTGCCCACCACCACGCCCGGCTAATGTTTTGAATTTTTAGTAGAGATGGGGTTTCACTATGTTGGCCAGGCTGGTCTTGAACGCCTGACCTCATGATCCACCTGCCTCGGCCTCCCAGAGTGCTGGAATTACAGGTATGAGCCACTGCGCCCAGCCAGGGGCCTCAATTTCTTAACAGCTTGTTCTCTGGCTCTAGCCCAGAATTCCAATACCTATGAGGAGTCAACCCCCAAGCCCTTGTGACCTGGGGCCATCGACATCTTCCAAGGAGATGAGAAGGTGGAAGGGGCATTGGATGTGATTTTTGATTGCTCAGAAATAGAATTAAACTGTCTTCAAAGAATTGAACAGAGAAACTCTCTTGCTCCACTCACTTCAAGACTTGGCCATTTTCTACAATTGACGTTGTCTGTCTTTATTACTTAGTTACCAATCTTCATTTTCTCCAAGGAAGAACAGCCAGCTTAGCTTGTAATGCTTCCTTCTTCCAGTCTTCCTATTTTTGAGAAACATTTATTGCTTATTAGCATTGTAGTAATAATACCATACGTTTTCATATTGCATTACATTTTTCATAGGGCTTTCACCTACTTTACCTCTCTTTGTATATCTATCAAGATTTCTCTAGGCCACCTGGTTACCTCCTTTTTGTAAACTGAGATCCTTTGTGGTCATCTGTTTGCCAGGCTATTGGTAACAGGGCCCTGGTATCTGTCTTTTCTTTCTGTGATGCTGGTTAGTCACCAGTGCTCGCTCAAGATTTGCATATGGGCAGGACATATGTACCCAGCAGAGAAGCTTGTGGTAGAGAATTCTTACCCTCAGGACATTTGCTATGGTTCGGATATGGTTTGTGTGGCCCCACCAAGTTTCATGTTGGAATTTGATGCCCACCCAGTATTGGAGGTAGGGCCTGGTGAGAGGTGTTTGGGTTGTGGGAGTGGATCCTTTATGAATGTCTTGGTGCCATACTCATGAGAGTGAATTCTTGCAAGAACTGGTTGTTGAAAAGAGCCTGGCACCATCTCCTCTCTCTCTTGCCTTTCTCTCCTACCATGTGCTCTCTGTATATGCCAGCTACCTTCACCTTCCACCATGAGTGGAAGCTTCCTGAAGCTTCATCAGACACAGATACTGGTGCCATGCTTCTTGTACAGCCTGCAGACCTGTGAGCCAAATAAAGCTCTTTTCCTTATAAGTGACTCAGCCTCAGGTATTCCTTTATAGCAACACAAATGGACTAAGACAGCATTATAAGCTAATAGGGACTCAAGGGGAAGGAGAATGGAGTTCAAGTGTGTTACTCTCTGGTAATGCTAATAATTAAAATGTCTGGTGGATGGAGGAAGAGCTAAGAACTCAAATGAAGTTTGGGAATGTTTCTGAATTTAATGCATGGATATTGGTTACCCTGCCTCACTCTGGCATTAAGGAAAGGTAGTGGTTTTTAAACAATACATTTAGATATCCTTAAGTCTCTGGGCTCTACATTGTATTGCTGCACCATAAAGGTGCGTCTATACCTCATCTCTGCAAGCTATTTCACACTATTGTTAAGTGTAAAAAGACAGGAAACATTGCCTAACATGCGTTATTTCTGATCTTGAATGCTTGTGGTTTGTGGCTTAGTTTTTCAGAGGATCATTGATAGTAAGGGCACGGGGCTGACCCAGGACTTTCTTTGGAACAGAAATAAGGATTTTTAAAATAAGTGACATTCTAATAGATTACACTATACTGTGCTTTGTGGAAATAAAATTTCTGGAAGGAGGCCTGCCTGCATGTGTCTGTGTGTGAGTGAATGTCTGTGGGTATAATTTTCTCAGATTCCTGACTTTGCAAGTGTTTCATAAATCTGTAAGTATTTTATTCATATCTGCCTGCACCAGACCTGGAAAATGTGATTTTTTTTTTTTAAACTATTTTTCTTGTGTACTCTTAGAAGGGAGTGGCTGTGAATAGCAGGTTCAGGAATGTGGGATTGTGTTGTCAGAATCTGAACCCTGGCCCCGGGTGCCCCCTGGGCTCTGTAGGTGCTGCTTTGCCAGATTGCTCTTGTTGGCTGGAAGTGATGTTGGCTGGAGGAGTGGCCGGAGGCTGCTTGATTGTTTGCATGATGAATGCATTTGTCATGGGAGGCTGCTTGTTTTTCAAACAGGCATAAAAATATCATTTGCTCAGAGGAAATGGATTCACACACAAATGTCAAGAACCTTGGTGATCTTAGATTGTTTATCCGTGGGATAGTTTGGTTATTGAAGAGCTTATTTCTAAGGCACATGGGAAGGGAAGGGCTCTGACTCACTTGGTGGGTACTTGGCCTTCTGTCCTGTTGTTGTAGGAAGCCCTATCACGTCTCCAGATGCTTCAAAAGAGGATTACTGGCCACCCAGCCTCTTCATCACTCTCTGATTATAGTATTTTTTCCACAGCTTCCTAAGTAATGAACTGCAAGTACTTCTGGCAGCTGATAGACCTGGGCTGTGTACCAACCCAGGGACCATGTCGCTAAGCAAGTTGGGGAACAAAGTCACATTTGATCTGGTCCCTGAGTTCAGGGTTGGCTTATGGTGGGCTCTGCTGCCTTGTGCAGATGTTCTCTGCTCTTGGGGGATAACCCTAACTGACCTCATCATTTCAGCCGAGGGTTTACTTAGATTCCTTGCCACATCTCCTCAGCCAGCTGAGTGTACTGTATTAACAGCAGGTTTTTTTTTTTCTTAAATTGGAAGAGTTGTTTTTTAGTGTTAGTATTTTTGGATTTGGAGACTAGAAATGTGGTAGTTTTCATCTTGGTTAGCATGCAAGCAACCCTTATAGCGCTCTCCAGAAATTATTTTTAGGAAATTTGAAGCATTTATTATAGAGCCTTGAGATAGGAAATGAGCTTGTCTTAGTCACCCACTGCTTAGATGCCCTATGTAATGATGACAATTCTTTTATACATGTGTGTACAGAAAGAGAAAAGGTTTGAATTCTTTTTCTGTTGGAGATTGTAATGCATCCTCCACCTCCTCTCTCCTGCTGTTTCTGGTGGCCTCTGACCTTGTGTTTGTGTGGTGTCGGAGATCCAGTGACAGTGGGAGGGAAGTGCTCACTGGTTGGCGAGGGTTTATGGCTTCAGTTCTTACTCCAGGAGCCTCTTGCTGAATCTAAACAACCAGCTGTCTATCGAAGTAATGAATCCAGGGACAGGACAACAGGGGCTGGAGATTGAGTCCAAGCACCAAGCCCATGGCCAGTGTTTAATCACTCCTGCCTACATAATAAAACTCTGGTGAGTTTCATTACTCTAAACACCGAGGTTTGGTGTGGCTTCCTGGTTGGTGAGTATGCTGATGTGCCAGGAGGGGGATGCCCCCTGACCCACAGGGAAAGGCCATGGAAGCTCCCTGTCGGGGACTCTGCGGGACCTTCCTTTATGTGTTTTCTCCATGTGGCTGTTCCTGAGTTGTATCCTTTATCATAAGACTGTAGCTGTAAGTATAGCCCCAACAAAACAAAGCAAACAACTGACTCCTCTTTTTTTGTAAGGTAGACCTATATCTGTGACAGTATACTGGTCCTTAAGGTGATTTGTTCCAGTGTGTGGAAAGCATGTTCTGTCTTTGGAGTAGTCGTGAGACTCAATCACAGGGTGAAACAGCCCAAGAACACAGCTTCCATAGATTGTTGCGGGGGCAGGTGAGATCCCGTACACGACTTAGCTGTGCACACTGGTTTGGAGCGTGCTTGAGAAGTTGCATCTTGGGGCAGTGGCTCCACAGTATTTTTGTGGTTGTGGCCTACTCTGAATACTGCTAGAACTGTCACTAAGCAAATTAGCCACAGTGCTAATTTGCACTATGTACAACCGCTGAATACTGCTGGAAGTCCTAGCCAGAGCAATTGGGCAAGAGAAAGAAATAAAAGGCATCCACATTGTGAAAGAGCAAGTCCAATTATCCCTGTTGGCTGACAATATGATCTTCTATCTAGAAAAGCCTAAAGACTCCACCAGGCTGGTCACGATGACTGTGTTGCCCACGCTGGAGTGCGGTGATGACCATAGCTCACTGTGGACTGGAATTCCTGGGCTCAAGTGATCTTCCTGCTTCAGCCTCCTGAGTGGCTTGGACTACAGGTGCGCACCACCATGCCATGCCCAGTTTCCTGCTCTGTTTTATGTATACATTCCTAAGACTTTTACCTGTGTGTTTTGGTAGACACAGGTGCTGGCTTGACACTGTGCCATGCCTTTCGCCTTTGATTGGCAGCTGCTTACACACCCACATCACATTGCTGTACCACATGCTGGGCCTGATTTTTTTCTCCAACAAATACTACCATACAAATCTATATTCCTGGCTGTGGTAAAGCACATTTTACACCTTGATCAGTGTTTGACACCAATGGGAAGGGCTCGTGGTGGTGCTGCTCTGAACTGCACACTGTTGAAAAACGCACGCGGATCTGTCTTCAAAATTTGGGGGGACTGTTTTGTTTAAAAATTTATTTTAAATCCTTTAATTGAAAACTCAAATAGTCTAAGAGTTCATTTGGGTTTCATGTACAGTATTACATTTATGCAACCAAGCTATCAAATGGACTGCTGTCCTTGGGAATGAAACGTAACAAAACCGTCAATAGAGTATTATTTGAAAAGATTGTTTTCAGTCATGAACTAGCTATTTAAATGAGAAAACAAATGTAATGATGCTTTCTGTCATGATTTTATAAATAAATGTCAATTGTAGGAAATTGGAAAAATAAAGGAAAAAGAAAAACTCATAATCCCACAGTTAACCTTTTTGTATTGATATCCTGGCATTATCCATGCATTTTTTTTTTTTGAAATGGAGTCTTGGCCGGGCACGGTGGCTCACGCCTGTAATCCTAGCACTTTGGGAGGCCAGGGCAGGTGGATCATGATGTCAGGAGTTCGAGACTAGCCTGGCCAATATGGTGAAACCCCGTTTCTACTAAAAAATACAAAAATTAGCTGGGCATGGTGGCGCACACCTGTAGTCCCAGCTGCTTGGGAGGCTGAGGCAGGAGAATCACTTGAACCCAGGAGGCAGAGGTTGTAGTGAGCTGAGATCGTGCCACTGCACTCCAGCCTGGCAGCAGAGCAAGACTCCGTCTCAGAAAAAAAAAAAAAAGAAAGAAAAAAATGGAGTCTCACTGCGATGCCCAGCCTGGAGTGCAGTGGCGTGATCTCAGCTCACTGTAACCTCTGCCTCCCGGGTTCAAGCAGTTCTCTTGCCCCAGCCTTCCAAGTAGCTGGGACTACAAGCGCCTGCCACCATGCCTGGCTGATTTTTGTATTTTTAGTAGAGACAGGGTTTCACCATATTGGCCAGGCTGGTGTCGAACTCTTGACCTCAGGTGATCTGCCTGCCTTGGCCTCCCAAAGTGCTGGGATTACAGGCGTGAGCCACTGTGCCTGGCCGCATTTCATTTATATAATTGAACTCTGTATATCAGTCCTGTGTCTTTTCACTTACTGGAATAATAGCATTGTGCTATGGTCTAAATGTTTGTGTCCCTCCCAAATCCACATGTTGAAACAGAAACACCAACAGGATAGTATTAGCAGCTGGGGCCTTTTCTTGAAGGTGGAGCACTTAAGATGGGATTAGTCCCCTTACAAATGAGACCTCAGAGAGCTCTCTCGATCCTTTCACCGTCCTGGGACACAGCTCTAGAAGGCACCATCTTTAAACCAGGAAATGGGCCGTCACCAGACACAGAATCTGGGATGTGAGTGCCAATCCCTCTCCCACTCTTTGCTATGTGACCTTGTAGCGGCTACAGAGCCTCCCTGAGCCCTGGGGATAGGACTGTGTCTGCCTCTAGTGTGGCAAGGCTTAAACAGAGGTGATGAGTGGGTGGAGCTTGTCACAGTCCCTGGCACGTGTCATATGTCTGATATGTGTTAGTTAATGATGGGAGGGACTGGAATGACACGTTCAAACAGGCACAGCTGATAACAACCTTATAAAGGATAGAACAGAATATTACTTTATATTTTTGTCAACAAAGTCCTTTGGAATCCTTTTTCTCTTATTTTTTTCTTTTCCTCAAAAGAGCTCTTTAGTGATATGAGATACTTTAATATATTTTCTTAGAAAAGAGGGAGGTTTGCCTGTTCATAGGATCTGTTAGGTTAGGCTCTTCAACGTTATCATGCTACTTGTGAGTTCAATATTTCTAGGTAGCTGAATTTAATAGGGCTAAGGAGTTTTTTAAAAAATGAACATTAAGACACCCTGTAATGATTGCTACACATCCAGCTTAGTGTAGGGATCGGCTCTCAGCTTTCAGGTGTCATTGTCCCACTCAGGCGTGCTTCTGGGTGTGGGAGTGTGCATGTGTACATGTGCCGTGCCCTCTGAGTACTTTCTATTGGCCTTATGTCCCTAGCCCATGGTTGTGAGCCAGCTCTTGTTAAGGTCAGACATGAGTCACTGCCCATGGGGCCCTTGGCCGTGTTCAGAGCTTCCTGGGACTTTGTGTCCTACCCAATGTTTCTGCCACGAGGTTGGACCTGAGATTGACATCTTTGCATGGGCCTTGTATCCTTTTGCATTTAGCTATTTGATGAATGACACTGACAGGTAGTTTCTTCCTAAACGTAGGCTGGCTTTTTCCTGCCTGTACTTTATGTTCTTCTAGGCAGATTTTAGCTGGCAGATGCATCAGATAACAAAGGTCCCTGCTTAGTTGTGCAAATAATAGGATAGACACAGTGGTTCATACCCTTGGCCACACAGGTGAGAGCCTGGAGAACTGTCAGTAGCCCAGGCCGGACCACAGACCACTAGCATCTCTGACATTGGAATTTCAAAAGCTCCTCAGGGGATTGCAGAGCTCAGGCAGGATTGAGAACCAGTGGAGCAACCCACAGCTCACCCTAAGATGTTTTGGGCACCAGGAAGGGTGGGCACCAGGAAGGCTGGGCACATGAGAGATGGTTTGAGTTGGGAGCAGCGGCCAAAGAGGCAGAAGGATAAGGATGACTCTCCAGTGTGTTGTGGGCAAGATGTGAAGGGGGTCTTCATGCTGCCCTCTGTCCTGGTCTGAGGAGCTGGCTTTTGGATGATGGAGCGTCCTTGTTGCCACCCCCACCTCGGTGTTGGTGGTGGTGGAGTCAGGGACCCTCTCTGCACCATGGGGATGGACCTGGAGTGAAGGCAGGAGGGAGATCTAGCTCTCTTGGGCTCCTAGCTCACTTGGGTTATTTTGCCTGTTCTGTGGAGGGAGCATCTTCAAATTCATCACCTTCATCAGCAGGAGAGACTATTATCTTCATGTTGCAGATAAGAGAGCTAAGGCTGGAATATTTGATTGGTGTCCTTTCAAGGACCTGCTGTAGAAGAACTGTCTGAGTGGGGGCTAGATGCAGTGGATAAAGAAAGGGGCAGCAGGTGCCTTCTGCTTCTCTGTAATTTTCAAGGTGAAAGTAACTACAGAAGTGAAATTGCAGCTTAAGGGCAGACATAGTGGCAGTCAAGAGCCTTAGGGAAGAGGGAACAAGAGAAGATCCTAGAACAGTGGTCCTGGTCTTGGCTGCACAGTGAGTCATGGAGGATCCTGTGACAATGCCCGTGCCCAGGCAGCACCCCAAACCAATGACAGCAGACTCTGGAGTGGGGCCCAGGCCGGCTCTGCACTGCAGCCAAAGGTTGAGAACCCCTGCTCTAGAAGGAAATCCAGGGAGTTCATGCAACCACATCTAGAAGGAAAGGAGTCAGAGGGGTTCTCATTTCTTCTAAACCTGGTCGGAGGGGAAGCAAAGGAGTAGAGATGGGACACTTAGGGTGGAAGAGGAGGCACAGGCTCCTGAGTCAGCAGGGAGGTGGGTACCAGGTAAAGTGTGGAGCCATCTGTAAGTAGGGTGGTTTGTATCTCACTGATACTGTTCCCCTGTTGGCTGGAGGGGGCTTCATGTTGGGGAGACATGGAGGACCAGGGGGACTTAGTTGAAGGTTTATGTGGAATAGCTACTGGCAAACATGCATTGCCCATGGTTCTCCATATGGGAACTGCTTGAGGAGCCTTAAAAATTCTGAGGCCTTCTTGATTTCATTCTCAGCTAGATTGTTATTGGTGTGTAGAAATGCTATGATTTTTGTATGATGACTTTGTAGCCTGAAACTTTACTGAATTCGTTTATCAAATCTGGGAGTCTTTTGGTGGAGCCTTTTTTTGGGTGGGGGGGGGGCGGAGACAGGGTCTCAGTCTGTCATCCAGGCTGGGGTGTAATGGTGTCATCACAGCTCTGTGCAACCTCTGCCTCCCAGGCTTAAGTGACCCTCCCACCTCAGCCTCCCAAGTAGCTAGGACCATAGGCTGTGTGCCACCACACCCAGCTAATTTTTGTATTTTCTTGGTAGAGACGGGGTTTCAACATGTTGCCCGGGCTGGTCTCGAACTCGTGGGAACTCAAGCAATCTGATGGCCTTGGCCTCCCAGAGTGCTGGGATTACAGGCGTGAGCCACTGTGCCCAGCCTGGTGGAGTCTTTTTTTTTTTTTTTTTTTTGAGATGGAGTCTCACTCTGTTGCCCAGGCTGGAGTGCAGTAGTGCCATCTCGGCTCACTGCAAGCTCTGCCTCCCGGGTTCACGCCATTCTCCTGCCTCAACCTCCCGAGTAGCTGGGACTACAGGTGCCTGCCACCACGCCTGGCTAATTTTTTGTATTTTTAGTAGAGACAGGGTTTCACCGTGTTAGCCAGGATGGTCTCGATCTCCTGACCTCGTGATCCGCCCGCCTTGGCCTCCCAAAGTGCTGGGATTACAGGCATGAGCCACTGCGCCCGGCTACCTGGTGGAGTCTTTAGGCTTTTCTAGATAGAAGATCATATTGTCAGCCAACAGGGATAATTGGACTTGCTCTTTTCCAATGTGGATGCCTTTTATTATTTTCTCTTGCCCAGTGGCTCTGGCTAGGACTTCCAGCACTACGTACAATTGCATTTGGACCCCCAAAATTTATACAAATGAAAAAAAAGTACTGAAATCCAGGCCCCAGCGTGGCCCATTAGAACCCAGGGCTCTGGAGGGTAGGACCTAGGGTACATGGCGGTCTGGGTGTGTTGCCAAGCAGTCACCTCCCCATGTTGAAGGGAGCTCAATCCTCACTCATTCGTGACTTTGTGGTTGATGATGAATGTGATAAGAGTGGCATTTGCTATTTCAGGAACTTCAGCAAACCAGCATTGTGTTCATGTCAAGGAGGAGGAAGTTACTGAGAGAAGACTTTCCAGTGTCCCTGCAAGAGGCTGTCCTCCCACCCTCTTCTGTATGGAGAAATTAGAAGGAGGTCATTCTTTTTAAAGGTTAAAAAAAAAGGCCGGGTGCGGTGGCTCACACCTGTAATCCCAGCACTTTGGGAGGCCGAGGCGGGCGGATCACGAGGTCAGGAGATCGAGACCATCCTGCCTAACAGGGTGAAACCCCATCTCTACTAAAAATACAAAAAAAATTAGCCAGGCATGGTGGCAGGCACCTGTAGTCCCAGCTACTCAGGAGGCTGAGGCAGGAGAATGGTGTGAACCCGGGAGGCGGAGCTTGCAGTGAGCCGAGATGGCGCCACTGCACTCCAGCTTAGGCGACAGAGCGAGACTCCGTCTCAAAAAAAAAAAAAAAAAAAAAAGAAGTTCTGCCTTTCTGCCTCCTAACCAACTGTCATAGGCCTTGAACATATGGGTGCCTCCCCGCTGAATCTGGCCTTTACTGGACTTAGATTATTGACAGGTCAGGGGAATAGGTAAAGTAAATAGCAACGTTTATGACTAGTAAATAGAAATTGGTTATGAAATCCACTTTGGGTCCAGAAAGATTGGCTGGGTGAGATGGTCAGTCTATTGTGGGAGGCTTTGGAGAGCCATCTTTTTGTATATTTAAAGCTCTCTCACTCTGTGTGTGGAAAAGAGCCAGGCCCTGAGTTGGGCATTGTCTCAGTTTCTAAGGGCTGATCCCCAGCTAGGTGGCTTAAAACAACAGAACCACAGTTCTGGTGTCCAGAAGTCCAAAGTCAGCTTGTCCACCATGCTCCCTCTGAAACCTGTAGGGGAGTTCTTCCTTGCCTTGCCTGGGGTTCTGGGGGTTGGCTGGCATGCTTTGGGGTTCCTCACAGCTGCATGGCTCCATCCCTGCCTGGGTCATCACACAGTGCTCTCCCTGTGTGTCTGTGTTTTCAGTGGCTGTCTGCTCGTGATGACACCAATCACATTGGATTAAGGGCCTGCCTCCTCCAGTATGACCTCATCTTAAATAACATTAAATTTCACTTCTTGGCTGGGCATGGTGGCGCACACCTGTAATCTCAGCACTTTGGGAGGCTGAGGCGGCGGATCACTTGAGACCAGGAGTTCGAGACCAGACTAGCCAACATGGCAAAACTCCATCTCTACTAAAAATACAAAAACTGGTTGGGCATGGTGGTGTGCGCCTGTAATCTCAGCTGCTGGGGAGGCTGAGGCAGGGAGAATTGCTTGAGCCCAGGAGGCAGAAGCTGCAGTGAGCTGAGATTGCACCACTGCACTCTAGCCTAGGGGACAGAGGGAGACTTTGTCTCAAAAAAAAAAAAAATTCACTTCTTTTAATTAATATTAACTGACATCACACCTGCAATGTGGCCCCGTTTTAAAATAAGGTAACATTCTGAGGTATGGGGGATTAGGATTTCAACATATCTTTTTTGGAAGGGGGGAGCTGGCCCCTTCCAAAATTCAGCCTGTAAGAGGCAAGTGGGCCAGGGACTTTGCACCTGCTTGTTTAATCTCCATGCACACCAGTGTGGTGGGGATGATCCCTGTTGGACACATGAGGAAGCTGAGCCTGAGAGAGGTGAGGCTACTTACCCAAGCCACACAGCTGATACAGAGCAGAGTGAGGATTGTGACTCTAGAGCAGTGTACAACTTCCGTAGGTTAGACCAAACATAGGTTCTTTTGTGACTTCCTTGGACTGGAGTCCACATGTCTTTTGGGCATTCTCAGGGCCCTTGTGGACATTATGCATCTGTGGGCAACCAGTCAAATACTAAGATAGTACTTCCCTGCCTCTTCACCCATTACCAGAAGGAAACTTGGAAACGTGAAGTTGGTTTGATTTGTTGAGGGGGTAAGATTGGTGGAGATTTTTCTTATATTTATTTTTGTTTCCATTCTTATAGCTATAACAACTTAAGCATATTTTAAATGGAATTAAGAGGAGGTTTTTAGAGCTTTGGTAATAATCAGCACCCTGCTGAATGCTGCTGGTCTGCTGGAATCCTTTTATGTTGTCAGCCTTACCTGATGAAGACTCGCCCCATTTCTCCTGGTGGCTGGCCTTGCTGGCGTGTGCGTAGCAGATCCAGGTCATGGGATGTCTGGGGCCCAGGTGGTGATGGCCCGGTTCCATCACTACCACTGCCAGAGCATTTTGCAAACAAGTACTGTGTACTGGTTTGTCTCAAGGATCCAGAATCTTTTTTTTTTTTTTGAGACAGAGTCTTGCTTTGTCACCCAGGCTGGGGTGCAGTGGTACAGTCTCGGCTCATTGCACCCTCTGCCTCCTGGGTTCAAGCAGTTCTTGTGCCTTGGCCTCCCAAGTAGCTGGAATTATAGGCATGGACCACCAACCCCAGCTAATTTCTACATTTTTAGTAGAGATGGGGTTTCACTGTGTTGGCCAGGCTGGTCTTGAACTCCTGGCCTCAAGTGATCTACCTGCCTCGGCCTCCCAAAGTGCTGGGATTACAGGCATGAGCCACTGCTCCTGGCTGAGATTCAGAATCTTGAAGGCTGCAACTTCCCCTAAATGGAAGGCATTGAACAATCAGATTTCAAGATCAGAATTCCCAGTAGAAAACTCCTGCTAATAAAGAGACGTCCATGAATCTGAGGAAGTAAATTGCTCCTGCTAAGGCTCTTCCACTCCATCTTATTAAATTTTAATTTCATTTGATTTTTTTCTAATTACTGGCTCCACGTCTGTTCTTCCCACAGGTTGTCTGTTTGTGGATGTTGGTGGAGATGCATCTTGGGTCAAAAGGACAGATTTTCTAAAGATAGATTGGGTGACTGCTGTCTGTCATAATGTGTGATAGCCTTAGAGAGAGAATGAGCTGTCATTTTATCCTTACTCCCTTTCTTCCTTGTCTCTATCTTGGACACTGTTGGGATCCACATGTGACAGAGCCCCGATCCAAAGCTTTCTTGGTAGCTGCAGAAAGCAACAGGTTCTGTGAAACACACCAGTTGGCAGTGTTTTACAGACTAGCTCTATGTATTGTCACTTTATGGGGAAGTCAGACCAGGGACCATGGGGCCAACTGCACTTCCTTACTTCCATGGGGTGGGACCCCTGTTCTGGGTGTTTGCCTTCCTTACCTCTAGCTTGCCCTACTCTCCTACTTTCTCTGCTTTTTAGAATTAGTGGTTAAATTCCCATATGTATGACCCTACAGAAGAGAAGACAGTGTCTGAGAGTACACTTTTAGTACCTGCTGAAATGTCTGCACTGTGTGCTTCTTTCTAAAACCAGAACAAAGTAAAAACAAAAAGAAACTCTGTTTAGTCCGTGATATAAATTTAATTACTGACACAGTATCTTCTGCCCAGTCCAGGATGAGATTAGTGGGGTACTGTAACAGAACCATGTAACTGTTGTGTTGCAAATTACTGAAAGACATATGAGAGGCTTTGAGTAATCGGATTTCAAGATCAGAATCCACAGTGAACAAAACTCCAGGTACTTGGAGCATATGAAAAAAGTTTCCTGTAAGTGAGTTTAAACAAGTGGGTTCTTTGAATTTATTTTACTGAAAGGGCTAATTAAACAAATATTTATTGAGGGCACAGCAGGAACCAGGTATGCCAGGTGTTGGGAACTGATAAAGGATCCCAGCGCTTACCCTTGTACCCCCTTATATGTGCACTTAAGAAGGCTTCTGTAGTTTGTAAACATCTGACATTTAGTTGTAGCAAATTAGATATAATTTTATGCCTCTGTTATCAAAGATAGAAATGTTGACATAAAAATCAAGTAAATATGAGCTTTACAGCAAAGGTTGTAAAGGGTGTTGGAAGCAGTCGTGCCAAACACATGCTAAGCCTGACTGCTTTTAATATACCTGCACATTTTCAAGATGAATGGAACCCACTGTGGCCTCACTGGCTGCAGTTTGCAAATGATTCATCCTTCCCCCAGGGGAGGATTAATCAACTAGAGTGTCCTGAGCCATATTGGGTGTTCAATAGATAGTTGTTTGTTTTAGGAATTGCACAAGAGTTGCTGTCTTGAAATGCATGTAGCTTGGTGAGCCTGATGAAACAGGCAGACTCATTCCTTTTCAAGATTTGTTTGCAGATTTACAGGCTCCCTGGGGAGCTCTTTCCACGTGAGGAGCCGGAATCCACCTCGGAGCACCGTTTTTTTATTTTGAACTTGAGCCTATGGAGTTGTCTTCCTTCACTGACCGCTTTGCCTCTCATATTGATTTCCATTTTGCAAAGGAGGCACTCTTCCCTTGTCTTATTTATATGTTTTTCTCTGATCCATGAGTGCCTCCAAACTCCATTTCCTGCCTTTTATTATGTACAGGGCCATTAAACAAGAGTGTGGTTTGCAAGGTAGACTTGTGTCTGTAACAGTAGCATACAGGGCTGTCAGGCAGCAGGCGGTATTTGTGATTAAATCTGGCTGGGAAACTGATTTGTGCATCCTGGGCTATGAGTCTCGCTGAACAAGTTTAACAGCCTTTCTGCAACTGTCTCTGAGCATGAAACAAGGGATCTTAGTATTTCATGTTCAGTCTTGTTTTTGTTTTGTTGATTTTTTTTTTTTTTAACTTCCAATTCTCGGTATCCTGTGTGGGAACTGAATTGTCTAAATCTATGGCCAGTAAGGAAAGAGGCTAGAAGGACATATACTAATTAGTTACTGCTGAGTGGCAAGATGAGTGATTAAGCTTAGTTTTCTTCTTTGTGGTTTTATATGTTTTCCAAAATTCTATAATAAAAATGGATTAATTTTGGAATCAATGGGAAAAATTGCTTTTAGGAGGACAAATTGAGATTAGACCTTATTAGGGAAAGTTTTTGGAAAAGATGTTCTTTATAACTGGTTCTCTTGATGTGATTTTGGGAGTACAGGTAATACCTGTTGGGCTTGTTAAAATGGGATGTCAAAAGTGATCCGTTATTCAGACTCAAATGGGAAGTCTTGTGTTACAGCCTGCACGGGTATCAGAGTGCACTGGGCTGTTAAAGTGCTTGACCCAAGGCAGATACTGTCTCAATGAAATGGAGAAGTAGTCAGAAATGTTTCAGCAAGGGTTCTTTTGACGTAGCAGAAACCGGCAAGAGAGTGCTGCCTGTGCCATTATATTTGATTACAACATAGTGTCATATTGTTGTAGTCTTCATGAGTTAGGGCTACTGGTCTCTAAGGGAGGAAGGTTTGGGATTAAAATGGGCATGTCTGGAAAGAGCCCAAAAGAAAGGTAAGGGTGGGTTACACAAAGTTGGAACCATCAGGGCTGTGAGTGGCCAATACCCTGAGCAGTCAGGCCTCCATTCATGGCCTTTGGGAGACCGAGAATGGCACCTCAATGTCCAGGGAAGAGCTGTGGGTAATCCTGGATTGTCCTGTGTTTGGCAGCGGAGGTGGAACAGGCTGTTCCAGTCTAACCCTGATGTCTCTGGCACCTGGCATTTCATTTGAAGACTGTATCAGATCTTAAAGCCAAGCTCTTTGTGACATTTTGGTTTTCCTTCTCCCATTATGACCCTGGCCTTTCATTTTATAGACTTGAATCATCTGTTCAACACGAGAAATGAAATCTAATTGCTCTTCATAACCATCATGGCAGGAGACCACCTTAGATCAATGGATGGCCAAGTGGATAGATGCGCTGGGAAGTTTTCACAGAACTGTATTCTTTAAAGCCCCAGCAACAAGTGTGAGAAAGACACAGCAGTGACAGGGTTTGGAACTGGCTGCTGTGATGCTAAGGATTCTTGCTGTCATGTGTTTGAGCATGATATCACCCTGCTTGGAGGCTCAATACAACAGGACTCCTACGTTTGGTCTGAGGCAAAGCAGATGACTTGGTCCCCATCCAGGGATTATTTATGGAGCAGCTAGAGGACTGTGTCGGGGTGAGCAATGTGGACCCAGAGCACATATATGCTCAGATGGATTTATGATTCATTGCTTGGGGGATGAGGTTAGGAAAAGTTGTTTTTCTATTTACATTAGGAGCCCAACTGCAGAAATCTCTGACCACTAGAATTTCACATTTTTTTTTTTTTTTAAAACCTATGGTCAAGTACACAACATTTGACCATTGTAACCATTGTTAAATGTACAGTTTGGTGGCATTATGTACATTTGCATTGTTGTGCCAGCATCACCACCAGACATCTTCAGGATTCTTTTCATCCTGCAAAACTGAATCTCTGCACCCAATAAAGAATTTTCAGGTTTTGAGTGAAGACTCAAACCAATTTCTCCCTCTAATTCAGTGTGAATCGGACAGTCAGTCCAGGTAGCGTAACTCGCCCCAGACACCTGAGGCTAGCAGCCACACCCATTGTTCTCTCTTGGTTTCCTGAGAAAGCAAAGGACCATTGTGTGGATGTCATCATTCCCATGTATCTGGGGCACCACGTGCAGGTGACTGTTAATTCTGTTCTTGACAACGAGGGCCAGCATCCCTCCCTTGCAATGCCCTTGAAATGCTCCTCCGGACCTGCACTTGCACACACACTCAGGCATTCATGTTGTGGATTTGGCAGGCTCGTTCCACCAGCCGTGATGGGCACAGGACTACCCATGTTGTCTGCTTAGTTATAAACGGTGAGCTTGTCAGGTTGCCGCCTCCGGAGCATCCTGCGTGATACGGTCACCCTGCAGCCTTGCCCGCTGCTCTGCTGCATGCCCTGAAAATAGCAGTCATCTCTTGGTTTAGTGGGAATTCATGGGGATCATAAGAGTTCTCATTAAGAGTGATATTGAATTATAAAATGCTTTGTAAAAACAATATTCAAAAGTTGGATAATTTGGATTATGAATTTTACTTTGAATAGGTAGATTTCTCATGTTACCAATGCAAATTTCCCCAACATTTTTCTTTTCTTTTTACTAGTCATTAGAAAGGACTTCATGTGGTCTTTTTCGGTTATTTGTGACCTTTCGTGAATAAAAGTTTTTCTCTGTTCTGGTTCTTTTTTTTTTTTGCGATGGAGTTTTGCCCTTGTTGCCTAGGCTGGAGTGCAGTGGCACAATCTCGGCTCACTGCAACCTCCACCTCCTGGGTTCAAGTGATTCTCCAGCCTCAGCTTCCCAAGTAGCTGGGATTACAGGTGTGTGCCACCATACCCGGCTAATTTTTTTTGTATTTTTAGTAGAGATGGGATTTCACCATATTGGCCAGGCTGGTCTTGAATTTCTGACCTCAGGTGATCCACCCACCTCGGCCTCCGAAAGTGCTGGGATTACAGACGTGAGCTACTGCGCCCGGCCTGTTCTGGTTCTTTATTTGCTTTTCTCTCTAACCCTCAAAAACAGTGGCAGCAGCCAAAGCAAACAGCCCTAGCATGAAGACAGCTATCTAGTGCAGCTGGTTTCCCCATAGTGGCTTGTGGTGCACCATGAAGGTGCCATCACCGTTTAATGGATTGTGTATATTGAGAAGTCCTTCTATTACTCCAGTAATAATGTTTTCCATCATTGAGCTGCTCAGATGTACTTCTGGGCCCAAAGCTGTTAGGGAAGGCATACTTTCTTTAATGTGGATGGGAGTGGGGTGGGGAAGAGGGATGGGTGTTACTATTTCTTAAAAATGGGTTTTATTATGCTATGGTGCTATTATTGGTAAGAGCAGAGCACTCTGCCACCACTGCCTGTGGTTAGCACAAGGCCCAACACAGTGGTTATAAAAACCATTAAGCCATGGGAAGGCTTCTCTGAGTACCCCTGTTTGCCCTGAATCAGTAGCTGTCATTTTGTCTCAGACTTAGTACCATCACTGTGCATCAGATCCAGCCAGAATGAAAGAATTGCCGTACTATTGCTTAGAAGCAAATTATTAGTAGGCCTCTATTTGGGCCCTAATTATAAAACTTGTCACTCGACATCTATCTCAGCCAGAGTTGTTATTCTAAGAGCCTAAAAATAGGAGTGTTGTGCTCGCTGAGACGCCAGGAGGATTTTCCTGTAGCGCCAGACAAGCCATATGGAACTGCTGCGGAAGGGAAAGCAGGATGCACGAGGTGGCGGCCCCGCAGCCCTTGAGTGGGGCCTCATTCCTGGAGATGCAGCAAAGAGTTTGCTGGTTCGGGCTTGTGGAGGGAAAGTCAGTCTGAATGTAGATGGAACTGTAGGTTTGTAAATGATGTAGTATTTTTAAAAATAAGTGTTTGCCTGTCTCTAACCAGTCCTCATCCAGTAGAAGAGAACGTGGGCTCTGGAGCCAGGGCTGGGGAGGCCCGGCATCATCTCTCAGTGCTCAGGGCCTCAGCTGCTTCATCCCATCTGCAGAAAGGTGGTGGGAGGATCAGATGAGAAAACATGCACGTGGGTAGGAAGAACAGGAGTATTTTTTTTTTTATGACCCTGATCATAAGTATTGCCCAAAGGCCTCATTGTGAGTTACCTTCAGCTTCCTTATAAAAGGACAGACTAAGTAGGGCTGCACCCTGTTGTGGGAGCAGGCATTAACATTTTGCCATATAGTTGCTTTCTCTATGTGTATATATGTATATATTTTTGTCTTTGACCTGTTTGAAATTTGCAGACATGTTATCCAATTTTCTGATAATGGTGAAGGCATTCTTTGCCATGTTAACCGTTTTTTGTTTGCCCATTCAACAAAAACTTATGGGTAGTTCTTTCTTCCTGAGTTTTGTTTTCTCACCCGTATCTTCCCCTTGTCTGCAGAGTTGTGCCAGGGACTCTCACTGCCCTACCTCCCAGCTTTGCATCTCCTCTGTGGTGCTGGTCCTTTGTACCGTGGGTGGTTCCACCCTGCGTGCTCTAGTTTACCCCCTGGTTTCATGCCTCTCCCCAACCCCAGCCTTGGGTTCCTATGGGGGCAGTTTGCATTTGCACAGATGTGGGGGTCACTCTGCCCCACTTCTCTGCAGGTGGGCACTGATTGACTTGATTTTCCTTGCCACTTTTTAAAAAAATAAACTTTATTTTTTAGAACAGTTTTAGATTTACAGAAAAATTGTGAGGATAGTACAGAGGGTTCTGGTATATCCCATACCTGGTTTTGGTTTCTCGTGCTACTGACAACTTGTATTGGTATGGCATATTTGTTACAATTAATGAACTGATATTGTTACATTATTGTGGTAGGCTGAATAAAGGCTCCATCCTGTGAATGTTAGGTCCCTTGACAAAGGAGCATTAAGGTAGTAGATGGAAGTAAGGTTGCTAATCAGCTGACCTTAAAATAGGGAGATTATCCTGGAGTAATGGTGGGCGGGGGGGGTGGGGTGCCAATGTGATCACAAGGGTTCTTATAACTGGACGAGGGGATCTGAAGAGAGGACCAGAGAGTTGGTAGTGTGGGAAGAACTTGGCCTGATGTTGCTGGTCTTGGAGATGGAGCAAGGGGCCCCGAGCCAAGTAAAGTTGTTGGTCTCAGAAGCTGGAAAAGGCAAGCAGACCTCGGAGACTCACACCTGTCACCACCTGGATCCTAGTGCAGTGCGTTCTGTATCAGACTCACACATTTGTTTTGTTTTAAGCTATTATGGTAGTGGTAGCTTGTTATGGCAGCAGTAACAAATGAATACAATTATTATTAACCAGAGTCCAGGTCCTTATTCAGATTTCCCTAGTCTTGGGTTCCAGGATTCCATTCAGGACAACACATTACATTTAGTTGTCAATGTGGCTGGTACAGTTTCTCAGACTTTCCCTGTTTTGGATGACCTTCACAGTTTTGAGAAAATGCTGGTCGTGTATTTTATAGAGTGTTGCTCAGTTGGGATTTATCTGATGTTTTTCTTTTGATAGATTAGGGTGATTGGCTTTGGGAGAGGAAGACCACAGGGATAAAGTGCCATTCTCATCAGTTCATATCAAGGGTACATTCTCCCCTCCCCTCCCCTCCCTCCCCCCCTCCCCTCTTTTTCTTTCTCTTATTTTTTGAGACAGAGCCTTGCTCTCTCGCCCAGGCTCGAATGCAGTGGTGATCATAGCTCACTGCGACCTGACACTCTTGGCTCAGGTGATCCTCCCATCTCAGCCTCCTGAGTAGCTGGGACTACAGGCACCTGCTACCATGCCTGGCTCAAGGGTACCTTCTGTCAACATGACTTATCTTTATTGTTGCTGTCCTCAGTCACCTGGCTGAGGTAGTATTTGTCAGTTTCTTCAATGTAAAGTTACTTCCCCCACCTTTCATACTGTGGGTTGTGTATGGCTAGCATTCCTTACTTTATGACACTGTAAATGGTTCCAGGCTCATCTTGTATATTTCTTGCTCCAGTTCCAGAGGCAGCCATTTCTCCAAGGAGCCCTAGTTCCTTTCATTGGAGCATGGTAGTAGAAACCAAATCTGTGCTCTATGTGTGCTCATTGCTTCTAGGCCCTCTCAGAGGGCAAGGAATTTTTTTCCTGACAGAGCAAGGAAATACATCTGTGTGAATTTACTCTTGTGTATATGCATGTCTATAAATATTTCTTCATGCAACTGTATTAGGATTCTCCAGGGAGACAGAACCTCTAGGATACATATCTTCCTCTGCCTTTTTTTTTTTTTTTTCCTGCCTGGGCCCTCAGCCAATTGGATAGTGCCTGCCCACAGAGAGATTGGATCTTCCATACTTAGTCCACTGATTCAAATGCATATCTCTTTTGGAAACACCCTCACAGATATCACCAGAAATAATGCTTTACCAGCGATTGGGGTATCTCTTAGCCCAGTCAAGTTGACACCTACAATTAATCATTGCAGTAACCCTTTGTATCTATAGTAAGCTGAACCTGAGTTCACACCTGTCTCTGACTCTAGTTCGTTACCATCTGGATCATTCTTGCGTCTTTCCCTTGCCTGTCTATAAGCTCCTACTGCAGAAGTGAGAAACCTGGCTCTCACGCTCTGCCATCCTTTCTCTTAATCGTTCATTTACAATATGCTGATGCTCCTTAGCTTACGATGGGGTTACATCCCAATAAACTCATCCTAGGTTGAAAATATCATAGTCAAAAATGCATTGAATACACCTGACCCTCCAAACATTATAGCTTAGCCTCACCCACCTTAAACGTTCTCAGAACACTTACATTAGCCTACAGTTAGGCAAAGTCTTCTAACACAAAGCATATTTTATAACAAAGTGTGAATATCTCATGTAATGTATTGAATACAGTGCACTGCAGAGCACAGTACCGGTTGTTTATCATTGTGATCACGTGGCTGACTGGGACCTGCAGCTCACAGCTGCTGCCCAGCATCACGAGAGAGTGCTGTGCCTTGCACCACTAGCCTGGGAAAAGGTGAAAGTTCAAAATTCAAAGGATGGTTTCTACCGAATGTGTGTTGCTTTCATACCATTGTAAAGCCAAAAAACCGTTAAGTGGAACCATTGTTAGTCGGGGACCATCTGTGCACGTGTAGTAGTTTCAGAGTTGTTAACCTGTGGCCCATGGAGTCCTGTACTTGTGTATGGTTCTTTGCCGTCCTTTCCACAGACTCCACTTATTTCCAAAATTACTTAGGGCTGTCCCCTATTTCCCTCACTCCTCGCACTGAGGCTGTTTCAAACATGTGTAGTACAGTCAGGTTGCTGGGTCACATCCTGCATTAAATCCAGGGGTCCCCTGACCTCCTAAAGGATTTATTTTTAAAACTTGCAAATATTAAGGTTTACTCTTTGTCCTGTAAAGTTCTGTGGGTTTTGACAAACATACAGTGTCATGCATCCACAATCACAATATTATACAGAATAGTTTTCACTGCCCTAAAATTCCCCTATGTTTGACTAATTTAACCTTTTCCCTCTAGCAACCACCTGTCTTTCTACCCTTGCTATAGTTTTCCCTTTTCCTTTTTCTGGAATAATTGGAATCGTACAGTATGTAGCTTTCTTAGGAGGGCTTCTTTCCCTTAGCAATATGCTTTTAAGTTTCCTGTTTGTGAAAAGTCATGGCTTGATAGATTTTTTTTTTTTAATCACAGAATAATACTCTACTGAATGGATCTAACCACAGTTTGGTTATCCATTCACCTATTGAAGGACATCTTGGTTGCATCCAGTTTTAGATAATTATGAATAAAGCTGCCATAAGCATTCATATGCAGGTTTTTCTGTAGACATGTTTTTACATCAGTTGGGTAAATACCTAGGTGTGTGATTGCAGGGATCGTACGATAAGGCTGTGTTTAGTTTTGTACAAAACTATCAAGTTATCTTCTAGGTGGCTGTGCATTTTGTATTACCAACAGCAATGAATGAGTCCCTGCTGCTACGCATCCTCACAACTGGTATTGTCAGTTATTTGGATTTTAGCCATTCTATTAAGTATGTAATGGTATCTTGTTTTAATTTACAATTTCCTAGTGACAAAAGATGTTGGACAACTATATATATATATATATATATATATATATATATATATATGTATTTTTTTTTTTTTTAATTTGAGACAGCGTCTGGTCTGTCATCCAGGCTGGAGTATAGTGGCATGATCTAGGCTCACTGCAACCTCCGCCTCCCAGGTTCAAGTGATTCTCCTGCTTCAGCCTCCCGAGTAACTGGGATTACAGGCAGGCGCCACCACGCCAAGCTGATTTTTGTATTTTTAGTAGAGACAGGGTTTTGCCATGTTGACCAGGGTGGTTGCAAAACATTTCATATGTTATTTGTCATCTGTATATCTTCTGTGGTGAGATATCTATTCAGATTTTTTGCCTATTTTTAATTCGGTCATTTGTTTTCTTATTGTTGAGTTTTAAGAATTCTTTGTATATCTTGGATATAAGTCCTTTATCAGACGTGTTTTGCAAGTACTTTCTCTCAGTCAGTGGCTTGTCTTTTGGTACTCAAGTGTCCTTTGCAGAGCAAAAATTTTAAAATAAAGTCTAACATCAATTTTTTCCCCATGGATCATGCTTCTGGTGTTATCTCTACAGAGGCATCACCATACTTAGTCCTCTAGGCCTTCTCTTATGTTATGTTGTAGAAGTTTTTTTTTTTTTTTTTGAGATAGAGTTTTGCTCTTGTTGCCCAGGCTGGAGTGCAATGGTGCGATCTCGGCTCACTGCAACCTCCACCTCCCGGGTTCAAGCAATTCTTCTCCTGAGCCTCCTATTCAGCCTCCTGAATAGTTGGGATTACAGGCGCATGCCACCATGCCTGGCTAATTTTTGTATTTTTAGTAGAGACGGTTTCATCATATTGGTCAGGCAGGTCTTCAATGCCTGACTTCAGGTGATCTGCCCGCCTCGGCCTTCCAAAGTGCTGGGATTACAGGCATGAGCCACCGCGCCTGGCCTGTGTTGTAGAAGTTTTATAGTTTTCTGTTTTACATGTAGGTTTATGAGCCATTTTGAATTACTTTTTGTGAAAGATGTAAGGTCTGTGTCTGGGTTCATTTCTTTGCGTACAGATGTCTAGCGATTTAGCACCATTTGTTGAAAAGACTATCCTTCTCCACTGAACTACCTTTGCTTTTTAGTCAACGATAAGTATTTAGTAAGTATTGACTTACATATCTAATCTATTACCAGTACCGCCACACTGTCTTGATTACTGTAACTTTGTAGCAAGTCTTGAAATTGCATAGTGTGAGTCCTCCAACTTTGTTCTTCTTCTCCAGTATTGTGTTGGCTTCTCTATATCTTGACATTTTTGTATCAACTTTAGAATCAGTTGTCAATATTTACAAAATAGTGTGTGGGATTTTTATTGGGATTGCATTGAATCTGTAGATAAAATTGGGAGGAATTACATCTTAGCAGTATTACATCTTCTAAACCATGAACGTGGAATATTTATTTAGATCTTCTTTGATTTCTTTCATCAGAGTTTTGTAGTTTGATACAAAGAAAGCCTATGCATATTTGTTTAGGCTTATGCCTAACAAAAATACTTTTTACTGTTGTCATTGGTAATTTTTTTTTTTTTTCCAAATTCTAGTTGTTCAAATTCCAGTTGTTCCAGTTCCAGTTGTTCCAATTGCTGGTATGTAGGAGAGATGTTGTCATGTTAACCTTGAATCCTGCAGCCTTGTTCTATTTGCTTATTAGTTCCTTGAGATTTTCTTGCTGATTCTCTGAGATATTTCTACAAAGACAAGCATATCATCTGTGAGCAAAGTTTTGTTTTTTTCTTCTCTCTCTCACACTATATATATATATCTTTTATTTTCACTTTTTATCTTACTGCATTAACCAGAACTTTTAGTATGATGTTGAATAGGAGTGATGTAAGAAGACATTCTTGTCTTGTTCCTGATTTTAGTGGGAAAATGTCCAGTTTCTCATCATTAAGTATGATGTTAACTGTGGGGAGTTTTTCTGGAGATGTTCTTTATCAAGTTAAAGAAGTTCTGGCCATGCGCGATGGCTCATGCCTGTAATCCCAGCACTTTGGGAGGCTGAGGCAGGCGGATAACAAGGTCAGGAGATCGAGACCATCCTGGCTAACACGGTGAAACCCTGTCTCTACTAAAAATACAAAAAAATTAGCCGGGCGTGGTGGCGGGTGCCTGTAATCCCAGCTACTCGGGAGGCTGAAGCAGGAGAATGGCGTGAACCCGGGAGGTGGAGCTTGCAGTAAGCCGAGATAGTGCCACTGCACTCCAGCCTAGGCAGCAGAGTGAGACTCTGTCTCAAAAAAAGAAAAAAAAAAAAAAGAAGTTCTTGATCCTTAGTTTTTTTTTTTGGTTATTTCCTGCTTCCCCCTTCCAAGTTTTTTTTGTTTTTTTATTTTTTTTTAAAATCATGAATGGATGTTGGATTTTGTCAACATTTTTTGTGTATCAATTGATATGATCATATTTTTTTTCTTCTTTAGCCTGTGGATGTCATGTATTATATTGATCGATATTTCCAATGTTGACCCATCCTTGCATACCTGGAGTAAGTCCCATTTGATCATGGTATCATTCATTTTATGCATTCTTGGTTTCTATTTGCTCATATTTTGTTGAAACATTTTGCGTGAGAGCTATTAGTCTGTAGTTTATTTTAATATCTTTATTTGATTTTACTATATTACAGGAACGTTGCCCTCTTTACTGTAATAGAATGAATTCGAGTGTTCCCTCTGCTCTGTTTTCTGGAATAGATTGTGGAAATTTGTTATCATTTCTTTTTTCTTAAGGTTTGGTAGTATTCACCAGTGAAACTATCTCAGCCTGGTATTTTTTTGTTTTTATTTTTATTATTTATTTTTTTTTTGCTACGTTGCCCCAGCTGGTCTGGAACTCCTGGCCTCAAGCAGTCCTCCCACCTTGGCCTCCCAAAGTGCTGGGATTACAGGTGTAAGCCATTGTGCCTGGCCTGTAATGCCCCTCTTTATTCCTGATAATATTTCCTGTTTTGAAGTCTATTTGTCTAAAATTAATATAGCTACTCCTGCTTTCTTTTGATTAATGTTAACATAGTATATCTTTTTCCATATCCCTTTACTTTTTTTCATTCCTTTACTTTTAACCTATGTGAGTCTTAGATGAGTTTCTTGTGGACAACATACAGTTGAGCCATGTTTTTTATTTTTTTTTGTTTTTAATCCACTCTGAAAATCTCGTTTAGTTGGTGTACTTAGACCATTCATACTTGAAGGGATTTTTTTTTTTTTCTACGTTTTATGGAATCTCACTCTGTCACCTAAGCTGGAGTACAGTGGCATGATCTCAGCTCACTGCTATGTCTGCCTCCCAGGTTCAAGCAATTCTCCTGCCTCAGCCTCCTGAGTAACTGGGATTACAGGCACCCGCCACCACACTTTGCTAATTTTTGTATTCTTAGTAGAGATGGGGTTTCACCATGTTGGCCAAGCTGGTCTTGAACTCCTGACCTCAGGTGATCTGCCTGCCTCAGCCTCCCAAAGTACTGGGATTACAGGCGTGAGCCACTGCACCCGGCCCTTGAAGGGATTATTGATGTAGTTGGATTAATATCTACTATGTTTGTAACTGTTTTCTGTTCATTGCATCTTTCTTTTTCTCTTTCTCTCCCCTCCCCTCCCCTCCCCTCCCCTCCCCTCCCCTCCCCTCCCCTCCTCTTTCTCTTCTAAAAAAAAAACCAACAAAACAGGATACATGTGCAGAATGTACAGGTTTGTTACATAGGTATATGTGTGCCATGGTGGTTTGCTGTACCTATTGACCCATCGTCTAAATTCCTTCCCCTCACCCCCTACCCCCCAACAGGCTCTGGTATGTGTTGTTCCCCTCTCTGTGTCCATGTGTTCTCATTGTTCAACTCTCACTTATGAGTGAGAACATGAGGTGTTTGGTTTTGTGTTCCTGCATTAGTTTGCTGAGGATCATGGCTTCCAGCTTCATCTATCCCTGCAAAGGACATGATCTCATTCCTTTTTATGGCTGCATAGTATTCCATAGTGTATATGTATCACATTTTCTTTATCCAGTCTATCATTGATGGGCATTTGGGTTGTTTCCATGTCTTTGCTGTTGTAAATAGTGCTGCAATAAACATACATGTGTATGTATCTTTATAGTAGAATGATTGATATTCCTTTGGGTATATACCCAGTAATGGGATTTCTGGGTCAAATGGTATTTCTGATTCTAGATCCTTGAGGAATTGCCATACTGTCTTCCACAGTGGTTGAAGTAATTTACATTTCCACCAACAGTGTAAAAGCATTCCTATTTCTCCACAGCCTCGCCAGCGTCTATTTTTTCCTGACTTTTTAATAATTGCCATTCTGACTGGCATGAGATGGTATCTCATTGTGATTTTGATTTGCATTTCTCTGATGATCGGTGATGTTGAGCTTTTTTTCATGTTTGTTGGCTGCGTAAATATCTTCTTTTGAGAAGTATCTGTTTATATCCTTTACCCAGTTTTTGATGAAGTTATTTAGCTTTTTCTTGTAAATATGTTTAAGTTCCTTGTAAATTCTGGATATTGGATCTTTGTCAGATGAGTAGATTGCAAAAATTTTCTCCCATTCTGTAGGTTGCCTCTTCACTCTGATACTAATTTCTTTTGCTGTGCAGAAGATCTTTAGTTTAATTAGATCACATCTGTCAATTTTGGCTTTTGTTGCAGTTGCTTTTGGAGTTTTAGTCATGAAAAGTCTGTGCCCATGTCTATGTCCTGGATTGTATTGCCTAGGTTTTCTTCTAGGGTTTTTATGGTTTTGGGTTTTACATTTTAGTCTTTAATCCACCTTGAGTTAATTTTTGTATTAGGTGTAAGGAAGGGGTCCAGTTTCAGTTTTCTTCATGTGGCTAGCCAGTTTTCCCAGTACCATTTACTGAGTAGGAGATCCTTTCCCGATTGCTTGTTTTTGTCAGGTTTGTTGAAGATCAGATGGTTGTAGACATGTGGTGTTATTTCTGAGGTCTCTGTTCTGCTGCATTGGTCTGTATGCCTGTTTTGGTACCAGTACCATGCTGTTTTAGTTACTGTAGCCTTGTAGTATAGTTTGAGATCAGGTAGTGTGTACTAAAAATAAATAAATTTTTAGTAGTATTTTCAGCTTTGTTCTTTTTATTTAGGATTGTCTTGGATATATGGGGTCTTCTTTGATTCCATATGAAATTTAAAATAGTTTTTTCTAATTCTGTGAAGAATGTCAATGGTAGTTTGTTGGGAATAGCATTGAATCTGTGAATTTCTCGGGGCAGTACAGCCATTTTCACAATATTGATTCTTCCTATCCATGAGGATGGAATGTTTTTCCATTTGTTTGTGTCCTCTCTCGTTTCCTTGAGCAGTGGTTTGTAGTTCTCTTTGAAGAGACTCTTCACATCCCTTGTTAGCTGTATTCCTAGGTATTTTATTCTCTTTGTAGTGATAGTGAGTGGGAGTTCATTCATGATTTGGCTCTCTGCTTGTCTGTTGTTGATGTATAGGAATGCTTGTCATTTTTGCACATTGATTTTTGTATCCTGAGACTTTGCTGATGTTACCTCTCAGTTCAATAAAGTTTTGGGCTGAGATGATGGGGTTTTCTAAATATAAAATTATGTCATCTGTAAACAGAGACAACTTGATTTCCTCTCTTCTATTTGAATACCCTTTATTTCTTTCTCTTGTCTGATTGCCCTGGCCAGAACTTCCAATACTATGTTGAATAGGAGTGGTGAGAGAGGGCATCCTTGTCTTATACTGGTTTTCAATGGAAATGCTACCAGCTTTTGCCCATTCAATGCAATATTGGCTGTGGGTTTGTCATAAATAGCTCTTATTATTTTGAGTTATGTTCCATCAATACCTAGTTTATTGAGAGTTTTTAACATGAAGGGATGTTGAATTTTATTAAAGGCCTTTTCTGCATCCATTGAGATAATCATGTGGTTTTTGTCTTTGGTTCTGTTCATGTGATAGATTATGTTTATTGATTTGCATATGTTGAACCAGCCTTGGATCCCAGGGATGAACCTGACTTGATCATGGTGGATATGTTTTTTGCTGTGCTGCTGGATTTGGTTTGCCAGTATGTTATTGAGGATTTTCACATCAATGCTCATCAGGGATATTGGTCTGAAGTTTTCTTTCTTTTGTTGTGTCTCTTCCTGGTTTTGGTATCAGGGTGATGCTGGCTTCGTAAAATGAGTTAGGGAGGAGTCCCTCCTTTTCAATTGTTTGGAATAGTTTCAGAAGGAATGGTACAAGCTCCTCTTTGTATTTCTGATAGAATTCAGCTGTGAATCCATCTGGTCCTGGGCTTTTTTTGGTTGATGGGCTATTAATTACTGCCTCAATTTCAGAGCTTGTTATTGGTCTATTCAGGGATTCGACTTCTTCCTGGTTTAGTCTTGGTAGATGGTATGCGTCCAGGAATTTATCCATTTCTTCTAGATTTTCTAGTTTATTTGTGTAGAACTATTTATAGTATTCTCTGATGGCAGTTTGTATTTTTGTGGGGTCAGTGGTGATATCCCCTTTATCATTTTTTATTGTGCCTATTTGATTCTTGTCTCTCTTCTTTATTAGTCTAGCTAGTGGTCTATTTTGTTAATTTTTTCAAAAAACCATCTTCTGGATTTATAGATTTTTTTTTTCGATGGTTTTTCATGTCTGTCTCCTCCAGTTCTTCTCTGATCTTAGTTATTTCTTGTCTTCTGCTAGCTTTTGGATTAGTTTTGCCTTGCTTCTCTAGCTCTTTTAATTGTGATGTTAGGGTGTTGATTTGAGATCTTTCTAGCTTTCTGATGTGAGGATTAAGTGCTATAAATTTCCCTCTTAACACTGCTTTAGCTGTGTCCCAGAGATTCTGGTACATTGTCTTTTTGTTCTCATTGGTTTCAAAGAACTTGATTTCTGCCATAATTTCATAATTCACCCAGGAGTCTTTCAGGAACAGATTGTTCAATTTCCATGAAATTGTGTGGTTTTGGTTGAGTTTCTTAATCCTGAGTTCTAGTTTGATTGCACTGTGGCCTGAGAGACTGTTTGTTATGATTTTAGTTCTTTTGTATTTGCTGGGGAGTGTTTTACTTCCAATTATGTGGTCAGTTTTAGAATAAGTGCCATGTGGCACTGAGAAGAATGTATACACTGTTGATTTGGGGTAGATGTCTACTAGGTCCGCTTGGTTCAGACCTGAGTTCAAATCCTGAATATCCTTGTTAATTTTCTGTCTTGTTGATCTAATACTGACTGTAGGGTGTTATAATCTCCCACTATTGTTTGGCAGTCTAAGTCTCTCTTTTTTTTTTTTTTTGAGACGCAGTTTCACTCTTATTGCCCAGGCTAGAAAGCAATGGCATGATCTCAGCTCACTGCAACATCCACCCCATGGTTTCAAGCGATTCTCCTGCCTCAGCCTCCTGAGTAGCCCCCGCCACCACACCTGGCTAATTTTGTATTTTTAGTAGAAACGAGGTTTCACCATGTTGGTCAAGCTGGTCTTGAACTCCTGACCTCAGGTAATCCGCCCGCTTCAGCCTCCCAAAGTATTGGGATTACAGATGTGAGCCACCATCTCTTTTTTATTAATCGCTTTGTTCTTTATTTTTTTTAAAACCTCTCTTTTTCTGCCTTCTCTGGTTCTAATTGATTTAATTAAGTAAATGATTCTATTTGCTATCTTTAGCATGTCAACTATACTTCCTTAAAAAAATTTATAGTAGTTGTCTTAAGGTTTACAATATAAATTCTAAATTAATCTACATCAACCTTCAAACAATACTATACTGTTTCACATTGAATGCAGGCTCTATTTATTTTTTTGAGACAAGGTCTCACTGTGTCATCCAGGCTGGAGTACAGCAGTGTGATCAAGCATAGCTCACTGCGGCCTCGAACTCTTGGGCTAATGCAATCTTCTCACCTCAACCTTTTAAGTAGCTGGGACTACAGGTGCATGCAATTATGCCTGGCTAATTTTTACATTTTTTGTGAAAAATGTGAAAAGTGAGATGGGATTTCACTTTGTTGCCCAGGCTGGTCTCAAATTCTTGGCCTGAAGTGATATTCCCAAAGTGCTGGGATTACAGGTTTGTGCCACTGCGCCCAGTCTAAATGCAGGTGTATTTTTTTTTTTTTTTTAAATAACAGAGTATTTCCAAGTCTTCTCTGCCATTTTTATGACTTTACTATTGTTCATGTCACTTATCCATGTGCTGTAATCACCCAGTACATTCTATTATTACTTTAGACGATTATCTTTTTGATCTATGGAGAATAAGAAAAATAAAATATTTTATTTTACCTTTATTCTCAGACACATTTCCTTTCTTCATATAAATTTCGATTGCTGACCTATGTCATTTTCTTTCTCTCTGAATAATTTCATTTAACATTTTTTGCTAATTAGATCTGCTGGAAATTATTTTCTCAGTTTTTGTTTAAGGAAGCCGTTATTTCTTCAATTTTGAAGGATAATTTCACTGGATATAGAATTCTAGGTTTTTTTTCCTTTAAACATTTGAAATATTTCACCCCACTCTTTTGTTTGCATGCTTTTTAAAATGAGAAGTCTGCAGTAATTCTTATCTTTGTTCCTCAAGCTGTTTTTTTCCCCTATGGCTTCTTTTAGAATATTCTCTTCATCTTTCATTTCTGCAATTTGAATATGATTTACCAGTTTTTTTTACATTTATTTTGCTTAGTGTTCTCTGTTCTTTTTGGATCTGTTGTTTGGTGTCTGTCATTAATTTTGGAAAATCCCTGGCCATTATCACTTCAAATGATTACTATCTCTTCTCCTATTATTCCAGTTACATACATCTTATACTTTTTGGAATTGTTCCACAGTTGCTGGATGTTCTATCCCTTGTGCTCTCTCTCTCTCTCTCTCTCTCTCTCTCCCCCCCTCTCTCACTTTGCTTTTCAGTTTGGGAAGTTTCTATTGACTTATCTTCTAGCCCACTGATTTTTTTCCTTGACTATGTCCAGGCTACTGATGAGCCCATCAAAGGCAGTCTTCATTTTTCCTTGATTTTCTTTTCACGTCTAGGATTTCTTATTAATTATTCCTCAGAGTTTCCATCTCTCTGTTTACCCATCTGTTCTTGCATATTGTTTACCTTCTTCATTACAGCCCTTATTTATTGCAGTTATTTTAAATTCTGTCTGATAATTCCAAGGTTGTGTCATATGAGTTTCATTCTGATGCTTACTTTACCTCTTCAGACTTTGTTTTAGCGTGCATTATAGGTTTGTTTTTTTTTTTTTTTTTGGTCAAAAGCCGGACGTAATATTTTGGGTAATAGGAACTGAGAAAATAGTCCTGAAGTATGAGTTTTGTGTTATTCTGGCTCAGACTTGGGCTGTGTTTCATCTTCACTGTAGTTGTAGGTGACAGAGCGTTCAGATTCCTCAGGTGTCCTTGTTATGGTCTCTGCATTTGTCTTTGGGCTTCTTTAAGAACTCCTTGGCTGAGCACTGTGGCTCACGCCTGTGATCTCAGCACTACGACACGTCAAGGGGGGAGAATTGTCTGAGCCTAGGAGTTCGAGACCAGCCTGGGCAACAGAGAGAGATCCCCATTTCTACAAAAAACTAAGACATAAAAAAATTTAAAACAACAAAAAAAGAACCCTTTCTCAAGTAGAGTCTGAGTCTTGCCATACTTCCAGCTGTCATTACTGTCGTTATACTGGAGCCTGTTGGTGTGGTGGTCAGGTATGGGGGAGGGGAAGAGTTCTATAATCATAGCATAAATCTCAGTCTTCCATGGGCTTGTGTCCCTGGGTGTGACCTTCACAAGTGATTTCTGTTCCTCCTACCCTTACACCCCTAATGAGACAAGAAAGCTAGATGGAGTTAGCTTGCTTACTGACTAGAGAAGACTTTCTCTAGTTAATGAGAAATGCCCTTTTTGCATGGGCCAGGGAGGGTGGAAAAGGCTCTAGAAAATACTTCTCTGGTGAGTTGGCCTTTATTAATGGAGAACGGCCTGAGGATGTTGAACAATGATTACTTTTCCCTTTGCCCTGAGAGGGCCAAAGAGGATCTTCCCTGGCTCTTCACGGTGAGAACCTGGTGGGGTTCCTGGTGTTAAAACCTATGAAAGTTGTGGGGTACCCTAGAGACTGTGGCTTTCAGGAGTTTCTTACTTACTCTTCTTACAACTCAGCCTCCAGCAAGTTGCCAGAAATCACCATTTAAATATTCCTATGATTTATGCCTCCAGCAGAAGCTATAAACTGCTCCAGGGAAGCCCATCTTGGCTGTCTCTGTATTCTTCCATCTCTGTCTACATTTTGAATTGTGGTTTAACCTATGCCCTTTGTTCTCTGATTAGTCTAAGAAAAGTCGTGGCTTTTCAATTTGTTCACCTTGTCCTTGTTGTACATATGGGAGTGATAACTTCCAAGCTCTTTGCATGTTGGAGCTGAAACCGGAAGCACCCCTGTGGCTTTCTGATGGCTGCTCTGTCCACTTTCCCACCAGTTGAAGGGGCTGGGTTGGTCTTGACATAAAATGTCTTGACCTTTGCAAAAGCACCTGAGTCTTGTGGAGAAAAATTTCCACTCTTTCCAGTTAAAAAGTCACTACTTCCGTATTGTGGCTGCACACCCTCCCTGCTGCTTTCATTTGATGTTGTCCAAAGTCCCTCCGGTTTTTCTTTTTATCAGACTAGATGTGGGCTCTACAGCAGATCTCTTAATGTAGTTGAAAGTGCCAAGCATGTGGGGGTGTGGGATGATTGGGGGTCTTTAGCCCCTTTCTAATCTTCATCAGCTTCCTTATCACCACCTACTGTCCCAGTCCTTGACAGGCAAAGGTTGTTTTATCAATCCCCTGCAACTGCAGCTTTAACCCTGTCCCCAACCTGATGTTCCTAATCACTGAGCTCTCCTGAGGTATGGCTAAGATTCTGTATTAAAGTGGCAGCCCCTTTATCCAGTAGACAGGTTTCCGGCCTCCTTTGTTATCTGGAACTTAGGAGCAAACTAGGAAGGGGGCAGGAATTCTGAGCAGCCTTAGGAGTATTTGCTAGAAAAGCCCAGTGCTCTTCCTTCTTTTCTGAGGGTTATTGAGTGGGCAGATTAAGGAGATTGTAGGGGTGGGGTGTGTTATAGCCTGGATGGCGTGAAGGGGGCCTCTGCTGGGAAGGGGATATTGGTAGCAATAGGAAGACTGATCAGATAAGTATTTTGAGAATCACCCAGGAGTGGTGGCTCATGCCTGTAATCCCAGCACTTTGGGAGGCCGCATAGGTGAATTGCCTGAGGTCAAGAGTTCAAGACCAGCGTGGCTAACATAGTGTACTAAAATACAAAAATTAGCCAGGCGTGGTGGCAGGTGCCTGTAATCTCAGCTACTCGGGATGCTGAGGCAGGAGGATCGCTTGAACCTGGGAGGCGGAGGTTGCAGTGAACCGGAATTGTGCCACCGCACTCCAGCCTGGGCGATAGAGTGACCCTCTGTTTCTTTTTTTTCCTGAGATGGAGTCTTGCTCTGTTGCCCAGGCTGAAGTGCAGTGGCGTGATCTTGGCTCACTGCAACCTCTGCCACCTGGGTTCAAGTGATTCTCCTGCCTCAGCCTCCTGAGTAGCTAGGATTACAGGCGTGTACCACCACACCTGGCTAAATTTTTTTTTTTTTTTTGAGAATAATGGAAGCCAGTTTACTTGGTGTTGGAAAAGGAGTTACAAATATGGAAAGAAATGAGAACTCTGTGGTATTGGATTGCAGTTGGAGGTGTTGGTGTGAACTCTTTTTTCTCTATGTAGATATATATGAAAATGCAAATAGATGTAAATGTGTCAACAAATACGTATATATGTGTGTGTGTATGTAAGTATGTAAATGCGTATACAGTTGGCCTTGGAACAGTGCTGGGGCTAGGGTTGCCAACCCCCGTGCAGTCAAAAGTCCTCACATACAACTTTTGATCCCTAAAAATTTAACTACTAATAACTTACTGTTAACTAGAAGCCTTACTGATAAAACAGTTGGTTAACACATTTTTGTGTGCTATGTGTATTATATACTGTGTTCTTACAGTAAAGAAAGTAGAGAAAAGGTTAAGAAAATTATAATGAAGAGAAAATATATTTACTATTCATTAAGTGGAAGGGATCATCATAAAGGTCTTCATCCTCATCATCATCTTCATGTTGAGTAGTCTGAAGAGGAGGAGGGGTTGGCCTTGCTGTCTTGGGGTGGCAGAGGCAGAAGACACTCCACATATTAGTGGACCCATGCAGTTCAAACTCGTGTTGTTCAAGGGTCAGCTGTACACACATATACATGTACAGACGTATATTTCCTGGCTCTGTACACTGAGGGGACCTGGAGGCACCCCATTAGCAATGAGCACACCTGGCTTCCCCGTACTGGCTTTTAAATACCATTAGTCACTAAAGAAACCAGAGTTTCTTGGAGAAATGGTGGCTGATTCCAGGGCCAGAGTAGTGAAAGTACAAGATGAAGTTGGAATATTTTGTTGTCCCGGGAAATATGAAGAACGATGGGGACACATCCGAAGGACACAAAAGCCTGCTTGAAGGGGTTCCCACTGGCCAAACCTGGGACAATCAGAGCATCAAAATATATGATAGTAATAGATTATAACCCATTGAAAAAAGGAGGAAAACATGAGGCCATACTGATATAAGTAAGAGAATAATGAAATATTTGGTGAGGAGCAGGAAATTTGCATGGCTTCAGAATACTTCTCCACAGAATACTCGTTAATTACAAAGTAAAAAGGAATAATTTTATAGTGCAGGAGCCTGGCAGCCCCAATTTGAGTCAAGTGATGAAAGCGAACATTACCAAGAATGGGACAAGTAGAGGTCATCTGCCACCTGATAAGATGTGGTGAAAAGAACACAGCATCACTTCTGTGATTCTTGCCAAAAATATATAACCTGAATCTAATAATGACCAGGCCTCAGACAAACCCTGACTTTGGGACATGCTACAAGAAAAACTGGCCTATAAAGCTTCAAAAGTGTCAAGGTCATGAAAGTCAGTGAAAGACTTCTCCAGACCCACGTAGTCCAAAGAGACTTCACAACTGAATGTGATTCTGAACTGGATCCATTGCAGCAAAAGGGCATTATTGGGACATTTGGCAACATTTGAATGGGTCTTATGATTAGATGGCAGGGCCATATCAATATTAATGTTCTGAATTTGATGGTTGTACTGTGGTTATATAGGAGGATACTGTGTTTGTACTAAATATATGACGGGGTGTTATGTAAGTAACTTGCCCCCAGTGATTCAGTTTTTCTTTACACTTGAGGTAATGTTAAACTGTATAAAAATAGACATAGTAATTGCTCAGGCAGCTGTGGCCCTTATTCAGGGCCTATTAGTTAAGGGTAATGTGTGAAGTAAATTGAAGACCTAATCTTCTCAGCCATCTTAGCCATCTAGATTCCCAGGCAATCAAGGATCAAGATGCCCTTTTTTTTTTTTTTGAAACTGAGGTCCTGCTCTGTCTCCCAGGGTAGGGCACAGTGGCATCATCACTGCTCACTGCAGCCTCGAACTCCGAAACTGAAGCCATCCTCCCGCCTCAGCCTCCTGAGTAGCTGGGAATACAGGCACTCGCCACCATGCCCAGCTAATTCTTTAATTTTCTGTAGAGATGAGATCTCACTGTATTGCCCAGCCTGGTCTCAAACTCCTAGGCTGAAGCGATCATCTGCCTCAGACTCTCAAAGTGCTGGGATTACAGGCATGAGCTACCATACCCAGCTTGGGATGCCTTTTTTGTTTGTTTTGTTGTTGTTGTTGTTGTTGTTTTACCTGCCATTGATTTCTGATGCCACTCATTACAGGAAAATGCAAATCCTGTGCTCCCATTTTGTGCTTTATGGTCTGTAAAAGACTTTGATAGGTTTTCTTTTCTTTTCTTTTTCTTTTTCTGAGATGGAGTTTCGCTCTTGTTGCCCAGGCTGGAGTGCAATGGTGCAATCTCAGCTTGTTGCAGCCTCCACCTCCTGGGATCAAACGATTCTCTTGCCTCGGCCTCACAGGTGCCTGCCACCACGCCCAGCTAATTTTTTGTAATTTTAGTAGAGATGGGGTTTCACCATGTTGGCCAGGCTGGTGTCTCGAACTCCTGACCTCAAGTGATCCTCCCGCCTTGGCCTCCCAAAGTGCTGGGATTACAGGCATGAGCCACCCCTCCCGGCCGGTTTTCTTATTTACATCTCACAGTACCCTGGAGCAGGCAGGGATTATTCTACCATATTGGAGAGGAGGATAATGATGATAAAATAATAATAATGGGTGACATAGAGTACTTTTTATGGGCTTGCAATAGTTTAAGCACTTTGAATCTTGGATACTTTAACTCATTTAATTATCCCAATTACCCTATGAAGTAGGTAGACTGTGCTTATTTTATTTCACCAACAAGGAATCCAGGGCACAGACAAGTTAAGTGATTTGCCTAAGGCCCCACAGATGGAAAGTGGTGGAGCCAGGGTTTGCATCAGGCAGTCTTGAGTCCAGAGCCCCTGCTTATTTATGTACTAGGACTTAGCGCCTTAGCTAGGCTGGGTGACTGGTTCAGGGCCCTTCGTTCACCTCTTCATTGATTCAGCAAATGAGTACTGAGTGCCTGTCGGGGCAGGTCCTGCTGCAGATGCAGACAGAGCCCTTGGCTCCATGGAGCTCAGGCTTTGTGAGGTGAGTCGAAGAACTGGATGTGAAACTGTCTCTGCCACCCCAGCATGGAGTCCAGACAGCGACCACATGCCTCACACGCATGAGGAGCTGGCCAGCCCCGTGCTCACAGGTGCACTTTCTTCTCTTTTCTTTTGAAGGTCGCCTGGTCGGCGCTCTGGATGCAGTGTTGGATTCCAATGCACGGGTTGCTCCATTTCGAATTCTGCTTCAAGTTCCCGGCTCCCAGGTTTATTCTCCCATAGCATGTGGTGAGTTACTGAATGGATCAGACGTTTACTGGGCCATAGCCACTGGTGAGTTTTGTTCCAGTTGGAATGTTCCAAACCTTAAGGTGTAAGCATGCTGAGTATCTGCATGTTGGTGAAGCTTGAAGGTAACCCCTTTGGATAACTCCCTCATCTGCTTTCAGGAACTTAACTCCCCTCCCCTCCACTCCCCTTCCTTCCCCTTCCCTCTCCTTCCCTCCTGTCCCCTGCCCTCCTCTTCCTTCCTCTCCCCTTCTTCTCCTCCCCTCTCCTTTCCGCCCCTCCCTCTCAACCCTTGCTTTCCCCTCCCATCTTTTTTTTTTTTTTTTTTTTTTTTAAACCATCGAAAGCACATAAAGGCTGTAATCTTGGGCAGCATAGCTTGGGCATGCCAGGCTTTCGATTGGTGTGTTTCATGGTGCTCGTATATTGTTGATAACGAATCGAGCCATTTTCTTCTTAATCTTGTTTCTGACTTAACAAATGTGCTCCTGGATGCATACACATAATGGTGTGGGCAGATTCTGAGGGCTGTGTCTGACTCAGGGCAGTCTTCTCCTATTGTGATGGTGTGGGCAGATTCTGAGAGCTGTTTCTGACCTAGGGCAGTCTTGACCTCTTGTTCCACCTTTGCACTGAGAGAATGAGTCACTGGACAGCTGGGCGCTGAGAGAAGGTGGAAACCACCTGCTCATTTTCTCCCTCTGGGGTTTCTGTTCCTATCACAGGCATTACCTGGTGCTCTGTCTAACTACTCAGGTTCCTCTTGGGCCAGGAGTCATCACTTCTTGAGAAGACCCTTTTATTAAAAAACAAAACCAAAACATCTTTTTTTTTTTTTAAACACAAGTAATAAATGCTCATCTTCCAGAAATGAAAAAGTGGATAAGAAAGAAGGAAAAAATAATCACCTGCAACCCTTTATCCACAGCTAATCTTCTTTCTGCATATATACATGGTGGTTTTTTAGTTTTCTGTCTTCTCATAGCACCTTATTAGTTAACTTAAACTTTCAAAATCACCTCTACATGTTCTACGTTTAAATTAAAAAAAATTAAATTAAATTTTATTTTATTGAGATGGAGTCTCACTATGTGGGCCAGGGTGGTGGTCTTGAACTCCTGGCCTTCAGTGATCAGCCTGCCTTGGCCTTCCAGAGTTGCTGGGATTACAGGCGTGAGCCACCATGCCTGGCCAACATTGGAATTCTTTTCCCTCGAAAATACAAGAAAATGTGAAGTGAATTCACATTCATATCCCATGGATCCAATACTAATCACTGTTAACATCTTGGCATGTTTTTTTTTTTTTTTCAGTTTGTTTTGTTTTATAATTAAGACAGATCATTCTGTATTTGCATAAAATGATAAAGATGATGCATGCTCAGTAGAAAGAAATCGATCAGGCTGGGAATGGTGGCTCATGCCTGTAATCACAGCACTTTGGGAGGCTGAGGAGGGAGGATCACTGGAAGCCAGGAGTTCAAGGCCAGCCTGGGTGACAAAGTGAGACATGCATCTCTGCAAAAAATTTAAAAATTAGCTGGGCGTGCTGGTGTGTACCTGTAGTCTCAATTACTAGGATGGCTGAGGATCACTTGAACCCGAGTTCGAGGCTGCAGTGAGCTATGATGGTGCCACTGCCCTCCAGCCTGGGTGATAGAGGGAGAGCCCGTTTCTTAAAAAAGAGAGACTGGGTGTGGTGGCTCACGCCTGTAATCCCAACACTTTGGGAGGCCCAGGCGGGTGGATCATGAGGTCAGGAGTTCAAGACCAGCCTGGCCAAGATGGTGAAACCCCGTCTCTACTAAAAATACACAAATTAGCCGGGCATGTTGGCGGGTGCCTATAATCCCAGCTACTCAGGAGGCTGAGGCAGGAGAATTGCAGTGAGGAGGAGGTTGTAGTGAGCCGAGATTATGCCACTGCACTCCAGCCTGGGCGACAGAGTGAGACTCTGTCTCAAAAGAAAAAAAAAAAAACAGAGAGAGAGTGTGTGTCAAATAAATCAGCTAACTGAAAAATACAAAGAAGGTATCTATCTCCCCAAATCCCAGCCACCCAAGGTAACCTCTAGTTTCATGAGGTGAGCATCAGCCCAGATAACTTTCTAAGACAATTAGACACACAGGGATAGTTGAGAAGATGGACAGAAGGACTTTTATAAAAATGCAACTTGTATGTCAGTTGATTTCAATAAAAGGAAATAAACTGAAATGAAACCAAAGAAATGTTAAACTTCAAATAAATGTTTCTTTAGTACAAAAGAGATTATTTTCTAAAAGGTTCAAGTAAGGTTAAGGGAAGAGATTTTTGAAAGCATTAAAAGGTTAGAATTGTGGCTTTTGAAAAACAATGTTTGAAGTCTGATAGTGTTCACTGGCTCCCCACCCTCTGAGTCAAGGGTGCCAGCATTCTTATTCTCCTCCCTGCTTTCCCAATCTCTCATTTAAAAAAGTTTTATTATTAGTTTTACATTGCACTTTCCATTCTGTCATGTAACCTTACTTTATTGTTTAGCTCAGTTCTCACTTATACATTGATTTAATGCTTTTACTCAGGTATAGATTTCCCAATCTGGAATTTTTTTTTTTTTTTTTTGAGGCAGAGTCTTGCTTTTGTTGCCCAGGCTGGAGTGCAATGCTATAATCTCAGCTCACTGCAACCTCCACCTCCTGGGTTCAAGTGATTCTCCTGCCTCAGCTTCCCAAGTAGCTGGGATTACAAGCATGCGTCACCACGCTCAGCAAATATTTTGTATTTTTAGTAGAGACAGGGTTTTTTTTTAACCTATTGGTCAGGCTGGTCTCAAACTCCTGACCTCAGGTGATCTGCCTGCCTTGGCCACCCAGAGTGCTGAGATTACAGGTGTGAGCCACTGCATCCGGCCCCAGTCCAGAATATTTTCTCTCTTATTTGGCTGGACTCCTGTTTTCTTCCCTCAATAATGTCAGTGTCCTATTTTCTGAATGTTTTTCCCATTTGCCAGTGTTTGCCCTTGTTTCCGGACTTGAGTGACACCTTGGCTGGGTGATAGTTTGAGGCTATGCTCTAGAGCAAGCTTGTCCAACCTGCGGCCTGCTGGTTGCATGCAGCCTAGGAGGGCTTTGAATGCAGCCCAATACAAATTAGTAAACTTTCTTAAAACATGATGAAATTCAGCCGGGCATGGTGGCTCACTCCTGTAATCCCAGCACCTTGGGAGGCTGAGGTGGGCGGATCACCTGAGGTCAGGAGTTCAAGACCAACTTGGCCAACATGGGGAAACCCCGTCTCTATTAAAAGTACAGAAATTAGCCAGGAGTGGTTGTGGGCGCCTGTAATCTCAGCTACTCAGGAAGCTGAGGCAGGAGAATCGCTTGAGCCCAGGAGGGAGGTTATAGTGAGCCGAGATCATGCCATTACACTCCAGCCTGGACGATAGAGTCAGACTCCATGTCAAGAAAAAAGAAAAAAAGAAATTTTTTTGTGATTTTTTTTTTTTTAAGCTTATCCGCTATTGTTAATGTTAGTGTATTTATATGTGGCCCAAAATAACTCTTCTTCTTCCAGTGTGGCCTAGGGAAGCCAAAAGATTGGACATCCCTGTCTAGAGGTTGGTGGCTGTTGTTCTAGGGCCTTCCTGTATTTGATAGGCCAATAGGAGAAATCTCAGGCAGTACCGATTGTTTTTTTTTTCTTTGCATATAATGAGTTTTTTTGTGCACACAACTCTGTCTTTATCATTGAAGTTTAGTAACTTGATTAGCATCTGTAACTACTGTGAGCATAGTGTGTTACATTTTTTGGAACATGGTACACTTGCAGTGTGCAGATTGGTTTCTTTAATCACTTTAGGAAATTTTCTTGCATCATTCTGTGTATGTATTGTATTTTTTGATGCATTTTACATTTCATTTAACTTTTCCACTTCAAGGATACTTTATGTTGGATAGCTGTTATCTGCTTTTCATTTCTGTTTTTTGTTATCTTTTTCATCTATGTTCTCCATTCAGCTCATAACTCTTTTGAGTTAATAATTTGGTTTGCAGCAGTATATTCTATACCTTGCTGCTTTTAACTTATCTACTAATTTTGTTGTCAAGTTTTTTTTTTTTTTTTTTTTGAGACAGAGTCTCGCTCTGTTGCACAGGCTAGAGTGCAGTGGTACAATCTCAGCTCACTGAAACCTCTGCCTCCCAGGTTCATGCCATTCTCCTGCCTCAGCCTCCCAAGTAGCTGGGACTACAGGCACCCGCCACCACGCCCAGCTAATTTTTTTGTATTTTTAGTAGAGACAAGGTTTCACCCTGTTAGCCAGGATGGTCTCGATCTCCTGACTTCATGATCCACCTGCCTCAGCCTCCCAAAGTGCTGGGATTACAGGCGTGAGCCACCGCGCCTGGCCTGTTGTCAAGTTGTTTTGACCCTCATTTCATTTTGTTAGGTTTCCAACATCCTTTTAATCTGTTATCCATTAGTTCATCTGTGAGCGCTTGTTTTATTGAACCCATGTTCTTCAGTTGTTTGGGAGCATGAAGCATTCGTGAGAATTTTCTTTTCTTCCTTGAGTGTTCCATTCTCTTCTAGCACAGAATCTCTTCTTTGGAACGTTGTGTTCTCATCCATTCATTTTCTTTTGCAGTCGAGTGTTTGCTTGTTTGCAGTGCTGTTTCTCCTTGTCCTGCTCATGCCTGGGCATTGTTATCCCAGATGTTATATTGGCACTAACGTAGTGTGACTTTAACTCGTGTTATGGGAACAGGGCAAGGAGGACTGGCATCTCGCTAGACGAGATGTGGGTGACAGAGTAGGATCCTCTTTTTCACATTTCTTGCAGATGTGGAGCTTTTGATATGAGTATTTTTTTTCTCCCCCCTAGGTTGGCTTCTGGGGAGTTGTCAGGGTGGGGAGTTGCCCACATTTCTGCTCTGTTCCTGAATCCATGCCCTTTGTAACCACAGCCATACCACGTTCTTAATGGCCACACAGCATTCAACTCTGTGGCTGTAGCTCAATTTACTCATCCAATCCTTTATTGGATACTTAATTGGCCCTGATTTTTTAATAGTTTAAAAGCGTTTAAACTGTTATAGTTTAATAGTGAATACCCTGGCTGGGCACGGTGGCTCACACCTGTAATCCCAGCACTTTGGGAGGCTGAGGTGGGCAGATCACGAGGTCAGGAGATCGCGACCATCCTGGCTAACATGGTGAAATCCCGTCTCTACTAAAAAAATACAAAAAAATTAGCTGGGCCTGGTGGCGGGCGCCTGTAGTCCCAGCTACTTGGGAGGCTGAGGCAGGAGAATGGTGTGAACCCAGGAGGCGGAGCTTGCAGTGAGCGGAGATCGAGCCACTGCACTCTAGCTTGGGTGACTGAGCGAGACTCTGTCTCAAAAAAAAAAAAAAAAAAAAAAAAAAAAATAGTGAATACCCATTCATGTCAACTTTTCAGGACACTTCACAATGCCTAAAGTCCATTTATTTGAAATGTTTGTTGCCTGCCATGTACCAGACACATGCTTGATGTCAGGGATTCTGCGCTGAGTGTGTGAGGGGCAGTCTCCCTGCACCTAGCTTTTCAGGACCTGGGGGAAGGCGGATAGCAACATGAATAACAGGTGCAGGTGGGCAGAGGGCTAGGGAGGCCTGAGAGAAAAGCACCCTTGCAGAGCACATCCTGAGGAATGGCTGCATGGAAGGGATGTGTGTTTCTTTTTTTTGAGACAGAGTCTCACTTTGTTGCCCAGGCTAGGGTGCGGTCATGCGATCTCGGCTTACTGCAACCTCCACCTCCTGGGTTCAAGCAGTTCTCCTGCCTCAGCCTCCTGAATAGCTGGGATTACACGTGCACGCACCACTGTGCCTGGCAAATTTTTTGATTTTTAGTGGAGACGGGTTTTCACCATTTTGGCCAGGCTGGCCTTGAACCTCTGACCTCAGGTGATCCTCCCACCTTTGCCTCCCAAAGTGCTGGGATTACAGGCATGAGCCACTGCACCCGGTGGGATGTGTGTTCCTAATGCATTTTATGTTTATTGCCAAATTGCCTGCCATGACGTTTGTGCCAGCTTCCCTGGGTCCTCCCCTTCCAGCAGTGCAGGAGTCCTGAGCAGGTTAACTCCTAGACCCTCTTTCTGTTGAGCCGAGATGAGCTTCCTTTAGTTCCCACTGGGCGCAATTTCTGCCTCAGGCCTGACCCGGGCCAGTTCTGTAGATGCATCACTTTCTGTTGCCTTCTTGCCCACAGAACATCCCTTGAGTAAGAATTTGTTCTTTCAGTGCACTTTTCTTGGGTTAAGGAAGAGAGAATTGTTGAGTGTATTTCTGTCATGGACCCGGGGTATCAATTTAGAACCTTAGGCCTCTTCTGGGAGTGCCTTGGGCATCTTGCACTGTGTTATTGACTCACCGTAGTTAATATTTTATAGTGTCTTGAGCATTGAGCAAAGGCCCCTGCCCAGGGCTTCAAGTCTCAGATAAAGCCCAAACAAGAAGTGTAGGAAGGGCCTGGGCAGCCCCAGGACAAGGTGGGAACAGGAAGAGTGGCCTGCACAAATGATTTATATCTTCACTTGAGTTTGGCTGCTTGCACAGCAGGATGGGGAGACGTAGGAGGGCCTTTGAGGATAAGTTTTTATCCTTTTTTTCTAAGTAGAGATAGGTAGATAACTTCATGGGTGAACTACATTATTATTTGGCAGAAGATATCTATGGCTGACTGTGGTTGGAAGGAGAAATGAATTGCTATTATTTTTAACTTAACATGGACCAGAGAATCCCAAGGCTTTATAAAGATTACTGGCTTCAGTGGGTGGAGACATCCTAGGAGAGAGTGGTTGTGAGTTGTTTGTGAGGTTGTGGGCGGTGTGATTTGGGTGAGAGCTGAGATGTCACCTCCCCTGACTCCCTGTCACCTGCGTCCTCCATCCCAGCACTCACTTGTCACCAACTCTCCTTTGACTTGATTTTTGTCTGCCTTTTACTTCATGGAAGTAAAAGTTCTCTGAGAGTCATACTTGTGACCTTCTGATGCCTAGGACAGAGCTTGACGTGTCATCAATGCTCAGTAAACCATGAGTGGGTGAATAAGTGGGGAAGTATGGGAGAGAAGGAGAGGAGTCTCAGCAGTTAAGACGTCCATATATAAAGAGAGTGAAGGTAAGGCACACAGTTACAGATGAGACTCCTTGGGCACTTTCTGCCGAGCCAGGCCGGGGATATTCCAGGCAAGGCATGGACCTGCTCACCACCAACATGCAACGGAAGAACTTGAAAAACAGGGATGTTTCTTAATTTCTTTAAAAAACAAATGCTTGTATTGTTGTAAAATATATATAACATAAATATATATAAAATAAAATTAAATATATATAACATAAAATTGACCATCTTAACCATTTTTAAGTGTACAGGTTGGTGGCATGAAGTACATTCGCAGTATGGTGCAACCATCACCACCATCCATCTCCAGAACTTTTTTCATCTTCCCAAACTGAAACTCTACCTGTTAAACACTCACTCCTCACTTTCCTTTCCCCAAGTCCCAGGCAGCCCAGATGGGATCCACGTTCTGCCTCTAGGAATTTGCCTACTCGGGCACCTCGTGTTAGTGGGCTCGAGCAGTGTTGGTCCTTTGGTGACCGCTCATTACAGTCAGCATCCTATTTTCAACGGTCCTGCATGTTGCAGTGGGTGTCAGAAAGTCCTCCGTTTTTACAGCTGAATGATATTCCATTGTAAGTCGGCTTGCTTTTTGAAATCGTATCTCTAAATGATTGGGCATAAGTAGAAACAAGGACGTGGTGTGTGGAACCAGGAGAGCAAAATCCTAGGAGCTAATTCTTAGTCAAGTCATGGGGAGCAGGAATGCTGGGAGGGCCAGGGTGCCCAGCCTGCAGGAGGGCTGGTTTTTGGCTGAATTGATGCCTATCTTGTGCAGAGCCCTCTGGGTCTCTGGATGAACAAGGAGACTTCATTGCCATTTCTATGTGTCTGATGGTCTTAGTCATGACTCTGTCCTGTGCTTGGAAAGTCCAGGCTGTTGTAGGCTGAGAGTTACCTGTCATGTTCCTATGTGAGATGTCGATGTCTCGTGTTCTTTTTGGTAGGTAATTCTCAAGGTTACCAACTGCATTATTCACACATATATTTTATTCTTTTTTGTTTTTTGAGACGGAGTCTCACTCTGTTGTCCAGACTAGAGTGCAATGGCGTGATACTTGTTCACTGCAACCTCCGCCTCCCAGGCTCGAGCGATTCTCTTGCCTCAGCCTCCTGAGTAGCTGGGATTACCGGCGCCTGCCACCACGCGCTAATTTTTGTATTTTTAGTAGAGACAGAGTTTCATCATGTTGGTCAGGCTGGTCTTGAACTTCTGACCTCAAATGATCCACCTGCCCCAGCCTCCCAAAGTGCTGGGATTGCAGGCATGAGCCACCACACCTAGGTACACATTTTATTTTTTACCATGGCCCTGTGCATTGAGTGCATTGTTCTTGCCCAGTTTTCAGGAAGCAGAAAGAAAATACAGGCAAGAACTGCAGGACTTTGAATTATCTGCCTAGATCATTCTAAGAATTGAATTGATTATGAAATAATTGGACTCCTTTTCCTGTAGATTAATTGAGGCATGAGGTGGACTGTCTCTGGTTACTGGAAGAGGACTTCCTGATTGCCTTACTTTGAGGCAGCCAGGGTGGGGGTCCTCCTGAGAGCATGGGGAGGGTCCCAGGGGGCCCACTTCAGGGTTGCCTTTCATGAAAAACTTGTCAAACCTTTGTACAGATGGCCTTTTAATAACACTTACTGCTTTGCAGATCCAAGTTTGGACTCTGGGCTGTTCCAGTAGTTTGTTGGCTCTGTTTATGGTAGCTTAAGTGCAAGGTTTTTATGTAGCCAGTAAGGTCTGTCCCATGGTCTTGAGTGAAATGGGGAGCAGGGAAACAGAAAGAAAGGAAAGTGCCACGTTGTAGCAGGGGAGGGTCAGGAGACCACCTTACCTGGGCATTGTGGGGTGCAGGGGTGCCAACAGAGCAGGAGCTTACCTGGTGGGCAGGGACACTGCCACGTCTTGGGAGGGAGTATGTGTGTAATTTGAAAAAGCTTACTTAATAGTTTAAATTTGGAAAATAGAAAAAACATCCTTTTGAAATGTTAAAGATTGTTAAAGAAATTTGTGATATTTTCATAAATCAAAATGTGGCATATGTTTTAAAAAATTGAGAATAGCTGGACACAGTGGCTTGCTCCCATAATCCCAGTACTTTGGGAGGCTGAGGTGGGAGGGTTGCTTCAGGATGGGAATTCAAGACCAGCCTGGGCAACATAGCCAGACCCCATCTCTACAACAAAATTTAAAAAATTAGCTGGGCCTGGTAGTGCTCCTGTGGTGCCAGCTGCTCAGGAGGCTGAGGTGGGATGGGACCTGGAAAGTTGAGACTGCAGTGAACTGGGATCGTGCTACTGTACTCCAGCACTCCAGCCTGGGCAACAGAGCAAGACCCTGTCTCCAAAAAAAAAAAAAAAAAAAAAAATTTAGAATACAAGAGTTGGGCTTTCCAGTTTAAACAATCCTTCCCTTTCCCATACTTTCTTTATTTGTTCCTCTCAATATTGTATTGGGAAGTGTGACGCTTTGGCTCTGGAGAGGGAAGGAGCAAGCCACAGGGAGCTGAGGGACTTGCCAGGGCTGCTTCAGGCATCGGTAACACTGCGGGTGTATCAGGTGCTGGCCCTGACAGAATGTTCTTTCAGAGCATTCTTTCTGACGCACATTCTCTTATCCCTGCCCTTGACCACGGCTGGCATCTTGGTTTTCTTGCAGTCTGCATCACTGTTTGCTTTGTCTTTGGAGAGAGAATTTTATTGAGGGAGGAAATGTTCCAGGGTGGATCAGATTAGCATCTCTGTGAACTTTGTACCAGGGTAGCAAAGGAAGTGCCAACCCCATCTTATTTCAAGAACAGAACACCCTGGGTGCTTCAAGGAAAGTCTGGGAAGCAACCCAGTGGGAGGGAAGACAGTGCTTTTCTCTGGGTCCCCACACTGAGGTCAGGCGGTGCGAGTTGTCACACTTGTTTTCGGTCACGCTCGGGGTGCTGCGGTTCATGTTTCTTTTCTATTATGGAGTTATGGTCACCAGGCTCTTACTGTTTTAAATAAAGTCATTTTGCTTATGCTCAAATAATTACACTCATCCAAGGCATTCTTCCCTTAGGGTTGTTGTTTATAGTTATTTGAAAAGCAGGGACATACTGAGTCTAACTTGTAGATCTAGTAAATGCTGATATCAAAAGTGACGTTAAAAACTATTTTTAAGACTGGACCTGGTTGGGGCTGGTCGCGGTGGCTCACACCTGTAATCCCAGCACTTTGGGAGGCCTAGGCAGGCGGATCACGAGGTCATGAGATCGAGACCATCCTAGCTAACACGGTGAAACCCCGTCTCTACTAAAAATACAAAAAAATTAGCCAGCCGTGGTGGTGGGCACCTGTAGTCCCAGCTACTCTGGAGGCTGAGGCAGGAGAATGGCGTGAACCGGGGAGGCGGAGCTTGCAGTGAGCCGAGATCGCACCACTGCACTCTAGCCTGGGCAACAGAGCAAGACTCCGTCTCAAAAAAAAAAAAAAACCAGACTGGACCCAGTGACTCAAACGCCTTTAATTCCAGCACTTTGAGAGGCTGAGGTGGAAGGATCACTTGAGGCCAAGAGTTTCAGACCAGCTTGGGTGGCATAGCAAGACCCTGTTTCTACAGAAAAAAAAAAAAAAAATTAGCCAGGCGTGGTGGAGTGCACCTGTAGTCCTAACTACTCAAGAGGCTAAGGCGGGAGGATTGCTCGAGCCTGGGAGTTCAAGGCTGCGATGAGCTATGATGGCACTCCAGCCTGAGTGACAGATGAAACCGTGTCTTTAAATAAATACATGAATAAAACCCTCCAAAACAAAAAACCAATTTTTAAGCCTGGAATCAGACTTTTCTCTAGTGTCTTATAGGTTACAGAACCGGTTGGTAACTTCTGCATAGAGTGAGACTTGATTAACAAGGAAACCGTCTGGAGAGGATCTTAGCAGGTGTCTAGTTTAATCCCTTTCATTTTTAGTAGATGAAGAGACATTGACTGGGGCTGTGGGTTTCAAAAGGAGATGACTGGCAAATGACTTTTTATTAAATTATTCCTTAATGATAAAAAAATAACACTGGGAATGAGCACCGAGGCACCATGACTCTGTGCTGCCTGGAGCCCTCCTTCTTGGCCAGTTTTGCTGGTCTGACCCCAGTGGGTGTGTCTGCCTGCCTACTCTAGTCTCTCCCATTCCGTGAGGTCCCCGGGGGCCCACTTCAGGGTTGCCTTTCACTGACTTCTGTGACATATGCTAGAGCCTTGTATATCTGAATTGCCTGGGGCTGGTAGTGATCCTGATCAAAAAAATAATAAGGAAATTCAGGGAGTAAGCACTTCTGCCCGTTTTCTTGCCCTGCATTTTCACTTCTGATTATATTTTCCTCACAGGTAGGAGTTAGTTATCCATATTTGTTCCTTTTTTTTTTTTTTTTTTTTTTGCTAAGAAAGGTTTTTCTTTTCTTTCCTTTTTTTTTTTTTTGTTATGAAGATTTTCAAACATGTCCCAAAGTAGGGAGGAGAGTGTAAAGAAACCTGCAGAAACCTCATTGTGTACATGCATGAGGATTGAAGTTTTGCCCTTCTTCAGTTATTTCTTCCTCTCTAAGCCCTTCCCCTACCCCAAAGCATTTTAAAGCAAATTCTAGAAATTATAATATTTCACTCCTATGTATTTTAGGGAAACATCTCTGAAAAATATGGCCAGTCTTATCACTGTAATGCCCTCACTAAACTGATAAAGTTAACTTTGATTCCTTGGTGTCCCTGGACTCAGTCCATTCTTAGGCTTCCTGCTTGCTTCAGGAATCTTCATAGATCTGGGTTTTAATCCATAGCTAACTAGAACCGCACACCCATTTGGTTGTGTTTCTAAAGTCTCTTTGAGTCAAGAAAACTGTGACTGTCCAATGTGTTCATTTTGCCCACTGCCCATTTAGAGCCAATTTCTCAAGACAGGAATTGCAGTAGAGAAAGAGTTTAATATGTACAGAGCTGTCTGAACGGAAGACTGGAGTTGTATTACTCAAATCAGTCTCCTTGAAAATTCGGAGGCTAGGGTTTTTCAAGGATAGTGTGGTGGGCCAGGGAATGGAAGCTGCTCGTTGGTTGGGGATACAATCTTAGCAGTGTGGGAAATGGTCTTTGTGTGTGCCGAGCCCACTTCTGCAGGGGATGACCGGGCCAGTTGGTGGGTCCGGGTGGAGCCATCTGTGATCAGAAATGCAAAAATCTGAACAGACATCTCAAAAGGCCAATTTTAGGTTCTGTAAGAGTGATGTTATCTGCAGGAGTAATTGGGGAAGTTGCCAATCTTGTGACCTCCAGGAATAAAGGCTGGTAATTGTTTAAGTCTACACCTTAGCAGAATTCAAGCTCCCCTCATCCTCCTAATCTGGTGGTCTTTCATTAGCTTTACAAGGGTGCTTTAGTTTTGGGGAAGGGCTATTATCATTTGATATGGTTTGGATCTGTGTTCCTAACCAAATCTCAAATTGAAATGTAATCTCCAGCGTTGGAGATGGGGCCTGGTGGGAGGTGATTGGATCATGGAGTGGATTTCTCTTGAATGGCTTAGCACCATCCCCTTGGTACTGTCCTCAGGATAGATAGTGAATTCTTACGAGATCTCGTTGTTTAAAAGTATGTAGCACCGGCCAGGCGCGGTGGCTCAAGCCTGTAATCCTAGCACTTTTGGAGGCTGAGGCGGGTGGATCACGAGGTCAGGAGATTGAGACCATCCTGGCTAACACAGTGAGACCCCGTGTCTATTAAAAATACAAAAAATTACCCGGGCGTGGTGTTGGGTACCTGTAGTCCCAGCTACCCGGGAGGCTGAGGCAGGAGAATGGCGTGAACCTGGGAGGCAGAGGTTGCAAGTGAGCCGAGATCGCGCCACTGCACTCCAGCCTGGGCGACAGAGCGAGACTCCGTCTCAAAAATAAAAAATAAATAAAAAAATAAAAAGTATGTAGCACCTCCCCCCTCTCTCTTGCTCCTGCTCCCACCATGTGAGATGTACCCCTTTGCCTTCCAGCATGATTGGAAGCTTCCTGAGGCTCCCCAGAAGCAGAAGTTGCCATGCTTCTGCAGAACCGTGAGTCTCGGGTATTTCTTTATAGCAATGTGGGAACAGATTAATACATCATTTATACCATCACCTAAATGTCTTCCAAAGTTAGGTTGGCCCAAGCCCAGGAATGACTAAGGGCAGTTTGAAGGTTAAAGGCAAGATAAGGATTGGTTAGAGCAGATCTCTTTCATAATTTCTCAGTTATAATTTTTGCAAAGGCAGTTTCACAGTTTCAGCCCTCTTCATCCCCATCCCTCTTTTCATGCCACTGACTTGTTGAAGAAGTTGGGCCAATTTTTATGTGGAATATCCCACCGGCTGCACAGTCTGTTTTCTCCCTCAGGGCATCATTTAACTTAGTGCACTTTTCTTCATGTTTCCTGGAAACTGGAAGTTACTAATAAAGGTTTAATTGAATGTAGATTCAGCTGTTTTTAGGAAGAATACTCGATAGGCTGCACCATGTATTTTATTTTGCATTCTCTCAGGAGGCACGTATCATCTGGATGTCTCACTCCTGTTGATGCTAAGATTAGTTCACGAGTTCAGGTGACAGCTTCCATTGCATTCTCCCCCATCAAGCTTTCGTCAAAGGCTTTTTCCGTTATGATCATTGCCTGAATTCACTTTTTCTCTATGGATCATGAAATGGTGGCTTTCTAATTTGATCATTCCTTTTACAACTGTCAGCTTGAGTTATCTGTAAAGAAGAACTTTGTCTCTTCAACTAGTGCTATTTGGTCACCCTGAGACATAATATATTTAGAAAACATGGGGTAAAATGCCTCCTTTTGCTCTGTAGTTGCCTACTGTTAATGTAAAGAGTTGGTGCCCTGGTCATCTGCAGTGATGACAAGTGAATTATTATTCTTCTGTTTTAGCTTCCTTTTCTTTTTCTCTCTCCCTTCTCCCCTTTTTAGCATCATTTTAAAGTTAAGAATCCCTGCTCCTAGCATTTCATTATGAAAATTTTCAAACATACAGAAACATTGAAAGAATTATACAGTGAACACTACAAGCCAGGAGTTTAAAAATAAATTCACTGTGTTTCAATTAATTGCTGGATTTTTTTGGTATGTAGATTGAACCATCTTCTGCCCATTAGAACCCATTTGTAGTCCGTTTTATACTGCTATAAAGAACTGCTTGAGACTGGACAATTTATAAACGAAAGAGGTTTAATTGACTCACAGTTCAGCATGGCTGGGGAGGCCTCAGGAAACTTACAATCATGGTAGAAGATGCAAAGGAGAAGCAAGGCACTTTCTTCACAAGGCAGCAGGAAGGAGAAGTGCTGAGCAACGAGGGAAGAGCCCCTTATAAGACCACTTTGTTAGAACTCACCATCATGAGAACAGCATGTGGGAAACTGCCCCCATGATTCAGTTACCTCCACCTGGACTCTCCCTTGTCACATGGGAATTATGGGAATTACAATTCAAGATGAGATTTGGGTGGGGACACAAAGTCTAACTATATCACCCTTCCTGTGACTTCTATGACTTTTTTTTTTTTTTTTTTTTTTTTGAGATGGAGTCTCACTCTGTCACCTAGGCTGGAGTGCAGTGGCGCAATCTTGGCTCACTGCAACCTCTGCCTCCCAGGTTCAAGCAATTCTTGTGCCTCAGCCTCCCCAGTAGCTAGGACTACAGGTGCGTGAAACCACGCCTGGCTAATTTTTTGTATTTTTAGTAGAGATGGGATTTCACCCTGTTGGCCAGGCTGGTCTCAAACTCCTGACCTCAGGTGATCTGCCCGCCTTGGCCTCCCAAAGTGCTGGGATTACCGGTGTGAGCCACTGAGCCCGGCCGACTTCTGTGACTAAACTGTAACATTTGTCTCAAGTGCTTCCTCGCTTTCTGGCCAACAAGCTGTGAAATGCTCATCTTGTAACTTTCCTACCTTTTATTTGGAATCAGTCATTCCTCAAGTAGCCATGGCTCCTTTTTAATGGGTATTTAACTGATATATGATGCATATTTAATGGTATTTAGGGACCACAGTTTAGGCTGTAGGGGTGCTCATTGTTACTGGGTTGTCATTGCCTCTAAGGCTTTTCAAGTAAGTGTGAACCTAAAAAGTGTGTGTGATGATAAAGAAAAGTAAATAATGAGTTCATACTGACTTTTCCAGTTCAACTGTAAAACTACATAGTTATAACTTAACTTTGATTTTATATTTCTTCTCTTATACTGAAAATCTTGATTTCTAACAATGTTCCCATAATTGTTTGTCTGTTTATCTAATATATGTACACATACACCATTTCTAAATAACGTCAATATTGCTGTTAAGAATAGTTGAATGAGATTTTAAGGTTTTGAAGCTCTATATGGTGTTAGAATACATTTAACTACAGGTGTACTTCCTTTTATTGTGTTTCACTTTATTGTACTTTGAAGATACTGCATGTTTTACAAATTGAAGGTTTATAGTAACCCTGAACTGAGCAAATCTGTTAGCACTATTTTTCCAACAGCGTTGGAATGTGTTCACTTTGTGTCTCTGTCACATTTTGGTAATATTTTCAGTAGTTCAGACTTTTTCATTATTATTTTGTCTGTTAATGGTGATCTGTTATCAGTGATCTTAGTTGTTACTGTTGTAATTGTTTTGGGGTGCCATGAACCATGTAAGACGATGAACTTAATTGATAAATGTTGTATGTGTTCTGACTGCTCCACCCACTGGGCCACCTTCTTCTTGGGCATCCCTATTTCCTGAGACACAAAAATACTGAAATTAGACTAATTAATAACTCTGCAATGGCCTCTTGTGCTCAAGTAAAAGAAAATGTCGCAGGTCTTTCACTTTATATCAAAAGCTAAAAATGATTAAGCTTAATGAGAAAGGCATATCAAAAATTGAGATAGGCTGAAAGCTAGGCCTCTTGGGCCAAACAGTTAAAGTTGTGAATGCAAAGGTAAAGTTCTTGAAAGAAATTAAAATTGCTACTCCAGTGAACACATGAATGATAAGAAAGCAAAACAGACTTATTGCTTCTATGGAGAAAGTTTTTGTGGTCTGTATAGAAGATCAAACAAGCCACAACATCTCTTTTAGCCAAAGCCTAATCCATGCAAGGCTCTCACTTTCTTAAATTCTGTGAAGGTTGAGAGATGTGAGGAAGCTGCAGAAGAAAAGTTTGAAACTAGCAGATGTTGGTTAATCAGGTTTGAGGAAAGCAGCCATCTCCATAACATAAAAGTACAAGGTGAAGCAGCAAGTACTGATGGAGAAGCTGCAGTGAGTTATAATATCCAGAAGGTCTAGCAGAGCTCATTGATGGAGGTGGCCACACTACACAACTGACTTTAAAACAGTGTAGATGGCCGAGTGTGGTGGCTCATGCCTGTAATCCTAGTGCTTTGGGAGGCCGAGGCGGGCAGATCACAAGGTCAGGAGATTGAGACCATCCTGGCTAACATGGTGAAACCCCATCTCCATTACAAATACAAAAAATTAGCCGGGTGTGGTGGCGGGCACCTGTAGTCCCAGCTACTCGGGAGGCTGAGCCAGGAGAATGGCATAAACCTGGGAGGCGGAGGTTTCAGTGAGCCGAGATTGCGCCACTGCACTCCAGCCTGGGCGACAGAGCGAGACTCCATCTCCAAATAAATAAATAAATAAATGAATAAAACAATGTAGATGAAAGAGCCTTCTGTTGGAAGAAGATGCCATTTAGGAATTTTATGGCTGGAGAGGAAAAGTTAGTGCCTGGCTTCAAAGCTTCTCTTGATAGGGGCTAACATGCCTGGTGACTTCAAGTTGAAGCCAGTGCTCATTAACCATTCTGAAAATCCTAGGGCCCTTAAGATCTATGGTAAATGTATTCTGCCTGTGCTTTATAAATGGAACAACAAAGCCTGCATGACAGCACATCTGTTTATAGCATAGTTTACTGAATATCTGAAGCCTACTGATATGATTTGGGTGTTTTGTCCCCTCCGAATCTCATGTTGAAATGTGACCTCCACCGTTGGAGGTGGGCCTAGTGGGAAGTGTTTGGGTCATGGGGGCAGATCCCTCTTGAATGGCTTAGTGCGTAGGTCCCCAACCCACGGGCCGCAGATTGATACCAATTTGGTACCAATTTGTGGCCTGTTAGGAATTGGGCCACACAAGAGAAGGTGAGCGGCAGGCAGGCGCACATTACTGCATGAGCTCCGCCTCCTGTCAGATCAGTGGTGGCATTAGACTCTCATAGTAGTGTGACCCCCTATTGTGAACTGTGCCTGCGAGGCATCTGGGTCAAGTGCTTCTTATGGGAATCTAACCAATGCCTGATGATGATCTGAGGTGGAACAGTCTCATCCCAAAACCATCCACCATGGTCCATAGAAAAATTGTCTCCCACAAAATTGGTCTCTGGTGCCAAAAAGTTTGGGGACTGCTGGCTTAGTGCCATCCCCTTGGTGATGAGTGAGTTCTCGCTCAGTTCACATGAGATTTGGTTGGTTAAGAGAGCCTGGGGCCTCTCCCTTCTCTCTCTTGTGCTCTCTCTCTCTCTCTCCTTCTCTCTCTCTCCCCCCTCTCCTTTTGACACACCTGCTCCCCCTTTGCCTTCTGCCATGATTGTAAGCTTCCTGAGGCCTCACCAGGAGCAGATGCTGGTGCAGTGTTTTCCGTGTAGCCTGCAGAACTGTGAGCCAATTAAACCTCTTTCCTTAATAAATTACCCAGCCTCAGGTATTCCTTTATAGCAATGCAAACAGACTAACATGCCTATTGTTGAGACCTAATGCTCAGAAAAAAAAGATTCCTTTCAAAGTATTACTGCTTATTGACAATGCACCTGGTTACCCAAGAGCTTGATGAAGATGTACAAGGAGATTAATGTTGCTCTCATGCCTGCTAATACAACATCCATTCTGCAGCCCATGGGTCAAGGAGTAATTTTGACTTTCAAGTCTTATTATTTAAGAAATACATGTCATACGGCTATAGTTGCATAGATAGTGATTCCTCTGATTCATCTGGGTAAAGTAAATTGAAAACGTTCTGGAAAGAATTCACCATTTTAGTTTTTGATTTTTTTTTTTTATTTGTAGTACCTTTATTTTAGGTCTTTAAAAACACTTTTAAATTTCACACAGCAAATTTTAAATCATATAAGGATACATATTTGAACTTAGTGAATTTAATCTGTGTTCCTTGAAAACTTTTTTTTTCCTGCAAACTTTTAAAATGAGAGTACAATAGTAAATTATTTAAAATGAAACTGGGGAGGAACACAGGCACACTTTTCTCCATTGTTTACTACTTTGATCTAGACCTTAGTTAAATTTCTAAAATATGTAATACCTTTCATAATTTTTAAATTCTATTACCAAATAATGGTTAGTGTTATAGAAAGTTATTCTCCAAATACCCAAAGCTTTACGTTTACTTAATATCTGAGAAAATATCACCTACCAATCAATAACAATTAACTAAAGAATGATCACATTTCTAGCCTCCGCACAGGGCCTAATAACCAGCCCTTAAGGCCGATGCTTATTTATTTATTTATTTATTTATTTATTTTTGAGACGGAGTCTTGCTCTGTCGCCCTGGCTGGAGTGCAGTGGCGCAATCTTGGCTCACTGCAAGCTCTGCCTTCCGGGTTCACACCATTCTCCTGCCTCAGCCTCCCAAGTAGCTGGGACTGTAGGTGCCCACCACCACCACACCCGGCTAATTTTTAAAAATATTTTTAGTAGAGGCGGGGGGTTTCACCGTGTTAACCAGGATGGTCTCCATCTCCTGACCTCGTGATCCGCCCGCCTCAGCCTCCCAAAGTGCCGGGATTACAGGCGTGAGCCACCGCGCCCAGCTTGGCGGATGCTAATTTAAATTGCCTATTATTGACTGAGACAAACCCCCAAGAATTATATTCAGAATTTACAAAGATACTCTTAGCAATGTATCTATTAGAGGCTTAGGTACAATGTTTTAGAATTAAACGTCCAAGTTTAATATGTATATTGACCTCCTGGGGTCTTTCAAGTCCATATTACTTAGGCTTATATAGATAATTACAGTAACCATTTTTAGGTTTGTAATTGTTTGATACCTGGATGATAAAGGCAGAAATGTAATTCTCAAGTCCTTGAAATTAATGTAATTAGAAGCTTAGCTGACTACAGAATAGGTGAGGGTTTCTTAAAAATCAGATTTGTTGGCTGGGCGTGATGGCTCACGCCTGTAATCCCAGCACTTTGGGAGGCTGATGCAGGCAGATCACCTGAGGTCAGGAGTTTGAGACTAGCCTGGCCAACATGGTGAAACCCTGTCTGTACTAAAAATACAAAAATTAGCAGGGCATGGTGGTGGGTACCTGTAATCCTAGCTCCTAGGGAGGCTGAGGCAGGAGAATTGCTTGAACCTGAGAGGTGGAGGTTGCAGTGAGCTGAGATCGTGCCACTGCACTCCAGCCTGGGCGACAGAGCGAGACTCCATCTCAAAAAAAAAAATCAGATTTGTTTTAAGACACAGTTTTGTCATTACTGGTAGGATCGGTTGGTCACACAAGATATTTAATAGTATTTAACATGGCACAGAAAATTGGTTAAAAAAGTTTTTTCTAATTAGGTAATGTAAAAACCCAACATGAACTTTATGTAAGATTGGAATGTATCTTAAATTCATGTTTTTAATAAAAATGTAGGCTGGGAGCAGTGGCTCACGCCTGTAATCCCAGCACTTTGGGAGGTCGAGGCGGGTAGATCACCTGAGGTCAGGAGTTCAAGACCAGCCTGACCAATGTGATGAAACCACATCTCTACTAAAAATACTAAAAATTAGCCAGGCGTGGTGGTGGGTGCCTGTAATCCCAGCTACTCAGGAGACTGAGGCAGGAGAATTGCCTCAACCCAGGAGGCGGAGGTTGCAGTGAGCCAAGATCACGCTATTGCACTCCAGCCTGGGCAACAAGAGCGAAACTCCATCTTAAAAAAAAAAAAAAAGTAAACATGCTCTGTATATAAATGTTGTATTTAGTTCCTTGTGTCCAAGAATGTTATCTATAAAACTGAAAGCAATAAGAATAGTGAATAATTTAATTTGCAATTCTAAAAACATGACTCGAGAAAAAAAATCCCATAAAATTTGGTTCAAAGTTTAACTGCTATGTTTAATACAAACCAGAGTGTTTAAATTCACAATACAAGTTCTATCAATCTTGGGCATTTTTATATTATTTATATGAATATTATCAATTTTATTGATATCATTAACAAATACTGCTTTCATTGCACCTTATTTTCTAGTTACTGGTTTGTTTGTTTTTTTTTTTTGAGATGGAGTTTCGCTTTTGTTGCCCAGGCTGGAGTGCAATGGCACGATCTCGGCTCACTGCAACCGCCGCCTCCCAGGTTCAAGCAATTCTCCTGCCTCAGCCTCCTGAGTAGCTGGGATTACAGGCATGCAGCACCACGCCTGGGAAATTTTGTATTTTTAGTAGAGATGGGATTTCTCCGTGTTGGTCAGGCTGGTCTCAAACTCCCAAACTCAGGTGATCTGCCCACCTCAGCCTCCCAAAGTGCTGGGATTACAGGCGTGAGCCACTGCGCCTGGCCTTTTTTTTTTTTTTGGGACGGAATCTCACTCTGTTGCCCAGGCTGGAGTGCAGTGGCGTGATCTTGGGTCACTGCAAGCTCTGCCTCCCGGATTCAAGCGATTCTTCTGCCTTAGCCTCCTGAGTAGACTACAGGCGCCCACCACCACACCCGGCTAATTTTTGTATTTTTAGTAGAGACGGGGTTTCACCATGTTGGCCAGGCTGGTTCGAACTCCTGCTCTTGTGATCCACCCGCCTTGGCCTCCCAAAGTGCTGGCATTATAGGCGTGAGCCACCGTGCCTGGCCTTTTTTTTTTCTTGAAATGGAGTCTTGCTCTTGTTGCTTAGGCTGGAGTGCAGTGGCACGATCTCCGCTGACTGCAGCCTCCACCTCCCAGGTTCAAGCGATTCTCCAGCCTCAGCCTCCTGAGTAGCTGGGATTACAGGCGCCCCACCACCACGCTCAGCTAATTTTTGTATTTTTAGTAGAGACAGGGTTTCACCATGTTGGCCAGGCTGATCTCGAACTCGTGACCTCAGGTGATCTGCCTGTGTTGGCCTCCCAAAGTGCTAGGATTACAGGCATGAGCCACCACACCCAGCCAAGTTATTGTTAAATAGTAGATAAGGCAGATTGTTCCCTAAAGTGCTAAGGTATCATCCAGTGGGTTATTTGCCATTGTTCCTTTTCTGCCGTTTCTTGTTGGCGAATTGTATCCTGTGCTGCTTGGTGCATCTTCTCTAGTTTTACCAGAGTCAGAGATTTTAAGGGTAAAAGTTTGGTTTTACATACCACCACTGTGGTTACATCTTCCAGAGACAACTACCTTTGTTTTGGAAGAACTTCCTGGAACACTGACTTCACTTCCGCCATATCTGAATTGCTGGATACAGTAAGTTTTTTCCTGAACGTTCTGGTCTTTTTTCCTGCAACTTTTGACATCCAACCCGGTATTACCAAGATGACCGAGAGTTCTTGACTCAAGCCTACAGAAGAAAAGGTGCATCCCTTTGCAGGTGTCTCAGCTGCTGCCGCAGGTCATAGTCAGGATTTGCCATTTTAGATGCCTGAGGCACATTTGTGATTCTTAGAAGGTCGTCAAAATACCAACATTAATAGGAGTTTGGAAGAAGTTGATTGTAATCCTCATAGATGACTTTGAGGGCTTCAGGGGTTCAAGGCTTCAGGGGAGGGAGTCACTGCAGATGTGGTGGAAACAGCAAGAGAACTGGAATTAGAAGTGGAGCCTGAAGATGGGACTGAATTGCTGCAATCTCATTAAACTTGAGTGAACGAGGAGTTGCTTCTTATTGATGAGCAAAGAAGGTGGCTTCTTGAGAGGGCATCTACTCCTGGTGAAGAGGCTGTTGAAACATTGTTGAACGCTTCACACATTGTTGAAATGACAACAAAGGATTTAGAGTATTTCATAAACCTTAGTTCATAAAGCAGCAGTTTGAGACAATTGACTCCAAATTTGAAAAGTTTTACTGTGGGCAAAATGCTATCAACAGCATCTTCGTGAAAGAGAGAGTCAATCATGCCAGAAACTTCATTGTAGTCTTATGTTGAGAAATTGTCACAGCCACCCCAACTTTCAGCAGCCAGCACACTGATCAGTCAGCAGCCATCAACATTAAGGCAAGACCCTCCAGCAGCAAAAAGATTACGACTTGCTGAAGGCTCAGATAATCATGAATGTTTTTTTAAGCCATAAAGTATTCTCTAGGTGAAGACATAATGCTTTCACACACTTAATAGACTACAGCATACTGTGAACATAATTTTTATATGCATTGGGAAATTTAAAAACCTGTGAGTGACTCACTTAATTGTGATATTTGCTTTATTGTGGTGGTCTGGAACCAAACCCACACTATCTCCAAGGTATGCCTGTCCCTAATCTCAATGTCACCCATGACAATCTGTGAAAACTGTGTTCTTCAAGCTTGGTCATCTGTGATTGTCACCACTGCTCTCGAAGAGAGAACATTTTACTCTTCCCATGTAGCATTTGGAACAAAATGCCTTAAAGGCCAGTACAGTACCTTGTCATGGCTGTATGTCTACCTTATAAGAGAGGAAGATTCATTATTTTAATAGACAGCTGGTTGTTTAGATTTAGCAAGGTGCGTTTGGTGTAAGAACTGAAGTCATAAACACTCTGCCAGCCGGAAAGCACTTTCCTCCTATAGCCACTGGCTGTATCTCCAACACCATACAAAATAAATACATGGTCAGAGGCCACCAGAAACAGCAGGAGAGAGGAGATGGGAGGATTCATAATAATGCAATCACACACTTAATAGACTGCAGTATAGTGTCAATATAATTTTTATTTATTTATTTTTTTGAGATAGTCTCGCTCTGTTGCCTAGGCTGGAGTGCAGTGGCACTCGATCTCCGCTCACTGCAACTTCTGCCTCCCGGATTCAAGAAATTCTCCTGCCTCAGCCTCTCGAGTAGCTGAGATTACAGGTGCATGCCACCACACCTGGCTAATTTTTGTATTTTTAGTAGAGACGGGGTTTCGCCATGTTGGCCAGGCTGATCTCAAACTCCTGACCTTGTGATCTGCCTGCCTCGGCCTCCCAGTGTGCTGGGATTATAGGCATGAGCTACTGCGCCAGGCCAGTATATGCACTGGGAAGCCAAAAAATTTGTGTGACTTTCTTTATTGTGTTATTTCCTTAATTTCATGGGTCTGGAACTGAACCCATGATATTTTTGAGGTATGTCTGTACATATGTGTAATCAAAACACTGTTTAATTAGTTATTTTTTCTGTGTAATTATTTTAATAACCCAATAGTTAACTTTATTCATTTTTTAAAGAATTGATTCTTCCCCTATATTGATTTAATCTTATTTAAATACCATATTTTTCATTCCTAAAGGTTTGAGTTGGGTGTTTTTAAATGTCTTCCATTTGGCTTCTTAACAGGCTTGTGCCTTCTTCTACCATTTGAACATACGGAGTATATTTATATTTATTTTATTTTATTTTTTTGAGACATACTCTTGCTCTTTCGCCCAGGCTGGAGTGCAGTGGCGTGATCTCGGCTCACTGCAACCTCCACCTCCTGGGTTCAAGCAATTCTCTTGCCTCAGCCTTCTGAGGAGCTGGGACTACCGGCACCCGACACCACACCCAACTAATTTTTGTATTTTTAGTAGAGACTGGGTTTCACCATGTTGGCCAGGCTGTTCTCAAACTCCTGATCTCAGGTGATCTGCCTGCCTCGGCCTCCCAAAGTATTGAGATTACAGGCATGAGCCACTGCGCCTGCCTTAGAGTATATTTATAATAGCTGTTTTATGTCTTGGTCTACTGATTCTATTTTTTGTGTCATTTCTGACTCTGTTTCTACTTACTGATTTTTCATTTGATCATAGATCATGTTTTTCCTGTGTCTTCTATTCCTGCTTTTATTTCTGAAAAGTGTGTCTAATGGTACTAATACAGGGACATTTTAATGGCCACTTCAATTATAAATTAAAAGGCTATTTTACTTTTACTGTCGAAGAGATTAAGTTTGTCTATTTTTCACTTTTAGGACTCTTTAATTTCACTTGAAGGCAAAAAAAGCCAAGGAAATTTTGTAAAAAGAAACATTTAAAGCTTATTTTCTTAAACTCTACAGTGAGAAATGTACCTGACTGAAAATCTTCTAAATCATGATGATGGGATGGTCATTGAACTTTTTTATGTTCTTGTAAAGATACTGCTTTCGACTTACAGATTAGATGTTACAGTATCCACTTGAAGAATGTCAGCTTTCTGAAAATCAAAGGCTTTTTGTTCCAACCCTTTCCCTCCTTCATTTGTAATTTTTGCTTGAATTCTTTGATCCTGAGTTACCCTGCACAGGGTGAGTGTTGAGTGAGATTTGGGAATGACATTGCCGTGACAGTTAACTTTTAACTAGCTCCTTTGTAGTCTGTATGGCTTTTAGCCCAGGCATTTAGACAGTAGATGGTTAGTGTTTGGCCTGTAGAGAAATGTCTTGTCATTTCAGAGGAACAGATCTGAACTATACACACAGAATGCCCGTTTCATCGTTGATTAGGACTTAGGTGGCTGGAGAAGGCACTTAATTCAGTTGGATATTTACTGTGCAGAGAGAAGCAGCTGCTTTTGAAAACAAGCTTGGATCAAGTCTTTGTGGCAGTGTCCATGCAGGAGCTGCGGGCATAGACAATGAGATGTTTGTTTTATTTCCTGGAAATACCTCTGGGAAAAACCTAAGAGAATAAATATTGTGTGTGCGTTTCAGTGTGACTCAGCCACTGGGAGCTTCCATCCATGACGATGTCATGGGCAGAGCCAGGCCCGAGTCAGATGAATTGGCTTTCAGGTTGGTTATTTTCTTCACTTTGCTCTTCTCACCTAGAAAATTAAAATACTGGCAGTTACCTTGTTTTTTATGTATTTTATGGAGGTAAGTGATATTATGTGTATGGTATATGGAACAAAATTCCTGACACGTCAGGCATACAGAAAATATCCTCTGTTGACCACCTCTGGTTGTTCTTAGAACATGGGTTTGGTTACTCTTAAGTCATCAATGTTGTTTGTTTTGTGGTCTTACCTGAGGTTTCTAATACTGAATTTTAGTTTTGCAGAGGCATTTATAACTCTGACTTTTGACTTCTTATGTGGGTGAAGTTTAAGATTCACTGGACTTTCATTTTCTTAGAAAATGAAAAAGTCTTTTTTTTTGAAAAATTGGAGGTCTAAATAAGACAGGCGTAGTTTCGCTAATTGGACTTCCATGATGGTCCACAATATTCCTATAAATTTTGGTTTTAGACAGCTGTATTAGTTTGCTAGTGCTGCTCCCCACCTCTACCCCACCTCCATCCCCCTCCACACACTGAGTGGCTTAAATAACAAGCATTTATTTCTCACAGTTCTGGAGACTGGGAAGTCCAGGATCAAGGTGCCAGCAGGGTTGGTTTCTGGTGAGGTCTCCTCTCTCCTTGGATTGCAGACAGCAGCCTTCTCTCTGTGTCTTCACATGGCCTTTTCTCCGGAGGGGGGTGCACTTCCCCGGTGTCTCTTCTTATAAGGACACCAGTCATGCCAAACTAGAGCCCTGCTTTAATGACCTTATTTAACCTTATACCTCCTTAAAAGTGCTATCTCCAAACACACTCCCATTGGGAGCAGGGGCTTCAACTTGAATTTTGGGGAGACAAAATTCAGGCCATAATAGCAGCTCTCCTCTGTCTTGGTTTTGGAAAGTCAGCAGAAGCAGCAGTGAGAATACTGCTGTGGTACTGAGTTAATTTGTAGGCTTTTTATCATCCTGTGTCTTCAATGGATGACACATTCTCACTTTCTTGTTTTCTCTTTCTACCCTTCCCACTGCTTGTATGTCTATAATGCAGTGGCTTTCAATTTTTTTTTGATCATGACCTACAGACAGAAATATATTCACGTGTGTGTGCATAACTCTAACAGATATTTTACAAATCAGTAGCTATCCTTAGGAGTTTGTATGTATTCTGTTTTCTATCATTTTTTTTTTTGAAAAAAGGTATTTTCAGATGTGCTACTTTATGTAATTTGAAAAACTGCTGTAGTGTAGTTTGAGAACTGTGATATGTGACATAAATTAAAGGACTTTCCCTTTTAATCTTTTGTGGTCACGGATGTGCAGTCGGCTTACATTGATTTGTGGAATTTGTGGAACCCATCATAAGACTTTCCTGCAGAGGAAATTATAGTCTGGAAAATTTCCCTGCCATTTGGCAACTTTTGTAGGAAATAGAAGCCAGTAGGGTGGAAAAGTTTCATCATATTGATTGTCTTTGCTGGGAGAAGCATACAATTATGTCTTATATTCAGGAGCAGGGTAGATTGGAACAATAGCTTACTATAGCTCAGTGATAGATTTTTTTAATGTGTGGTTTATTTTCTCTTTTAAGGTGTGAGTTTGTTTTTGTTTTAGAATTATCTTTCTCTATGATAAGCTCCTTCCCAATAGGTAGAATGAATTTTTTAAAGAATAAAAGTCTAGTTTTTTGATGACTTTGTCTCAAATCTTAATTCCATAGGGATATATTGTGTTGGGGCTTGATGATAATTTATTCATGTTATCTAAAGTTGTCAGTTGAGGAAGACGCATGCGGTTAGCTGGTATCAGTTTACGGTGTTAGCCCCTGTGAGCTTAATAGCAGGGTAAGTGAAAACTTGTATCAGGTCGTCCGAAAGGATGCATTTGGGAAGATGGGAGTGGAGGGAGAGAGCTTGCTGTAAGTGGAAGCACAAAGTATCTCTTTTAATGCTCAGCCATAGCAAGAACTGGGCCTGAGGATGATGTAAATGATACTTAAAAATTCAAATTAGCAGGGCTGGGCGTGGTGGCTCACTCCTGTAATCCCAGCACTTTGGGAGGCCAAGGCGGGCGGATCACGAGGTCAGGAGTTCGATACCAGCCTGACCAACGTGGTGAAACCCCGTCTCTACTAACAATATAAAAGTTAGCCAGGCGTGGTGGTGTGCACCTGTGGTCCCAGCTATTCGGGAGGCTGAGGTGGGAGAATCACTTGAACCCAGGAGGCAGAGTTACAGTGAGCCAAGATCACACCACTGCACTCCAGCCTGGGCGACAGAGAGAGACTCCATCTCCAAAAAATAAAAAAAATAAAAATAAATAATAATAATTCAAATATAGCTTTTTATGGAAGGACCCTAGAGTACTTCGAGGTTGTAGAGAGTCATTTCATGCCCTCGTTTGCCCTTCATTTGATATGATTTTGGACAGATACTTGAGCCTCCATTTCCTCATTCAGTCTTCATCACAGATCAGTGAGATAACATCTGGAACAGACTAGCACCACAAAGGTGACTTTTCTCCCTGCTTTAGTTCTTCTTCATTCCTGCAACTCTTGATTCTCTCTTCTTCTGGATCAATGAGTCCATGAAAACAAATAGCAAAAGATCAAGGTCCCATAAAATGCTCCCTTTTTAGCTTATTCTTCACTTTTTTTTTTTCTTTAAGTATTCTGAGTAACAGATTTTATTGTAATGGGTAATAAATGATAAAGACCTAGAAAGAAAAGGTCTTAAAGTACCAAGGAGAAGCAGAGCCCTGGGCTACCCCAGGTGCTTGTGCAAGATTATCAGCTTGGGTGGAACCCGACTTAGTGATGTGATAGAGAGACATCACTGCTGACCCACTGGATTTAGACGAGGGTGTTCTTGTGGCTGACACCTACACACCTGCCACCTGGGAGCACTGAACAGGGCAGGGAGACTTAAGCCAGAGGCAGGTAAACCAGATGTACCCCTAAGTCGGGCCAGCATGGCGTGTGTTATAACCAGCTGAGGAACCAAGCAGACGCTCTGGGCCTCAGTGCAGGTAGGGAAAGGTCAGAAGCTTCAAGAGAGTCATGCTAGGGAGCCTCGAGTAGCTGGGTTTGATTTTGTTTTAAAATAACCTTTCTTGATTGTAAGAGGGACGGGGATCCTGAAGGGCCCAGATGGCAGGAAGTGGAGAGCAAGAGGACCGGGACCCCTCACCTCAGAGGAAGCTTCTGCTACACCTGAGTGGGCTGCTGCTTGGGCTTCTGTGATCCATGGGACCGAGGGGCAGCAGGGCAGGGTCACTGACCAAGTGCTCTTGGTGTAGGGACCGGAGAAGTCATGGCCTGTGAATAGAGACCTCAGGCGGAGAGAAGCCTGGGCTGGCCCTCCCAGCTCTGATGAGAACACGGGCTTTAGTGATGACTGAAGGATACTGCTTTGGCCAATGCCTTGCCCAAGAAAATACAAAACAAGCACCATTGTTTTAAACTTTCATTATTCCTTATGAAGTATTCTATTAGATACTTCTTTTTATTCCTTCCCTAAGGGTCCGCTCAGAACAACAGTCCTACTACAGATAGATGTTTTTCATTCTCATGGACTCCAAAGCAGCCACAAGTCCAGAGCCAGTCCCCTGACACCTTCTTGTGTGGGGTGTTTATATTTACATTCCAGGGAGAGGAAGGCTGCTGCACATAAGATGCGGAGAGAAAGATGACTGAGCAAAATGCATGCCTGGCTTTTTTTTTTTTTTTTTTGAGACGGAGTCTTGCTCTGTCACCCAGGCTGGATTGCAATGGCGTGATCTTGGCTCACTGCAACCTCCACCTCCCAGGTTCGACAGATTCTCCTGACCCAGCCTCCCGAGAAGCTGGGATTAGGGGGCCCCACCACCATGCCTGGCTAATTTTTGTATGTTTAGTAGAGATGGGGTTTTATCATGTAGGCCAGGCTGGTCTCAAACTCCTGACCTCAAGTGATCCACTCACCTTGGCCTCCCAAAGTGCTGGGATTACACGCGTGAGCCACCGCACCCGGTCCATATCTGGCTTTTGAGTAGGTGGTGCGTGGCTCCGGGCACCATATCCCTCTCACACTGGCTAGATGATTCAGCTCTGTTGTTTGTCTAATTTCTTTGAGGTTAGAATATCTCCTGCTTCCCATTTTGGAAACCTGCCTACAGTAGAAACACCTGATGCCCACGTGCCTTTTGTTGTCCAGGACCATGTGTGCTTCTAGTCGGTGGACCTTACTGAGCATCTGCTGTGTGCCAGGCCCTTCATGAGGAGCTGGAAATAGTCCCTGTGTTAAAGTGCCCATTGTCCGGTGGAGATGATGAGAATAGAGAGGAAATACAGATAACTAAAATGGCTAAGCTTTTTGCTTAATGCTTTAATAATGTGGTGATTTAAAAAAATTTTCATTGAAAGAAATGAATTTACGCCTTTGATTTAATGCTTTTGTGTTTCTGTTTTAACATGTACTATAAGACCTCTTTTTATGTATGTTTTTAACGGTCATTGCTGTAAATGATATGAAGTATGCATTTGTAAGCTGTAAATTTCCTAGGCCCTTGCTTATTGTGTTGCAGCGGTGTTGAGTGCAAGTGGCAGCCCCTGGCCCTGGCAAGAGACTCTTTCCTCCATGGACTTGGGCTTCAGTACTTCTTGAAGGGACCCTTGTTTTCATGGGAGAACTTTGCAAGGCTGCTCAGGATTGGTCTGCTACTCGGGGCTTGTTCTATGCCGGAGTAGCTGGATAATTAGAAATGTTTCTGTCATTTGAGTGGAGATGGTCAGAGTTCTTTGCATTAGTAGGGCGGGTGGGATGGTCATAGAACAGTCCCAGTGGTAACTCACTTGGCCACCTGGCCCATCTTTGTGGCAGTGGGAGTGACGCTTGCACATCCCAGTGCTGCAGGGAGGAGCACCACGGCCCTGATGGGGGTGCCTTCCTTTTCATCTGGCAAACTGTGGCCCAGGGTATGAGAGGCAAGATTTTTTATTTTTTATTTTTTTGAGACAGAGTCTCACACTCTTGCCCAGGCTGGAGTGCAGTGGTGCCATCTTGGCTCACTGCAAGCTCCGCCTCCCGGGTTCACGCTATTCTCCTGCCTCAGCCTCCTGAGTAGCTGGGACTACAGGCGCCCATCACCACGCCCGGCTAATTTTTTGCATTTTTAGTAGAGACGGGGTTTCACCATGTTAGCCAGGATGGCTCGATCTCCTGACCTTGTGATCCGCCTGCCTTGGTCTCCCAAAGTGCTGGGATTACAGGTGTGAGCCACCGCGCCCAGCCAAGGCCAGATGTTTTAACATCAACATGGGGATACACAATATTTGGAAAATGAGTTAATGTTCTAGGAATTACTTTCATTGCATTTTTTAATCTCTGTATCTTTTTCTGCTCGAATCCAGGTGCAACATTAGAGGAAATCAACCAGCACTGGGACTGGCTGGAACAAAATCTCCTCCACACCTTGTCCGTCTTTGATAATAAAGATGACATTGCCAGTTTTGTCAAAGGGAAGGTAAAGGTAGGTCCCCTGAGTTTAATGTTTCTCCCCATCTTTCCATCTTTCTTCCTTAAGACATTCCAACACTGTAGCGTACTAACAGTTTTTCCTACTAACTGAACTTTTTGGCTCAATACGTAATGCCAAATAAGTTTCATTTATCACCTGTCTTAACTTTGTAGTCATTCTAGCAAAATACACCTGACATGTTAAAAAAAAAGACTTGGCTGGGCACGGTGGCTCACGCCTGTAATCCCAGCACTTTGGGAGGCCGAGGCAGGCAGATCACGAGGTCAGGAGATCGAGACCATTCTGGCTAACATGGTAAAACCCCATCTGTACTAAAAAATTAGCTGAGTGTGGTGGTGGGCGCCTGTAGTCCAGCTACTCGGGAGGCTGAGGCAAGAGAATGGTGTGAACCCGGGAGGTGGTGCTTGCGTGAGCCGAGATAGAGCCACTGCACTCCAGTGGCTTTTTGAGACTCCGTCTCAAAAAAAAAAAGACTTCATTCTCAGGCTTAGTTTTTGTTATCCTTTACAGGAGTGAAGGCCCTTTTTTATCCCAGGAAAAAAAATAATGTTAAGATTTATGTTTTCGCAGAGCAACACATTATTTGACTTCTTAGAAAATCACCTTTTTTTTTTCTTTTTTTTTTGCAGTTGTGACATCTTGTCACACTATTCTGTTGGATCTACCACTTTCCTCCTGCTAGAAGTGGATGTTTATTCTTAAAATATGTAAATTAAATGTAATGAAAGTTTTGAGTTGGCAAGAGAGGAATATTTTGGGAGGTATCTGTGATACCTCCTGTGAGTTACAGTCTTATATAACTGGCCTCACTGCAATAACATGATGGGTAATCAGTGCTTTCAAAGCCCCATCGGGCTGGGAGAGATGGTTTCTCATTCTAAATTTAACTCTCTCGTTAAATACTTTAACACATTAGCGTGTGATACAGTTTTCCTTCCTTAGGGTAAAACCTCCTAGCCCTTTGATTTTGTTTGTTTTCTGCAAAAAGCTTGGCTTTCTAATACCTCAAGTGCTATGGCTTTTTAGTAAAGGGTGTCAAAGCAGATTTTTGATTTTGGAGAAACAAAATTTTTTCCTTTGGGGACTGTAGGATACTTGTGGGATTTGGTGAAAGGGAAGGCATCCCAAGTCCAGCCAGCTTGACAATGTCTTCTTGGAGTTACACCTGGCCTGTGGGGTTAGGGGGTGGGCTAGGCCATGGTGGGCTCGGGTCAGCCCTCGTCCTGGCCCAGCCAACTGTGGCTCACTTCCCTGGGTCAGATCACACTGGGGTAGCTACAGAAAGGCCCCATTCAATGCTATTTTTCACACTTACCCTGCATTTCTTGGTCTAATGCAAGTTGTAGTGGTTATTTGATTTAGGTGTTGCTCTTCTTAATTTGGAGGAAGAAAACTAACTTTCGCTACAGTGATTTTAAAACAGTTTCTGTAGAATAAGAAAACTTGTCCTTGACTCTCCTAGATTTCATGGCTGGGGCTCTGGAAATTACACTGAAAAAAGATTAACAAGAGAAAAACAGAGTTTATTTTTGTTTGTTGTTTTTTTGAGACAGGGTCTTGCCCTTTCACTCAGGCTGGAGTGCAGTGGTGCAATCGTGGCTCACATCAGCCTTGACCTCCCAGGCTCAAGTGACCCTCCTGCCTCAGCCTCCCATGTAGCTGGGGCTGCAAGCACACACCACCACACCTGGCTAATGTTTTTATTTTTTGCAGAGACGAGGTCTCATTATGTTGCCCAAGCTGGTATCGAACTCCTGGGCTCAAGCAATCCTCCTGCCTTGGCTTCCCAAAGTGCTGGGATTACAGATGTGAGCCACCACGCCCAGCCGAACAGACTTTATTTGAACACAAAAGCATGCGTATGTGTAACAGAAACTCAGTGATGAGTAACTCACAGGGGTGGTTAGCACTTGGGCTTACATAGCATGTCGGCAAAGAACAGTGCATTTGTAGAAAGGTGACAAGACTAGGGAAAAGGCCTTTAGGCTTTTGGGGGCAGTGTACTGTGGGGGAAACTCATGGACGCTAAGGATTATTTTAGTGAGGTTTGTTATGTAGATTCCTCTCAGGGCTGTTTCTGGACTTGGGAGGGTCGAGAGCTGTTTCTGGTGATTGAGAGTCAAAGTCCTCTTTCTGGTACAGGAGCAGGACACACCTTGACAAATGGACCTTTAAAAACAGGTCCTGTTTTTAGGCAAATGCCAGGGGAAGACAGAGAGCCTTTTTGGTGTTTGCGGTTTCTCGGTTTTCTTCAGCTCAAAATAATCCTGTGCCAAAGTGGCATATTTTGGGGTGACATATTCTAGTCCCTGACACTTTGAAGCTAAAATGCTTCGAAAAATAAGTCCTGAGGAGGCAGGGCTGGGGAGTGAGGGGCCTGCCTGGCCTGAGCCTGGGAGCACAGCATGACATTTGATCTCCCTTTCCTCTGGCCAAATCCTAAGGATCTGGGAATAGAGGCTTTCCTACTCATATCCTGAACCTTTGATGACTCTACAAAACTTTAAAAAAAATCCCTGTTTCAAGCTGTGCCTATAACCAGAAACCATACTTCAAGGAAGGCAGGGGTCAGCATGGCCACCTCATGCCTGCATCGGGAGGCCACTGGGTCCCACCCTGCAGCCGTGCCTGCTGCCTGTCTGCTCCGGAGCCTTCATAAAGACCCCTCCACGCCTCACTTCCAGGGCAAGGGGAGAGCTCAGCACTCATTATATATTAGATATGCTTTTCAAAAATACTCATCTCTCTTAACTAGAACTTCGTTAATGTATAATGTCTTGTTAAATGAAATGTGGAAAATAGAGAAAAACATAATGAAGAAAATAAAAATCACTTGAAATTTCTTCAGCCTCCAGATTTCTGTTAAAAATAATTTTAGGCCGGGTGTGGTGGCTCACACCTATAATCCCAGCACTTTGGGAGGCAGGTGGATCATGAGGTCAGGAAATCGAGACCATCCTGGCTAACACAGTGAAACCCCGTCTCTACTAAAAATACAAGAAATTAGCCAGGCATGGTGGCGGGCACCTGTAGTCCCAGCTACTCGGGAGGCTGAGGCAGGAGAATGGCATGAACCCGGGAGGCGGAGCTTGCGGTGAGCCAAGATCGTGCCACTGCACTCCAGCCTGGGCAACAGAGTGAGACTCCGTCTCAAAAAAATAATAATAATAATAATAATTTTAAATTACATTGTTACTTTAATGTCAGTGCTCAGGTTTCATTTTGAAAATAGCTTATAAAGTAGTGCAGGGTTTGATAACAATACCCAAAAAGTAGTCTTGTCTTCAGGGACATAGCTTTTCATGAGACATACCTACAAAACAAACAAAAAAAGGGAAATGTTAACAAAAATAAATGATAGAAGTATATATATATATGTGTGTATATTTTTAGAGATGGGGTCTTGCTGTGTTGCCCAGGCTGGAGTGCCGTGGCTGTTCACAGGTGCCATCATAGTGCACTGTAGCCTCAAAACTTTTGGGCTTACATGATTCTCCTGCCTCAGCCTCCTGAGTAACTGGGATTTGAATTATAAATGTATTTTTATAATCAGGTAGCATATGTGAGGCTTGGGGCCCAGGAGTTCCTAAACAGCTGCTCACATGAAGGTACCAAGAAGTTATTCTCAGGGAAGGATTTTGCAGTGAGCTCCCAGGGATGGGAAATCAGATTTCTGATGTTAGCAATGAGTTGTCAATTAGGAACAAATAGACCACAAGCCTGAATTCTAGGCTCTTCTACCACCACCCCAGATTATGAAGGACACTAGTTGTTACTCATTTTTGGCAAAAAATTATAGATTTAGATGTTTTGTTTTCCCATAGACCCGAGTGCTTTGGAGGTTATTTATGACCTTGGGAACCTTGGCCAATATCCATTTAAGGCTACAAAGTGAACCACACAGTCAGGCAGGTAGTAGCCTTAAATGCCAACATTTTTGAACCTAATGAGGAAGATCTTCGTGAGTTTTTCTCAAAAGACTAACTTTTTTTTTTTTTTTGAGGACTCTGTCATCCAGGTTGGAGTGCAGTAGCACAATCTTGGCTCACTGCAACCTCTGCCTCCGGGGTTCAAGCAATTCTTGTGCCTCAGCTTCCCAAGGAGCTGGGATTGCAGGTGCACCACCACACCTGGCTAATTTTTGTATTTTTAGTAGAGATGGGGTTTCACCATGCTGGCCAGGCTGGTCTCAAACTCCTGGCCTAAAGTGATCTGCCCACTTCCGTCTCCCAAAGTGCTGGGATTACAGGTGTGAGCCACTGCACCTGGACGCTCAAAGGACAAACTTTTATCTTAAAGTTGGGTAGTTCTTTGGGATTGATGCTGAGTTCACAGGCCTGAGCCAGTCCTTTTATCCTCATATGCCTGTAGGGAAGATTTAGAAAATGATCATTTGTGGCTGGGCGTGGTGGCTCACGCCTGTAATCCCAGCACTTTGGGAGGCTGAGGCAGGTGGATCACCTGAGGTCGGGAGTTCGAGACCAGCCTGATCAACATGGAGAAACCCCGTCTCTACTAAAAATACAAAATTAGCCCAGCGTGGTGGTGCATGCCTGTAATCCCAGCTATTTGGGAGGCTGAGGCAGGAGAATCACTTGAACCCAGGAGGTGGAGGTTGCGGTGAGTTGAGATCGTGCCATTGCACTCCAGCCTGGGCAACAAGAACAAAACTCCGTCTCCAAAAAAAAAAAAAAAAAAAAGAAAAGAAAAAAAAGAAAATGATCGTTTGAGAACTGGGCTTAGAAGTCAAATGATTTGCCCAGAGCCTCATGATTGGTAAGTGGCTGAGTGAGAGACTGGTTCTTGGGTTTTCTGACCCCGACTGCCATTCCTTTTTTTTCTGCTGCAGCCATGTGTCTGGGTGGCTGACGGATGACACGGCTGAGCCATTCTCCTCGTCAGGTGTGTCTGTCGTTGAAGCAGCGCACACTTCTTGGGGGCCTGTGCGCCTCAGTCCCTCCTGCTTCCTGTCCCTTGCACCCCCTGCCTTCCCATTGCTGGCTCACTGAGCAGGGACTGTCATCTCTGTGTGTCAGGCTCTGATAGCCGAGGAGACCAGCAGCAGGCTCGCCGAGCAGGAGGAGGAACCCGAGAAATTCCGAGAAGCCCTGGTGAAGTTCGAGGCCAGGTTCAACTTCCCCGAGGCGGAGAAGCTGGTCACCTACTACTCCTGCTGCTGTTGGAAGGGCAGGGTGCCCCGCCAGGGCTGGCTGTACCTCAGCATCAACCACCTCTGCTTCTACTCCTTCTTCCTGGGCAAGGAACGTAAGTGAGGCCTGGCAGCTCTTCCAAGATAAAGTTGGCCCTCGGGACTCAGCGCTGCTCCCAGGAAGGGCCGTGAACAGGAAGAGTTGGACAGATTTAAATAAATGGTGGAGATGACACCAGGTGACACTTGATTACTTATATATGCTACTGCTAGCAGGGGATTAGATCTGGAGAATTCACTTTTTCTACTGCTTCAAGAAACATCCTGTATAGTTCACTTTCTGTAGCCACTAAAGGGTTTCTACTACTATAAGTTGTTTAGAAAACATAGTATTATCACTGATGGCTTAATATTTCTCAAAGTGGAGAACATATTCCTGCTTCTTAACAAAGCAGGCCATTAAAAAAATTCCTGGCACTGAAGGTCAGGACTGCCCCTTGGAAGACTGGCTGGATATGCAGTCACTTCCAGAAGGGGAATTCTTCACTATCTCCTTGAGATTCATGCACTGATTCACTGCTCACCTATTTATCCAGTGGCAGGAATTGTCCTAGGCAATGGGATTCCAAGGTGAAAAAGAGAAGCCACAAGTGTTAATTGTATATTGAGTGTTTAAAAAGTCATTCCCACGGAAACTTCTTCCAGAACCAAATATTGTTTCAAGTGCTCATGTTGGGTAGTATGGATGCTGCATATGTGAGTGTGTGATTTTGTTTTCTTTCTTCATTTATATTTCAAGTTGAACCAGTGAGAGGGGCTTCTCTTGAGTGTCTGCTGTGGCTGGCTTCTGGCACATGGTTTTCCTTTTCCAGCTCGCCAGCCTTGGTTCTGATGCTCTGGGATATACACCCTATCTGCACAGCCCTTCTGCACCCTTGGAGTGTGCCCTTACCTAACCTTGGCCACCTTCCTTGTTTTTGAAATGCTTTTCAAAGTACACCTGGTGGCTTTCTTTCCTTTCTCTGTACTTAGCCTGTTGGAAACTCCTATTCATCCTTCATCCTTCAAAATTCAGTTCAGATTTTGTCACCTCCAGAAAGCCTTCCCTGGTCCCTATATTATTTGTACTGTATTTGCATTTTTATGCTGGGTCCCAGCAAGTCAGTGGCACTTATTAATACGCATGGCTGTTTTTTCTGTGTGAACAAGCTCCTTCAATGCAGGGCGGGCGCTTCACAAAGGAGATGCTTAATGAATCAAAGTTGGTGGTGTAGGTGGAGCATATACCTGTGTATAAAAGAGTTTTTATGAAAGCAGCTAGAAGTAGCTGGAGAAGTTTATTGTCGAGCCTGATGCAGAAATGTGGCCTTTAAAATTATTAAAGCGCTGAAAGTGGTATTGTAAGATAAATGGAAAGAAATGGTAAAAATAAAAACAGTCATTCTCTATTTGAAAAGGAAAATGAATTGTTTTCTGACACTTATTAGTGATTATCACTAAACCTTTTTGTGTTAGGAGGATAAGATTTGGAAAAAATAGGCCAGGCACAGTGGAAACCCCGCCTCTACTAAAAATACAAAAATTAGCCAGGCACGGTGGTGCACGCCTATGGTCCCAGTTACTTGGGAGGCTGAGGCATGAGAATCGCTTGAACCCTGGAGGCGGAGGTTGCAGTGAGTGAGCCGAGATTGCACCAGTGCACTCCAGCCTGGGTGACAAAGCAAGACTCCGCCTCAAAAAAAAAAAAAAAAAAAAAGATTTAGGAAAAATAAATGATTCCTAATATGTGGTGACATTTCTGATTTTCAGTTGTTCTGCATGCCTCTCTGATGACAGCAAGCCGCCAGATGTTTAGATTTCTGTTCTCCTTGCTGGCTACTGCTGTTAGAAACCTTTCTGAGACTAGACCAGGTGTTTCTAAAATGTGCTGTTTGTACTATGTTACTTTTTTAAAGTTTCATAAAAACTACTTATACTCTGTCTTCTAAGACTCTAACAACTGTTATTGACACAGGCTAAATGTTAAGTCCGTTTCTCTGAACGAGATCATGAATGATCCTCATTTACACACCTCTTTTCCCCATAGCTTACACCTTGAATGCTGTTTTTGAAACCAGAATTTATGTAGATTCAGAAACTTTTGCATAACTGTTGAAGTTTAAATATTCTTGAGAAAGGTATATGTTGTTAACTTGGTGTTTCAGAATAGTGTTCCTTTGAAACATGCAGTAGCCAGCAGCTTGGGAAGTTTTACTGAGATCTTTAAGAAAACCATTAGAACATGAGTTGGGTTTTGACCAACAGTTGGCAAGTGGTCTATGCTCTTCTTTCCTGCTCTGGTTTAAAGGTATTTATACCAGCAGCATATAAATGTTTCCTTTTATCCACAACTTCGCCAGCATCTGTTATTTTTTGACTTTTTAATAATAGCCATTCTGGCTGGTATGAGGTAGCATCTGATTATGGTTTTGATTTGCATTTCTCTAATGATCAGTGATGTTGAGCTTTTTTTTCCCATACGCTTGTTGGCCGCATGTATGTCTTCTTTTGAAAAGTGTCTGTTCGTGTCCTTTGGCTACTTTTTAATGGGGTGGTTTCTTTTTTTCTTGTAAATTTGTTTAAGTTCCTTATAGATGCTGGATATTAGACCTTTGTGAGATGTCTAGTTTGCAAAAAACTTCCCCTATTCTGTAGGTTCTCTGTTTACTCTGTTGATAGTTTCTTTTGCTGTGCAGAAGCTCTTTCACTTAATTAGATCCCATTTGTCAGTTTTTGCTTCTGTTGCAATTGCTTTTTGGCATCTTCATCATAAAATCTTTGCCTGTTCCCATGTCCAGAATGGTATTGCTGGTGTAAATTAGCTCAATCATTGTGGAAAGCAGTGTGGTGATTCTTCAAAGAACTAGAAGTAGAACTACCATTCAGTTCAGTGATACCGTTACTAGGTGTATATCCAAAGGAGTATAAATCGTCTACCATAAAGACGCATGCATATGTTCTTTGCAGCACTATTCACAGTAGCAAACACATGGAATCAACCTAAATGCCCATCATTGGTAGACTGGATAAAGAAAATGTGGTACACATACACCACGGAATACTATGCAGCCATAAAAAAGAATGAGATCATGTCCTTTGCAGGAACATGGATGGAGCTGGAGGCCATTATGCTTAGCAAACTAACACGGGAACAGAAAAGCAAATACCGCATGTTCCCACTTACAAGTGGGAGCTAAATGACAAGAACCCATGGGGGAAGAACTGACACAGGCACCTACTTGAGAGTGGAGGGTGGGAGGAGGGAGAAAATCAGAAAAAAATTACTAATGGGTACCAGGCTTAACACCTGGGTGATGAAATAATCTGTACAATAAACCCTCTGACATGAGTTTACCTATATTACAAACCCGCACGTGTATCCCTGAACTTAAAAGATTTTTTTAAAAGGCATTTACACATTGGCCTAAGGAGAGCTTTGGATAGTTGCTTGCCGACACACTCAAGTTTGGCTCAAATTTCATGGCATAATATGTATTTCACACTTTTCTCTTACAGTTAAACTCGTAGTTCCGTGGGTTGATATCCAGAAATTAGAAAGAACGTCCAATGTCTTTCTGACGGATACCATCCGAATCACCACGCAGAATAAGGAACGTGACTTCTCCATGTTCCTGAACCTGGATGAGGTGTTTAAGGTCATGGAGCAGCTGGCCGACGTGACGCTGCGAAGGCTGCTGGATAATGAGGTCTTTGACCTCGACCCCGATCTGCAGGAGCCGAGCCAGATCACCAAGAGGTGAGAGCGTCTGTTCTAGAGTGTCTCCCACCTGCACAGGGGACCCATGAGCTGTGCCCGTCCCTTACGTACAAGTGCTTTTGTTAGCCTTGGTTATGTTAGATTTCAATTTCCCTTGTGGCATAATCCAGATTTCCTATGTTGTTAATCTCGACAGAGTTATGACAGAAATTATGATTACTCATTTCATTTACGCAGTGGACTTCAAGTTTTCAGATATTATTTCAAAATTGATTTTCATAAAGAATACTTTTAGAAATGTAGTATGGGTAGGGCCGGGTGCGGTGGCTCACGCCTGTAATCCCAGCACTTTGGGAGGCTGAGGCGGGTGGATCACGAGGTCAGGAGATCAAGACCATCCTGGCTAACATGGTGAAACCCCGTCTCTACTAAAAATACAAAAAAATTGGCTGGGTGTAGTGGCGGGCGCCTGTAGTCCCAGCTACTCAGGAGGCTGAGGCAGGAGAATAGCGTGAACCCAGGAGGCGGAGCTTGCAGTGAGCTGAGATGCCACCACTGCACTCCAGCCTGGGTGACAGAACAAGACTCTGTCTCAAAAAAAAAAAAACAAAACAAAACAAAAAAAAATGTAGTATGGGCAGCTGCATAGTGGAAATCTGTGGAGCACTGTGCTTTGCTAGTGAACATTAAGACATTTTGTCTTTTCTTTTTCTTTCTTTTTTTTATTTTTTTGAGATGGAGAATCTCTCTGTCCCCCAGGCTGGAGTACAATGGCGCTATCTCGGCTCACTGCAACCTCCGCCTCTCAGGTTCAAACGATTCTTCTGCCTCAGCCTCCTGAGTAGCTGGGACTACAGGTGCCCACCACCGCGCCAAGCTAATTTTTGTATTTTTAGTAGAGATGGGGTTTCAACCACGTTGGCCAGGCAGGTCTTGAACTCCTGACCTCGTGTTCCGCCCGCCTCAGCCTCCCAGAGTGCTGGGATTACAGGTGTGAGCCACCGTGCCTGGCTGACATTTTGTCTTTTCACAGGAAATTACTTTGTAGAAAACATTTTCAGGACAGCTGGACTTATTTTTGGTACCACTTTGTCATCAGAAATATGCCTCACTAGTAGTGTAAGTCAGTATGCTACGTGGTTTGTTTGCCACAAATTGATACTAATCCTAGAGACTTGTGAGATAGTTGTTTGAATTGTTTGTTGCTTTAAGGAAGTTCAACGTTATTATCCAAAATTTTTATTTTTAATTTTTAAAGAACCACTAGTTATTTTTTATTATCTTGGTGCAAAAGTAATTAACAGTAGAATTATCTTAGTGTCCAGCAATTCCATTTCTGGGTATATACACTAAAGAATTGAAAGCAGGGGCTTGGAGCTATTTGTACGCCCATGTTTGCAGCAGCATTATTCATAGTCACCAAAAGGTAGAAGCAACGTGAGTGTCCAGCAAGAGATGAAGCCATCAGCAAAATGTGAGCTGCACAATGGAATATTACTCAGCCTTGAAAAGGAAGGAAATCCTGACCCATGCTACCACATGGATGAACCTTGAGGACATTATGTTGAGTGAAATAAGTTGCAAAAAGACAAATACTGATATTCAAATGTGATTTTTCTGAGCTTTAATCTTCCATACTTGGGCTGGATGACATGCCAAGTTCCTTCAAAGCTCTAAAGTTAGTGTTCAGTATTAATATAGTGTTTTTGTTTTAAAGAAGACTTATTATTCTTGAAATCCATGCACTGTCCTCTGTCTTTTCTCAATGTGTGGGGGAGAGAGTGTCCCTTCATTCATGGCCTGTGAGCAGCAGCATGCTGAGGGTTTGATGTGTTCAGAAAGAATTCAAAGCCCCTTCCTGCTGTGTCCATTTGTTTTAAATGGATCATGTGTAGTCGTGAGTTAGGTAAAATCAAACGCAAATGCTCTTGATTTTTTTGGTTAAGATTCCAAGGAATTTCACATGATCTTGTGCCACCTCTGATAATCTGAGATGGAGGGTGAGGGGGTGCTCATTGCCCCCTGTGAAAGGACATGCTTGGGGCAGTGTCCTTTGGGATTTGGACCTGCACCTCTCAGCCCCAGGCTCCCCATGATGGTCTCTCTGGCTCCATCATAGGAGCACCCGTTTTAAAAGCAAGACAGTCCAGTACAGTGGGTGCCATGCCCTCCTGTATTTCTTCAAATGCCTCTACAGTAGTTGGTATCTGAGTCCTTTCAGTGCAGCTTACAAAGATATCTTAAAAATGAGAAAGTCGCAGGAAGCCCCGAAGCAACAAGCCTGGCTTGTGTGAGTTGCTAGAGGGCTCACAGGAGCGCCAGTTGAAGCTTCTTCCCCTCTGCCTGTGTGTGTGGGACACATGGGCATATGAGTGCAACCGTGTAGTTGCAGGAGTCAGAGGCCTGCTAGCAGCTGTTCTGGCCAGTCCCACAGCGCTGGGATTTCCGGTGATTCCTCACAAATCTACTGATATCCCGGCATAGCTCCACTTCCAGATGTGGCGTTTTTTGGTTTTGGGTAGAAGGGAGGAAAGAATACATTGAAGGTCTGTAGCACCAAATCCCTTGTGGTAAGAGAACTGGTTTTGGAGAAAAGCCGTCAGTTGGCAGCCTTCATTTACATTCCAGAATTCAGGGAGATTCTACAAGACATTCCCCCTCTGTCTTCTACCCTAGGAATTATCAGAAAGAAGAGGGGAGAGGAAAGGCTAAAAAGGGCCTGGTGTTGGCCAGGGCTGAGCTGCCAGGGTGCCTGCAGGTATGTGGGGCTGGCCCTATGATGGGGCTGCAGGCTTCTGGGCCAAGCTGTTGACTGCAGGTTCAGCAGCTTTCTCAGAAAGTGAAAGACATGTACCTTGCCTCCCAATTCCTGGTCAGTTCTCATTTGTAGCATTTGTCATGGAGGCGTGGGCCTGTGGGTATAAACAGGTAATGACTCAGTCTTCTTGAAGCCCTGCCAGGAGAGCCCAGGTTTGAAAGCTGAGGAAAACAGTCTCTTCACACTTGCTCCCTGGCTCTCTTTGGTTGGTCCCTTTTCCCTTCCCTTCCCAGATAATGGCTGCAGAAAGGTGCCCTTGGGGTCACGAGCCGGGTGAGCCTCAGATTGCCAATTAGTCATGATTGCCATGTGTGGCCACTCCAGCAGGACTTATGGCCACAGTGCGGAGCCGCTCGTAGCTCCCTTGGGAGCAGGGAGGGTAGGGGGTGCATTGTCACTCCCGGTTGATTGGGCTGCTTGGAGTTGCCAGGCGTGGGAGTCACCTGGCTCAGCCCTCACAGGGCACAGGGGAGGCCCTGGGCCAGGGATCCCCACATCATAGCCACGGAGTCCAAGAGGGCAGAGTGACTGAGGAGCTGCCCACAGAGGGAAAGAGGGAGGGAAGCGGAAAGGAAAAAAGATGATCCTGAAATCTCAAAACAGAAAAGATATATCCCGAAGTTGGGAATGGTGGGGTGAAAAAAAGTGTATTCGGCTATTTTTTGTTGGGGAGGGTGGTTGGAGAGTGATGGGCTTCATTAAATCAAATTACAATCTGTTTTGACTGGCTGAAGATGCTGGAGGAGAGCTGAATTAAAGTGGTGTAGTAAATGGAAACTCTCCCACGAGGCAGGCTCTTTCTGCCGGTTTATAAGGATGAATAGCGGCTGCCCAGAGGCAGGTGTCCTCAGCAGGGAACCCTGGTCCCTCGTGGCCTGGCAGATTCTGAACTCCCGGGTCTGGCTGGCTTTGCAGACCCTCTTTGGCCTTCTCCTTTCCTCCCCATCTCCCTTTTCCTGCTCTTCTTTCTCGGCTCCCACTAGGACCGCTTTTGTGTAATTTATTTGACTTTTCATCCCTCTAATTCTAGCTCGAGTCCTCCTGGCCCACTTAAGACATCTCCCAGGGGCTCCTGCAGCCTGACAGGCCCCACCTTACAAGAGAAGGCCCATGTCTCACCCTCCACAACCCCAGCCACCAAGCTGCTCGGTGATTGTCAGCAGGTTGGCTTAGGTGGTTCTCTCTAGGACAGGATGGGAGGAAGAAGATGGAGGGACGAGCCTTTTTCTGAGCGTCAGAGAGCCTTACGGATGCCCTGTGTTGTCAGGGTCCTGGTCTCTTAGGGGCTCAGTGCAGACGGATTTCCAAAGGAATGAGGGGCCCTTTGTGCCGACTGCCTGTACTGGCTCCTGACAGCCAGGTGAGCCTAGTGGCTGTGGGCTGCCGTGTGTCTTAGCAGCTGCATGGCAGCTTCATCCACATTTCCTTAGGACCCCTGGGGGGATCACAGAAGAAAAGTATTCTGAGTGAACACATATTTGAGAAATGAAATATTTTATATACAGACTTGGGCTTTGAGGAAAAGCACGTGGATCTGGCCTTGTTTTTAGATTCAGAAAGCTTGATATTTCCCTGATTTGATTTGATTTAGTTAGTTAATTAATTAATTAATTAATTAGAGGCAGAATGTTGCTCTGTTGCCTAGGCTGGAGTGCGGTGGCATGATCTCAGCTCACTGTAGCCTCCACATCCTGGGTTCAAGTGATTCTCCTGCTTCAGCCTCCTGTGTAGCTGGAATTATAGGTGTGCACCACCATGCTGGCTAATTTTTGTATTTTTAGTAGAGATGGGGTTTTGCCATGTTGGCCAGGCTGGTCTCGAACTCCTGGTCTCAAGTGATCCTCTCGCCTCGGCCTCCCAAACTGCTGGGATTACAGGCGAGAGCCACCTCCCGGCCATGGGTCTCTGGTGGGGCACATCACCTAGAGCCACTGGAAATCCTTGTGTGCTCCTTTATGAGGCAAACTCACCGCAGAGGACCGAGTTTGTCCTCCCTTATCCAAGAGGGCAGGAGCCATGGCTCCAGGCTTTCTGTCTAGTGCACACATGGGAAGTCCCTGCATGCCGAGCACGGGAGAGCCAAACTTCCCCGGCCTGTCACGCAGCCTGAGTTTGGGGACGCGTTAAGCCTGGAAGCAACGTTAAGCCTGCTGACACACAGTAGGCTCTTGGATGCGGGCTGAATGACCAGAGGGAGCGAGAGTTGGCGTGTAGCTCAGACAGGGTTCTTCCCAAAGCATTCTAGTGGGTGGATGGGGAGAGAGAGAGAGAAAGGGAAACCTATTTTGATACATCTTTACCAAAAGTAGGAGAGACAAATATAATTCTGGATTTGCAGCGAAATAAAAGAACTACATACCTTCTTGGGTCCTCTTAGGGATTAAGCTGAATTTTTTTAAGAATGTGTAACTTGTCTAGAATCTTCTGCATAGTTGTCATGCGTTATTGCACATATTAATTTCAGCTTCAGCAACAAATCTGATATTTGTTGTTTCAGAGTCGGGTTGACCCACATTTATTCCCTACTTACTTACAGTCTCATCAATGGCATGTGTTAACATAGGGTGGTTGGGCTGGGTGCGGTAATCCCAGCACTTCGGGAGGCCGAGGCGGGCGGATCATGAGGTCAGGAGTTTGAGACCAGCCCGGCCAACATGGCGAAACCCCACCTCTACTAAAAATACAAAAATTAGCTGGGCGTAGTGGTGGGCACCTCTAATCCCAGCTACCTGGGAGGCTGAGACAAGAGAATCCCATGAACCCAGGATGCGGAGCTTTCAGTGAACCGAGATTGCACCATAGCACTCCAGCCTGGGCAACAGAGTGCAACTGTGTCTCAAAAACAACAACAAAAAAAAGGTGATTGGTGGCACTTTCTCCCGCTAGTCTTAGCTGTAGCTCTCTCTTAGAGTGATTGCTTTGGCCTGTGTATGCAGGCACTGGAGGGTAGGTGTAGCTGGGGTAGCTGGGATGGTCTCCATCCTCATAGGGGTGCTTCTGCAGTGACCTACAGGCTTGTGTGGCCACCTTCTGAATGTCAGGTCATCACCAATGTCTGTTCTTCTCTACAGAGGAAAAGTGAAGGCACTTAGGAAGTACTGAAAAGTCTGAGAAGCAGGCTGTGAGCAGTGGCTTTGTTTTTTGATGGTGTTCAGTAAAAGGAGTTGATATATTTAGCATTAAAACTAACATCTGCTTTGAAACAGACCTAAAGGATAGGATGGTTTTATTCTAAACTTCATAAAGAGCTGATTTCTCGAGGATTTCTCATCTTTTCAAAGTCACGATATCTTCATCTCAGTTATGCTGGAAATTTGACTATCTTGTATATAATACATATTTAATGAACGGTGAAATTGGAAGACAACTTTCTAGTAGGGAGGAAGGAAACTAACTCAGATCTTAGGAAAGTCCCCCCTGTTGCTTATTTGTTTGTAACTTGAGGTTTCTGGTCTCTGGCTACCCAAATGTGCAAAAGACAGATGTCTACAGGGAAAGCGAGGACAGCCCTGAAAGGGGAATGGAGACTGTGTGCAGCATGCCCAGGCTGCTTCGAAGCCACTGAGAGAGAAGCTGATTGAACTCAGGCAGCAGGTGCACTGAGTAGAACAAAATGGTTTAGTTGCCTCAGATACTGGAACACCTTATTCTTTCTTTTTCTTTTGAGACAGAGTTTTGCTCTTTTTGCCCAGGCTGGAGTGCAATGGCGCGATCTCAGCTCACTGCAATCTCTGCCTCCCGGGTTCAAGCCATTCTCCTGCCTCAGCCTCCTGAGCAGCTGGGATTACAGGCACCTGTCACCATGCCCAGCTAATTTTTGTATTTTTAGTAGAGGTGGGGTTTCACCATGTTGGCCAGGCTGGTCTCAAACTACTGACCTCGTGATCTGCCCAGCTTGGCCTCCCAAAGTGCTGGGATTACAGGTGTGAGCCACTGTGCTCAGCCTGGAACACCTTATTCTTAATTTGAGGGATTCGGTGCAAAATAAATGTAAATAGAAGTACTGCCACCCTTCTGGTGGCTCAGTGCAAGCTTCTGTGATTTGAATACTCACCATGTATTCACTTTGGCTTCAGCCATGTCTGAAGGGGAAAGAGATGCCCAGCTAGGAAGGAAGGCTGACTTGACAGGTGAACTCACTGGCGACTAGAACCACGTTTGTGAGATACGTGCAAGGAGTAAGGGCTGATTTTACTTTCGTCAAAGCCAACATAGCCAGCATGCTCTGAGGACAAGGATGGAAGTTTTCCAATTTAAATGAACCAGACATAGTCAGCTTGGGGAACTTGGGGTCCTCTTGAGGGGCCTTGCCTTCCATTCTTGCGGTGTATGAACTGGTAGAGCGTTTATGGTGCTTTTCCTGTGTTCTCCCAGGTCCTCTCTGGAGGCAGCTCAGGCGCCCATGGAAACAGTAGTCCATGTTGTATCAGGCATTTAAGGAACTGCAGCTTTGGGCCCCAGGAACTGAACCCATTGTGATCTGTAGAATTTAATTTCTCTATGTGTCCAGAGGACTTTCTCTGCGTCTTCTCTTTTTGAGGGCTTGATAGTAAATTCCATGGATTGTGCCATCTCTGTATGATGGCTGCTGCTTGTAAGTCAGTTGTGTGATGGTGGACATGAGACCTAGAAGGGGTTGCAGAAAAGGCGTGTGTCCAGGAGCCCAGCCTGGCATGGTTGAGGTGTGGTCATATCTCCGGGGCCCCACAACCAGATTATGCCTGAAAAGCTCACTTGAGCTGTGTGCAGCCGATTCCAGAGTTGATAGTTTACTATCTTGCGTTTATGGCATTTATGTAACATTTCAAAAAGTTGTACTTTTCCCTAAAGAGAATAGCTAAGGTTTATTTTTTTAAAGCTAATATGTAGTCATATAGAAAATGTAAGCAAAATAAAATTGGAAAGTGGAAGTCCCACTATGCAAAGACAATCACTGTTAACACTTCAGATAAAGTCCTTGTACACATCCCTGTCTGGAAATTTTAAGGAATTTATGTAAAGGGATCATACTGTAGGTACTATGCCTAATCTCTGTTTTACCATATTGTGGGGATCATTTTAGATTCACAGGGATCCCTTGAAGCAGAGCATTCAGACATTATTCCCGTTTTGTAGCAATCAAAATGAGATTACAGAGAGTCTCATTCAGGGTTATAGAGTACATAAGCAAGCCAAGAATTCATATTCTGACTTTGAGCAAGTGCTAATTTCATCCTTATATTTATAAGGAACTTTATAAAGTGCAAGAGAAAAATCTTTCCCTCTGTATGTTGGAATTTCCCCCTTACTAGAATTTTGGAATATGACATAAATTGATCAGTATTTTTAAACATTGTGATTTGGCTGCTTTCTTTACTGGTTTTAGAGCCAAAAATCAGGATATGTGGGGTTGCCTGGGGGTTAGGATCCTTCTTTCCTCCTCATCAACATTCTCTCTTGTCATTACTGATGTGATGCATGAGCCACTGCACCCGACCTGGATTCTTCAAATATATTTTTAAAAAAAATAATAATAACTAATGTTTATTGATTACTTACTGTGTGTCAGATACGCATCTAAACTTTTTTTTTTTTTTTGAGTCAGGGTCTCACTCTGTCACCCAGGCTAGAGTGCAGTGGTGTGATCTCGACTCACTGCAACCTCTATCTCCTGGGCTCAAGTGATCCTTTCATCTCAGCCGGTGGAGTAGCTGGGACTACAGGTGTGAACCAACACACCCAGCTAATGTTTGTATTTTTTTGTAGAGATGGGGTTTTGCCATGTTGTCCAGGCTGGTCTCAAACTCCTGAGCTCAAGTGATCTGCCTGCACGGCCTCCCAAAGTGCTGAGATTACAGGCATGAGCCACCGTGCCTGGCCGCATTAAATTTTTTAATTGTTTTTTTGAGATTTAATTTACATACCATGTAATTATTATACATCATTTAAAAGTGTACCATTCAGTGGTTTTTTACCATATTCACAGAGTTGTGCAACCATCACCACAATCAATTTTAGAACATTTCATCACCCCAAAAAGAAAAAGAAACCATGTACCCATGAGCAGTCACTTCCCATTTCTCTCTCTTCCCCCAAGCCCTGAGCAATCAGTAATCTATTTTCTGTCTCTAGAGATTTGCTTATTCTGGATATTTCATATTAATGGAATCAGGCAGTATGTTGTCTTTTTGTGTCTGGTTTACTTCACTCAGTATAATATTTTCAAGGTTCATCTCTGTTGTGGCACTCATCAGTACTTCATTCCTTTTTTATGGCTGAACAATATTTGATTGTATGGATACACTACATTTTGTTTATCCACTTATCAGTTAATGGACACTTGGGTTATTTCTGCCTTTAGGTTATCATAAATAATGCTGCTAAGAACATTCGTGTGCAAGACACACGTTTTCAATTCTCTTGGGTATATCTACCTAGGAGTGAAATTTCTTGGTCAAGTGTTAAGTCTGTTTTTAGCCTTTTGCGGAGCTTCCAGACTGTTTACCAACATGACCACACCATGTTAATTCCCATCAGCAGTGCAGTAGGGTTCCAATTTCCCCACATCCTCCTCACCACTTGTTATCAAACTTTTTGAAACTTGGATTCTTAAGCAGTTGTTTTTCTGGTAATTCTCAGTGTTACTCAAACCAGGAAGGAATGCTTATTTGGCCTGTGAGTTTATTAAATTACTTCTGTGCAGAGCAGCATGTCTGCTCTGCGTCCTTGTTCTGAAGGTTGGCCATGCAGTTAGAACGTGGGATGTCCACGTGTACCAACACAGGACGAGCATGGTGCCTTTCTGCACTCACTTAAATACAGATTGTGCCAGTGGCTTTAAAAGTATTTTCTTGGCTGGGTGCGGTGGCTCACGCCTGTAATCCCAGCATTTTGGGAGGCCGAGGTGGGTGGATCACCTGAGGTCAGGAGTTTGAGACCAGTCTGGGCAACATGGCAAAACTCCATCTCTACTATAAATACAAAAATTAGCTGGGTGCGGTGGCGCGTCCCTGTAATCCCAGCTACTTGGGAGGCTGAGGCAGGACAATCACTTGAACCTGGGAGGTGGAGGTTGCAGTGAGCTGAGATCACACCACTGCACTCCATCCTGGGCGACAGAGCGAGATTCTGTCTCAAAAATAAAATGAAACAAAAAAGGAAAAGTATTTTCCTTTGTAATCTTGGCTATCCATTCACCTTTCCTATCTCTTCTTCTTCTCTCCCTGTCCTTCCCCAGGGACCTGGAAGCCAGAGCACAGAACGAGTTCTTCCGGGCTTTCTTCAGGTTGCCGAGGAAGGAGAAGCTGCACGCGGTTGTGGACTGTTCGCTCTGGACGCCGTTCAGTCGCTGTCACACCGCGGGGCGGATGTTCGCCTCTGACAGCTACATCTGCTTTGCCAGCAGAGAAGATGGCTGCTGTAAGATCGTCCTGCCACTCAGAGAGGTAGACTGGCCCTACTCTCTGCTTCCCGAAGCAGCCTTTTGTTGTTTGAACACAAGGTTGCTGGCTGTGAGATGGACCGTGGGAGGGGAAGTTCAGACGGCATGGCTTTGCCATCTAAAGATGGATGACTACAAGGCTGGGCTTCTTGAGGGAGGCATGGCCTGAATTGGACCATTACCCATTCGGCCATTACTTTTTCTGCTGTTGCTATGACATCTTGAAATTTGCCAACAAGTGACTGCTGAAAACAGGGGACTCTAACCTCCACGTTATTGATAAAGCTGTTATTAAAAAGTACATACCTAGCAATTAAAGATTTTTCCAGCAGCTCCTAGGAAGGAATCCTCCCCTTTCACTCACCAAAAAAAGAAAGGAAAAAAAAGCAACCTACAAAAAGCATCACCTTTTAAAAATAAATGGTAAATTGCCTGGCTTTTATATGCTCCTGGAACTTCAGTTAAAAATTTTAAAATGCTTCCTTTGACAGGGATCAGGTCCCTTCTTCCTATAAAATTCTGCAATTCTCTTCTTGGAAATGGGGGCTCAGATTACTTCCAGATCTGAGCAGCTCAGTCCTTTGGCTTCAGGGCAGCAATTCTGGTGAGATGGTACCCACAACTCTGTTTACACGTCAGGACCTCCAGATTCTTCTTTCTGATAACAAACGTACTGAGCATTCTTCTTTGGAAAAACTCAAAACTCTTATTATTTTCTTCTTTTTGGAGAGGAGGGTTTCACTGTGTTGCCCAGGCTGGTCTCGAACTCCTGGGCTCAATTGATCCTCCCACTTGGCCTCTGACAATGCTGGGATTACTCCTTGTGGTCCCCTAACTCCATGTTATTATTCTGTAGTAGATGTCTTCATTTTACAAGTATTTTTACTTATTAGTGGAGCAAGAAATCTAGGAGCCAACTTACATGCTTAAAAAATTTTTTTTGGTAATGTTTACCTAACCAGAAATGACATTTTAATCATTTTAAGTGTATGGCTCAGTGGCATTAAGTACATTCACATTGTTGTGCAACCATCAGCACTATCCATCTCCAGAACTCTTTCATCACTGACAATGGAAACACTGTCCCCATCAATCAACTTCCGTCTTCCCCTTCCCCCAGCCCCTAGCAACCATCCTTCTACTTCCTGTCTCTATGAATTTCACTCCTCCAGATACCTCATATAAGTGGATTCATACAATATTTGTGACTGGCCTTGTTCACTTAGCATAATGCCCTCGGGGCTCATCCATGCCGAAGCCTCTGTCCAAATTCCCCTCCTCTTCAAGGCTGGGTCATACTCCAATGTATGGATAGACCGCACTTTGCTATCCAGTTTCCCCTTGATGCAGCGTTGCACAGCCTCCCTTTGTGGTGGTGGTGAGCAGTGCCACTTTCTCGCCGTTGCATCATCTCCTTTCTGCAGTAATTGTGCCTTGCCCTCTGTTTCGGGACATCTTCTGCATATATAATAACATGCCTACCTTCCTCCCTCCCTTCTGTCCCTGCATGTTGCCTCTCGCGCAGGTGGTGAGCATCGAGAAGATGGAGGACACGAGCCTGCTGCCGCATCCCATCATTGTCAGCATCAGAAGCAAGGTGGCCTTCCAGTTCATTGAGCTCCGGGACCGAGACAGCCTGGTGGAGGCGCTGCTTGCGAGGTTAAAGCAGGTCCACGCCAACCACCCCGTGCACTACGACACCTCTGCGGATGATGACATGGTATGGTCCCTCCAGACCCTGATGATCCCCTTCTTCATGTCTCAGGCTGTGGTCTCCAAAGGGGAGTACACATGAGGAGAGCCGTGTGGGGACGAGAAGAATGTGGGGACGAGAAGAATGTGGGGCCTGTGTGTGGTCTGCTGTCATTTCTGATGTGCCAGTTGTCCTGAGAGGGTGTGGGGAATTGCCCCAAAGCTTGGAGGGCGTGACGGGGACACCCCTCACAGGTGAGAAGGGTTGCTATCCCTGCTCCTGAGGTTCAAGGATGGCCTGATTGGAGGCACGTGTAACCTGCTAAAAGAGGAGCTTTGTCGGCCCTGAGGTTGGGCAGCTGCAGAGGTGGCCCCGGGGTGGCTGGAGCCTGGTCTCCTTTTTTCATGTCTCTTCTCTTTCTCAACCTCTTTTCACCCAAAGTAGTGATGGGGAGAAAAAGGAGGTGCAGCCTCCCTCGACCCCAGGGCTGCTTTCTCAGGGTGGCCATCCTCCTGTCCATAAGCTGAGGGGAGGCTGGGGCTGCCCATGAGGAACTGCATATGGAACCAGATACGGACCCAGGTTCTGGGGACCAGGACAGCCTCACCTGGAGCATGCAGTGGGACTCTGTCTTCCTAGGAACCCTGTCTGGTCTGGTGTCAGTCTGTCTTCCCCCTGAGTCATTGAAGTCTGCTATGCCCATGCATCCAAATGCAAAACAAAGACTGTCCCCTCGACTAAAGCCATGATTTTCTCCTCTCTTCTCTCTCTCTGTCTCTCTGTCTCTCTGTGCAGGCTTCACTCGTGTTTCATTCAACAAGCATGTGCAGTGACCACAGGTTTGGGGATCTTGAAATGGTGTCTTCTCAAAATAACGAGGAGAGTGAGAAAGAGAACAGCCCGCTGCTGCACCCCGATGCCCTGGTCACTGCCTTCCAGCAGTCAGGCAGCCAGAGCCCTGACTCCCGAATGGTGGGTGACGCCTAGTGCCCAAGCTGGACCACAAAGCTGAGCCGTGGGCTTGGGGGGGTTGCCCAGCTGTCTGAGTCACCATGGAACGCGGCACCTGACCTTGGGAAGCTAGCGCTCCTCCTCCCTCTTGTTCTCATGGGTGAAAAGTGAGAGGGGTCCACTGAGGTGGTCAGAGGACTGAGGGGCTGCTCTCCCACCCACCCTTTGGTAACCCTCGCGCAGCTCTCGGCTGTGGGGCCTGGGGAGCTGGCCGCGCTGCCCCTTGGGGGTCTCCAGGCACAGAATGGGTCCCTCTCCTTCCAGCGAGTGCTGTCTGTGTTCCCCTCATTATAGCTTTCCTTTTTCCTTTTTTTTGGTCTTCTGGGAGAAGGGGTCACCAGTCTTCTAGTTTTACTAAACTGGAAATATTTTTGCTATATTTACTTACAGATTTCCTCTTTGTAGGGAGAACTTGAGGGAAATGTCACGTATAGTCTGGTAAAGATACTGGAAGTTGTGCTTTGAAATGGGGCCATGGCAGGCAGGGTGCTGCGTTGGACTATGAGCACTGGGCAGTGGCCATGAACCTGTTACCCTGAGCTTATTTTTGGTCACTTTAATGGCTCCTGTAAAATCTATTGTTGGTTTTATTTATCCAAAACTTAGCCTTCTTCATAGGCTTTACACCCAGATCCTTAATTAACTTTTGTTGACAAAATGTATGAGAATGTTAAATATATGTATTTATTTCTGCCATTACTGGAGAATACAGATAATTAAAAGCAAATGTAAATACCTTGTTTAAAAGGCACTAAACATTCCTGCCACCTAGGGGTAATTTCAAGTATTTTCAGTTGCCTAGAGAAATGGTATCTTTCTCATTTGTGTTAATGAGAACAATGCAGTTTTTTTCAGATTTCAATTTTCCCTCTGACTGTCAGGAAGCTTAGGGGAAATTGTGATGCCCCTGTACTCCCCTTTGCCCTCTGAGCTGACCAGTGTCTTTTTGGTAGATGCAACATCCAGAGAAAGCTTCCCCCAGCGTCCCCCTTACCCACCCCTCCCTCCCATCTGATTTGGGCTACTTTAATACTTGGATTCACATATCCTTGTTACCAGCCTTGCTAAGGAAATTTCATTTTATTTGTATAAATGCTCCCACTGGGCTCTGAGCTCCTGCAGGGCCTTACTCTGTGTTGTTCATCTTTGCGTCCTCTGTGCCCCCGGTAGAGGTTCAGAAATATTTGCGACTTGAATACAGGTGTCCTTGCCCGTTGCTGTTGGCCCCTCGGAGGGCAGAGGCAGTACTTCCTCCATTACCAGTGGTGCATCGGTGGGCGGGGGGCGGTGAGGACGGACTTCTTTGTACATTAAGAATATTCCCATTTCCAGTCCAGAGAACAGATAAAAATAAGCCTGTGGAATGACCACTTTGTGGAATACGGCAGAACCGTGTGTATGTTTCGCACAGAGAAGATTCGGAAGCTCGTAGCCATGGGCATCCCTGAATCTTTGCGAGGGAGACTCTGGCTTCTCTTCTCAGGTAAGCACTCTTGGTGTCTGTAAGCTAATTGTTCTTTTTGTCATGCACACAGGAACAGCCCGGACCGAGCAGCGCGTGTGTTTATGTGCAGATGAAATGGTTCTGTCTTTGGGTCATTCCTGTGATTTCCCAGCTGAGGATTTCCACCCCCTGTTGTATCAGCTGTGGGACCTGGGTCAGGCTGCCTGGGCCTCTGGGCTGTGGCATCCAACTGGGTAAATGCAAGGTCTGGGCACAGTGACGGCCACTCTTTTAAAAATGCCTTCACGAGGCTCTACATAGTGCTGAGAATTCTATTCAGAACCCCCTGGAAGTGAAGTGTCTATAGTGTGTGAGCTCTGAAGTAGATGAAACAAAAAGTCCTCATCCATTGTCAACTGGCTGGGCTGCTGAAACACATCCCTCAGAGTGTGGCTGCCATGGGTCCCTCCTCCAGTGAAGACACATGGCAGGCACCAGAGGCAAAAGTGCAGATTTCTCTTCTGTTCCGTTTCCTCTTTTGTGCTGGACCCATTCAGGGAGGGCCTCTTTTAGCCTCAGAGCCCTGGGGCCTCTCCCTGCGCCCATTGGGGAATGCCTGGAAACCCTCATCGGGACATTTAATGATGGATGGGCTGAGCCTGGGACCAAACTTCCCCAGGGACATACTGGGTAGGCATTTGTCTGTCCCTCCATATCAACTGTGAGCGACTTGCTCCTTGGGGCAAAGGAGCTTGGGCCCGAGGGTAGGAAGGGAAGGCCCTGCCATTGGAGTATGGCTTTGCTGCTCCTCAGGGTGCTGTGGGAGGCCAGGTGAGAGGGTCCCTTCCCCAGATGACCCCATGGCGCTCTTGTCAGCAGGGAGGCGCCTGGAGGCTGGGTTGGGTACCTGTGCCCTGCTCCGTTACTCTTCCTGGGACTGGAAGCAACTCTTGTCCTACTTCACCATCAGCCTCTTGCTGGTTCCTTATCTACCCCCCAACTTTGTCCCTCACTTTCCTCTTCCCTGTCTCCCCCCAGCCCCCAAACTCCTGCCCGAGATGCCCAGACACAGCCCTCATGCTTTCTGGCACACTCACTGTGTTGGGTGTGGTCAGTGGTCACTGATGCTGCCTGCACCACTGCGCCCCTCGTCTCCTTCCTGCCTCCTGGCTTCTGCAGCTAACTTCCAGAGGTGCAGCATTGAAACACCTCCTTTTAAAAGTGAAAAATGTCTTCTGTATTTGTGTATGTAAAAATAACAACATACATTCATAGTTGAAAAATAAAGCCATGGAGGAGCGAGCAAAGACAGTGACCTTCCTCAGAATCCCACCACCTGATGGTGAGGCCTGTCACTGCCCAAGGTCTGCATTCCTCTAGGTCTCTCTAACGCATATGCACACACACACACGTGCACACACACATGCCTGCACAGACACATGTGCACACACATGCACACACTTTTCATAAGGGATGCATTCATCCCTTCATCTTGCCCGCCCGCTGAGGCCTGGGCCGTAGCTCTGGCTGTGGGTGGCTGGCGCAGGAGTTTTCCGGGCTGGGCCCTTCTGCTGCGGTTTGTGCATCTCAGACCTGACTTCAGAATTGCATGTGGGCGCCGTGCTGCTGGCCCCTTTGCTTCATCATAGCTGTGCCCCCTTCATGTGCCTCATGCATCAGTGCTCAGTGTCATTTCTTGTTGAATTAATGCATGAAATTTGCGTGTGTGTATGTGTATGCTTGCACACTCCTGCTACTAGGGAATACAATGTGTTAAAAGCATATTAGTACAGTTATTTGTATTATGAGTTTTCTCCCCTTCGTCCTATAAGGTTATTCTTAGAAAAGCCGTACTATTTCTTTTATTTCTGTTTTTTTGACTAGGCTACATGGCAGAAATGAAGTCCTTACTCTGTCGCCCAGGCTGGAGTGCAGGGGCATGATCTCAGCTCACTGCAACCTCTGCCTCCTGGGCTCAAGGGATTCTCGTGCCTCAGCCTCCTGAGTAGCTAGTATTACAGGCACCTGCCACCATGCCTGGCTAATTTTTGTATTTTTAGTAGAGACAGGGTTTCACCATGTTGGCCAGGCTGGTCTCGAACTCCTGACCTCAAGTGATCCACCCGCCTCGGCCTCCCAAAGTGCTGGGATTACAGGCGTGAGCCACTGCACCCGGCCAATATTTTGTCCCTCAGTAAGTAACAAGACCCCGCTGGGGTCCCCTGATGGGACCAGCGTCCTCTTCATCATGACACCATCCTAGTAATCATTCCCCCTTGAAACATTGCTTTTAAAACTCAGATGCGGTGATGGATCTCGCCTCACACCCTGGTTACTACGGGAATCTGGTGGAGGAGTCCCTGGGGAAATGCTGCCTGGTAACCGAGGAGATAGAACGAGACCTGCACCGCTCCCTGCCAGAGCACCCCGCCTTCCAGAACGAAACGGGAATCGCTGCTTTGAGGAGAGTCTTGACAGCCTATGCCCATCGGAACCCCAAGATTGGATACTGCCAGGTGAAAGGGGTGTGCTCTGGGGCGCAGAGAGTCTTTAGTTGGTGTCTCATGTTGTCCTTCCCAGGGTTTCATTTCCATTCCCAGTCATCTGGTCCTGAGTGTTGTCATGTGAAGGCGCTGTACTCGGTCCCTTTCCGGAAAGAAAGTATCAAATGAGGGCCAAAGGGACTCATCTTCTTATATCAACAGATCATGAGGTCAGGAGATCGAGACCATCCTGGCCAACATGGTGAAACCCCATCTACTAAAAATACAAAAATTAGCTGGGCATGGTGGCGCGTGCCTGTAATCCCAGCTACTCAGGAGGCTGAGGCAGGAGAATCACTTGAACCAGGGAGTCGGAGGTTGCGGTGAGCCGAGATCGTGCCACTGCACTCCAGCCTGGCAACAGAGCGAGACTGTCTCAAAAAAAAAATTTACCGAGTGCCTGAAAAGAGAAACGTGCATGTGTAGTGGTTGTTGGTGGCAGGGCAGATTCAGTCTTCAGCGCCCCTCTTGAGCTCAGACGTAGGAGGGCATTAATAGAATTTCTAGACCTCTACAGAAATTACAGGAGTTATTTAAAATGGCAGTGCCATTTGGGGAGGAAGATGATGATCAGGGCCAGTCCCCTTCTTTTAGGACATGTGAGTGGAGGTGACATGTCTGCTGAGCTTTCCCAAGCTGAGGGTGTGGTCAGCAGGCACAAAAGGAAAATTAGTCCATTAAAGCAGCAGCCAAACCCAGCACAAGCCGGGATTAGTGAAGCTCCTGACATTTAAAAATTTAAGATTTCAAACTTTGTTTCCTGTGAATAAGCAAAGTCAGCGAGCGAATTAAGTTGTGTGTGTGTGTGTGTGTGCACGTGCGTGCATGTGTGTGTCTGCTTGAACAAGCAGAGAATAGCTGGATTTAAACCAACCCTAAGACTTGCACCACAGCTAAATTCCACATTGCTAGATGGGGACCGGAGCTGAGTGGTGGACGATCGCTCAGCTGGGCGTGTCCTGTGAGGACCGTGTTGCTATCATGGTCATTCCACTGCACAGTGTCAGTGTGGTTGGTGTATGCTGGATCTGTCACCTATGAAATCTTTTCTTTGTGGGTTGTTTGGGCTTGGATGCTTGTAACATCTCTGTGGCATCACATGGGCCGGTCAGTAACTGCCCTCCTTGACCCCCGAGCAGTCCATGAACATCCTGACCTCCGTGCTGCTGCTGTACGCCAAGGAGGAGGAAGCCTTCTGGCTGCTGGTTGCTGTGTGTGAGCGGATGCTGCCCGATTACTTCAACCACCGAGTGATCGGTAAACAGACCCCCTTCCTCCTCCTGTGTATCTGGGGAACAGTGACAGAGTCTGGGCAGGATGTTTCTCATCAGTCCTGTTTATAAAATCTCTCAGTACCACTCAGTTAGTCTGTTTGCAAACACAGTTTGACTCCTGAATTTGCAAAACTAACTCAGGAAATTCTCTGCACAGTCTGACAGTGTAGTGGAATAAAGAAACTCAAACACATTCCTGCTACAAAGACCTATAGAGTTGGGATTAAAACAAACACATGACTTTAGATGGATAGCTGAACTTACAAGAAGGGAAGAAAGATCCAAGGCCCAAGAAACAAGTCAGAAAGTGAAAACCAGGGTGGTTTTATATGGATGCCATGGCCTGGAAAGGGAGAGTAGGGGCCTGGGGGGATGCCTCTCGGTAGCTCAGGGAGCTCGTTCAGACAGGAGGCTCTCGGTTCCCCTAGAGAGAGGAGGTAGGTGGGACGGAATTAGAGACGCTCAAGGCCCATGTGGTCAGTTAAAGGGCAGACTTGGAAAAGTCCCCCACTTCCATAAGGACATCTTAAGAAAGCTCGTTGGCTGCTGTCTGGACTCTGGGTAACCTGTGGCCTTGCAACACTCCTGCACTGGGTACCTGACTTTCATGTGGTTGAGATTTAAATGTATGCTGTCTCTGTAGTCCAGCAACCTCCTAGTAAACAATACAAAAGTGGTTTTGGTCTGGTGATACTCTTAAGGACTCTTCTTAGTAATTCAGATGAGAGATGGAGCTGGCCCAAAATTAGGGTGGCAGCCCTGGGAACAGAACCAACTTCAGACAGAATTTAGCAACTGAGTGGATGTAGGAGCAAGGCGGGAAGAAGGCGCCTTTGAAGACTGTGTCCTAAGGACTGAAGGGTGGCCCCTAGGAATAAGAAGGGGCAGGTGGGTGGTGTGGTCAGCTGGGAAGGCAGTGATGGCTCTGTGCCTTCTGGCCCAAGTGTGCCCTTCCCTGAGCCTTCGGCCGTGTACACCGGCTCCTCTGTGTGCCTGAGTGGCTAGCTGGCTTGCTTCCCTTTTTACTTTGTGTTGTGGGAAGCAGTGTAAGGAACAGAGTAGCAAGGAGTAATTAAAACCTCGGCTTCATTGAGAGACATGCTGTCAAAGCCACTGTTGATGATTGTTGCTATGTGACAGCTCATATGCAACAGTGCCAGCTAGACCCTCTGTGAGAGTGCCTGTGCCTGTGTGGACACTGCCCCAAGACAGGAGGGGACCATTGGAACACACGCATCACCCCAGCAAGTTATCTTCTGCCCCCTTCCTGCCATAGGCAACACCTGGTACTGAGTTCTAACACCATGGATTAATTTGGCCTACTCTTGAACCTTGTATAAATGTAATCATGGAGGACGGGGTCTTCTGTGTCTGGCTTCCATCACACAGCAGAGCATCTGTAGGAAGCAGCAATGTTGTTGGTGCATTTGTAGAGCTTGCTCCTCTTTGTTGCTGAGTAGGATTTCACTGGTGTGCTTGCCCAGTCACCTGCTGATGTGCATTTGAGTTGTTTCCAGTCTTGGAATATGATAAAGTAGCAATGAGCAGTCATATAAGTCTTTTTGTGAATATATACTGTCATTTTTCTTGGGTATTTACCTAGGAGAATTGTGGGGTCATAGGTTAGATGTATGACTTAATAAGAAACTCACAGTGTTCCAGAGTGGATGTAACGTGTTCATTTGTCTCATATCAGCATTGTAGGAGAATTCAGCTTGCTCCACATCCTTGCTAACACTTGGTATTGTTCATCTTTTTAATTTTAGGCATCTAGTGGGTAAGAAGTGGTATAATTATGGTGGTTTTAATTTGCATTTCTCTGATGATTAATGATGTCTCTTTGCTTACTGACCATTTGTTTATTGGCTCTTCTGAGTGTTTAAATCTTTAGCCTCTTTAAAAAAGGTTGGTTGTTACCTTCTTACTAAGTTGCAAGAGTTCTTTCTTTTGAATATAAGACCTCTGTCAGGCATATGGATTGCAAATATTTTCTCCAAGTTTGAAGCTTGCATTTTCATTTTATTAATGGCGTCTTTTAGAGAACGGCAGTTTTAATTTTGATGAAGTCCAGTTTACAGTTTTTTCTATGGTTAGTACTTTTTATGTTGTAAGAAATGTTGTATTTCTCTTAAATGTCTTCTAAAAATTTTACAGTATTAACTTTTATATGTAGGTCTATGGTCTATTTCAGATATATTTTTCTGTATGGTGTGAGGTTAGGGGCTAGTGTTCCTTTTTTATTTCCCCCATGCCAGTTTCCAGCTGATCAAGCAGTATTTTTTTTAAAAGGCTATCTTTTACCCATTGAATTACCTTGATCTAAAAGTCAGAATCAATGAACTAAGCATGGACGCTTTTCTGGACTCAAATTCCATCTCTTTGTTCTGGTTACCTCAGAGTGATTTTAATTTCAGACTGACCTTAGAGAGTGAGTCCCACCCCAGCCAGAGCCCTGTGGCCTTTCTTTTCCAGGGGCGCAAGTGGACCAGTCTGTCTTTGAGGAGCTCATCAAGGGTCACCTCCCAGAGCTGGCGGAGCACATGAACGACCTCTCAGCCCTGGCGTCCGTCTCTCTCTCGTGGTTCCTGACCCTGTTCCTCAGCATCATGCCTCTAGAGAGTGCGGTGAATGTGGTAGATTGCTTCTTCTACGATGGCATCAAAGCCATCTTCCAGCTGGGACTGGCTGTGCTTGAGGCCAATGCTGAGGACCTGTGCAGCAGCAAGGACGATGGCCAGGCCTTGATGATCCTCAGCAGGTGGGCCCCGCTGCGCCTCTGTGGCCAGCCAGAGATGGAGGAGGCAGCAGCACGTGCCCAGCAGGGCCATCGGTGGGGAAGTTTTTTTTTTTTTATTGAGACAGAGTCTCACTCTGTCGCCCAGGCTGGAGTGCAGTGGCACAATCTGCTCACTACAACCTCCGCCTCCCAGCTTCAAATGATTCTCCTGCCTCAGTCTCCCGAGTAGCGGGGACTACAGGAACCCACCACCATGCTTGGCTAATTTTTATATTTTTAGTCGAGACGGGGTTTCACCATGTTGGCTAGATTGGTCTCGAACTCCTGGCCTCAAGTGATCCACCCGCCTCGGCCTCCCAGAGTGCTGGGATTACAGGTGTGAGCCACTGCCTGGCCCCTGTGGAAGTTTTCTGTTCGACTCTGCCTCTTGACATTGTGTGGCCTCCCAAGCCAGTTCGCCGTGTGGCACTGTCGCAGGCACGGGGTGAAGGGTGCCATTGTCCCTCACTGCTTTCCACAGTGAGAAAGTCCAGGAAGAGCAGGGCCATAAATGCTTTTCTTTAAGAAGATTAAATGTCTTGCATTTAGATGGACTCACAGGGGCCTTGAACAGGGCTCGGGGGACACCAGGCATCATGGGCATCAGGCAGCCAGCTAGAGGTTGCGGACATTTTCTGCATAAGGCTAGTGAGCAGCAGTGAGGGAAAAGGCCCACTAGGTTGAGCGCCAGAGCTGGGCTTTCTAGGAGCTGAGGGCAAGTCAGATGACATTGAAAGAGGGGGTTCTCTTTCAGAGCATGATGGAAGCTTAACCTTGCATGTATGCCCGGAATGTTGGGCTTACTTCACTGGAGAGTTTCAGGCCTGGAAAGCCACCCGTGGAGCCCGATCCACAAGCCGGGCTTCATGACTGCCTCTCGCATCTCTAAAATGAGCCGAGCAGCTGCAGCCTTGCCCTCCTCCCAGGTGTTGGTGTTTGGAAGTGCCCTGGCATGTCTGACACTGTGAAGGCAGCCCATGTTGTGTGGTACCCGAATGAGGATGGACTTGGGTGTTGACGGGGCGGTGTGTTCAGGTTTCTAGATCACATTAAGAATGAGGACAGCCCAGGGCCCCCAGTTGGCAGCCACCATGCCTTTTTCTCCGATGACCAGGAGCCCTACCCTGTGACTGACATTTCAGACCTGATCCGGGATTCCTATGAGGTAACGGGAACCCCCGCCCCATTCCCCGTTGCAGCCCCTAACCCCCCGGGAATTGTGACTGGGGGATGGACGTGGAAGGAGGTTCCTGGGCCACTTCCTGTTTCCACACTTTGGATGAGCAGGGGACTGAGCAAGTGGTCCCTTGTTTCCCTGCAGAAATTTGGAGACCAGTCTGTGGAGCAGATCGAGCACCTGCGTTACAAGCACAGGATCAGGGTCCTCCAAGGCCACGAGGACACCACAAAGCAGAACGTGGTGGGTAGCGGATGCCTCACCCCCGGTGATCACGGTATTGGGGAGCCAACCTGGGAGTGCGCATCCTTTTTGGTCATGTCATAAGAATGCCAGTTTTGAAAAATGTATATATATTTTTGGATTATATTAACAACTTAAAGGTGAAGTAGTGTAGAAACGATGTGAGCTTTGGAGCCAGGTGGTGAGTGTACTCAACACTGTGAGCCTGTTTCCCCCATGTAAAATGGGGATAACAGTGCCTGCCACACAGTTAAATGAGGTTGGGGTCTATAATGCCTAGCACAGGGGGCCCGCAGGGGCATTAGCTGGCGCTCAGAAGGCTCCTTCTGCTCATGCTGTTTCTCCGCTAGCTTCCTGGCTTCCATTAGAGCTCGGTAGGTTTGTCCTTAGGCACTGATGTGTGAACTGAAAAGAGGCTAAGGATGAAACACCTGGGAAAGATACCTGGAAGTGATCTTTATGTCAGAAAAGAGACTTTGTGGGAGGGAAGCTGGTGCACGGGCCCCTTGCATCCCCTTCAGGAGGAAGAGTCCCCTCCTGCTCTGACCCCCGAGGGTGCAGGCCTAGATTTCACGCCATTGCTGTTTATTCTTTCCTCAAGCTTCGAGTAGTTATCCCGGAAGTCTCAATTCTTCCTGAAGACCTAGAGGAGCTCTACGACTTATTCAAGGTACGCAGCTCTGGGAGGATGAGGGGTTCCAGGCCCTGAGCTGGCCCGAGCCGCGGTGCCCAGCCTGCCCAGGGGACAGCATACAGCTGCCTGCAGGGCTCTGCAGAGCAGAGGCCGGAGCTGCCCCCCTTGAAGCTGTCTTAGCCTGCCTACCTGCTTCTACCCAGAAACCTCTCTCTCCACCCTCCGCCCTGGAACGTGGGAGGAGGGAGCTGGGGTGCTCTTTGGGCAGCCCAGCAGGCCTGGCCTCGCACTGGAGCTGCTGCACTCTGCTGGGAGGGCTTCGGAGCTGTGATCTACTCTGCTCACCACTGCTCTAGTGAGTGCAGGCTCTGGGCCCTGCGGCAACCCTTATTGAAATCATCACCTGACATACTTTTTAATTAATTTTGATCCCACCCCACAGTACATGCATGCATATTTTCCTATTTGTGTGGCAGGTATGCATGCAAATTCATATTCTATTTTTCCTTAACATTCTTCCATGTTGCTGTATAGTCTTAATCATTTTTAATAACTCTATGATCTGTCATATAGCTAATACTTAATATAGTTAACGAGATTTTTAATATTTGGATATTTACCTGGAATCATCTTGCAAAGAACATCTTCAGGCACATTACTAGAGTTGTCTTTCTGAAAACAGTGAATGGAAATGAGGAAGAGAGGCAGGCACATTGGGGTGGACTCTTGCTACCCTGGCAGAGAATGGGAGGAAGCGCAGTTGCAGAAAGCAAGCCTGGCAGGGAAGGGAGTGCGGCTGCCCCAGCTCGTCTTGGTGGGGGCTCCGAGCCCCTTTCCCTCCTGAGCCTGGGTTCCCAGCACGATTGAAATGACAGTCAGCACAGTCTAGGGCTTTGGAAACCATGGAGCAGGCCTTTCCCTGCAGTCACTGAGTGCAGGGTTGTTGGGTTAGTTAGTAGGTTCCTCACTCGTCATTCCTAATGAGCAGGATGTGTGGTGAGAATTAGCAGGCCGCTTTCTCCCATACACATCATGTTTGCAAGTTTTATTGTTTCCTTTGTTGTGTGAAGGCAAAATATGAAGTCAAAGGTTACTTGGTATCCCAGCCCCCCCAGCCTTATTTTGGCTTTCAAGGAAGGAAAACAGGGAATACTAGGAACATAAAAGTTAGGCAAACAAATTATGTGAGTTTTGGCTTGTGTTTTTTTACCTTAAAAAGACTTTGATTTATTTAGGGCTAATTGTTCTCAGGTTGAGAGAGTAGGAACCATCGCACGTCGGAATTTATGTAATTTAAAGGATGGCTTTAAATTCACAATAAAAAAAAATTTCGTTAAGTACCAGCCACATCGTTCATGTTTCATAGGAAAGATTAAAGAAGGCCTTCAAAGCCAACCATGCTGGTTTCCTGTTTTTATGCTTCCTATGAAGGACCAACAGTGTTGGTTAGTACTTGAGGAAATTTATTTTTATTGTTAGTTTAAAGCCATTCTTTAAATCACATAAATTCAGGTCTGTGATATCTCCTTTTTTCTCAAATTGAGAACAGCTTCATTACTTTATCTCTGCAAGTAGGATGTGAACAGTATAAATACAGACTTGGTGCATAAGCTACTCCTGGAAGCATCGGGGCCTGAAACGGTGCCTTGTGTATTCCACAAACACGTTCCTACTGCTAAGCAGTGAAATTCACCCAGTGTTGCTGGGTTATTGTGCTCTAGAGAGCATTTGGTCTCTTCGGTGTTATTTTGCTTCCTTTCATGTTCTGCGTAAGACTTATTTTCAAAGTTTAATTGAAAGACACAAAGCTAAATAAAATTATACCCACTCTTACCATTGAGAAAAGAAAAACAAAGCTTCTAAGCAAGAAAGGAAAGTGGCCGGGCGCAGTGGCTCACGCCTGTAATCCCAGCACTTTGGGAGGCTGAATCACTTGAGGTCAGTAGTTCGAGACCAGCTTGGCCAACATGGTGAAAACCTGTCTCTACTAAAAATACAAAAATTAGCTGGGCGTGGTGACGCGCTCCTGTAATCCCAGCTAGGCGGGAGGCTGAGGCGGGAGAATTGCTTGAACTTGGGAGGTGGAAGTTGCAATGAGCCAAGATCACAGCCACTGCACTCCAGCCCTGGCAACACAGTGAAACTCCGTCTCAAAATAAATAAATAAAGATTTAAAAAAAAAAAAAAAAGGGCCTATCGTGCCCCTATACCCTCCCTGTACAGGTAATTACGGTAAACAATGTGCATATCTTTCCGGAACTTTCCCTCTTGTATCTATATCTATAAATACACACATGCCTACAATACAAACACACACACTCTTCTTTCCCCACAGAAGTGAGATTATGGTATGTATAATACCTGCAGTTTTTTTGTTTGTTTCAGTTGGCCATGTATCATGAACTTTGTTCCAGATGAGAATCTATAGATCTTTTCTCACACTCTTTTAGTGATTGCAGGTTCCTTGTAGGGCCGAACTCTGATATATTCAATTATTCATCTCTTGAGTGACATTTGTGTTGCTTCCAGTTGTTGCTGCTTGACACTGAGCACCTGTGCATTTCCTGGATCCCAGTGCTGCTGATTCTGTAGAATGGGTTCCTTGAGGTGGAACTGTTGGGTCATGGGTGACGTATATATTCAACTTTAGTCAATACTGCTAAAGTTTTTTAATTTTTTCAAATTACAGTTCTGGCTGGGCACGGTGGCTTACGTCTGTAATCCCAGCACTGTGGGAGGCCAGTGCGGGTGGATAACTTGAGGTCCGGAGTTTGAGACCAGCCTGGCCAACATGGTGAAATCCCGTCTCTACTAAAAATACAAAAATTAGCCGGGCGTGGTGGCATGCACCTGTAGTCCCAGCTACTTGGGAGGCTGAGGCAGGAGAATTGCTTGAACCTGGGAGGCAGAGGTTTCAGTGAGCCAAGATTGTGCCATTGCACTCCAGCCTGGGCAACAAGAGTGAGACTCTGTTTCAAAAAAAAAAAAAAAAAAAAAAATTACAGTCCCACTGATGGTGTCTAAGAGGACTCATTTCCCCACACTCCACACCCACCCAGCATTTAATATCATGTATCTTTTAAAATTTTGCTAGTCCAGTGGAAAATTGCATTTCATTTTAATTTAAACTTGTTTTCTCATTAATGAGGTTGAGTGCCAGTTCACGTTTATTGGCTAGTTGTCTACTCTTTTGAATCACCTGTTCATATTCTTTGCCTATTTTTATAGTGGTTTGTTTTCCTGTGAGATTCTATGTGAACTAATATTTGTCCTTGGCGTATGCATTACAACCATTTTCTTCTGCATTTTATGGGATGTTGATGTGACAGTCCACACGAATATACATAGAAATTCATGGTGTGCCTGGGTTTTAAGGAACAGAAATTTATGAGACCTTTATTTCACACTTAAAAGTTGTTGTGGTTATTTTCATGATTCTGTAATGACTATTTAAATAACATGGCTGCAGTGAATATGACAGTAAAATTATAAATGGCATTTTGGTCTCTATTTGAGGATATGAGCTTGCAGACTACAGCATCTGCCCTTGTTTTTGTCCCATCCTGTGGACAGAGGACATTGAAATGGTCAAGAAACCTGCAGTTATTGGGAACTACTTCAGACTTTTGTGAACTGGGATGTCCAAAGAGATGATGTAGTCATTTAGTATGGGTGGAAATGATGCATTCCGAAGAGGCTCACCTGGTCCTCAGCGATGGGGCCGGTTTTGTTAGTTTTCAGTCTATTTCCAAGACTTCAACTCACCTTAAAAAAAAAAAAAAAAAAAAAAAAACTTAAAAAAAATTGTTAATGTATTCATGTGGTTCAGAATTCAGAAAGTATTAAAAATATGCAATAAAAAGTCTCACTTCCACCTCTGGGGCCCTCCCCGCAGATAGCTAGGGTTATTAGTTCCTTCTGTATCCTACAGATCTGGCTAGTCCTTTTTGATTTTTAAATAATATGATTTTGGTTCAGTCGCAGTGGCTCATGCCTATAATCCCAGCACTTTGGGAGGCCAAGGCGAGTGGATCACCTGAGGTCAAGAGTTCGAGACCAGCCTGGCTAACATGGTGAAACCCCGTCTCTACTAAAAATACAAAAAAATTAGCTGGGTGTGGTGGTAGGCACCTGTAATCCCAGCTACTTGGGAGGCTGAGGCACGAGAATCGTTTGAACCTTGGAGGTGGAGGTTGTAGTGAGCTGAGATCATGTCACTGCATTCCAGCCTGGGTGACTGAGCAAGACTCTGTCTCAAAAAAAGGAAAACAAACAAACAAAAAAATGCTCTGTTGCCCAGGCTGGAGTGCAGTGGCATGATCTCGGCTCACTGCAACCTCCGTCTCCCGGGTTCAAGTGATTCTCCTGTCTCAGCCTCCTGAGTAGCTGGGATTATAGGTGCACACCACTACACCCAGCTAATTTTTTGTATTTTTTAGTAGAGACGGGGTTTCACCGTGTTGCCCAGGCTGGTCACGAAATCCTGAGCGCAGGCGATCCACCCACCTCGGTCTCCCAAAGTGCTAGGATTACAGGCGTGAGCCACCGCGCCCGGCCAAAAAAGTACGATTTTAAGTGAAAATATCAGAATAAAAATTGTGTGTCTTCTATAATGAAAACTATGTTAGCTGAACTGTACATTTAAAAATAGTTAAATTGGTACATTTTACGTTATGTATATTTTACCACAATGAGAAACAAAAAAACCTTGATAAAAAAAGAAACCAACGTGAAAATTACATGTTCATGTGGGTAAGGATGTCAGAGTAACAAGGGAACACTTTTACGTATCCAGTTAGAGTGGTGACATTGTGAGTCATTTATTATTTTATTTGTTTGTGTTAACAACGTGGCTTGTTCAATAAGTGCTAAGAGCTCCCTTTCCCCCTCTTGTTTGAAGAGAGAACACATGATGAGCTGTTACTGGGAGCAGCCCAGGCCCATGGCCTCACGCCACGACCCCAGCCGGCCCTATGCCGAGCAGTACCGCATAGACGCCCGGCAGTTTGCACACCTGTTTCAGCTAGTCTCGCCCTGGACCTGCGGGGCCCACACGGAGATCCTCGCCGAAAGGACGTTCAGGCTCTTGGATGACAACATGGACCAGCTCATCGAGTTCAAAGCATTTGTGAGCTGCCTCGGTATGCCTCTGTGGGATTTGGCAGTGAGGTGCTTTGGGGTGTGGGTCTGTGAACAGAACACAAAGTGGATCTTTGGAGCAGGCAGATGCACATGGTGTAACACTTTTGTGACTGGCCTGACATGAACTTATGATTTTGAAATATCACTCTGCAGGCCCCTCTCGGGATCTACTTTTTGAAGGGGGATGGGAGAGGGGCCCACGCTCTCAACATGGGAGGCTGTTCACCTTGCTTTCCTTGGCATCCACGATGTGGTGGTGGCTTGTTGGGAGCCATGTTCCTAACTTTTGTCCATAAAATTAAAATGTTTTGGAAGGTATGAGGCCAGACAACATTCACAAAGTTCCTTGGAGCTCACACAGTCACCAGCCCTGCCTTTAACACTTTCATTGCTACCATGGTGTGTGTCTGGGGCAGGAGAGTTGGGGGTGGCAGGTATTGACCTTCCCCAGTTTTCTCTCCACAGTGAGTTTGTGTCCTGACAAATGGACTTTCAGCATTGGCATCAACTCACTCTCTCTTTTTAAAATTTTTGCAGATGTTATGTATAATGGAGAAATGAATGAGAAGATTAAACTATTATACAGGCTTCATATCCCTCCAGGTAAGAAAGTCCAAGTAGCAAAATCAGACTGTGCTGTGCTTCAACACAGTATCAGCTTTGTGCATGACTCTGAAGCTCTTCTCTTTTTAAAGTTCACTTATGCTTGAGGCAACAGGTGTGTGTGGCTTGGGGTTTCAGGTCACAGGTTTGAAGTTCTGTGCTGCACAGCTCTGGCAGGACCTCCCAAACTGGAGTGTGCACCAGAATCGCCTGGAGGGCCTGTTAAACCAAGTTCCTGGGACCCCGCCCTGGTTTCCAACACCCTGGGTCTGAGGACGCCTTCAGAACCTCTGGCCTGTGGAATGTGTGTGAGAGCCAGATCCTCATTACCTTAATAGTTATTTTAGGCTACTGAATCTGAAGAACCATTTCATGTTTTTAGTGCATCAGACCATGTTTTCTCCAAATTTCAGCACTAGTAACCAGGAAAAGGAAGCCATTTGGGTATCTATGAGATCAGACTTGACGTTGACGGGAACAAGACCAAGGAAACCTAAAAGGTGTTCCTTGGATCTTAAAAACTAATAGAGATGAATCAGAAATCCCAGAGGGCTCCGCCCCCCCAGTGCTGTGGTTGTGGTTCTGGTGTTGGATGGTGCCTGGGGAGGCTGCTAGGCACTGAGGGGGCTTCTAGGGCCATGATATCCTGGTGGCTTTTACAACTATTAGTGCACTTACACATTCTCCTTTATCCACTGGGCATATGTCCCAAGAACCCCCCCAACTCCCCGTGGATGCCTGAAACTGTGGATAGTACCAAACCCTATATACACTAGATTTTTTCAGTCTGATCACCAGGATGGCTAATGAGTGACTAACAGGCAGGTAGTGTAGACCTTGTGGAGATACTGGACAAAGGGAGGATTCACGTCTGGCCTGGGATGGAGTGGAGCAGCGCAAGATTTCAAAATGTTACTCAGAGCAGCGTGCAGTTTAACACTTCGGATGAGGGGGACTACTGTACAAACATTGAAGATGCACCTGGACTTGACTTGTGGGCTTTCTGGGTCTACTTCCCGGATGCAGCCATTACTGAACTGGCATCTTCTACCTTAGGCACGCTCTCCCCAGTGAGCATTCTGTGCTGGCCACACAGTCCCTCCTTGGCCTTCTCATTGACAATGTGCACTATTATGACTTGAGTGCAAATTGTTTATTATTTATTTATTTTTGGTTTCCTTTTCTCTGTCAACTGATCATAAATGCAAATTGTTTAGCATCACTGAAGTTTTCTGCCCTTTATGCCAATATAAATTGAGTTTTAATTTATCCTTATTTTTCACAAATGTTTTTCTATTAACATAGAAGGCATGCATAATTGTTTATCTTCATCATATCATCATCATCATCATCATCTTTCCATAGTTGTCATTATCTATATCTGGCATTCTTAAATAGAACATGCTTGTTTTTATTTTACTCTATTATTTTATCTTGGTTTTAAAACAAACATTATTTTGGAATAATTTTAGATTTATAGAAAAGTTGCATAGATTAGTACAGATGGAATTTCACCATGATATATTTTTAAATTTATAATTGGCTTTTGAATTATCATCTAAGATTGATTTTTGATTCTTCATCGAACTTTCTTTTTTTTTTTTGAGACGGAGTTTCGCTCTGTCGCCCAGGCTGGAATGCAGTGGCGCAATCTCAGCTCACTGCAAGCTCCGCCTCCTGGGTTCACACCATTCTCCTGCCTCAGCCTCCCTAGTAGCTGGGACTACAGGCGCCCGCCACCACGCCCAGCTAATTTTTTGTATTTTTTTTAAGCAGAGACAGGGTTTCACTGTGTTAGCCAGGATGGTCTCGATCTCCTGACCTCGTGATCCACCTGCCTCAGCCCCCCAAAGTGCTGGGATTACAGGCGTGAGCCCCCGCGCCCAGCCTCTTCATCTAACTTTCTAATGAATTACTACTTGTTTCCAAATAAGTTTATTTCTAAAGGACATTTTAATTACATTGATTTATTAAAAGCATTTGTAGTCCTTCATGGTTTCAGAAAATCAATTGTTCAGACCTTTTTGAACATATCTGATTGTGATATTCATACTGTGTAACTCTGAATTTAAATCAAGTTCAATGGAAATTAAGATATGATGTATTATTTTTTAGTGTATGTTTCGTATCTGAATTTTTGATGCAGTTAAAAAAGCCTTAAGAAAATGACGAAAAAGCTAGAGTGCAGACAACCTAAAATCTCTATTTTAAAACATCATTTTCCTGAGGCCATGCAGACTCATATCTAAGTTTTTTTCATTAAATAGACTTAATTCTAACAAATACTTACTTTCATAATGAAAAACTTTTTAAAGGTGGGACAGACATACTAGTTACGAAATGAAAGTTTTCAATCACAGATCAGGAAGTATAATGAGATTACATCAAATGTGAATTTGTGTGCCTAAAGAATTCTCTTCACTTAAGTCTTATTACTTATATGTCGAAGAGGCAAGGGCAGAAAACATCAGTACCTTGCTGAAGCCCCGCCCGTGTATAACAGGTCTGGCCCTCTGCCAGGGTAATATGGGAGACAGACATCTTCGGTGAGCTTGGTTGTAAAGGCATCTGCTGCAGCTCAGGAAGCAATGAAGAGCCGAGACCCAAGGCCTCATCCATTTCCAGGAGGGCTCACTTTATGGGCTCTTGGTGACTGTAACACTGTTTAGCACAGGAACTAGCAAAGAAATATTACAGATGATTTGGTACCATGTCAGGTAATACACAGATGAAGAGTATTCCAGAAGATTATGAAATCAACAGTTTTCACTGCAGATTGATATAAACCTACGGATATTGGTCATTTTGCTTAGTTAATTATACTAATTGGACTTTCAGAGGAGAACTTCCTGGGAGAACTTTATTTCCCTTGGAAAGAAACATAACAAACTGCTGATAAAGTTATATTGAAAATGGACACACACAAATGAGACAATTTGGAGGTTTTTCTGTAAGTTTGTATACCGAGCAGACCTATGAGGACCCCTCACATCATGAGTTTCTTCTGCGAACTCTGAGATTCAGGGGATATGCTATTTTATTCACAGATAGGCTCTCTGAAAGGTTTGCCTGCCAGCCTGAATCCACATTAAAGGCTGTCCTTAAAATGTTGATTAATAAAATTGGAGCTGCTCCAGTCTTTGTGTTCAGCTTTCTGTGAAGGAATAGAAGTTTCCTTCTGAGGTCTTATACATAACCAAGTACATCTGCTGTCTAAAGGATGAGTTCTGTCAAGAAGTTGAGTTAAAAGGAGAAACCTTTTGAATAATTCCAATTTGCAGTTGGTTAAGGGTAATTATTGGCTTTTAAAAAAAAGCACTTAAAACGTTGAAAACCTGAATGAACTTAATTGATAACTGAAAGAGCACATGACATTATATTAACACATACTGACAAAATATGAATTCAAAGCAAAAATTCAACTTCGAAAAAAAGGAGGTCACAAATGTTTCATTAGTGATGTTTAGTCAGTGTTATAATTTGAATTCTAAAACCTAATTATAGATTAGCACAGCAATCTGTATGAATGAGGGAAAGCTTTGTTATTCTGAAAACTTTATATGAAAAAGTGTTGATTGGATTCGAAATCTAGTCCCATTAGCCAAAAAATCGTCAACATTACATTTGTCAGTGAAAAAGGGGTTGATATGTAGAATGAGCACATGCTTGAAGTAGAATTGCGAGCACTGGGACGGTTCAAATCCTCTATAATGACTTTTCACCAAGTAGAGAAAAAAATGCCATTTGCTTTCCCCTTCTTGTTCGGTTTCTCACTGATGGTGACAGTCTGTTTTGAAGAGATCATCGTTTTGAAGACCTAATTGGGAATTGCATGTAGCTGCTTCACTGTTAGTATTAGTATGAAAACTAATATTAAAAAGTCCTGAGCGTGCCAAGATTTTGGTAACATCTTATCCTTTTTGTCACTTGACCCTATCTTGCCTGTGATAAAGTGATGTACCATGGATATCTGTTAGAATGATCTGCTTTCCAAACCTGTGTAGTACAATTGGAAATACGCAAGATCTTTGCACAGCATGGTCTGCTTTGCCAAGGGTATCTGCAGATTAGATGGTAGGTACTGATAAATGTATACCGTTGTGTGCCACATAGGGATGTTCTGGGCAAGGATAGACAGCATGTATGATGGTGGTCCCATAGGATTACGACGAGACTGAAAAATTCCTATCTTAGCCATTGTAAACACCACAGCAAAACACATTACTCATGTTTTTGTGATGGTGCTGGTGTAAACAACTCTATTGCTGTTGTATAAAAGTCTAGCATATAAAATTACATGTAACACCTAATACTGGGTAACGATAATGAATATTATTGCTTTATGTAATTACTATACTATTTATCATTATTTTAGCATGCATTCCTTCTACTTATTAAAAAAAATAAACTGTAAAACAGCCTCAGGCAGGTCCTTCAGGAGCTATTCCAGAAGGCACAGGAGAGGACACCTTTGTGTGTGTTATTGCCCATGAAGACCTTCAGTTGGGACAAGATGTGGACGTGGAAGACATTGATATTGATGATCCTGACCCTGTGTAGGCCTAGGCTAATGTGCGTGTTTGTCTTGGTTTTTAACAAAAAAGTTAAAAAGATTTTTTTGATAGAAAAATGTTTATAGAATAAAAATATAAAGAAAATATTTTTCACAGCTGTACAATGTGTTTGTGTTTTAAGGCAAGTATTATTACAAAAGAGTCAAAAAGTTTATAAAGTAAAAAGTTACAGTAAGCTAAGGTTAATTTATTATTGAAGATCAAGAAGACTATTTTAAAAATGAACTCAGTACAGTTAAGTGTTTATAAAGTCTATGGCAGTGTGCAGTAACGTCCTAGGCCTTCATATTCACTCACTACTCACTGATTTGCCCAGAACAGCTTCCACAGCCCTGCAACCTCCATTCATAGTAAGTGGTCTATACAGGTATACCATTTTTTTCTTTTATACCATATTTTTATAGCACCTTTTCTACATTTAGATAGTTTAGATACACAGCTACCATTGTGTTCCAGCTGCCTACAGTATTCAGGACAGTAACATGCTGTACAGGTTTGTAGCCTAGGAACAATAGACTGTATAGGCGAGGTGTGTAGTAGGTTTGTGTAAGTCCACTGTATGATGTTTGCACAATGACAAAATCACCTAATGATGCATTTCTCAGAATGTATTCCTCTCATTAAGTGACACATGACTCTATAAAATAATAGATTTCACAGAATATTTGCTGTGGAGAAAAACCTTACAAGCATTATGGAATGGGAGGTGTTTAAAATTAACATCAGTAGGACCAAAGATAGAGAGCATGTGACTACTGGTTGTCTAAGAGAGAAGTCTGGCACTCAAGTTATACCCACTATCTTGATTCTTCACTTTTTGGTCAGGCTTTTCTTACAGCTATGCTAAGAAACAATACGGCAGATAACTCTGTAAGCTCTTGCTTTTAACAGCGTGCCAATATGTAAAGGTATCTGCTGGAACCCAAGAAACTGAGGGATGCTTACACTGCTCTAAGGACCAAAATAATAATGGGAATGGCCCAAACGGCATAGGGGAAGAAGGCTCACCAGGTGAAATGAAAGCAGATTGGCTAAATGATGAATCCAGCCAGGATTAAGAGCCTCCCTCAGAGAAAAAAAAGTCATTCTAAAGATTTAGCTGGAGGAGATAATGACTTTGAAAATGGATGATGTGTTGATGAAATTTGCAAAGGTCAGCGTCTCACAGGGCACAAAAAAATGGTAGTTTAGATTCCAGTTTAACACGCAGTCCTGATATCAGCTCCAGTTTAACAGTTAAGCAGTCCTGATATCAGCTACACCAGAAATGATACCAGACATGTTTGATTTGATGATGGGCAGCTTGGGCTAGATGAAAGATCTATTCTGGCCTTGGATTGGGACCCTAAGTTAAAGTGCCACAGAAGATTTTGAAAAATATGGAAACATAGAATATAAACTTCCTTGAAAAACAAAAAAACTTTTGTGAAATTAAAAGACTGCCTCAGACCCTTTTCAACAAAAGAAAACTAAGTGATAAAGATTCCTGGTATCCAAGTCGCCAAGAAGCCACCACTAAGAAATGGGATGTATGATCCCTGCCTCCAGTAGCTGTTGCATCTCCAGTGATTTTTCTTACAGTAGATCCTTGAGAAACAAGTTAGATACCTTAGTTGATTTTCCTATCAATGACTTGGCTGTATTGGAATTTCTAATTAATCCAAGTGCAAGGCCTCGCTGCTATAATTTGATTGCTGTTTCCAACCACTATGGAGGGATGAGAGGAAGGCCCTATACTGCTTTTGCAAAATAAGCATGGTGGAGATGGGATTATTTTGATGATTACTGTAATGTCTCAACTGCATCTGAAGGCCAGATTGTGTTCAAAGCCATATGTGAATTCTACTAGAGAGAAGACGCTTATGGTGGAACTGGCTTGTCGCCTCCACAGGCATCCCATTTAGAAAGTGAGGAAGATGGCAGTGGCAATGACAATGATATAGAAAATGGAAACCATGTACAGTGTGTAATGAAGGTCCCTAAGGCCATAAAGGAGAGACCTTCCTGCTGGTGGTATCTGTTGGAGCAATGAAGTTACCTACTACCTTCAAACAGAAGTCTGAGATGGGGGTTTCAGATGACCAAATGTAAACGCTTTATCTGATTTTAACTTGTGTAGTACTTGAAGTGAGACACAGTGCACACTTTAATAGAAATTGTCTGTCAATCCATTTAGACTCTTGAATTACAGGCTACATATATATAGGAATGTAAAAATAAGGTCATGTTTAAACAGCCCAAATATCTCATGTAAAAAGATTGAAAGGATTTTTAAAGACTATGTATTCTTAGTAGTTACTATTTCCCATAATGCATAGTATCCTATCCTTCTGATCATCAATAGATCGTGGAATGAGTATTTTCGGAGTTCCATGTCCAGGTGACGTTCTCTTCATATGCTGTGACGGCAGAGGTTGGGAGGCTGTGCTCTGGGAGTTGTTTGGCCCCTTAGCTCCTTGTCACTGTTAGTACTTTACCGGCTTCCTTTCTGGACACTTGCCCACCCCCTGGATTAATTGCTGCCTTTCTATGGCTCCCATCAATTTTGTTGGTGACTTGTATACACATTTCTACTTTGTGGTACGCCAAGTTCTTTGGCATCCCAGCACTATTCTGGGAAATCCGTTTCCATCCTGACTGCCCCGGGTACCATTCACAGTTTGCAATTTTCCTCCTGTTCAGTTTGAGTGGATTCTTACATGTGCCACTGCACAGAATTCGTTTTGGGCAAAGTTGGAAAAAGTTAAGGGTAGCTTTCCAAAGCTTTGCTGCCATCTTGTGGAAGCTTGTTGAATCACAGCTGAATTTTTGATTTATTTTCAGTGAAATGGTTTACGAATAAGTTCCAAACTTTTTAAAATATGGGGAACCTTCCCTGTCATCCCCCTGATAATTGTTATTTTGTAGCAGCTCTATTGAGATATATTTCACGCACCATGCAAGTCACCCGTTTAAAGCGTACAATTCAATGGGGTTTTTTTTGTGTATATTCAGAGTTGTGCAGCGATCACCACAATCAATTTTAGACCATTTCATCACCCTGAAAATAAACGTCATATCTTTAGCTCTCACTCCCAGTGTATCCATTTTCCCCAGCCGTAGGCAGCTTTCTGTTTCTGTAGATTTGCCTGTCCTGGACATTTGATATAAATGGAGTTGTTGTATCATGTTCGACTTCTCTCACCTAGCGTGATGTTTTCAAGACACATCCATGCTGTAGCATGCGCCAGTGCTTCATTCCTTTTAATGGCCAGATATTCCATTGCATGGGTATGCCATGATTTGTTTATTCAGCAATTTATTCAACATTTGGTTTTTTTTTTGGCTACTATGAACAATACTACTGTGAACAATCTGTGTACAAGTTTGCATGTGAACACTTTCAGTTCTCTTGGGTGTATATGTAGAAGTGAGATTTCTGAGTCAAATGGTGACTAACTTTTTAAAAAACTGCCAGACTGTTTTCTGAAGTGGCTGAGCAAGTTTATATTCCCATCGTCAATATATGAGGGTTCTGACAGTTTTATTTTTAACATCCTTAAGAACACTCCTAATACTAAGATGCTGCTTTGAATTCACTAAGGCTTTTCTTCAACTTTTAAAAGAAATTGTGTAAGTACAGCAGTATGTGCTCATTATAGAGAAATACTGTCCTGAAAAGTTTAAAATCATTACCAATTATTCCACCACCCAGAGATTTAGTGTATTTATTTCTAGAGTACTTTATGTGTGCATGGATATATTTTAGTTTTACAAAATGGGATTTCACTACATACATTTTTTCCAAAGCCAGTATTAGCAGTGTCCTTCTATGAATGTGTATGTTGTTAATTACAATAGTCTCCACATACCTCTGGGAAAAGGCACACTTGGTGTGGGGGACATTTTATTTTCTCTGGGTATCCAGACAGTGCTTGGTGTGCATTTGGGTTCATGGATCCTGCAAAAACTACAGTCCACAGGCTGGGAGCTGCTGGCTTAGCCTTTAGTTGCCTAGAAAGCTACATTACTGTCAGTTTTGGTAAGGCAGAAAATTTGTTTAATTTAAACCTCTCATCTTTTTTTAAGCACTCACTGAAAATGACCGAGACAGCCAGTCGCCATTGAAGAATCCTCTGTTGTCAACGTCGAGACCCCTGGTTTTTGGGAAACCCAATGGCACGTACCTCTTTTCATTGTTGCTTTCTCCTGGGCATACCACTGCAGTGGCGGGAGGCACCGGGGTTGCCCTCACCCCTCTTCTTGTAGCAGCCTTGTCTTTTCCCTTCGCCCAATGAATTATCACCAAACTCATTGCCTTTAGAGGCCAGAAATGCTCTGAGTGGGGGTGTTGCTGGGTGGCTGCCCCTTGCCCCCACCACCAAGTTCCTTCCTCCTGTTTGCTGTTTCATGGGTCCTCTTAGAGCAGAAGTCCCCCAGTTACCACCCACTGGCTCCCAGGGGAATCTCTTGCTTTCCAGTTTTGTACGGAATTTGCTTAGTGGAATTCCTCACCCCCTTGCTCCTCTCTCCTACAGTTTCCTTTTTGCTGTCACTGAATTTATTGAAATTAAACCACATATTGTTTTCCTTTGTTTCAAGGTGATGCAGTTGATTATCAGAAACAGCTGAAGCAGATGATTAAGGATTTAGCCAAAGAAAAAGATAAAACTGAGAAAGAATTGCCCAAAATGAGCCAGGTATGGACTTTCTTCAGTGCAGAGAATTAACTTTTTTTTTTTTTGAGATGGAGTCTCGGTCTGTCACCCAGGCTGGAGTGCAGTGGCGCGATCTCAGCCCACTGTAACCTCCGCCTCCCGGGTTCAAGCAATTCTCCTGCCTCAGCCTCCTGAGTAGCTGGGATTACAGGTGTGTGCCACCACGTCTGGCTGATTTTTGTATTTTTAGTAGAGGTGGGGGTTTCACCATGCTGGTCAGGCTGGTCTTGAACTCCTGACCTTGTGATCCGCCCGCCTCAGCCTCCTAAAGTGCTGGGATTACAGGTGTGAGCCACCGCGCCTGACCGAGAATTAACTGTTTTTTCAGATGATTAATCTGAGAATCAAGCTTGGGCCCCTTTACCTGCAAAGTCCAGGTAGCGGAACATCATGGTGATTAAATGGGAAATACTAAATTGTGATCAACTGAAGATACTTCATATATTCAAATCGCTTCAAAACAGGAGGCTGCCACACACTTCACATCTTTGAGGAGTTTTTATATAAAATTCATTTATCCAGGTTGTGATACAGATTTATTCCTCTGGGAGGTAGAAGTATTTGGGGCCAATGTGGATACAGCATTTTTCCCTTCAAAAATACTGTGCTTGCTCCATTTCCTGGGAAATCACTGGCTGCATGATACACAGTACTGATAGGAGTCTCTCAAACTTCTGAGCATCTTCCAGAAAAGGGTCGTGCCATATTCAGGTTCCACATGGTTTGTTTCAATTTGAAAATGGTTCCTCCCAATGTTTAGGAAATGTAGGCTTAAAGTTAAAAATGCTCCTTTTTGGCCAGGTGCGGTGGCTCACGTCTGTAATCCCAGCACTTTGGGAGGCCGAGGCGGGCGGATTACGAGGTCAGGAGATTAAGACCATCCTGGCTAACATGGTGAAACCCCGTCTCTACTAAAAATACAAAAAAAAATTAGCTGGGCGTGGTGGCGGGCACCTGTAGTCCCAGCTACTCGGGAGGTTGAGGCAGGAGAATGGCGTGAACCCGGGAGGTGGAGCTTGCAGTGAGCCGAGATTGCGCCGCTGCACTCCAGCCTGGGCGGCAGAGCGAGACTCCATCTCAAAAAAAAAAAAAAAAAAAAAAAAAAAAAATGCTCCTTTTTTATAGGACTTAAGTCATTTTGGTGCTGTGGACTACGACCCTTCAAGAGTAGAATTTAGCCTGCAGTTTCTCAGTCTTTTTTTTCTTTTGACCACAAAACATCTTGTGGGATTAGTGTTTCATAGCATGTTTGAGAAATGCTGCTTGGCTACTCTGCTGGGAATTGCTCTCAGATGTTCCTTCTACTCTCTGGATATATGATCAAAATGAGTTAAACTTCATCACTTAGAGCTATCAGTATTAACATTCTGATAGACATAACCTTTTATTTTCTATAGATGATGTTTCAAACAAAACGGGCCATGTTCATACTCAGGTTTCCTTTCTTTCAGAATAACCATGGATCTTTTCCCCCAAATAAATATTTGTTATATTAGTACCCAAGCATTTTTCATTTTTGTTTTTTTTTTTTTTTTTTTTTTTGAGACAGAGTGAGTCTCACTCTGTCGCCCAGGCTGGAGTGCAGTGGCGCGATCTCGGCTCACTGCAAGCTCCGCCTCCCAAGTTCATGCCATTCTCCTGCCTCAGCTTCCCGAGTAGCTGAGACTACAGGCGCCCACCACCAAGCCCGGCTAATTTTTTTGTATTTTTAATAGAGACGGGGTTTCACCGTGTTAGCCAGGATGGTCTCGATCTCCTGACCTCGTGATCCACCCGCCTCGGCCTCCCAAAGTGCTGGGATTACAGGCATGAGCCACCGCACCCGGCCATACGCAACCATTTTTTTATTCTTGGAGTAATTGTGTAGCTAGATTCCACCTTAAGCACCTGTCCTCACATTACGTATTCTCAATTTCAGCAGCAGTGTCCCAGATTACACTGAGAAAACAACAGGCATCACTCTTCCATTTCATTTTACATTTAGGTCCTGCATGGCCTTCCCACCAGAGGAACATGCCCTAACGTTATAGAGTTTCAGCTGTTTCCAGCATTTTCCTATTATAAACTCTAGCTTAAAGATCCCTACGGATACATCTGTACATTGCTGTGGTTTCATTTTTTTTTTTTTTAAGACGAAGTTTCACTCGTGTTGCCCAGGCTGGAGTGCAATGGTGCGATCTTGACTACCACAACCTCTGCCTCCTGGGTTTAAGCGACTCTCCTGCCTCAGCCTCCCAAGTAGCTGGGATTGCAGGCATGGGCCACCATGCCTGGCTAATTTTGTATTTTTAGTAGAGATGGGGTTTCTCCATGTTGATTGGGCTGGTCTCTGACCCCCAACCTCAGGTGATCCGCCTGCCTCGACCTCCCACAGTGCTGGGATTACAGGCATGAGCCACTGTGCCCAGCCTGCTGTGGTTTCTTGAATTGCTTTGTTAAAGGGTGTGCACATCCTCTAGGAAGGTCTACCCATTTCCAAGTCTGTGCTGAAATTCCCAGGAATCACCACTGTTAATAGTTTAGAGTGGAAAGGCAGAGACTACCTTTTCTTATATTCTGTGTCTTCAAAAGTACTGTGTCGTTTTCTCAAAGCTCACAGGTATGTTAAAAAAAAAAAAAAAAAAGAAAGAAAAAATGACACTTCCACCCTGGTTCTGCTGCTACATAAGACTTATTTCAATTTCAGAGAGAATTTATCCAGTTCTGTAAAACTCTGTACAGTATGTTCCATGAAGATCCAGAAGAAAATGATTTGTATCAAGCCATCGCCACAGTCACCACACTGCTGCTGCAGATCGGGGAGGTGGGGCAGCAAAGCAGCAGCTCTGGAAGCTGCTCCCAGGAGTGTGGGGAGGAGCTGCGGGCCTCAGCTCCTTCTCCTGAGGACTCGGTTTTTGCAGACACTGGAAAGACGCCCCAGGACTCCCAGGCATTTCCAGAGGCAGCAGAAGGGGACTGGACTGTCTCCCTTGAACATATTTTAGCTTCACTTCTGACTGAACAGTCATTAGTCAACTTTTTTGAAAAGCCACTGGACATGAAATCCAAACTTGAAAATGCCAAGATCAATCAGTACAATCTCAAAACTTTTGAAATGAGCCACCAATCACAGTCTGAACTTAAACTGAGTAACTTATAGCAAGATAGCAGCTGCTATGCACACTGGAGTCCACCACACCAAAGCACGAAATAGACTGTTTCTTGGGGTCAGCCCTAAACCGAGATTTCAGTCTACTTTACAAATGGCGCATCTGGATAAACAACCTGACAAACTGCGGCCAGGGAAACCGACACAACCCTCAAGCATTTCTATGTATTCTTTGAGAATTGTCTGTCAGTGCCCTAGGGAACCCATTGGTTCCCTTGATGCCGACTTACAATTTTTACCGGATTCGCTGAAATGGGCACTTCTGCTGTGACGCTAGTGTTGATTTTGCTCTCAGATGAACACAATGTGTCATACTAACCAAGAAGCAAGAAAAGCCCCATGCTTTCATTTTTCACTTGGAATGACAATGGGAGAGGTCAGGAATCAAGTTCACTTTCAAGATCTAAGGGAGTCCACTATCTATCTGTGCAATTGTATTTGGCTTTCTTTTGCACTGTTTCAATGCTGGTAATTGAAACCATTTTAATATACTTGGTTGTATTCACTTTATATGTCCTTCCAAAAATGTGTACAAACCATGCTTTCAATGTTGGCTTCCAAGTTTTTTAATAAGAAACTTTTTGTATTTACTTGGTCCTTTTCTTTTACCTTGTAGTTAAGTGTCTTAAGCTGTAGACTGTGGCAGCGAATGGGTAAGGTGGAGATGTTGCTGCTGCCCATCCATGGTTTCTGGGTGGTGCAACACTACTAGGTACTTCTCAGCCCTGCCTTGGGTGTGCCCTATGGCTTCAGAGACCTCTTTATGGCAGCATTTAACATACAGCTTGTAAATGCTGGTGAAACATAATCCCAGCAACACTGCTTTAGGACTGAACTATTAATACAAATTTTTGTTATTGATACCTTAAGGAACTTTTTACTTCTGAACCTTGGCTCCATGTACCACGGGGCCATTACAAAGGAGTTAAAATATGAATCTGGTTATCTCACCAAAAATCAATTATTTTAGAAGATAACTATACTCAATATGGATGTAGGCAGAAGCTTAAAAGACCTACTGCCACATTAATTTCATTACATTTAAGATGCTACAGATAGATAGATAGTATATCATTTTAAAGTTGTTTCCTAAAATGTTAAAATGTCAGTGGCAACTGGATTCTACATCCTGGTTTCTGGAAAAATGCTTATCTTAGAATTAGCAAAACATATAAAAGTAGAGTAATTAACAATATGCCTTCAGTATCCCAACTACCCAGAACAGTGGTTCTAAAACCAGGTTGCAGTTTGAAATCACTTTAAAAACCTGCCTAGACCCTGTCCACAAATTCAACCCCAGGGGATGGGGAGAAGGCAGCACAGGCCATCAATTTGGGAAAAGCTCTTGAAGTGATCCCATAATTAGGATAGGATATACAAGTACATTATGTTGCAACTAAAAAGAACCAAAACATGAAGGCAATTTTATAACTTTATTTGATCTATCTGATGATCAGCGATTAGTTCTCATCCACATTGACTGTCTGTAGATCTGTAAAAGAAATGACAGTCAATTTCCATACCCACATCACATTTCATATTTCAACTCTAAAAACCTTTTGTAGACAGGTCTGGGCATTCTATTTTCCACAACCTTTTTACATCCCAGATATGGACCAGTTTTGCATTCTTTAGCATCTTCCCACACCAACAATTTAAAAAGGGTACAATGATGTGTGTCACCCCAGCTTAACAGATGAATTCACATTTTAACAGAGGTAAGGACATTTTTCTAATGAATTTAAATGGCTTTATGGGACGGAGAACTTACTTTTGAAAGTGGTAACAGGTACATAGGTAACCAAAGTATATAGCTTATTTGGTGAATCTTCATCCTCATTACGTTTTCTGGACAGCCGCACACGGATTCGGTATGGGACATTCCTAATAAAAACATAATTGTGTTGCTAAAGTCAATGCCTCCTTTCAACCAAGCAGCCACTAGCTGTATTCACATCTCTCATATGCCTGCTTCTAATGCTGTCCTTTGCTCTACTCTGACCAACCTAGAACTTACAGTTCCCTAGAAAATGAAACATAACCCCCAGGTGAACATTAAATGCTGTTACCACAGGAGGGATGCTTGTTTGAAGATATGTTAAGGTAGCCACCATTGATACCCAACTGGTTAATCCTAAGCAGGTATCTGGGTCCAGATGGTCCAAATGTGTTAGTCTTTTGTCTATCACCAGAAACTTGTTACGTGATTTTTCTGTTACATTAAAATATGAAGAAACGGTATGGTGGCTCGCCCCTGTAACCCCAGCACTTTGGGAGGCTGAGGTGGGCGCACCATCTGAGGTCAGGAGTTCGAGATCACCCTGGCCAACATGGTAAAACTCCGTCTCTACTAAAAATACAAAAAGTAAGAGCCAGGCATGGTGGCGGCTGCCTGTAATCTCAGCTACTTGGAAGGCTGAGGCAGGAAAATAGTTTGAACCCGGGAGGTGGAGGTTGCAGTGAGCTTAGACTATGCCATTGCGCTCCAGCCTGGGCAACATTAACTCCATCTCAAAACAAACAAAAAACACTGTTAAAAACTCTGCCACAGTCGCATATTCTATTTCTCTATCTTCCACATGCAATCCCCTTGTCCTGTCTTACCCTCTCCGTGGCATCACAGCTGATTCTCTTTCCTCTATCGATGCCGGGTATTGTTCTAGGCCCCGGATTCCTATAAACTCAGGACTTCTCTTGGCTCCTGTAATCCCATTCCTCTTATCCCAAGGCAGGCATCGGAGGACACCTCTCCTGCTGCACCCTTAAATGTCCACCCATAGAAGAGCTAGGTCTTAGGTCCCTGTCTTGTTCATCTCACTTAATCCTAAGGTTTAAATACCACACAGATGCAGACAGTCCTCCCCCAACCCGTTTCCAGAATCAACTAGTCCATACTGTCATCATTCCTCTAGCTGCCCCTCACTCCACTTCCGTTCTGGCACCTCATGACGTCCTTTACAGCACAAGCCTCCCCTGCTTTCTGGTTCCACTTTAGAGCAGGGTCTCCCAACATCAGCACTAACATCTGGGCTAGGCAATTTTTTGTTGAGGGAGCAGCCCCATGAATTGTAGGGTGTTTAGTAGTCCCTGGCCCACAGTATCCCTCAGTAGTGACAAAAAACACTGCCCCCCGCCCCAACCCCGGGAAGGACAGGTAAAACTGCCCCAGGCCAAGAACCACTTCTCTCATGGTGGACTTGCCATGATGTCTAGAGTGACCCTACAGGGTCGGCCCTCACCCCTCCCTCTCCTCCACTGGGCTCACAGTGATTTATTCCACTTTACCTGCGTTCACCATCCTGCTCCCAGATCCCGCCAAGCTTCCTCTCTCTGCAATGCTCTTTCCCACCCTACACTGCAGGCTTCTTCACTTGGGTCTCAGTTCATAAGCCACTAAATTAAGGGGCTTCCCTGCAGATACTATGCACCCTAAGTCACGGTCACAGTATTTTTTTTTTTTTTATACTTCCACATGCATTAACCAAATTACTGAACTGATATGGGCTCTTGCAGGGTTAAGTGAAGCTGGTGTCATTGCAAAAGTTCACCTTCGAATACAGATAATTTTACCACCTTATTCCTTTGGCCCAGACAGCTTTGTTCAGCCTGGTGTCAATGCGCACATCTGGCGTTCCCATCTCCTTCATGGCAAATTTCCGAATCTCTTTGAGTGCCCGAGGTGCACGCTTCTTGAAGCCCCTACAATTCAAACATAAGTGAACAAATTAAAGGAGCACAAAACTAAATTAGGTACATGTAAGAAATTCTCAATGTCGTTGATAGGCTCCTGGAAACTGACTTTAAGCAATGTCTTATGTAACAAAATCAAGTTTTTACAGCATACAGTAAGTAGGCCAGTGTGCTTAAAGCTCAGTGAAGACTTACTGTAGATGGTATGTCCTCCTAAAACCAGCCTAAACCAAACCTTAAACTAGGCAGTAACAATCCTTTTTTTCCCCACCAGTGTGCAATGCCCAGCAATTAGCGTAATACTTAGGACAAGAAGATGCATAATCCACTTTCTGAAGTCCTCAATCAAAATACTAAATTTGATTAAATGTCATGTCTTAAGACAGGACATGTTTTTGCAACAGATCATTCAATGCTATTGACTTCATCTATGCTTAAAGAGCAGGGGCCTGAAATGTGCAGGCAGGCTGCTGCTTGAGTATGATGAATGGCAATAATTAACTCTGAACCCATCAAGCAAGCTCACTTCACTTACATACTTAAAACATCCAGAAGTAAACGGTACTAGAAATAACAGCAGCTGGCAATCCCTTGTTCTTCACACAGCTTATATAAGCAACCTATTGAGTACATCAGATGGTATCTAGTACTACAGAGAAAGACAAACCAGGGAAAATAAAGCATTAAGGAAGGGGACTGCAAGTTTCTATACGACGGCCAAGGTGGGCCAGGTGTCGTGGCGGGGTCCTGTAATCCCAGCTACTCGGGAGGCTAAGGCACAGAGGCGGAGGTTGCAGTGAGCCGAGATCGCGCCACTGCATTCCAGGCTGGAGACAGAGCAAGACTCCGTGTCAAACAAAACAAAACAGATGGCCAGGGTGATACTGGACTCAAGGTCTGAAGGCAACGAAGCATCTATTTGTGGAAAAAAACATTCAGGCATAAGGAAAAAAAGAGTAAAAATTCAACAAAAGCAGCTACTTTGAAACAGAAGCATGCCCGGTATGATTAAGCGGGTCAGCCAATGTGGGATCATGGCAAGAACTCTTGATTTCTAACCTAAAATAGAAGGCCGATGGAGGATCTGAGAATAGACCACGCATGTTTGGGTACGGAAGGGAACAGGAGTAGGGAGCTGCTACTGTCAGCATTCGGGTAAGAAAGAATAGGGGCGGTCAGAAAGACCAATGCAGCTGGTCAGACTGAATGTATTCGGAGGGTAAAGCCCACAGGATTTGTTAAATTGCCAATGAATGAAACAGGGAAGGCCACAAGAGGAAAAGATTGGGGTGGAGATGATTCGGCACATCAGTGACAACCAGACGCGTGAGTTCGAGACCCAGGGCGGTTACAGGGATACTCACACTCCATGTATGCGCTTGTGAATGTTGATGGTGTATTCTCGGGTTACCACTTCGTTGATGGCAGAACGGCCCTTTTTCTTCTCGCCACCCTTCTTTGCGGGAGCCATCTAAATGCAGGCGACAAGGAGGCTCAGAGCAGAGTTTAACAAGCTCAAGTCAAGTCCTCCCTCCCAGCCTCACGCTGTCACTCTCGGTGCGCTTCCAGGTGCTGAGAGTCTGGCCAGGCTAAGTCGGTCACCCAGTGGCCCACGCACCCGCGCCCCTCAGATGCCTCCGACCCGGAAATCCCTGCCGCTCCGGCTCCCCTAAGCCTGGTCACTTTCCTCCTCAGGCTTCGGGAGCCTTTAAACGCAGGGTGTAATTCCCATCTCCCCACAACCGGAGCCCCGGGCTGGCTCGGGAGAGATTTTGCGGTCCCAGTTAGCACAATCCCAAAGGAGGATGGGGCTGGATTCCAGGAGCCCAGACTCCGCCAGCCATACTCACTCTGCCGCGTCCAAGTTGGAAAGGAAGAGCGCGAAGGATTGTGGGAGAAGGAAAGCGGCAGTTGCAAGTACAACTTCCGGGTCGCCAGGCAACGGGGTGTGGCTAGGGAAGGGGAGAGGCGAGGCTATGACGTAAAGCGGCGCGCGCCGAAGTGGGGCCAGCTAGAGGGCGTCGTGGCGGGGCCGCGCTTTTGGGCCGCGAGCTTGAGGTCCCGCTTCTCGACGGATTCCTTCTGGCTCCGCGAAGGAACTTGCGTCCCTTCTCTAAGTCTTCGGATAAAACCAAGACTTAGGCCTACAGATGTATGGGAGCAGGGCCAGGGAGAGAGACTTCGTTTGTTTTTCCCATTCATTCATGCATCCGACCAACACTGACTGAGCCTGCGTCGGGCGCGGTGCCTGGCTGGCGGTCCCAGGGTCACTAAGACGCAACCCGGCGCTGGAGGTGCTTGCGTCGAGCAGGGCCGGCACAGGATTGCCAGTCGTTGCTGTCCTGGGCGGTGGAGCCACAGGCCAGTCGCGTCGTCCCGGTGCGTGGGTGGCCGAGTGGGTTGGATATGACCCAAGGGATGACAGATGTGAGATGACACGACACGATCTGAGGAGGTCCCCAGAGAACTGGGAACTGCGTGTCACCAGTCTAGAGATTCGGAGACAGTCAGTTGGATCTATGGACCCATGTCTTCCTTTTTCTTGTCAAATTCCCTTCTTTCACAGGAGCACACCATTTTTAGTGGTTTCTTAAGATGAATACACAAGCTAAAAAGTTTCTGAGCCCTCAAATATCTGAGTATTTATTCAACCCTCAAATTTAAATTCTGGCTTGTATGGAATTCTAGATTGAAAAGAATTTCTCCCCAGCATTTTGAAGGCAGGCTTCATTGTCTTCCATTTTTCAGTGTGGTTGAGAAGTGATGCGTCATTTTTTTCTCTCTGAAATATTTTAGGATCTTTAAAGTTCAGAAATTTCATGATGATGGTACCTTGAATTTAAGGAAATTTCCCAGAACGAAGGAGCTTGATGTTCCAAGTTGAAAGGGCCCACTTAATGCCTGGCACTTTGGTGAATGGGAAAATGCCCGGACCAAGTCACCCCCAATCTACTAACAAGGTTTTCAGCAATGGACATGTTTCAAGACCTCACAGACAAGACTGGAGGCAGTCAATTTCAGGGCTGGAACAGGGACTCTGATCTCTTGAGGAACCTTTGCATCCTGTATCAGGGTAGATGTTGCACTTCTAGGTATCCCAGCAGTCCTCAAAGGCAAGAGATGGTGGTGGACAAGCAAGCCTCCCCCCATGTCTCTTATCAGACTCCAAAGGCCTTTCCAGAAACCTCCAGTAGCTTTCTGCCTGTCATTGGCTAGAACTAGGGACTCCAGTTAGGCTGGGAGAGCACATGCCTGCCAAAAGCAAATGGGATTGTCATGATTACCTTGGCCTAATGATGGGTTGTGTATTTTGTGGCCTGGGCTAAACACATTGCTTTTGTTGTTGTTGTTGTTTTGTTTTGTTTTGTTTTTGAGACGGAGTCTCGCTCTGTCGCCCAGGCTGGAGTGCAGTGGCGCGATCTCGGCTCACTGCAAGATCCGCCTGCCGAGTTCACGCCATTCTTCTGCCTCAGCCTCCTGAGTAGCTGGGACTACAGGCGCCCACCACCACACCCGGCTAATTTTTTGTATTTTTAGTAGAGACGGGGTTTCACCGTGTTAGCCAGGATGGTCTTGATCTCCTGACCTCATGATCCGCCCGCCTCGGCCTCCCAAAGTGCTAGGATTACAAGCTAGACACATTGCTTTTAATGCACAGAAGTGGGGTTCTGTTAACAAAGAAGAAGAGGGGCTGGCACAATTTGTTTCAACCAAATGATGCTTGCTCTCATCTCCTTTCCGCCTCCTCTTCCTCATGCTCAGGCACCCTAAAGCCTGCCTCAGGCCTTTCATACCCCATGGCCCTTTTGGGATCGTTGTTCTGATCCTGACTCCCTGCAATCACTCTCTGAAGATGTGATCTTGCCTCTTCTATCGGGCTCCCAGCACCTAGAGAGGGATTAAGGGACAGCTTTCTAGGGTACCATCCATTAGAGGTAATAAAAGTGTTACTGTAATAAATCAGAAAGAAGTCTGGTGCCAGCTGACTCAAGTTTCGGTATAACTGATGAAATGTGAGTAGATCCTACCACTTGTTGAAATAAATAGACCCCTCCAGTGGGAATCTACAAAACATCCCCCTAAGATGTCAACTCTGCTGCCTTACATAAAGGTTGAACAGACATATAATAAAGACTGTTAGGTTTGAGGACTGAAAATCATTTGCCTGCCTGGGGCTCTGCAGACTCTTCCAGCTTCTGTTTCCCTCCCAAGCCCCAGGGACCAGGCCAGTGACTACTGGGCCTGGAAGAGACCAGAACCATATAATAGGAACTTTGTAACTCTCTGGTGTTTGTTAGCTGGGCTAATCACTCACGTCTTTTTACTTTTACTGATGAGCAGAGAATCCTTAAAATGAAACAAGATCTGAATGTTTCCCTGTGGGGGCAGCAAGAAAGTAGACAGGTTGCATTCCCGTCCACCACCTTTAGGGGCGACAAACCTAAGGGGCTAAGGGAGTCCTCCTTGGCAGTTTCATGCTGGACTGAGCTCCAGGAAGGTCCAATGGGACTTCCCAAGAAGCGCCACCGAAAGATTTATTTTAAAAGGAAAGAGGCGTGGTGGTGAAGAGGTGCTAAAGAGGTAGTGTGGGTAGACCAGGCCTGGGAGGTCAGTGTGGAGGCTGTTTCTGTGACCCAGCCTAAATAGGGCCCAAATGAGGCAGCAACTAATGTGACAGAAAGGAGAGGAACGGCACAAGAAGTATTTGAAATTAAAATCAACAGTTCATAACTGACTTCATATGGAATGTCAATTTAGGAAAAAGTGCTGAACAAAATCACATTAGAAAAGTAGACTATAATATATGTTACATTGCAGAGATCAATGTGATTTTATGACTGAAAATGTTTTCAGCTCCATCACAACAGGATGACCCAATAACAGCAACAGATGCAGCGCTTGACCCAATACCACCTCTTAGTCTTACTCTAGGCGTCCAGATTTTAATCTCTACTTTTTTTTTTTTTTTTTAACTAAAAGGAATCAGGACTCCTTGGAGGGTAGTCGCCTGCATGCTTTGAGAGAGGAAAAATAAAATAAATAAATAAATCAGTATGGGCCTTGATTGTGTTGTTCCCAGAAGGAAATCTGGAGTCTGATTTCTGATGGGCAATGCTAAAAAGAGAAAAGAGCCAAACACAGGAGCTGGCTCTCACTGGCCGGGTTGTACCAATTTGAGCATGAAATAAATAACAATGGTCAATTAGAAAAGTTGAGTTCATAAAAGGCCATGAGTTCCTAACTTCATGCTTAAAATAAAACATGAAATATAAAAAAGATAATCATAATTTTAAAAAAGGAATCAATATCATAGATGTGCCTAAGTGTGGTTAGGCAAAAATCCTACAAGAGTTGTTTTCTTTTTTGTGTTTCCAGTGAGCTTTTTTTGCCAGAAAAATAAAGCTGTTTGTATGCATAGTGTGAAATTAATGCATGTCTGCCCAAAAAGCTGCTAACAGGTATCTCTAGAGGATCCAAATTAGTTATTTATCTGGGACATTAATGGCAGACTTGGAGACCTTCAGGCTGTGCCTACACTAAGTAAAGAGAGAAACCAAAGCAGTCTTGTACCAAAACAAATTTTACCAGATAATTTAGACAAGAGTGTAAAATGTCATGGCTTAGAACAGTTGGCTACTTCCCCATGTTGCATGCACAAACATTTTTAAATTAATGTAATGAATTTTAGTTGAATTAGAGACAGTAAACTGAGTTAGTTGAAAAGATCATAAACTTAGTGTACTCGAGTTCGCGTTTCAGTCATTTCACATGAGCCAAGACTTTGTAGTTTTACAAATAGAAAGGTCATGGTTTTTCTGGAAATAGGACAGGGTTGCAAAATAGCCTTTTAATGAGCAAACTTTAATGAATCAAAAGTTTAGGGATTAAACTTCCCATGATGCATGTGGGTTTAAAGAAATATTACACAATGAGTTTTCTGAGTTTATCCAAATTCTGAACAAGTGTAAGATTTAAGCAAAGCTAAATCAAATTAGTAGCAGGGCACACTCTGCCCCTTTTTTAATGATTTCCAGCTAGAAAATCCTAGGACGATAAATATGCTGTCCATTAAAAATCTTGTTCTGCTTAAAAAAATGCTGACAGCAAATTACAATTCTATTACAGGCAAATCAGATCTAGAAACCTTTGAATATATAAAACATTTAAAAATAGTTAATCCAGTTTCACACAGCATTTTTAAGAAGGGGGTTCATTTCTGGTTCCTTTAAAGAGTTAAGTGTTCTAGTACGTGCAAAATATTTTCACTTACCTTCTTCTCAGGAATAGAACAATTGTGTGAGTAATAAAACTTTTTGGATGTATTTATACAGCACCCTCTCATGCCATCCAAAACTGATCCTAGTCATAGAACTGGGAAGAGCCATTCCCATTCTACATGGGAGGAGTAGGAGCAGAGAGCCATAGCAATGCAGCAGGGAAACGAACTTTGCTCTCTTGGGCCAATGATTTTGGAAAGGGCATTGCCATCGCAGTGGTTCTCAACCACAGTACTCCAGGGTACCCTCCTTCAGCCCCATGAAGCTTCATGATGGGGTGGCTGTCTGTAGTTGGTAGAAATCTCCTAGATGCTGCGGCTATGCCCCAACCCTCAACATGGCATATGTGCACACATCTTATATGGAGACACACATACGCTGCCCACATCACTGATAGATATCTAAGTGTTGGCGGCGAAATCCCATGCAATTCCAGCCTGAGTGAGTTTAATGATGGGCTATAAATGAATGCTTTGGTGGAGAATGTCTTGGTCACCTCCATGGATTTTACCTGTGTCAAGATTGAGATGTTGGCCAGGCATGGTGGCTCACACCTGTAATCCTAGCACTTTGGTAGGCCGAGGTGGGCTGATCACTTGAGATCAGGAGTTCGAGACCAGCCTGGCCAATATGGCGAAACCCCGTCTCTACTAAAAACACAAAAATTAGTGGGGTATGGTGGTGGGTGCCATACCCCACTAATGTGGGTAATCCCAGTTACTCGGGAGGCTGAGGCAGGAGAATCACTTGAACCAGGAGGCAGAGTTTACATTGAGCTGAGATTGTGCCACTGCACTCCAGGCTGGGCGAGAGAGAGAGATGCCGTCTCAAAAAAAAAAAAAAAAAAAAAAAAAGATTGAGATGTTTCCAGTAACTTTTTCTGTTTTGTTTTGTTGTCACTTCTATAGTAAACCAGTGTTTTTCGGGCACAAACTTTAACACATAAAGATCAGAACCTGATAGGCCGATGCACATACTGCAGCTCAGAAAGCTGATGGCTTGCTTTCATCTTTTCCGTATCTTTGATTATCCTTGAAACATCTTGAAATTAGAAAAAAAGAATTACTGGTGAAAAGATGTATGCAGGGATGTATAACAAGGGACAGAGGAAATTGTACAAATTTGTTAATTTATTACAAAATTTTCACTCACAGAAAAACACAAGAAAACTTTTATACTTTTATATTTGGGAAAAGGAACTGGTATCTCAGATACAAAATAATTTACACATAAGCCATACAATTTTATTTTATATAGAAATAGGTCATTATTACAACAGCTGTACAATTCACTACGCTTCATCTTATAATTACATAAAATCTTTTCTTTAGAAACATCTCAACATAACAAAACATACAAAAAAAGCAAAGTGCATTTTGAAAAGGAAAATCCAATTCTCAGTATTCTCATGAAGATATGTAGAAAGATGCAGCATTCTCACTCAAAGGGCCAGCACGTGGCAGGGTCTCCTTGGGGACTGCAGTCCCCCAGGCCTGTCTGGCTTGTGAAACCTCTCCCCTCACAGACTTGGAGTTCTCAGCAGAATTCTGGAATGTTGGCTGGCATGATTGTGCTTTGCTTTGAGTCCACCTTTGTAGTTGCAATCAATGAAGTAAACAGGAAATAGTCCAGTGTTTTATTTAGGGGCTAAAAAAATCACCACCAGCATGGCATGGGGTGAAAAGCCTCATCCCATTAGGGTTTAGGCCAGAAAGTGTGAATCTGTAGCTTGGTTAATAACAACCAGCTTCTCTGATTGGTGGGCTGTTGTTACTGTGGTCTCTGAATGAAGCCATGAGACCTTATTATTTTTTGAAAAAAACAAAGTGCCTAAGTTATTTCCTCTGTGTAGCTGTGCAAATTAAAACAAAAACCACCATTTAAAAATAATGAAAAATAATCTCTTTATTCTCTCTCTCCAACAGATCTCTGACCCAGTCCTTCTCCAATACAAAGGAAAGACGATCAAGAGCATGAAGGCCAGCTAGCGCAGATGGGCGGGCCGCAGGTGGCTAGAGCAACCGGTGTACTCTCGGGGGATGCAGCGAGATGCGCCATCTCTGACGGTAAACCGACCAACGATGCCTACACGGGGCACCTGGTTCCTGTCCAGTATGGCTATAGAGTGTGCCCAAGAACCTCGGAGGCAAGAGAAACACGGTCAGTATTCCTGATCATTTCCACTGCAGCAAGCGCTGCACTCCAGAGATGGTTACCATCCAGGAGTTCTGAAACGTATGCAGTGTGCACAAAAGCCAGGGGTTTAGTTCAGGCTCCTCTCCCCATCTCCTGTGGCCACCCCCCTCATCCATTGCTTAAAGCTGATTGTGTCCCGACTTCAGTGCCGGGGCACTATCGGGGCGGCTGCTGGAGGCCTGACGACTCAGACAGACTGCTGACCCTTCGGGGAGGACGTAGGGGCTGGGGCTGTGCTGGGGGTGGTTGGGGGTAGCCCAGGGTCCCTGGCTGTTGTGAGTAGGTGGAGAGAAGTAGCGAGTCCTGCTGCTCACTGTGCAAAGAGGTTGGTGCCTGTACCTAGAAAAAAAAGAACAAAGGGCTTCAGAGGTGGTTTTGATGTCCGCTCCTCAACTGTCTTACAGGGCAGTGCAGGGCACCCTGCAGGTTGAGTTAGACTATAGGGCTGTCTTTCGTGGGGGGTCATGTGGGGAGAGGTGGCTCTGGAAAGACCTGGGGGTGTGGTGGGGATGGGGACTAAAGGAACCTTAGGGTGAATTCTGAAGCTAAGTTCTCCGCCAATAGTGGGGGCACCTTCTGGCCCAATTGGCCTAGGCCTGTGGCTATGGCTATGGGGAATGGTTTCGCAAACACGTGCACATGATCTACCTGTAGCCAGAATGTTTTTGGATGATGGAACCTGAGACCACATGCGGGCAGTTGACAGGGCAGAATCCAAACACACATACAGTTTGCACACTTTTCACTGCTGGTCCCTGATCCCGTAGCTACCTCCAGATTCGCCAGCACCTACTAGGAGCATCTTGATTGGAAGTTTAGAAGCTTTGACTGGCCAAAGCCTGACTTTGGAAACTTCAGTCTTATCACCCTTCCATGAAATCTCCTCCTGCAAGTAACCCAGCACTCCCCTGCTCTCAAAGCTGCCCAGGCACAGCTGCCCTGAACTTTTGCTCAGGCTGCTGGCTGGAACTCTGTCCCTTTATCTTCACCCTCACCCACACTTCGGGCATTTCCTGGACATCAGACTCTGCAGTGGGTGCCTTCTGAGCCCTCTGTCTTCTCAAGTCCCTTCCTCCACAAAGGCTTCCCCACGACAGTACTCCCACTGTTCCCAAATCTGAGCCTGACTGCACTCTGTGCTAACCCACCTCTCTGCACCCCACCCCAAGCCCCTAAGGGCAGTGAGTGGGCCGAAGAGCTCTCTGTATTCATAGCCTGCATCTTGTATGCAACAGGTGCGTGCAAACTTGTCTGTTGCTCATTTCCCATCCAAAATCACTTCTGGGTCTCGAGAACTGACAAGATCTGCAAAGCCAAAGTCTGAGTTGACTCCCACTATGCGTGGGGTCAGGGAGATCTGAAAATTATAGCACAGATGGCTTAGCAGCATTGGAATTAAATTACATTCTAGAACTTCAAGGACAGCTATCTCCATCACTATCTACAGTGCTCAAGAGGTCTCAGCTATTGCTCATTCTCCATGGCTTTGCAGGTGCAGGTGGGGCTGCAGGCCAGGGAGGAAGCCCCCCAGAACAGGGAAGGGCTGGGGTGAAGAGGGGCACCCTGAACATGGGTGAGGGAAGGCCAGGCCCTTCTGGAGCTTGGCAGACGCAGACGTGTGGCTCCCACGTGAACCTGTGGACCAGTGGCTCTCACCCTCCCTGCTTTTGGCATACTTGGCACTTGCTTGAAGTAATTTTTGCCTTCGAAGTAGTGACCACATGTAAATGAGCTCCAAATTTTCCTGGCAAGCCCAGTTTCACACATCACTCTATTTATGAAGGCAGGTTAATGGATCTTTAACTAAACCTGATTTAACTTTATGTTTATATAGGACTTTATAAACACACTGAAAAGTCCAGCATAGTCATCAATGTTTTTTGACTTTTGCTCTAAAAACTATGAACATATCAAGATGCAAATCCTTGAGTAAAAACTACTTTTTAAAAAAAGAACGTTTTTAGCACATAACCACATAAGGCATAATAGCCAACTCGTAATTTCATGTACTCTGTAGACACAGACTTCATAAACTTTAAGCATGAAAAACAATCAAATAACAATCTTTCTGGGGCTTACTTCTATACTAGGGATAGAACAACCTTGAAAGCAAGGGAATAAAATATCTTTGAGACTTGGGGTGTGGAGCGTGGCCCAGCTCCCAGGCCTGCACGGGGGCCCCCTGGGCCGTGGCACCCACCTGCAGGTAGTGCTGCTGTGGCTGCTGCCGGGCCTGTGCAGGCTGCAGGGGCGATGGCTGGGAGGCGGGGAAGCTGGGGTGGAGCACCGCCTGCCCCATCAGCAGGACGGGCATCGGGGTGCTGCTGCTGTTGGCGGGGTGTGCATCTGGATTTTGAAACACGGTCTGGCTCTGTGCGTACCTGTTTCACGTGGGAAGGAGAAAACAGGTCCTTTAAGAAAGCAGTATTGATACGACACCAAAAGCACGAGCAACAAAGAAAAAAACAAATAAGCTGGACTTCATAAGAAACTTTTCGCCAGGCGCAGTGGCTCATGCCTGTAATCCCAGCACTTTGGGAGGCTGAGGCGGGCGGATCACAAGGTCAGGAGATCGAGATCAGCCTGGCCAATATGGTGAAACCCCCATCTCTACTAAAAATATAAAAATTAGCCAGGTGTCATGTTGGGCACCTGTAGTCCCAGCTACTTGGGAGGCTGAGGCAGGAGAATAGCTTGAACCCGGGAGGTGGAGATTGTAGTGAGTTGAGATTACACCACTGCACTCCAGCCTAGGTGACAGAGTGAGACTCTGTCCCAAAGAAAAAAAAAAAAAGAAACTTTTGTGCATCAAAAGACACTATCAACACTATCAACAGAGGGAAAAGGCAGCCCACGGAGTGGGGGAAGATATTTGCACATCACATATCTAATAAGAGACTGATACCAGAATATATAAAGAATGCCTACAACTCCACAACAAGAAACCCACACAACCCAATAAAAAAATGGGCATTGGGGCTGACATTTCTCCAAAGAGAAGCTAGAAATGGCCAACACACACATGAAAACATGCTCAGCATCACTAGCCATTCCATTAGGGCAAAGCAGATCAAAACCAAAATGAGATGTCCCTTCACACTCATTACAATGGTGATTGTCAAAAAACCAGGAAGTAACTTCACATGGCCGGGAGGAGAGAGAGAACGAGGGAGAGGAGCTACACACTTTTAAACAAACAGATCTAGGGAGAACTCTATCACAAGAACAGCAAGGGGGAAGTCCCCACCCATGATCAATCACCTCCCACCAGGCCACACCTCCAACGCTAGGGATTACAATTCAACATGAAATTTTGGTGGGGACACAGAGCCAACATTTAACACAGTGGCTGGAGCACTGGACAATTCCCACCAACAGAGCACTAAAGTTCAAGTGATTCTCCTGCCTCAGCCCCCTGAGTAGCTGGGATTACAGGCACCTGCCACCACACCCGGCTAATTTTTGTATTTTTAGTAGAGATGGGGTTTCACCATGTTGGCCAGACTGGTCTTGAACTTCTGACCTCAGGTGATCCGCCCGCCTCAGCCTCCCAAAGTGCTGGGATTACAGGCATGAGCCACTGCGCCCAGCCTATTTCCACTTATTTGGATCATTTAGGAAGAACAGGCAAAATCCGAAAGCAAAACCAGCCCACTTCCTCCCACCTAATGATAGACATGAACGGAACTTTACAGATGGCTCCCTGCAACCTGCAGGTCCCTCCTTACCCTCCTGTGACCAAAGGGAGGGCCAGAAAGTCTCGGGGGCAGAGGCTGCCTAGAAAGTTATCCTCAGGCATGGGGAGACCCCAGACAGGGCCAACAAGGTAGACTTCGAAGATTCAGGGAGCCTAAGGGGCCTGTGGCCTGGAGTTAGCTGGCCTCCAGCCCCACCATCTGCACTGTGTGGCCTTCGAGAATGGAACCTAACCCCTTTAAAGCCCAGCCTCTTCACGGGTTTAAAACAAACAAACAAACAAAAAATAAGCATGTACCTACACCGTATGGTTTTTATCGGGATAAAATGAAATAATGAACATACAGACCCTGACCCTCAGAAAGGCAGTAACCATCTGCCGTTACTCTCAGTCCTGGCTGAAGGAGGGCATGGAAGAAGGACTTCCAGGGAGAGGGGCCTGGGGGTGCCTGCGAGGCCTCTACATGAGGGCATCCCCGGCCTGATCAACTAGCACTGTCCTGGTTAGCTCTGGACACAAAGTCAACCAGTGTTAATATGAAGGAGATGTCTGTGTGATAGCTCTATTTCTGCCTCATTCCCAAGGGCTAGAAACTGTTTTCCAGCAGCTTTTAAACTATTCCCCTTGTGTCTCCAGTAACCGTTGTCCCTAGTAATTAAGTAGCTGAGTAAAGCTGCTTCTGGTCCTGCGGGTGCTAGTGGAGAGGAGGCTGGGGAAGGCAGAGCGGGGGCTGTTTGTCTGGGAGAGAAGGGCCCGAGCACAGTGCCAGAAGCACGGAGCACCAAGTGTGCCTGCGGCATGTCAGCTGGAGCCTGGAGGAGGGTCCTTGGGAAGGGGGGTGTCTCCAGGGGTGAGGGCTTTAGAGGGCTTTACAGGTGTAAAGAAGTCAGAAGATGATGGCAAACGGTGGGGTGTGAATTGTTTCATTCAGCGCTGCTCTAAGCATGGAGTGCTGAGTTTTTTCTGCTTAATTGGGACACGGTAGAAGAAAAGCTGAGGGGCAGCGTCCCCTTCACAGCTGTGGGCACACTCAGACCCTGCCTTTAGCACAAGGCTCATGTGAGTGCTGCTGGCCCAGGCGGGTGAGTCTCGCCAGCCTGGAACCATTCCACCAGTGCTTGCCTCCTGCCTCCCGCCAGGGTCCACGTACTTGACTTGCCGTCCCGTCCTGCTGACCTCCGAGGGCTGCCTTGCGTCACAGGACCCGGGCATCATGGGCTGGATGGGTTGGCTCAGCAACAGCCTTTAAACAGAGGTGGGAAAATAGGAAACTGATCAGCACCTGAACCACAGACCCACTGGTCGTGGCAGCACTTGCTCAGCCTGGCTGTACCCTTTATGGTTGACCCTAATCCCCACTCTCCTGGCCTCATTCTCAGAGGATGATGGACACAGTGGGTAACCTCCCCTGGACCTCAGGACCCCAAGCCCTGTCCTCTGCTTCCTTAGCTGAGATCAACTGTGGACACTTTGGAATCTGTCTGAACTCTGCCTCCGTCTAAAGCAGAAAGTAGAGCTGAAATGAATGGGGTAAAATGATGCCTGGGTAATCCTTTAAACAACGGCAGTCTCGTACCTGAGCTGCCGATCATGGCTGAAGTCTGGGCTGGGCTGGCACTGGCTGGCATCCTGGGAGGTGGAAGCAGGTGTGGTCAGATTCAGACTTGGCGGGAGCACAGCGGTGGCGCTGCTGAACGGGGACACTAGGCTGCTTCCAGAGCGGCCGCTGCTCTGCATTAGCTGTGAGCTTCTCATTGGCTTTGGACCCTGGAGCATCATTTCAATGAGAAAGGTAAGACTTGGACTCAACCCTGGGGCCATCTCTCCAGGAAACCTCTCAGTGTCTCCTCCTTCTACCTACCCTTGCCTTTCCTCTAAATCAGAACCTCCCAACTACTGAATTACTTTGATCTTGTGACTGTCTTCCCCATTGGATTGTATTTGAATCCCTTGGGACTAGCACAATGCCGGACTCCAGGCAGGCAAGTAGCAAATGTGCCTCAAACTGAACTACTTTCTGCTTCAAATTCTACTGCAGACACGTGGCCCTCCTGGCTGTTTCTCCAACTCACCAGGCCTACTCCTGCCCTAGGGCCTTTGCACGAGCTGACTGCTCTGCGGAATGCTCTTCCCCTGACATTGACATGGCTCATTCTTTCACCCCCTCAGGTCTTGACTCAAATATTATCTTCTTCATGAGGCCTTACCTGGCTACCTCTTTACACCTCCAGCCCATTCCCGGCCCTCACCAGCATTCCTGTACCATTGCACATACTATAATTTTCACATGTTCATCTCTCTCCTCATTTGGAACAGAGATTCTTTTTTCTTTTCTTTTTTGTTCACTGCTTTCCCTCAGTGCTCAGAATTTAGTGCCTGGCACGCAGTGAGTTGAGTGAAATAATAAATGAGTGAGGAAGTGGGCTTGCACCTGCTTTGGGTTTTCTGTCTATTTCACTGATTGTCCATTCATCCGATAACACAGTGCTCTCATTCTTAAAGTTTTTACAAAATTTTCCAATATCAGATAGTATAAATCCTTCCTCAGTTTTCTCTTTTCCAAAATTTTCTTAGCTCTTCTCACCTATTTTTCTGATGACCTTTTAAATCAAAAGGCTGCATTTTCAAGCAAAACCCTTACATTTGAAGAAAGACGGCCTAAACATTTCCATATGTGTGCTTACCCGTATTGTACTTCAGGTTATCTAAGTTCCCAGATTCTCTACTGGACTACAAGCTCCTTGAGGCCCAGGACAACTCTTGCTCATCATTGTTCCCCTGGGTCTTGGTGAATTCAGGAGCTCAGCTGACTTTACCAAAGCCACGAGGGCATGGGAATGTGAGGCTGGAGGAAAGGCTGCCTTCCTATCTGTCATCCTCCAGGAGCCCTGCTCCAGACTTCTGAACTCCATTCAATTTGAGTGCCATTATCTGCTGGCGATTTTGTCTAATTGCAAGGTCACTGGTGGCTTGGAATAGGTAGAAATGGCTACAAGGGTTTGGCAAGGAGTCTGGGGAACCTGGAGGAGCAGCGGGGGCCTGGAGGAGCAGGTAGGCCTGGAGGAGCAGGGGGGCCTGGAGGAACAGTGGGGACCTGGAGGAACAGTGGGGGCCTGGAGGAGCAGGGAGGCCTGGAGGAGCAGGGAGGCCTGGAGGAGCAGGGGGGCCTGGAGGAGCAGAGGGGCCTGGAGGAGCAGTGGGGGCCTGGAGGAGCAGGGAGGCCTGGAGGAGCAGGGGATGCCTGGAGGAGCAGGGGGTGCCTGGAGGAGCAGGGGGGCCTGAAGGAGCAGAGAGGCCTGGAGGAGCACTGGGGGCCTGGAGGAGCAGGGGGCGCCTGGAGGAGCAGGGAGGCCTGGAGGAGCAGTGGGGGCCTGGAAGAGCAGGGGGCACCTGGGGCAAGGGACAGTGAACAGCAGTGGCTGCTCACGTGGGTAATGGTTAAAACCAGAGTAGATGGCGGGGACTGTGGACGTTGAGTGTTGGGACATTCAGCTGCCAGTGGGTCTCTGGGATGGCCATATCTGCCTCCAACCCTAAGTCAGCATCAAAGGTGAACATTTCAGCTGAGTGATATCTTTAAGCACAAGAGCAAGGGACTGAGGTGGACATTTATAAAACATAGAAGGAAGCCAATACAACTTGGGGTTTCAAAGTGACTTTAACAGAAGGAGGAAAAGAAGGCTCACTCCCAAGTCTACCCCCAGTCCATAACGGAACATGGCAGTAGGCCTCACTTCACGTAGGCTGCAGGAATCAAGTATGTCCCAAATTGCAAGAGGGTGTCTGCTCTAGAGGCAAGGAGTGAAGCTGGCAAGGAGCACATTTACCTGGGTTGATATCACACTTGATTCTCTGAGCAGGTGCTGGCTTGTGACCTGGGCAGAGGAGATCTGCCCTGGAAGTTGGGGGCCCGCCCCGAGCTGGGGCTGAGTCACTGCAGCTGACCTTTGCTGTAGCTGCTGCTGAGCCTCAGGTCGCTGGGTGCTGCTGAAGCTCAGGGATACAGCTGGCTGCTGCAGGAACATCTGGGAGCAGAACAGAAATGCCTGTGAAGTTGGGGTCATGGGTACCTCACCAGTGTGCACCTCCTTTGCATTCCCTGTGCCCAGTAAGAACTTCCTTGCTCTGAGCTGCCTAGAAATAGTTCATTTACTCCACTGGTGAACATGAAGCACCTGTGATGCCCCAAGCTCAGTGTAAGGCACTGGCCACAGAGCCATGGGCTGGAGAGACACTCTCTCTGCCTTCATGAAGGTTATAGGCAAGTGACTGAGGCCTAACAATGTGAAAGCTGTTTAGACCCAGATGTTCTCTAAATAATGTGATGTACTTGTTTAGAGTTGAGGTTGGCTTACCAGCTTCTTCCTAGAAGGGAGAAATACCTGTTGAGTGGAATGCATGATGCAGTCATGATACTACTGCATCATGATGTAGGGGCAGAGGGATGGCTCACCTGTGGCGTGGGCCACATTGCCCTCGCGGTAGGACCAGGCTCTGTGTTTGCCCTTGAATCTCTGACCAGTGACTAGTGTCTGTACCCACGTTGCTGTTGAGAATCTTCAACCCAGTGCTCTCAGCTGAGATGGCAGATCTCTCATTAATTAAGGAACCACATTCCCGGGCAGGCCAATAAGCATGGATATGATCACATAACATCGAGTCCATGCACTTTAAAATTATGTTCGAGTTTTGTAATCATCATGATCATCTCTGGGTTTTGTTACCTGAGATGTCTCAGAGACATTGAAAAGGCCACGGTATATTAGCTTGGTGGTTTTAATTTGAAAGATTTAAGAGAATTTGAGGTGTTCTTGAGAATCCTGATTTAGTTCAAATAAGTTTGGTGTATTTGATTTAAAACAGTTGTTTACGCTGGGCGCTGTGGCTAACACCTGTATTACAGCACTTTGGGAGGCCAAGGAGGGCAGATCGCTTGAGGCCAGGAGCTTGAGACCAGCCTGACCAATATGGTGAAACCCCGTCTCTACTAAAAATACAAAAATTAGCCAGGCGTGGTGGCGCACGCCTGTAATCCCAGTTATTCGGGAGGCTGAGGCAGGGGAATCGCTTGAACCTGGGAGGCGGAGGTTGCAGTGAGCTGAGATCGTGCCACTGCACTCCAGCCTGGGCAACCGGGTGACTCTGTCTCAAAAATGAATAAATAAATAAAACAGTTGTTTAGGTGCTTAGAAAGATTTTACTTCTTAGCTTTATAAGTCTGCCTTGTTAGGTACATAAAATGCTTGAAAGATTCAGATAAATTAAATGTGTAAATGAATAGCTTTGGTAGATAATGCTGATTATTCACAATCAACCTATTAACTAATTGAACATAAATAAAAATCTAGTTAGAGCATTGCTCTTTTTAGACCAAATCAGTAGATTCCTAAATAAAATAGAATCTGTCAGTTGACTCTGAAGTTTTAAGAAACACAGCTTCTGTAATTTTAATAATAATTTAATGACAGACCTGAAACTGGCTTTTTAAACAAAAGTACCTCTTGGGTATTAAAAACATCAGATGGCACTATGTCTATCATGATTCTCAACATGCACTGTTCCAGTCCATCAGGCCCTTAGCTTGGAATTCTTTAGGGGGAAGGCTCTCTGGCTCCCCACATCTGACGTTTTTCACCCCATTCCTGTACTCAGTGCAGTCCCACCTCATATGCAGTACAGGACCGACAGGCTGACATCTGCTGAGTGTCAGCGCAGGTTTGGAGGGGCAGGCGAGGATCCCACCATGCAGGCATGCTGGGGAGACTTACGGATCAGTTCGCTCAAGTGTCTGCTTCATGGGTGGGGTCGAGCCACTTACCAGAGGCCCGAGATGGGCAGGTGGCTGAGCTGGGGCTGGATTCTGATCTTTCTACCATCCCACGGGACCTCCCCAAACTCCTCTCATGCCCCACCCACCACAGAGAAGCCTGCAGTTTTGAAATGAGGACTCCTTGTCACTTTAGAAATTAAGAAGAATTTTCTGGGTATCCATCATTTTACACATGTTGAGGATTCATGTTTCATGCAATCCCAGCTCCCTATTAAAATACAGCTCGTTTACAGCACATAGGGCAACCTATACTTCATCACTTCAGCAAAAACCTAGTAGTCAAACCCATTTACCATGCGTTTTTCTGTTAGGGCACAATTTACTTTTTGATTAGAGTTCGAATAAATCCAACCTTTATTGATGAGAGGCAGTATAATTTACCTTAAAGCAGACCTACCTTAGCTCAAATTCCCACCCTACCATTTACTAGCGTTATGGCCTTGGGCAATTTTAATAACTTTTCAAAGCCTTAGTTTCCTCATTAGTAAAAAATAGTGACATTAAAAAAATAGTGACATTAAGAGCATACATCTTATTAAGGACTAAATGAAGTTAATGCATATAAATGACCTGAGACATAGTAAGTACTGAATGAATGTCAGATAATAGCAACATTCAAAATGAAAAAAGGAGCTTTTTCCTCCTTTGCCTCTTTGGGCATATAAAAACTGTTTGATAAATGAATGAATGGAATAAATGCATGTATGAATGAATAAACATATGAATGGTGCTTTCACTCAGAGAAGGGCAAATTATGTCTGCTAGTGTTATTTATGTAACAGACTGTAACAGCAAGGTGTGCTACTCTGTCCCATCGATGTATATCCTCTGACAGTAGAAATCCTGTCCTGTTTATCTTTCTGTATCCTCACAGTGCTTAACCACGTGCCTGATAAATAAAGGGTGTCTGTCAGATGGATGGATGGATTAAAGGATGGATGGAAGGAAGGATGGATGGAAGGATGGATGGAAGGATGGATAGATGGTGGCTGGATGGAAGGAAGGATGGATGGATGGATGAACCAGTTGAGGAACACATCATTTGCCACTGCTACAGGTGTCCTTCTAGGCATTCCTTTAAGCAGCCAGCAGAGGGCGCGCATGCTCTCAAAAAGAGCAAGAGGCAGCCTTGGAGGGGGCGATGGGCCTTTCAGCACAACAGCTCTTGTCCAGGTAGCCCCATTCATGATCCCATCCAGGTGCAAACACCAACAGCCCTTCAGGACTTCTTCCTCATAACCCAACATTTTTTTTGAAAAAAAAAAAAAAATAGCAAGCATCACAGGCACATATAGCCTTGATGAAAGTTTTGAAGCAATGAAGTAAAGCATCACAAGTCCACTGAAGTTGGGATAAAGGCCACTGGGTGGGGGACTGGTTCCTGGTTTGCTGCTGGGCACAGCCATACTTCTGTTTATCAACAATAAAGTAGAATTTTGTGGCTTAAGGAGATGGTGACTTGAAAGGGCTCTGAGGTCAACTTTATAGAAAACATAAAAAAAAAAAAAAAAGTTCTCCAAGTGGGAAAAGTTATCAGAGAAAACAAACCAACAACTTCTAATTTTCAAGAACAAACCAATCCTACACTCACAGATGATTTTTCATTAGTGGTATCTGCTTAGTTCTACAAATACTTGTCATTACAGGACATTTTAGAAGTATACAAAATAGACAAGTAATATAATGAAACCTTGGTATCATCATTAGGCTTCAACAATCATCAATGTTTTGTCATTCTTATTTTATCTATCCCTCTACTTTTGGGGGTGGGCTGGAGTCATTTGTACTTGCTTATTCTTCACACTTGAATCACACTGTTTAGTTTAAAAAAAAACAAATATCACATTTTGGAACATATTTCTTTAAGTCTTAACAAAAAAACAAGGCAGACTCCTTGAGGAAATGTCCTCTGTCTCGACTATCTGTGGATTTCCATGATCTCTGGAAAATTCCACTGCAAAGATAAGGCCTCAGGAATGAACACAGGGCAGGAAGGCACCGGAGGGTGCAATTCCCATGCCGGCCGGCTCAGAACATCCCTCGGTGCACTATGGCATAGGTACTTTGGGGTTAACCAAAGGCACGGGTCACAAGGAGGAAAAATACTTTGTTATAACAGGAGTGAAAGCGATAACCTTGCTGCCTGTTATTTTAAAATTCAGAAAAGGCAGGAAGTAGAAAAACTCCAGGCACTGAGGGGGATGTTCATACGCCTACCTCAATTTTAGCAGTTTCTGGCTCGATTTCCCCCTTCCTGTTAGTGTAAAAATTCCATTAAAGTAATTGGAGTCAGGCAAGCGTTGGGCTCCCAGTCAGGCCCTGGATCAGTGAGAAAAATATTCCAGCTGGGAAGGCGTAACTAAAAAGCCATTTTTTACCTATTCTGGTAAAAGGTGGAATGGCAGCTCGAGAAGGCCGAGCCTTTTCCTGGTCAATTTAAGGGTGCACTGAGGAGGTGGGGAGAGTAGCAGGGCTCTGGCATGGCCCAGGCTGTCTGAGTGAAGCCTGCTCAAGGCGCACACGCCGTGTCTTGAGGGGAGCAGGTGGGGAGGTGGCCTGTCCAGGGCAGGGCTCTTCTCTTTAAGGTGAGTAGCCACCTCTGAGAGGCCTGTGCAGGGGCAGGAAGGGGAGGGACAGTGAGCATCTAGAAAGCCACCAGGAGTGCCCCTGAGGTCCAGGCGGAGCTGCTGGGACCTCAGCGAGGCAGGATGGCCAAATGAGCATCTCCCTAAGCCCCCAGACACCTGCACCACTGTGTATTAATCTCAGCGTGCACCGGCTCACGGCGCTGTGCCTCGACAGAACCCGCCTGTCACCTATGGTAGGTGTGGCTGCACTTCAGAAGCTGTGTGGCCAGGGGAGGGTCTGTGTAGATGGTGATGGGGGAAGCAACAGGGACAGTGCTCCGGCAGAGATGTTATATCTGCTTCTTTCTGTCCCTTCTAAGGGTCTCCAAATGCTTAGTGCTCCCAGGGCAGACGCCAAGGTTAGCTAGAGTTACATTTACAATCAAAGGCTAGGTCAGAATCAGGCACTTCTGAAGATACACAGTCCTGGACTAATATAAGTAAAACATTATATATTATTAAAAGAGATCCAATATATAAAGGTTTTCCTCCAAAACAAAACAAAACAAAAAACAAAACAAAACAACACCTCTCCAAACAATTCTAATATCTGGGGGTCACAGTGAGAGCTGCTGCTGCTGGGCCTTGCAGAGCCTCCCTGCTGGCACACCACAAATGGGGTGCCACCCAGCTCCCTCTGCAGTCTCCAGTAGGCTGTGATACGGATATCATCATTTCCCACATCTCCCTGGATGCCTGCATTGGATGAGAAACAACAGAGCTGCTTCCATCTCCTCCTGATGGCAGCCTGGGCTGGGAGCTAGGAAAGCGAAGTTATAGAGGTGCAGGGAGGTACTACCCAGGACCGAGGCAGGCATCCATGCAGGGCAATCCAACGCCAAGTGCACAAGTGCAAACGTAGGTGGAGGCAGCGAGCAGATGTGCCTGCCAGAGTGAGGGGTGAGGGAAGAGGACATCAGGGGTGTGGCCTGGAGGCAGGGATGAGGACCGGGATTTGTTCCTTGTCCTTTGCAGAGACTGCAATATGCTTTCATAAGCAAATGGGGCTTGGCAGGGCAGTGCGCAGGGCTTGGGAGGAAGTCCTGGCTGCCTGGAAATGGCGGCAGGACCCCTTCCCACACAGCAGCAGGGACAGAGGCCAGCCCGGGAAGGGGATCACCTGGACGTTGGAGTCCTGGACCAGGCAGAGCTGCTCCTGGATCTTGTGGAGCTCTTCCTGTTGCCACCGGATATTGGCCTGCAGGATCCGCGTCCGCTGCTCTAGCTGGTCTTTGATGGTCTGGAACATACTGAACTGTGCCGAAAACTTCAAGGTGGAACCGAAAAACATAACCAGATGAAAGAGTTATTTCAGCCTTGCAGGCAGATCTTGCTGCTGCTCGGTCTGTACACTTCATTTCCGTCCCTTAGCCATCTTTCCCAGTGTCCCTAAGGAGCCCACGGCTGGGTCCAGGGCAGTGAACAGGGGCTGCAGATGAGGTCTGGGCATCCTGGGGGCCCCTGTGCCAGTCTTTCTCAGGCTGGCTATGACAGCAGGCCCGCCTGAATCTGCAGACCCGACTTACTGCCCTGCAGTCTGGGAGGGCCAGAGAATTGGGACAGGATTTTGTAAGCAGTGTTCACAAACTGATATTCCAAATTTAGAGAGATGAACAAATGGTTCTGGAGATGAATGTCAAAAGCAGGGCATCAGAGAGTCCCTTTTCCCCCTCATTTAGGGCATAGCAGTTTGTATGTGACAGCTTCACAGGCATTTTTGGGTCAGGTCATTATCCTAAATCTGATCCTGGCTCTCTCCAAAACAGCCTGGGATCATCAAGGACTTATCATTCCCCCTCACCCTCCCTTCTCCAGCCTTACTTGCTACTATGCACGTCTCGGAAATCTGTGCAAAAAAACGAACAAAACAATCACCCGGTCTTTGCCCCGAGGGCCCCCTCTCCAGTGTGACTGACCTCGGGTAAAGACAGGGTGAATGTTTTGGGTCTCCCCTTCCTTTGGACCCTTAATCCTTTCTGGGGAAGGAGGCTGGCCTTAGGAAACTTGCAGGTAGTCTCTGCCTCCTGTCCCGTCTCCTTCAACACAGGCTCCTCTGCTTCCAGGAAACACTGTTTGGGAGGGATGGCAGGAGGGGCCTGTAGCCCCTGCTCTGGGCTCTTTGGGGCTATGACTCCCATATCTTGAGGCAAATGAGTTTGCTAGATTCATTCTGTTTTTCTCTTTCTCCCTTTTTACCATGACTTAACCTTCACTCCCTCAATCTCTAGCCCAACAATCTCCCTAGTCTGTTTCCTGCCCGCTGTCTTTTGCAAATGCCCCCAGGGCCTCTCTCTTTTCCTCTGCCCTTTGACCTCCCAGACACAGAGAAGCAAGGAGAGCAGGAGAGTTGAGAAACAGGATGAAATAACTGAAAGCATAGCTTTTGAAGCAGCAAAATAATAATTAAAAAGAACCAGTAAGAATAAGAATAGCAGGTGCTGACATGTGCAGAGACCCTCAGGTGCCAGCTGCTGCCCCAGGCAAGTAGAGGTACGCGTGTTGTGCTTCTTCACGATAAGCCCATGCCACCCCAAGAGGCTGCACCCTGCTGGAAGTCACACAGCGAGATGGTGGCAGCACCAACATGTAAATCCCAAGTCTTAGGAGCTGAGCGAAGCCAAGAAGTTTTGCCCACAAGACACTCTCACCTTGACCAGAGAGGCTTTGACCTCAGACTTCCTTTAAAAGGAAGGTTCTGTTGCTACCCATGCATTTAAAAATACCTGTGCTGGGCCGGGGGTGGTGGCTCATGCCTGTAATCCCAGCACTTTGAGAGGCCGAGGTGGGCGGATCACCTGAGGTCAGGAGTTTGAGACCAGACTGGCCAACATGGTGAAACCCCATCTCCACTAAAAAATACAAAAATTAGCCAGGCGTGGTGGTGTGCACCCGTAATCCCAGCTACTCGGGAGGCTGAGGCAGGAGAATTGCTTGAACCCGGGAGGCAGAGGTTGCAGTGAGCTGAGATTGCACCACTGCACTCCAGCCTGGGCAACACAGTGAGACTCCGTCTCAAAAAATATATATATAAACAAAAATAACAAAAATTAAAAAAAAGAACCTGCGCTATCCCAGACTCACAAAAATCCCAGTCAGATTGTGACTAATCAGACCACTCTGTGAAGATTTTGAAAGAGAATTCAACGGAGAAAGCAAACGAGCTATTGCAAGTATTTAACGAAACACAAAAGCTTCTCTGGCAGGTTCTACAAAGTCGGGAAACTCAGGGTTGCCCCTTCCACTTGCAGTGGATGTGGCTCATGGGTGCCGAGTTGGCTTGGAAAGGGAGGGGTGATGGGCTGGGTTAGGAGGTGGTAGCTGCCTCTCACGTTATTCTGATTTTTTCAAGGCCTCCCAGACACCCCATCATTAGGCCCTCCTTACCTTCTTGATGGCGATGTTTTTGATAAAGAGATCTACTCTAATTTAAAGACATTTTAGAAACATAGTATGAAGAAAGAGGCTTTTTGGAAAACCACTAGTTACCCAGATAACCGCTCCTCAGATTTTGGATTTCATTTTTCCCTCCTTTCCCTGAAGGGTGAGGGGAGTGAGAAAAATCCCAGAATCTCATTGTTTCACATGAAGTGGGTATGGGAAGAGCTGTGTGACTTGGAAAGTCAGTATTACGCAGGGATGTCTTAAAGAATATAGTTACTGGCTGGGCGTGGTGGCTCACGCCTGTAATCCCAGCACTTTGGGAGGCTGAGGTGGGCGGATCACCTGAGGTCAGGAATTCAAGACCAGCCTGACCAACACGGCAAAACCCCGTCTCTACAAAAAAACACAAAATTAGCTGGGTGTAGTGGTGCATTCCTGTAATCCCAGCTACTTGGGAGGCTGAGGCAGAAGAGTCACTGGAACCCAGGAGGTGGGGAGGTTGCAGTGAGCCAAGATGCTGCCATTGCACTCCAGCCTGCGCAAAAAGAGTGAAACTCCGTCTCAAAAAAAAAAAAAAAAAAAGAATATAGTTATTATTAAATATAGTACATACGACAGACTAAGAAGTTCAATAAATGAAAAATCAGAATTCCAAAAGAGACTGCATCACACCGTTGTGTCTTATAAACACAGACATTCTTTATAATGCAAGACCCAGAAATTAAAGACATTTTCATTTTATGCCCCTTTGGATTAAAAGGTTACTAATTTCATACCAAATAGGCCTTGGAAATTTAAAGAGAAAAACAGTATTCAGGTTTTTTTTTTTCTTTTGGCCTAATGAGGGTGAATATAGGCAGTTTTAATGAGTAGATTCCAGAAGGGTAGCTTTTACACCACTCTTGAAGCCTGACTCTGGCAAGCAGCACGCGTTAGCATGTGTCTTACTCCAGGAATGCATGAGAGACCCCCACTAAGAGGGCATATGTTCCGAAATAGTTTTCATCAGTGGTGACAGATGTGTGCCAAGACAGAGAGGGGCACCCTGAGAAGGGTGTGCCCAGGGGCACCTGCTGCTGAACCGCTGTCTGGGACCGCAGCTCTAGCTTGTGGCCATGGTCTGGGCAGAGCTAAGTCTCCTATGAGGGAACTGAAGTCAGAGCTCAGGCCTGGGCAGGGTTTGTCACTCCCTGTGTTCATAACTCCCTGCTGAAGCACATCCCTGCTGTCCCCCTACCGCACCATCTGGCAACCTCCTACCCACCTTTCCGGGGCCAACTCAAGCGTCACCTCCTCCAGGAAGCCACGTCAGACTTCCCTGGGCAGAATATTTCCTTCATGGTTCTATAAAAACGCATGCCCTGCCACGGCAGCGTCTCTGTTTACATGCCTGTCTCTCCCTTTAGTTCTGAGAACTAAAAGCAAGGGCTGACTTACATCTTTACATCCCTAACACCTCGCTCACTGACTGACCCAAATAGTAACTCACCGAATGTTGTTGAAACAGGGATGGAATTACTCAGCAAAGCCGTAATCCTTTTCTTTTCTTTCTTTCTTTCTTTTTTTTTTTTAAACAAATGTGATATTTATAGTGCTGGACTCACAGCTTTTAGATCCTTTCAGTCTTTCTATGACATGCAGCCCAATTCAGACCTTTTCTAAAATACCATGGCCAATTTGGCGTCGTAAAGAACAAGAGGAATGTGGAAAAGTGGCAAAGAGGTGAACAGAGACTGTTAAAAGAATTAAAAAAACAGACCCTGGACTTTTGCAGCAACTTGGATGGAGCTGGAGGTCATTATTCTAAGTGAAGCAACTCAGAAATGGAAAACCAAATATCGTATGTTTTCACTTCTAAGTGGGAGCTAAACTATGAGGTCACAAAGGCATAAGAATGAAATGATGGACTTTGGGACTGGTGGGGGAAGGGTGGGAGGGGTGTGAGGCATAAAGGACTACATATTGGGTACAGTGTACACTGCTCGGGTGACAGATACACAAAATCTCAGAAATCACCCCTAAAGAACTTATCCATATAACCAAACACCACCTGTTCCCCCAAAAGTATTGAAATTAAAAAAAAAAGAAAAACCCAGACACTGGAAAAAAGAACTTGGAGACGAGAGGGTGGGTGTGGGGGGAAACTCATGGCTCGACAAAGGCCACACGCACATTGGGAGGGACATTCCCCCACGTCAGGGCCTTGGTTGGGACCTAAGTGTACAAGACCATCATCGCAGCACACTGCGTGCTTCTGGCTTGAGATGGGCTGCCCTTTCCTGGGTCCCAGACTCACCTGTGCCATGGGAGCGGGTGTGCTCTGCGGAATGGTCTGAGGCAGGAGCTGCTGTGTGAGGTCGCAGGACGATGGGGAAGGCAGAGGGGCCTGTGGGAGAGAAAGGGGCTTTGTTACCACTGCTTCTGCCATTCCAGGGGACAGGGATGTGGTCTCTTGGTCCGGTGGGTTCTCTGCATTCCACACTGGGGTGAACAGCTGCAAGTCAAGAGTTCCAGAAAGTACAGGTGTCTGTTCCCTGGCTGCACCGCTTCCTACGCAGGACACACGGGCAGAGCCCCCGCACAACTGGTGCAGGCTTCCGCCCCACCACAGTGTGCTCTGCCAGGCTGCTGCTACCTGCCCAAGCCTGGTAGCTCAGCTTCACTTCCCTTCCCATTGCCTGCTGTCCTGGACTCCGCCCTGGGTGGATTTGGTTGCTCTCCTCCCAAACGGATTCTTAGCGGTGTCATCAAGCAGGACGATGTGCATAGACTGCTATCATGAGCTGGCTTGTGTGTCCGTATCTTTTCTGCTCAACGCTAATGCACATGGACAGACACACCATGCATGTTTGTCCGTGAACTCATCCAGGCAGTGAGGACTGGGGCAATTTCACCAGCCTCTGCCCAGAACCTTTTAAGAGACTCCTGGGAAGTGAGCTGAGTCACATCTGTGTTCCCTGATCACTCGGGTGGGTGGGGGAGACAATGTATAGTAACAAGAAATGAAACACTCTGCTTCACGGGCTAGTGTTTTTTTTAAAAAAGAACAGTGAAAGGACTTGTCTGAAGTTATTCTGACACGGCCCCTAGTTGCTAGGGCCTATATAAAAAAGCAGCTCAATGGAAAGTGTCACCCAGGACAGCATTGGGAGGAAATGACACCAGGAGACCTTGTTTCAGTGAGAAGTCCCAGGCACAGGGCTGATCCAGAAGCTGGTCTGGGTTCTGTTTCCCTGCACAGCTGGGAGGAGACGGAAGCACTCTGGGCCTCCTCCATTGTTGGCAAAGTGAGTGACACTGGACAGGAGAGTCTGGAAGAATGGCAGGCATAGCTTGCAAGCGCATCTGGAGGTGGCTGGAGAGAAAGCAAGTGGTCTTTGCCACATTCTACTTGCAAATAAAATGCATCGCCCAAGCTTCTCAAGCAGGGTGTGCACAGCCTTTATGGAGACAGCAAGCAGGAAGGTGGCACATTCACTCCATCTCCAAAGTGACAGTGAAGTGTGGGTGGAAGGGGTTTGGCAACTATCTGGAGGTGGCCCCTAAAATTCCTGGGTACTTATCCCATCTAGAAGTGGAGGTCTATATCCCTCTCGATGGGTGAGCTCGGGGCTGCTTTGACCAAGAGATATGGCAGTGGTGACACTATGTGACTTCCGTGGCTAGGTCACAGAGGGCTGCATGGCTCCTGCCTGCGTCTCCAGGTGTCTCCTCTTGGAACCCGGAGTCCACCACCATGCCAGGAGAAGCCTAAGGCTTGAGAGGCCCGTGCAAGTCAATGACGGATGGCCTCAGCTGAGCCCAGCCCTCAGCCACCCAGCCCGGGTGCTGGACATTCATGTGCAGACACCATCTGGTGGGTGCGTTCCATAGCCTAGGCCCACGAGACCCCCGACACCAAGGTGCAGAGAAGTGCCATCCCCATGATGCCCTTTCTGAATTCCTGACCCAGACTCCATGAACGTGATACACGTGGTTGCTTTAGGCCACTAAGTTAGATGTAGTTTGCTACCTGGCAATAGATGACCAGAGTGGTGCATGCCAGTGACTTTACATATAGCCAGGGCCATGCATCCCCTGATGTTCTGGAAGGATCTGGCACATGTTGGGGACGCTACCTGATATGTGCAGAGGTACATTTTTGTTGACACTGAGCTGCTCAAATATTTTCACCAGCATGAAAGGGGATTCAAAACAGAAGAATCCTAATTGTGTAGCCCCAGGGGCTCTGGGGGTATGAGGGTATGACCCCGGGTTTGCAGTTTTGCCTTTAATCCTTAAAATTCACTTGGATTTTGTATTCTATGGATATACATCCATGTTAATTTTGTCATGCAAATGTTTAAAATTAGTTGCCAATTAAATTACTTAACTTCCCACCCCCATCTGCCACCCTATACTCTCAATCCCTAAGTAAAACGGATTCTCTGGGGAGACGCAGCACATCGCCTGTGGCTCTGCAGTCCCCACCACATTGTAGCGTACTCCCGTGGAGGAGTTTGGGGTCACACACTTACCGGCATGGTGGCTGCCTGGCTGAGCCCGGGGACAGGTAACTCTTGGGGCAGGGTGGCTGATCTTGGCAAAGCTGGGGTGCTGGCCTCTGCCATCAGCTTGGTGGGAGTGGCTGTAAGAAAGCAACGAATGACCTTCTTAACTTACATGTACCTAGCACGTACTCATCCAAAGAGGGGACCCATGACCATGGTGTGCACAGCACAAGAGCTCAGTTGGGATCTCTGACAAAGGAAGTCCACCATGCAGGGTTGAGCTGAACCACAGAAGCCCAGCCTGGGAGCAGGTAGGAGACACCACAAACACTCCTTAAACTTCATTTCGGCTGCTTGGTCCAATGAGCTGCCTGATCAGACGCCTAACCAGAATTACTAAAAGCAGTCAAGGGATCACATCTGTGTGCAACCCACTCAATGTCTTTGCTTGGCAATGAATGGATACCAGAGTGTGGAGAGGTGATCAGGAGGCGAGAAGTCTGGGAAAGGAAAGGAAAGGAGTATAAACTGCACGGCAACCTCCGTCGGAGGCACAGACTGCCCTGATTCCACTTGGGCCCGGGACCCTCTGTGGGGCTGTCCTTCTGGTCTGATAGGGTCCCCCATCCCACTCCCCATCCATGGACTCGCACTCACAGGTGGGTTCTGACATGGCTGTGTGCGAGGATTTGTGGGAACTTCTTGAGGACGCCGATGGCGAATGACTGGTATTAAGGCCCGAGGCACCCACGTCGAGTGCATTAAAGTGCTGCCGAGGTTCCAGGCTTGAGCCCTTGTCCTGAAACACACACATCAAACAGTCCTCATGTCCGCATCAAGAGGAAAGAATCAGTGGGCGTGACTTTAGTTCTAAATATGTCGACAACCTCAGAAGCTGCTGAGACAAATACCATAGTTGTTTGGGGACGATTCCAAAGACACTTGGGTAGAGTATATACATATACGTAACCTAAAGCCTCAGAGAGGCTTGCAGCCAAAAAGCAGTGTTTATTACCCTTTCTCGCCTTTTGTTTTTATTGTTTACATTTTTGTAACTGACTTTGCATTTTATTTTTTCCTCAACATTATCACCTCACCACCCAGCATCCTGACTTTCCAAGAAGAGGGAAAGAGGTTCTAGAAATAAGGTTGCTGCTGGCAGTGGACTGTAAACTCATCCACTGGGACAGGTGCCTTTGGACCTTCCTGGGTCCTTCCCGCGCTTTCTCCTGTTACTCATTCTCTGCAGCCTCAATGTCCCCTGGAGTGGAGAACCGGGAAGGGCAAGAGGTCTCCTGTCTTTCGACTCTCGCTCCTGACTGACCCTGGCTCCCAAGATGTCTCTGCTTCAAATACAGTGTGACGGGAAAGCAGCTGTGACAGTCTGACTCCGAGGGATCGTTTTTCCATCCTCTGTGGCTTAGCTGTTATAAGCACATGAAAACGGGTTGGGTTGGGGCTGGGTGCAGTGGCTCACGCCTGTAATCCCAGCTCTTTGGGAGGCTGAGGCAGGCAGATCATTTAAGGTCAGGAGTTCAAGACCAGCCTGGCCAACATGGTGAAACACCGTCTTTACTAAAAATACAAAAATTAGCTGGACGTGGTGGCAGGCGCCTGTAATCCCAGCTACTTGGGAGGCTGAGGCAGGAGAATGGTTTGAACTTCAGAGGCACAGGTTGCAGTGAGCTGAGATCATGCCACTGGGCAACATAGTGAGACTCCGTCTAAAAAAATAATAATAAACCAAACAAAGGTTGGGATAATTTTTAAGCTAAAGAAGAAAACAAAACAGTGATGACCCTCCTGAGCCACATTCCTACCTAGTGTTAGAAGAATGGAAACTGCCAGCATCTCTGGGCTACGTCAATGGGCTGGTCTGTGTCCCATGGCCTTGGGTATGAAATCCCATGCGTGCGCCTGCGTGGCTGTTTTGTCTTTTGTGTCACGGCTGCAGTGGGGGTGGATATTGTACGCGTACAGTAGGAATGACGTGACTGACATGTGACCTACGGGCCTTTGTGCAAAACAGAAATACCAGATGTGGCTGGATGTGCTGAGGTAAATGGCAATTTGGGGACCTTGCTGCTTGGTTACAGTTTCCCTTTGACCAGGCTCCTTAGAGCGGGGTCCCTGGACTAGGGCTGTTTGTGAATTATGTGTTCCTAGTCAGCAGAGAAGTCGGTCCAGGAAGTGAGAATAAGCACGGAGGAACCTTGATGCCCATTTGACATCTCTGCACGTCACATCCACACATGGGAATCTGCATTTTACAAATGCACTGCACAGTGACAGACAGCGAAGCTATAAAAACCAAACTGGTTCAACACCACGGATAGTTTGGGAGCTTTTACTTTAAAGGGATTTCTTAACCCAGTGCCCAAGATTGTGTTTGTATTTTTTAATTTTTTTTGAGATGGAGTCTCGCTCTGTTGCCCAGGCTGGAATGCAGTGGTGCAATCTCGGCTCACTGCAACCTCTGCCTCCTGGGTTCAAGTGATTCTCCTGCCTCAGCCTCCTAAGTAGCTGGGATTACAAATGTGCGCCACCATGCCCGGCTAATTTTTGTATTTTTAGTGGAGACGGGGTTTCTCCATGTTGGTCAGGCTGGGCTCGAACTCCTGACCTTGTGATCTGCCCGCCTCAGCCTCCCAAAGTGCTGGTATTACAGGCGTGAGCCACTGCGCCCGGCGATTGTGTTTGTATTTATACATATATGCATTTTGATGAGAAGACGTTCTTTTGCAGGGCTCCAGGACTCCCCAAGGATCAGAAACCTCAATGATAAATTTCCGACTGGATGATATACACTACACCTGTTCTTCAGTGATGATGTATGGTATGTCTAACATCTGCCTATTAGCAGCTGAATTCCCTTCTATGACGTGATACATAATGTATGGTATGACAGAGCTGGGTAATAAACAATGTCAGCTGCGTCCTATCAGCACGCTGGTGATGAATTGCCATGGAACACACCACCACACGGCACAGCAGCCGGGGAGGCTCTGCCAAGGCACCCACTGCTCTCTGATCTTGAAAGGTGATTTCTCCTTCCTCCCAACTTGGCCCTTCAGGGGTGAGAGATGCTTCTGTTGGACCACAGACAGCCTGAAAGGCTGGACCGTTGCTGTGGCACCAGCCTCTGGCCCAAGGCTCTGGATTTGCAGTCACTGGGCACCCTGGAAGTTGAGCTTCACCAATTCTAAGAGGTACTCCCCTCTCCGGCACTCACATTTGAACACTTCTGAAATTAAGACGTGTCCTTCCGTTGATGAAAAGAAACTCTTGTTTCAGAGACTGGTTGGCAGCAATTTTTCTCTTAGCGGGAGAAAAAATCATGTGGAGGCCAGGCATGGTGGCTCACGCCTGTAATCCCAGCACTTTGAGAAGCTGAGGTGGGAGGATCACTTGAGGTCAGGAGTTCGAGACCAGCCTGGCCAACATGGTGAAACCCTGTCTCTGTGAAAGACACAAAAATTAGCCAGGCGTGGTGGCGGGCACCTGTAATCCCAGCTACTTGGGAGACTAAGGCAGGAAAATCGCTTGATCCTGGGAGGTGGAGTTTGCAGTGAGTCGAGATCGAGATTGAACCACTGCACTCCAGCTGGGGCAACAAGGCGAGACTTTGTCTCAAAAAAAAAAAAAAAAAGAGAAAAATTCATATGGATCTTCCAGTTGACAGCTTCCTTAACTTTGATGAAATACAACACTCCCTCCCTTTCTTGCTTTTTTTCTTTTTCTCCCAACATTTGTGTCTGCTTTAAGAATGGACTCTGAGGAACAGGGCTCTGGTCTACTTGCAGATGGCCCCCAAGGTTCCCTGGAGCTGTGTGATGGACCAGGACCAGGGACAAAGAGACGTCTGGCTAGGCAGAGGTGAGCAGAGGGCTCAGTGTGTGGAAGGGACTCTGTGGAGGGAAGGCCTTTCTATAGCAGGGCTCCCTGACCCAGAGCTGGCTCCAGCATGAGGTTCACTAACACCCCTGGACACAGAAATAGAAAGCACAGGTGACAGGGAGGGTGGTGTGCGAGGGCAGTCTCCCCACAGGGTGCCTGGGTCCTGGAGGCAGTGTCACAGCCCTCAAGCAAAGGAAGACCAAGGACTCTGGAATTCCTCTACAACCCAGTGGGGGAGGGAGGAACTCCCCCCCGTGTCTTATCTGTGGAGGAAATGCTGAGTGGACTCACTGGAGTCATGCTTGTAAGGCTGGAAAGTCGCCGAGCTGTGCTTTGAGTCCAGGAGCTGTGTCTAGCCCAGCTCTGCAGGCTCTTTTTTTTTTTTTTTTTTTGAGATAGAGTCTTACTCTGTCATCCGGGCTGGAGTATGGTGGCACAATCATAGCTCACCACAGCCTCAATGTGATGGCCTCAAGGGATCCTCTCACCTCAGCCTCCTGAATAGCTTGGATGTATCCTTCCATTGATGAAAAGAAACCCTTGTTTCAGACTGGTTGGCTGCATTTTCTTCCTAGCCAACCTTTGCCATATCCAACTGGCGGGGATGGGCATACCTTTAGTGCTGAGGAGTGGAGGGCCTCGGATGGTGGGTCTTCCAGAGCCAGCTCCTGCCTCCTTTCCACCCGGACATCTGCGTAACTGCACAGGAAATTAAGAGACCACAGTGGAGATGGGGCATTTCAGGAAGGGATGACACCACCTGAACAGACAGCAACGTACATCGAGGTTCTCTACGTAACCCCTGCCCCCTACGACAGTCAACACAGAGGAACCTAGCCTGTGGCTTGTTGGAAGGAATGAGCGTCGTTCTCTGCCTTAAATTCCACCTGAGTGACTTACAATATTACATTCAAAATCTTTTTATTTCCAGGATGTCTTTATTCCCCTCTCATTTACTATTCTTTTTACTTCCCTGAAATCTCCAATTGTAGTTGTCTTTAAAAAACACATTTTTGTCCATGGGATAAGCTTCTGCCTTTAAATAATTAGAAGCCTTTCTTAAAACCTGCTCAGTCTGGACCGTGCATATGGAAGAGTGACACAAAACTTTTTTAGTAGTTACATTTCTCAGAAAGTTCCCTCTCAAACAAACCCAGACTAGCCAAATCCAGACCGTAGATGAGCCCACAGGCCCACTTTTCAGTAGTGTGGGTAAATCAACTCAACACAGGGACGCCCAACTGACCCCGCAGTGCCTCTGCCCTGGGTGTGGAGACCCTAGGGCAAGAGGCCTTGGAAAGCAACGTGGCTCCTAGGCCTCCGAAACGCCTGCTACGTGATTCATTTGCTTTGTTCTCTTCCTCCTTTCTCTGAGAGTTTCTTCCAAGGATTTGAGAGGTGGAGGATGGAGAAGAAGAGATGGTAGAGGGCACAGCCGGAAGAGCGAGGGGTCAGTGCTGCCCAGCCTTCCCTGGGGGTAGGGGGCCCTCGGGCAGAGGACCAGGCTGGGTGGCAATAGGCGGCTGCCATGGAGTCAGAGACCACTGCTGCTGCACGCCCAGTGGCGGGCTGGGAATCCAAGATCAAGTCCCTGAGTGAGGGCATGAGGTGTGGTCAAGTAGGATCAGGGTCACTGGCTGCTGAAAACTAGCGTTTCTCCCCTCTTCTGCATGTTAAGGAAGAATGGCTGATTTGGTGACCTGATACATGTATGGTGTGTGTGTGTGTAGTGTCTGTCTGTCCACATCTGTCTGTTACATATATATAGTCATGTGCTTATGGGACATATTGGTGGTTCCCTAAGATTGGAACGCTGTATTTTTACCGTACCTTTTCTGTGTTCAGATACGTTTAGGTGCACACTTACACCTGTGTTGTGACTACCTGTAGCGTTCAGTGCAATAGCATGCTGTACAGGTGTGTAGCCTAGGAACAATACACTATACGGTGTAGCCAAGGTGTATGGTAGCCCACACCATCTGGGTGTGTCCAGTACACTCTATGATGTTTGCATGATGACAACATCACCTAATGACACATTTCTTGAAACATATCCATTATCAAGCAGCAAGTGGCTGTATATAAGAAATGCATATGAAATTTAAAGTAGGTTTTTCTAATTTTATGGAATACTATGCAGCCATAAAAAAGAATAAGTTCATGTCCTTTGCAGGAACATAGATGAAGCTGGAAGCCATCATCCTCAGCAAACTAACACAGGAACAGAAAACCACACACTGCATGTTCTCACTCATAAATGGGAGCTGAACAATGAGAACACATGGACACAGGGAGGGGAACATCACACACCAGGGCCTGTCAGGGGTGGCGGTAGGGGACAAGTGGAGGGAGAGCATTAGGACAAATACCTAATGCATGTGGGGCTTAAAACCTAAATGATGGGTTGATAGGTGCATGGCACCATGTACCATGGCACATGTATACCTATGTAACAAACCTGCACATTCTGTACACGAATCCCAGAACTTAAAGTTTAAAAGAAAAAAAAAAAAAGAAAGGCATGCTGTCCTTCCAACTTTTGTTTCTTTGCCCTTCTCCAAGGCTCTTCTGTAGGCCAGCTTAAAACTAATTTACGTTCTTAAAATTTCTGTAGTTGGGGAGAAGACCATTTTCCCCTTCATCCTTGGGAGCAGTGACCCCACAAAGGTGGCGTCTATGAAACCCTGGGCATGCCGCATCTCTTTAAAGTCCTGCTCACCCGCCCTGGGTGGAGGGCTCCCTGAGGCCAGCGGGGACCTCCCGGGAACCCGCGCCCACTGGCAGCCAGGTTGTTTTCCCAACACTGCCTCAGTTGCCAGCAGGGGTTTTTAAAGCATTAAAAATAAAGGGGAATATGTGTTTGAGTTATTTAGAGGTAAAATTTAAATTTTCTACTCAAAGCAGGAACAAGAGAAGGCTGTGGGTTGGATAGAGATGGGAAAATATGTAAGTAGGTCAGTGAAGCAGTCACTTACTAAGTAATATCCTGGCAGCCTGTGAGAGTCCATGAGGCGTTCAAAGGGGCCTGACTGAGAGCTTGAAAGGAGTCTCAGCCCTGGGAGGGCAGAGCCAGTGGTGCCTGGAAGCGAGCTAAGCTCTGGGAATTGTGCTGTTAACGGCAGGGGATGGCCTGGGCTTGATCTTTGAAATGGGGAACACCTGAGTGACTGCTGATCTGACTTGGCCATCAGGGGTCACCCTGTACCCCTCCCAGGTGTGACAAGGATGCAGCCGCACTCCTGCCCATGCACGGTACCTGACCACCGAGTGTGTGCACACGATGAACTCTGGCTTGGAGTTCCACTGATGGTAGGTGATGTAGTAGTGAGTCTGCAGCCAAATCCACTGCTGACCTTTGGTCAGAAACCGGTAGCAACACGACTTCCCTTTGCCAAACTGCATCACTGTGAGTAGAAAATGGATTCTGCATATAACAAATGTTAATATGAAAATGATCTTTTCCCCAAGAGTTATTGTAAAGATAAGCTTTCAAAAAAAAGACAATACCAAACATGGCTTGTTTCCCCGGTTGCCCTGTATTTTAAGTGACTGTCAGGATCACGGTACACTGTCATGAATTCTTAAACAGTGGAAGAGTGATCCATATACCTTTCCAAATGCTCAGAAGTTTAAAGAGATCCTCAGATAAGGGCAGATGCAGACGGATTTTCAAACTGCAGGTTTAATGAAACAGAGGCCCTGGTTTGCCTGGTGCTCATCTTCCTGCTGCAGGCAGAGCTGTCTTTGGAGCTGCAGGAGCCCAGGAGCGAGCATCCAGAATTGGCCCAAAAACAGACCTGCCAGCCAGCAACCTCTGGACGGATTCTGCGGCTGTCAGTCAGCAGTTCATGCTCAGTCAACACAGTTCTCAAATAAAGAGTCGGAGACAGATGCCTCCACCCCAGGCTTCCCCCTTCCCCAGAGCCGCTTGGAGCCCCCTTATAGTAATGTCTGCTGGTGGCTTCTCTAGGGGTGTCCAGAGCAGAATGGATGCTGATGGTGTATCAAGCCTGGGCAGGGCAGAAAGATGGACTACGGATCCAAGGAAGAAGAACAATTTGGGTTTTATTGCCACAGTGCCTGGAATTTAGCACCTCTTTAGGTAAACGGTTAAGAGAAATCTCAACTAGGAAACTAACGCTACAAAAGGACACTGACAGCCGGGCACAGGGGCTCACGCCTGTAATCCCAGCACTTTGGGAGGCCGAGGCAGGCGGATCATGAGGTCAGGAGATAGAGACCATCCTGGCGAATACGGTGAAACCCCATCTCTACTAAAAATACAAAAAATTAGCCGGGCGTGGTGGCGGGCATCTGTTGTCCCAGCTACTCACGAGGCTGAGGCAGGAGAATGGCGTGAACCCGGGAGGCAGAGCTTGCAGTGAGCTGAGACTGGGCGACAGAGTGAGACTCTGTCTCAAAAAAAAAAAAAAAAAAAAAAAAAAAAGGACACTGACTTGGAGAATGTGATTATCTGAAGAGGAGAAAAGCCCAGCAGATTGAGGGTGTGGGCTACACAGGGCAAGGACATCTTGCCTGAGCCATGGAGAAGCCTTTCAAATGCTGAATATAATTCTTCACTTGGGGATCTTGTTAAAATAGACACCCTGATTGAGTAGGCCTGATTCTACAAGTGTAGCAAACTTCCCGTGATGCCTATGCAGCGTGGTCCTAGACCATGCTTTGAGGAGCAATGAGTTAGTTTTAATGATTAGCTTTAAATTCTAACAGCCGATCCAGATGGAACTCAAGCCTATTCTTCCTTCCCTCTCCACAGAAGAGAAAGCTCTAGCCAGGCACAGTGGCTCACGCCTGTAATCCAAGCATTTTGGGAGGCCGAGGTGAGCAGATCACTTGAAGTCAGGAGTTTGAGACCATCCTGGCCAACATGGTGAAACCCTGTCTCTACTAAAAATACAAAAAATTAGTTGGGTGTGGTGGCACATGCCTGTGATCCCAACTACTCTAGAGGCTGAGGTGGGAGAATTGCTTGAACCCAGAAGGCGAAGCTTGCAGTGAGCCAAGATTGCGCCACTGCACTCCAGCCTGGGTGACAGAGCGAGAATCTGTCTCAAAAAAAAAAAAAAAAAGTTCTAATGGGTACTACAGGTGAGGCATCTTTTAAAGCACAATGTCAGTGGTCAATTCATGCATCAGGATCAATAGGTCAGTGTTCCTGTTTAAAGTTAAGAGTCGGCACTGAAAATATAGCTGTAAGTGGTTAATTCTTGAAGCCACTTGCTAAGTGAGAACTTGGAGAAGCTTGTAATTCTCACTCCCCCACATCATAAGTCCCATCCCCCATACATTTGCTAATGTGTTCCCCTTGTCTGTGGCAAACAGCCTTCCCTGAACCCCAGCTGTGAGGGTCCTCTTGAGTCCCCCAGTATGCTGTGTACATCCCCTTCAATGCACCGACCACATCCCACAAAGTCACCCATTTCTGGCTTTCCTAGAAGACCTGCCCTGCGGGACAGCAAGTAGGTACTGATCATCCCCATATGCTGGCCTACTCAGTATCCGGCCTATGGTTAGTGACCAATACATATCTGCTGATGAAAGAACAGTTATGAGAATTCGGTATTTTATCTCTGAAATGTGTTGCATAACTTAAAAAAAAATCCCTGCATCACCTTAGTTTCTTAATTAGGTTTAAACAGGGTGCCTATCTGGATGACAGTGGGAAGGTGCTAGGGTTTGGGGCCAAGTGAATTCCGGTGAATTCCGGTGACATGGGGGTAGATGCAGATAAGGGGCCTCCACCATGCCCCCAGATCATCTCAGAGAAAACCAAATTCCTCACCTTAAAAAGAAACCAGGTAACGAGCAGAGGCTTCTGGAGTCCCAGAGCCCTGCTGCTGGGCCCCAGTGGAGTGAACGCAAGGCCCCCATGCCTGGGCTGGGCAGTGGTACTCACGGTGCTGGTGGCACCTGGCCAGGAGCTCCAGGTCATCAATATGGTAGTAGTCATAGCCCGAGGTTCCCAGCACTTCAAAAGGCAGGTATCCTATGATTGGAGGGGCTCTGCACAAGGACAAGGAGGACTTGTCATCAGGCAGGAGACACACTACAGGGCTCACCCCGGTGGCCATGCGTTTCCATAAACATCAACATGGAGGCCTCATTTCTCAAGAACAAGGGGAGAAAAATAACTTTGCAATGGTCAAAACCAGAGAGGCTGTGTTTTCCAAAGGGCTCAACTTTTTTTTTTGGCATATAGATACCCCTTTCCCTTGGCATAACTTGGTCCAAATAACAATAAGCTTTATCACTACTGGGTAATTAAAAACAGCTACAGATTGGATCAGCCCAACACCAAAGTGTAATATAAAATTAAAGGGTGGGGAGGGGAGATTTGGAGTTCTTCAACTGCAAATAATGTTACAAAAGAAAAAGTAAAGACTGGGCTAAACGATCAAAGGATGTTGAAAAAAATGAGATGAGAGATTTCTCTCACACTTGCTGCTGCCTTACTGGGAGCCGGGAAGGGCCCCAAGTGAGGATCATCCCAAAGATGGACTGGGGCTGAGCCATCAGACCCAAACACAGAACATATTCACGATGGGGCAGATGAAGTTGGAGGGAAACCACCCACCCTTGGCAGGGATGACTTTTCCTAGCGCCAGAGAGTCCTTCTCCTTCAATGGACCAGGGCCGACTCTTCTCTCCCAAGGAGAGCCTGGCTCACGCAAACAAGACTTGAGAAGGGCCCAACCCAAATATGTTTTTCTTTTCTCAAACCTGTGATCCAGAAATAAAAATTTCCATTCCAAGCTATGCCTTGAAGTGAATTCCTCTAAAGGTTCGTCAACTATGCACATTTCCTGTATTGGAAGCAGAAAAAAAAAAAAAAAAGTTGCTTGCGTGCCAGATGCTCACCCTAGGTTTGTTCAAGAGGAACGCATGGTGGGTAACAGAAGTTAAAATCATTTCGAGCAAGTCTCCAAGTCGTGTTGGACTAAAACTCATCATCTGTAGCTAATTTCGGTATTAGATGATACTAAATTTATTTCACAAGCTGGGGAAAAATACCTAGGAGCCAGAATGTCACACCATCCCTTCCCATTATCGAGAAGTGGCAAACATGTGGAAAATGGCTTTTCATCGGAATCTGAATTACTCATTTAACTCAACATTCATGCCATCGATGTTGAAGCAATCACAGATGAGAGAAGGCAGACAAACCCCCAGCGCTCCGACACTCGGTTCTCACCCAGGCGTGCCCTGCATGGTATTAACGCCGGTGTGAAAGGTGGGAAGATTTACAGTTATCAAACAGCACTTCTGCAGGCTGAACAGCAAGTGATGCTGCCTTCAAACAGAACCACTTGCAGGAAACGGGGCAGGGGAAAGGGCGTGTGCAGGCACAGAAGCCAGACACTTCGATTTTCAAAGCCAGTGACAACTTCACTGCAATTTCTTCCCTCCCGAAAAACCATTAATTACATATAACAAAATGTGAGTCAATCATAACAGCTCCGCACAATGAACTGCCTCTCAGGTACTTGCCTTTAAGAATTGTGGTGTTGCCAGACGAACGGTGGCAATGAAGCAAACCTCCTTTCCTAGTGGCACCCGGCAAGGTCTTGAAAGGGTGTTGTCAAAACCGTTACAGGAGGGGCTAGGCACTGGGGGGTTGGGAAGAAGAGGACACATAGGTTAGCCCTGTCTGGTGACAGCAGCCAATCCCTAGCTGGCACTTAACTGTAAGCCAAGCGCTGCCCCCAGGGTTTATGTAGAGTATATTAACTCATTTCATTCTTACAACAACTGGATAAGGTAGGTCATACTATTATTCCCATTGCAAAATGAGGAAACCGAGGCACAGAGGGAAGTAACTTGTGCAAGACCAAAAAGCTTGCTAGAGCTGGGATTTGAGCCCATGCTGGTCACCAGCATTCAGCACTGCCTCTCACTTCCATTAGCCCTATGGCTTAATAATGCTGGGAAAAATAGTCTACAAAATGAGAAGACAGGCCAGGCACAGTGGCTCACACCTGTAATCCCAGCACTTTGGGAGGCTGAAGCGGGAAGATCACTTGAGGCCAGAAGTTCAAGACCACCATGGCCAACACCGTGAAACCCCATCTCTACTAAAAAACAGACAGACAAAAAAAAATTAGCTGGGCATGGTGGTGTGTGCCTGTAATCTCAACTGCTTGGGAGGCTGAGAATCACTTGAACCTGGGAGGCGGAGGTTGCAGTGAGCCAAGATCACATCACTGCACTCCAGCCTGGGTGACAGAGTAAGACTCTGTCTCTAAACAAGACAAAACAAACCAAACAAAAAAACAAAATGAGAAGACAGCCTCATTCTGCAGTAACGGTTTGAATACTCCAGCCAGTGTTTTAAGGTGAATTCTATAATCAGTGTTCCTGATACTGACGGTCCCAGGGAAAGTAGGGGTGTTCTGGCATCATTGACACCTCCTTCCCTGCCCCTGTCTTGGCTGCCATACCTGGGGTTCAAGGGCCTCTGTCCTGAAACTCCCCCTTGGGAGCCCAGGCTGATACAGGGGTTGGGTCTGGGCCACTGAGGAGAGAGGGCCCAGGATTTAGGGTCATCCCCAGAGGAACACAATGCCTACAACAAAACTTGCTAGTTCCCTAGCATGGCCCAGGTGACAAAATCCACTCTCACACATCTTCTTATGTCTTCTCACACATCTAGGAGGGCATTACTGTCCTAGGCCCGGAATGGTTCTATAATTAACCACGGTCACTCAGAAATAACAGCAGGGATGCCATCAAATTTTTGGGCTCTAGGCCCAGGGTTCTAACAGGGCAGAGGGGGGACTGTCCTAGGCCCACAGCCATGGGCCCACATCATGACGCCATCTCACACCTCCAGTAGCCTCGGCAGAGTCTTCTCTGTGTGACTCGGTCCCTGCCTCCAGGGCAACTGTGGAGAATGGACTGACCTTCTGGGCCAGAGAAAAAGTTAGCTACTTTTAGATGGAGTTTTCTAGGTGGGATAAAGAACCCTGTTAAATAGGAGAAAAGCCAATTTACTACGTACGTGGAATTCTCACAGTCAACCACGTGTGGGGTTCCCTTGGGACCCTGGGCACCGCTGCCTGGGCCCTAAACAGATCAGCTAATTCACAAACTCTGGGGTGAAGCCCAGGTACTGGCCTTCTCAAAGGCTATGCAGGTTCACCAGTGTGCAGCCAGGCTGAGGATCCCAGGGCTGATAATCTGTGCTGTGTTTTTCACAAGTATATCCTGCACATTCTGAACTGAAATATCATGATGTTCTCCAAGTTAATGAGGAACATATCGAGCATCAGAAAGCTAAATCATTATAAAATGAAATCTGCAAGATTTTCTTTGGATTTTAGCTTTCCAATCATTTTTTAAAATATATATATATTTATAGGTTTCTAAAAGATTCTATAATGTGGTCTTCTCTCCACTAACATGAATAAATTCATTTTAGCAAACATATTCTCTGAATTCATTCACATAAATACTAATGTTTCTAAACATGAATATAAAGTGGGCAAAATAAAAAACAGTGGTCTCTGGAGAGCTTACATCTGTCACAAGTTGGCTTAGGCTATTGCGAATGAATTTGTAAGATGAGCCAAGAAACTTATCAAAGGGAAGGAAAACAATTCCACATAAGGGACGGGTCTACAGATGTGAACATCTGCATAATTAAAAAAAAAAGGGACATTTAAAAACTTCCCAGATGTGAAATACTCTCTCTGCTAAAATCTAAGAGATGTTACCCAGCCAGATAATGACTAATAAAATTCTGACTCTTTCAGAATACCAAGACCTTCCAAACAAACTTCTGAGGGCCTCCCAGGAATTTAAGAGAAGGCCTCCCCCTTAATCTATCTCTAAACGATGCAACTTCTTTGAACGATCCTTTCAGCTGTTACATTCCTGTGCTCTGTCAGAAATGACTTCCCCTGATTCACTGTGAGGAGGAGAAGGGGACAGAAAAAGATTGTGAAGTGGGAGGCCCTGGTTGCTTCTTCGAGGGCAGCAGCGACCTGGACCATGGACATTAGGTGGATGTTTTAATGTCCACCATGGACATTAGGTGGATGTTTTGCACAGCTTACTGTTGGCCTGGCTGCCCCCCAGTGCAGTTTTATCTGCTCTTTTATAGCATCTAAGTCTTTAAAGATAAAAATGCACCCCCCAAAAAGGAAGCTTCATTATTGCTTGTAGCCTGCATTTGATGAGCTAGATATTTTACAGATGTCCAGAACGGAGCAACTTCTCTCTTCAACATGCCTTTTCCACCAAAAAACTTGAAAAACTGAGGGCATGATCAAGGGTGATAATAAATCAAGGATGAATGTTTTAATAGAGGCCAAGGACAAAACCTTGGGGAAAACTAATGCAAAGAAGATACTTAGAACATTTTGCCAGTTGCATTTGAAATAACTTTTCCCCGCAGCACGAGTCTTCTTGCGTATTCTAGAAGCAATACAGGGGCAAACTGCTCCCTGGGACTTCCTAATCATATTTAGCACTTAGAATAACTTCTCTGGCACTTTGCATCCCAAGGTATTTTGAAGACATTAGTTAAGGATTCAATTAGTTGTTTCAATTTAAGTAATAGAAAGAATATATCTAATTACAGCTGGCTTCCTGAGACTCTCAGAAGGATTAACCACTAACTGCAGGAGCAGCCCTGTTTTCTCAGATCTCTGACCACTCACAATATAGAGAAAAGCAACCCATTCTTGCTACATTTTCCCTCCTAGGGTCATCTTACTCAAAATTGACCTTACTCTTGCCGAAAGCTAAATATATAGGCTTCCCCATGGCAGGAACTGGGGCTCATTCTCTGTCTCCATCTCTGAGCAGGTGTGCTGCACACAACAAGTGCTCAACATGTGTTTATTAGATGACTCTCCCATGAGATGGCCCGGCTCATCTCCAAACCCTAGCTTAAGGTCCAGTTCGGGAAGACACCATCTCATCCTTGCCAGCAACTAGCACACAGGCCTTGGGACCCCACAGTGGCTTCCCCTCTGCAGTGTGACCCACCTTGGTGCTGCTGGTGGCCTGTTCACTCTGCCAGCTGTGGGAGGTGCCCATAGCACATGGCCTGGGTTCCACTGGCAGGCAGGTAAGCTCACTGCCTGACTGATACATTAACACTGGTCAGCAGGAGGCCTGGTCAGGGAAACTGCTGCAAATCAGCACACGGCAATCACCACCCTGTGATGGAAAACAGAGCAGGTGCGTGGCGTGGACTTCTGCTTGCGGAGATGCAGGGCTAGCTTGCTTTTTGAGACAGAGTCTTGCTCTGTGCCCCAGGCATGTGCCACCATGCCGGGCTAATTTTTGTATTTTTAGTAGAGACGGGGTTTCACCATGTTGGCCAGGCTGGTCTTGAACTCCTGACCTCAGGTGATCCACCTGCCTCAGCCTCCCCAAGTGCTGGGATTACAGGCATGAGCCACCACACCCGGCCTCGTGTTTTCTTGATGGTCTTCCTATTAAAACAGTCCACAGGTTATCACATCCTGAAACTTTCATTACACTCTCCAACTTCAGAGACCCTGAAAAAGTTTTGTCTTGGGCTGGTATTCTTGGGATTCCAAAACCAGCAGAGTCCCAGGGAGTCGGAATGAATCATGTCTGCCTCATTTGGAAGCACCCAAGGTTGGCTTCCAAGTCTGTCTGATGACAAAGGTGAGCTCCCAAATCAGCCATGATGAGAAGAAAAAGATGACTATGAGGGCGGGAAGATCTCAGGTGGTAGAGAACTTTTTTCAAAAGGGCTCAGGAAGGAGCAAGGAAGATGCAGAAATGCTAATAGCATTAGTTAACAGCGAAAGAATACAAAGAGCTGGAGAAAGATGTCTGGCTCTGTTCCACCGAGTTACCAACTCAGTCATCAGAACAATTAAGTATTCTCATCAGAGATGACCTGCTTATGATAAATTAGTTGCAATGGCTGGAGGAAAACATACTAATAGTCCACAAGGAAGTGACAAATAGCTTTCTCGGCACTTCTTGAAACAAATGAAAAACAAGGCTGACAGGTGTTTGGGAAGATATGAAACTATCAGTGATGAGGTTTCGCTCCAGGAAGAATAAAGTTGTTAAGTCCCAATTGTGATAAACATCCAAAACGTTCAGGCTATGGCTTTGGAATGTTGAGGGGAAAACAACTTTCTGCACATTCATAAGAAATCATCTCCCACTAATTAAGCGCTATTTTCAGACTCTTATTTTTCTCTCTTCACAATGTGCTTGACCCAATGTGTTCTGAATAGCCAGGTGGCTGGGTTCCTAGGAGAGCAGCATGATAATCCTGCCCACTTATTGGCAGGGGCACTGCCTACCTTACCCAGGATATATTTGATCCTTTCCTTTCTGTTTCGTTTCTTTCAGCTCTGTTTTGCATAGAGAAGAGCAATGTTGGAGAAAAGGCAGGAGCCACAAGAGAGAGCTGGGGCTTTGCAAATTTTTTTTTTTGAGACAGGGTCTCCCTCTTTGCCCAGGCTGGAGCACAGTGGTGCAATCTTGGCTCACTGCAGCCTGGACCTCCTGGGCTCAAGTGATCCTCCCACCTCAGCCTCCCAAGTAGCTGGGACCACAGGTGTGAGCCACCATGCCTGGCTAATTTTAGTTTTTTTTTTTTTTTTTTTTTGGAAGAGACAGGGTTTCGCCATGTTGCCCAGGCTGATCTCAAACTCCTGAGCTCAAATTATCTAACCTCTCAAAGTGCTGGGATTACAGGTGTCAGCCACCGTGCCTGGCCTGGCTTTGCAATTTGCTGGATTAAAAAATGACTCTAAAGGGAAACTACATGTCTTACTCAAATATTTCTTCTTTTCTCCGGCAATTATTAATTAAAATGAGTATTTTTAGGGGCCAGAAGAATGTAATAGCGTTGAGAAGTATCCACCAGATGGCTGGTGTGGGTGGGCCAAATTATTTGTATGTTCAGGAAAGTGAACTTCCCTCGTCCCTGTCTTCAAAGTGGATCTCTCACACACATTTTTATCATGATTATGGGACAACTTGTATGAAAGGTCCCCCCACTCCCAGACTGAAACAAGCAGAAAGATGAGGTTCCTTAAAAACCTGGCCATTCCTCATTGTTCCATTTTAATATGGACCCTAGGTGTCTGTGCAGGATGATGCTCTTGGGGCACAATTTTTTTACAGTGATTTTAACTCCCCTGCAATCTCTCTGGCAGCACTGACCCCTGCAGGGGAAAGACGGCCAGATTCTTTGCTGGGTGGAGGGGACACTCTGCTTCCCACTCTTAGGGTGCTGAGTAGATGAGACACTCCTTCCACGAAGCCATCCACACTTGCGTCTCCATTCCCAGTGAGGTCTGGCGTGCATACGCTTTGTTCCCTTTACTGAGGCATCTCAATTAAGCTCAGCAAGGAAAAAATTCAAACCACCCCAAAGCCATAAACTGAGGCAACCTCCAGAAATCCCACGGAACATACAAAATCGAGTGTTGTAAGCTGAAAAGCCTCCACTTCTGCCAGTATTTCAAATCTGGTTGTGCGGTTAGAGGCAAGTAGGTAAAACGAGGGCAGGGAAACTTTTATACTCTGGTGTGTGGTTTCTGGAAAGCCCAGAGTGGAATGTTTGCCGAGGGTGACCTATTTGGAACCACACCAGCAACTTTTGAAATACTGCTTTCTGGATTTGTCAGACGCACATCTACATCCAAGTCTGGAGGAGGAGCAAAAAGGCTTAGAGAAAGGATTGCCTTCTTCTTGCATGAAGTTATCTTTCAGGATCTGGAAGCCTGCATATTAGGACCCCGTACAGCAAAGACCTTTCCCCATGCCTTTGAAAATCACCCGGCCAGTTTCTTTCCACTAAGAGTGGTCAGGTGGGGCTACAGGACTTGGGTGCCTGGGGTTTCAGAAAGGAGGCACTATTTTGCTGGAGAAGCAAGAGATGGAATTGTGTATTTGTCTGAAAGCATCTCTCTTTTGTTGTTGTTGTTGTTTAAAGTATCTGTTACAAGCAAACATAGCCCTAAATAAAATCATCTCGTTAAGCTCTATTCTGGAAACAGTCGATTAGAGGAAGAAAAGGGCTGCCCCTACCAGTGGTCCATGCCAGTGCTGCTGGCTGGCCAGGTCCAGCGTGGGCTTTTCAGGGGAAGAGAATGGGACACGGGGTTACATATCCCAGCTCAGAGCCCTCCAAGAGGCTTTGCACAGACTGGGTTAGAAACTGTCCTCAAGTGAAACTCTTCTAAAAAAGACTACTTTCTTGTTCCATTTCCTGACACATATTTCTTCACATTTATTAAAAATCTAGGTTAAAGATGTGAAGTCCTGTCTTCCCTCCCCTGCCCCCAGAACATCTGTGGCAAATGATGAAGTCCTAAGGACTGACCAAAATGCGCAAACATTGAAGTAGGGGAAAATTCCACTTGGCTGAAGGACCTGAGCAATGGCTGGTGTGTTTACACTGCCAAAGTGAATGGGGGCAGAGGAGAGGGGGGCATCGTCCACTGGGGAACCTGGACATGTCCAGTTGGAGAGTGTAATGTCACCTAGTTCACCAGAGCAAAGGGGCTTTGTTCCTCCCTTCCCCTCAAATTCGTACGAACTCAGCCCCATCATGTTGTGTACAGAGCCGGACAAATCCCGGGTAGCCATGTGGGCGAGCAGATAACAAGATGGGATCCTCGTCTGTGTGCTTCAAGGCTCACCCAGAGCCCTCTCCAGCTCAGCCTCACCCTCTCTCCTCTGCCCTGGAACCTACACATCTCTCTTTGGTTTGGGGCCTGAGACTTCCTGTTGATGTGATTTTTGAGTGGTGGCCCAGGGACTCTCTCAGTCTTGGGCCAACTCAGTTGATCAGAGGAGCAAGAAGAGAGCGCATTAGCCGTGGAATACTATACAGCTATGAAAAGAATGAAAACATGTCCTTTGCGGCAACATGGATACAGCTAGAGGCCATTATCCTAAGTGAATTAACACAGCAACAGAAAACAAAATACTACATGCACTCACTGATAAGTGGGAGCTAAATATTGAGTACACATGGACATAAAGATGGGCGCAGTGGACACTGGGGGCTGCTGGAGGCTGGAGGGAGGAAGGAAGGAGGGGGTGAAGGCTGAGGGGCTGCCTGTCAGGTGCTGTGCTCACTGCTTGGGTGACAGGATTATTGGTACTGCAAACCTCAGCATCAGGCAGGGTTCCCATGTGACAGACCTGCACATGTACCCCCTGAATCTGAAATAAAAGTTAAGCTGGGTGCGTGGCTTGTGCCTGTAATCCCAGCACTTTGGGAGGCCAAGGCGGGAGGATCGCTTGGGCTCAGAAGTTTCAGACCAGCCTGAGTAACACAGCGAGACCTCATCTCTACAAAACATAAAAGAACTAGCCAGGTTGTTACAGCATGCGCCTGTAGTCCCAGCTACCCGGGAGGCTGAGGTGGGAGGATCTCTTGAGCCCAGGAGGTGGTGGCTACAGCGAACCATGATGGCGCTACTGCACTCCAGTCTGTGTGACAGAGTGAGATCCTGTCTCAAAAACAAAAAAAAAAAAGCTGAAAATATTTTCAAAAGAGAGAGAGGGTGTCAGGAGCATGCGGTGGGGAGTCCTGGGTAGGGACATCAGGTAAGGGGGCTACTGGCCTCCAAACACCCAAGCAGCTGAGGTGAGGAGGTGGCTTGATGTGGTGGGAGGTACAGAGTGGGCAGTGCACAGAGCCCACAGATGAACTTCCCCAGCCACTCACGCTGCTTCAGAGGCCCTCAGTGTGGACAAATCACAAGGCACCAGGAGTGACACAATCCAGTTTACCCAGTGCGTACCCACCTGTGTTCAATCTCCACTTTGGATTTAAGGCCAAAGAAGTGGCTGCAGCTCTTCTGCATATTAAGTGCACTCTATCCCCAGAGTGTACTGTGGAGCTGGTCAAGGAGAGAGCTCTGTTAGCTCCTAGGGAAGCTCTCTAAGCCTCAAGTTTGGTCTGAACCCTGCTCTGCCCTCCACCAGCTGTGTCCCAGGACCAAGATCAAGCCTCACTTTAGGTCAACCTATTTTTATCCGCTGTTTATTTATATGCTGGGTAAGGACCATGCTAGGCCCAGGAAGCGGGTACAGTAAAGGTCACTGTCCTTCCCATTCCATTATTTATACAAATATATAAAAAGGACAGGCATCAAATAAGAATGTACTACGTAACACTCCACCAACTAAACTGCCCTGCAGAAATGCCAAGACTTTTCACAGTAATGGACTAAGGTGGGTTTCCTAAATAGTTCATTAAGGTGTGAGCAAGTGTCCTATAAAAATACAACAGACAGGCCAAGGTGGGATCACCTGGGGTCAGGAGTTTGAGACCACCCTGGCAAACATGACGAAACTCCGTCTCTACTAAAAATACAAAAATCAGCCAGGCATCGTGGCACATGCCTGTGATCCCAGCTACTTGGGATGCTGAGGCAGGAGAATCGCTTGAACCCTGGAGGCAGAGGTTCCAGTGAGCCGAGATCACGCCACTACACTCCAGCCTGGGTGACAGAGCGAGACTCCGTCTCAAAAAAAAAACCAAAAAAACAACAAAAAAAATGAAGTTAGTGGTCATTTTTCTTCTACACATGTTACATATTATTATTAATATTACATCTTATTTTTTCAACTTTCATCACACCTGGGAACTTGGAGCTTGGGGAAGTTGTATGGGGAGGCTTGTGTAATAGCTATGTTTTCTAGTTTCTTTCCTTTTTTTTTTTTTGAGACACAGTTTTAGTGTGTCACCCAGGCTGGAGTGCAGTGGCACAATCTCCGCTCACTGCAACCTCCGCCTCCCAGGCTCAAGCAATTCATATGCCTCAGTCTTCCGAGTAGTTGGGATTACAGGCATGCACCAACACACCCAGCTAATTTTTGTATTATTAGTAGACACACGATTTTGCCATGTTGGCCAGGCTGGTCTCAAACTCCCGACCTCAGGCAATCTGCCCGCCTCCCTCTCCGAAAGTGCTGAGATTACAGGTGTGAGCCACCGTGCCTGGCCCACATTTTCTGGTTTCTGTTTTGATGCTTTGACATCTGGGGCCTTGCTGGTGCTGGAAGGACCGCCTCTCCCAGGGTTAGCCAATTCCTAGGGAGGACAAACAACTCACCTTCCAGGTACCTTTCATATGCAAAGCAACCCACCTACAGCCCACACCCCAACCAGGTCCTTCAGGCTCTCATGTCCTGGGCCCTGTCCCCTGCCTTAACCAACCCCCGGGCAGGCACCAGATAATTAGGGACAGCTCCTCCCTCCCAGAGCCCACTAAACTTATTCAAACTCACCAGTGTTAAGCCTGCCTACCCTCTCTCACCCATTCTTTCTCTTGGAAGCTACAATAAAGGTTCCCTCAGTCTCCTGACCAACACCGGTGCTTCTCTGTGTGGCCCTGCGTGGTGGGCCGTGTGTGCCTCCTGTTCCCAGGGACCCGAGAGCATGAACCTTTCCCTTCATGATAGTCATTTCCATGACTGTGTGTCTTCGTGTTTGATTAAAACACATCTTGGGTGCCCTTCACACAGCCTGGCAGGTGGGTGCAGGGCATCTGACATGCACAGGCATCGTAGGCATCATGGACCAGCAGAATGCCAGGAGGCCAGAGGGGGCCTGTGTCTGTGTGTTTCATTCCGACACAGATGTGAGAAAGGCAGCAGGCACTGGGGTGAAGAGTGTGGGCTCCGGGTTAGAGGGTCTGGGTGTGAATGTGGGCCCCCGACTTCCTACTCACACATCATAGATGCAACCCTTCCACATGTCCATTTCCTCCTCTGTGAAGATGGGATGATGCCATAAACCACCTCAAAAGGCTGTGGTGAGGATTACATGATCAATGCAAAGCCTGAGCTCTGGACCGGGTGCTTAGAAAGCACTCCTAGGGTGAGCTGTTTTTGTTACCTCATTGTTCAATATTTATTCAGAAGTAAAACTATGAAGTCAAATTTGAGTTGTTACATTAAAGCATATCTCATAGGTCATGGTGGTTAAATGTTGGCAATTTTATAGGATGTTTTTGTTTTTTTTTTTGAGATGGAGTTTCACTCTGTCACCCAGGCTAGAGTGCAGTGGCGCGATCTCGACTCACTGTAACCTTCGCCTCCCGGGTTCAAGCCATTCTCCTGCCTCAGCCTCCTGAGTAGCTGGGATTACAGGCTAATGCCACCACGCCCGGCTAATTCTTGTATTTTTAGTAGAGACGGAGTTTCGCCATGTTGGCCAGGCTGGTCTCAAACTCCTGACCTCAGGTGATCTGCCCGCCTTGGCCTTCCAAAGGGCTGGGATTACAAGCGTGAGCCACTGCATCCAGCCTTTATAGGGTTTAATCTGAGAAATTCATTTGTCTCTGACAATTTTTGCTATTTTAATCCCAGTTAGAATGATATTTCACGTACTCCACAGTTACAGGGGGAACTCTTGTCTCAAGAAAGCCCCTTTAACGCCGGTTTGTAGAACAGGCTCTGAAAAGACACTCTGCACTCTTGCTTTTAAATTTGCCACATTCAGTGCTGTGTGTTTATAGCAGTAATAGTTTCCAAAAAAAAAAAAAAAAAAAAACAAAACTTCACACATAATTTCCACACATTCTTTCAGGCAAACAAACACTATCTCAACCCACAGTGAAAGTAGAGCCCTGCTAGTTAAAAAAAAAAAAAAAGTCCCAGGTATTCGGAATGAAGCCTGCCTATTTCCTTGAAATCCTCCAAGATGTGGTAAATGACAGGATGCTTCAAAGGGATATTCAACAGCATCTTAATGAGATCGTGGAAATGTAAATTCACAAAGGATACAACTGCTGCCTGCCAGCCAATCACAGGCTGGTGTTTTTTGTTTGTTTGTTTTTGTTTTTGAGACAGAGTTTTGCTCTTGTTGCCCAGGCGGAGTGCAAATGGCATGATCTCGGCTTACTGCAACTTCCGCCTCCCAGGTTCAAGTAATTCTCCTGCCTCAGCCTCCCAAGTAGCTGGGATTACAGGCACCTGCCATCATGCCCGGCTAATTTTGTATTTTTGGTAGAGACGGGGTTTCTCCATGTTGGTCAGGCTGGTCTCGAACTCCCGACCTCAGGTGATCTGCCCGAAGTGTGTGCACTGTTGTCATGGGGCAAGAGGGAGCAGCATCCTATGATTCCCACAGTCTTGGCACCCTGAGGGCCAGGGTGCCTTTGCCCTTTGCCCTCTGTGCATGTGGCCACTGGGGTATGTTGCTATCACAGTAGCTGCCATTATGGCCAAAGCACATCTTTTTTTTTTTTTTTTTTTTGAGACAGAGTCTTGCCCTGTCGCCCAGGCTGGAGTGCAGTGGTGCGATCTCGGCTCACTGCAAGCTCAGCCTCCCGGGTTCATGCCATTCTTCTGCCTCAGCCTCCCTAGTAGCTGTGACTACAGGTGCCTACCACCACCACGCACAGCTAATTTTTTGTATTTTTAGTAGACATGGGGTTTCACCGTGTTAGCCAGGATGGTCTCGATCTCCTGACCTCGTGATCCACCTGCCTCGGCCTCCCAAAGTGCTGGGATTACAGGTGTGAGCCACCGCTCCTGGCCATCATTTTTAAAAAATTGTGGTAAAACACATATAAAGTTTGCCATCGTAACCATTTTGAAATGCACAGTTCAGTAGGGCTAAGTACATTCATACTGCTGTGCAACCATCCCCACCATCCACCTAAAGGAATCCTTTCATCCTGCAAAACTGAAACTCTGTCCCCATTTAGCAACTCCCATTTCCCCCTCCCTCCAGCCCCTGGCACCCGCCATTCTACTTTCTGTCTCTATGAATTTGGCTATGGTACCTCGTATAAGTAAAATCATACAATATTTGTCCTTTGGTGGTTGGCTTATTTCACTCAGCATAATGTCATCAAAGTTCTTCCATGTTGTAGAATGTCAGAATTTCCTTTCTTTTTAAGGCTGAATAATATTCCAGTGCATGTATACACCACACTTTCTTTATCCATTCATCCACTGATGGACACGTGGGTTGCTTCCACCTTTTGGCTATTGTGAATAATGCTGCTATGAACACAGGTGTGCAAATATCTCCTCAAGTCCCTGTCTTCCCTTCTTTTGCATGCATACCCATAAGTAGAACTGCTGGATCATATGCTAGTTCTATGTTTAATCTTTTGAGGAACCAGCACACATGTAAAGCAAATTCCAAATCACTGTTTACATTAACTCAATGATAAAGTTGTCTGGGAGGAAGCCCATTGCATTCTGTACAGAATGGCACTGGTATCACACTAGGGCAGTGCTTTTCAAAGTCCATGGCCCCTGGAACCGACCGTACTCCCCGACTGCACATTCCTGGGTCCTATCCTTCCATCTCCTGAGCTAGACTCTTTAGAGCAAAGGCTGAGAGTCTGCATTTTAACAAGTTGCCTCACCCAAAGAACCACTGCGCCAAGGTTAGTATGATGCTGGGTTCTCTACAAGGTGCCTCTTAGGTCAGTTTCTTTAACTGAGTAGCCCAACGAGAGCTTCCATTTACCTCTTTGTGTGGTTCATTAAACATTCATTTCATGAAGTTTGGACAAGCCTTTCAGATGAGTAGGATGAAGCATGGTTAGGCCTTGGCGTCATCTGACTTTGCCCAGATGTAGGGGCCCACTTGGGAGGATGGACCTCCCACCACTTCCAAGCATCTTAAGCCCTTGGATGGGTCTGTTCCCAGAAGGGCCTCCCAGTCGGCCAGGGAGCCCACCATCCAGGCATAAGCCCTGCACCCTGGACCTGAAAATCATGCTGGCAGGATCACACTAAAGGTTTAGCATCTAGTTGAAGCCTTTTAAACAAAGCATGTATATTTATGCAAATAACATACAACAAAGGACCATCTGAGGTAGAAGGAAAAATCCTGGTTAGACGTGAGGACTTGGTGCCATTACTTTGGCTGTTTCTAATATAAACCCTGGGACTAATCTGACTGAGGGAATAGATCCACCACTTCCAGAGTGAAACAGCAGTCAAGAACACAGCAGAAGTTAATGCTGTCATCATCTGCTCTCTGCATCTCCCCCTCATTTCTGCAGCTCATCTTTCTGTTTTTGTTTCCTTTGGTATTTTTCTCATTTCCTCTTTTTTTCCCCCATTCCCTGTCAATACTTTATTTTTTTTCCATCTTTGCTGCTTTATGAAATGTTAGCTGTTTCAAAGTTATTTGTTTTGTGTTGAGTTTGGAGGAGCCTAGAAAACAAAATGCAGGCCATGCTGAGCTCAGCCCATAACCAAGTTGGCTTAGGACTTGGTTTCTGAATTCCTGGCCTCAGGCCTGCATTTCCATTTTGCATGGTTCAAAAGTAAAAATAAGTGTTTTAGTCTAGTTCAGAGTTGTTGTCTCTGTAGCCAGAGTTTGGTTAATCAGGTATCTGTGTAATTTCAGAAAATAAGACTTTGCTACTTGGCTAATCCTGCTTGATAATTCATCCAATGCAGATTCCTGGCTCACTGTAAAATGACCCCTTTGCTGTGCATTAGTCCCACAGTGAGCAGAAGAGCTACGGACCAGGTCTACTAAAATACGCTCACAGCAGTACTGCAGGGGAGGTAAAAAGTGTGGAAGGCAAGGTTATGGATCGTCAAGTCACCACGAAGGCCTGTTCGGCAGAGCCTGTTCTTTATTTCCTGTACGTTGTTTCTCACAGTACAGAATTATTTCATCAGCCCGAAGATAAATAAACGAATAATGTGTGTTTCAGTGGGACTGTGTGCAGTGGCACAAACAGGTGTGGGAGTGTGTTCCTCTTGAATGGGAGAGAACATCGATGAGCACAAAAACACATCCTGGGAACCTGAAAATTCAAATGCAAATGTGAAAAGCACACGTTCTCCCTCCTCCTCCCTGGGCGATTCTTAATGCCCCCATGTGCACGTTTGCATGAGAAAAGACACTGTCACAGTTATATGACAATTAAAGCTTACCATTGTTGTAAGAGCGAAAATTTCCTACAAATTTTATGTATTCATAAGTTGGAAATTCCTTTGGGTTCAAGCTGCCTCTGAGAAGATGGCAATAAAACTCTAAATCGCTGTCAGCTGGGCCGTTAAAGGAAGAAGAGGAGAGAAAGGGGTCGTGAGCATTGCAGACTCTAAACAAATAGCGTCTCTGTGAAAACTCTTACGGGATTTAGTCTACACATGGCCAGGCTAGTTCTCTCATTACGACTGACTTTTGGACCTGGTTTGTAACCCTGCTGCACAGAGGTTTCCTTCCATAGTTCATAGATATTTTGCATTCCATACATGGACCCAATTAGTCTTAATTTGCTCCCAGACGTCTGTGGTTGGTAATGTCGGCATTGATTAGTTCCGGCTGTTTTCATATGGTGTATTAAAATAAAGCGGCTCATATAGAGCTGCTCCGTTTAATTTAATCTTTTTGCTTTGCTTTGAAGTAAAATCAGATGTACGACGGGACAGATTATTCATGGAAAGTGGACTCAGGCTTGCACTGATGCAAGCAGCTTTGCTACCTCATGCAATTGTGTATGCTTCATTAAGTGACACGTGGTTCACAAGGCATCAAGCTTAGCCTTCTACCTAGGTTGCGAAATATTTTGATAAAAACTTCCAAATTCCACAGAACACAAAAATGTATATAAATAACCAGGTGAGAGCCTCAGGAGGACAGAATTTGGATTTTTGACCTAATTATTCCGTTTTCAGTTGGTTTCTTGATATTATATGAATTTAGCATCTTAGTATCCTCCACGAGCTGATTTTTCACTGATGTTTCTTACTAAAAGACTCTCATGTAAAAAAGAGAAATCTTATCATATACACAAAATAAATTATTATTCTTGAGTTCTCTGCTTTCAAATTTTCCACATAAAAGCCAAATGTCTTACATATTCCAAATTCCAGTTTTAGTTTTAAACCTAAAATATACCTCTAAGGATCTTGGAAATGTTCTGAGTCATGAGGAAAATTATTCTTAAAATTAGTTCTCCCTTCTTAATTCATTCTAACCTCCTTTCAAAAGCAAAATTCTTATCTTTCTAGCTTGTAAAACCAGAAAAATTAAACTTACATTTTAAGTATTCTGGGGAAGGGGAATCCGTCACAAGCATATGGGAAGAAAGGATTTTATAAACTTCTGAATGTTCTTGTTCTGGGAGGAAATTTAACAAATTCTGATCCATGACATCCGACTGAAAAAGAAAATAAAGGACAAAGGTACACCCTCAACGAAGAGGAAAAACAGAAGCAAAAACAAAAACTGAACATTCACAACAACGCAGAACTGGTTTCTGAAATGGAAAGTCCAATATCTGATTTTCTGTGGACACTCTCAGTTCATCACTCCATTGTTTTAAATAGTAACCTAAAAGGCTGTGTTTGTTCAAATGCATCTGTGCTGTTGTCTGTGGGCCCAGGAGGGAACTAAGAGTGAAGTCAGACAAATGTAGGAAGGACTGAGTCCTCCTGTTGCTTGAGAAGTGCTGTTTGCTGACACTCCTGCGTTTTGGCTGGGTTAGCATGGCCGCTGTGCACGCCCAGTATGAGGCCAATCATTGATTTAAATAGCTCCAAAGAGCCCATGGGGTTCCTTTCCTGACCCTTAGGGCAGCAAAGGGCTGCCAGTCTACTTCTTAAAGGTCTTTAAGTTATGGAACTGCATGTTTTTTTCTGAGTGCCTTGGCACTGTGGTTACAAAATAAATGTAAGGTAGAGTTCAGATTGAGTGCTGTCCAATAGAACTGTCTGTGATGATGGAAATGGTCTGTAATCTGTGATGATGGAAATGGTCTGTAATCTGTGATGATGGAAATGGTCTGTAATCTGTGATGATGGAAATGGTCTGTAATCTGTGCTGCCGGTAACAGGAGCCACTAACCACATGGTTACTGAGCACTTGAAACGTGGCTAGTGTGAACAAGGAACTGAATTTTAAATTTCCTTTTTTTTTTTTTTTTTTTTTGAGATGGAGTGTTGCTCTTGTTGCCCAGGCTGGAGTGCAATGGTATGATCTCGGCTCACTGCAACCTCCACCTTCCGGGTTCAAGTGATTCTCCTGCCTCAGCCTCCCAAGTAGCTGAAACTACAGGTGTTTGCCATCATGCCCGGCTAATTTTTTATATTTTTAGTAGAGACAGGTTTCACCGTGTTGGCCAGGCTGGTCTTGAACTCCTGACCTCAGGTGATCCGCCCGCCTCAGCCTCCCAAAGTGCTGGGATTACAGGCGTGAGCCATCAAGCCTGGCCCATTTAATTTGAATTGAAATTTAAACAGCCACATGTAGCTAGTGGCTACCATATTGGATATGCAGGTAGGAGCTCACAGTGGACAGAGGAGACAGGCGCCTCTCTCTTCCTCAGTTTCCCTCAATAAACTCATCCACTCTCACAGCTTCAAACACAATCTGTATACACTTTCAGGTTTGAATATCCAGCCAACTCTCTCATGTGCCAGCCTCAGCCTTCCAACTGCCACTAAGAAGCTCCCTGGGGACCACAGATGCACACATGTCCTGAACATTGGCATTCTTTCCCACCCATACCATCTCCAACCCTTGTGTTTGCATCTCCATCAACAGTATCATCAGTTGGTTACCTGCCTGTCCCAGACACTCTGGTGGCACCTTCGTCTTCTCTCCTTCTTGTCCTTACCCTCAAACCAAACAGTGTCCATAGTACTGCTCATTTTTCTCCCTCAAATTCTCTGCTCCATCCACTTCTATTTCTCCAGCTTCCACCCTAGTCCAGACCCCCATCCTCTCTTGCCTGGGAATGATTTGGCCAAACTGGTCTTCCCACATCCACTTTGGTGCCTGTCCAATTTGCTCTCCATCAGCAGTCAGAGGAGCCTCATATTAGATCAAGTCACAACTGTCCCTTGGCTTCTGACTGCTCCAGGAACAAAGTCTCAACTGCTCAACACAAGTTCACGGCTCTTCACAGCTCAGCCTCTGCCTCTCCCAGCTCCCAACACTTCTCTAATCCTTCCGAGCCTTTTTGCCTCCAGTTTTCCCTCTGTTCTCCCTCTGAGCCTCACCTGGGCTGTTCCTTCAGGCAGGAACATGCTGCACCCTCCCCTAGTGTTTAACGAAGCCCTGTGCAACCTGCAGGTCCCTGCTTTGAAGTCACTTCCTCTGAGAAAGCCCCAGGTGACACCCTCCACCCCCACTGATGATTTAAGGGGCTCTGAGGGGACAATGACCCCCTTGATGGGACATCAGGTGACATGGCAAGGTGTGAGAGCTCAGAGCCCAGGCTTGAAAGCAGGTTCTGCCCCTCCATGCTGCATTTTCCTCAGTTTCAAGATGAGGAAACCATGAGGGTTCTATGAGCTCACTTGTCTCCACTGCTGATAAAACAGCACGTGGCAGACATTCAATAAATGCCAAGTGTGATTAAGCACTGAATGACCAGTTACAGAATGACTACAAGGGCACCTGCACCACAGTGATATTTTCCTGTACAGCTATGTGCTGACTTGTGCATTCCGCCTCCCTCTGTCCAACAGGAGCTTCAGGAGAGCAGGGCCCAGTGCCTTGTTCACCACCACATCCCTGACGTCCAGGATGGTACCTGGCCTTCCAGATGACTGAACTGACCAGCTGAAAGAATGGCGTGGCCAGCACTATGACAGGCATTAAAACAAGGTGCCCAGAGAACACTGTGGATGGTGTGCTGCCTCCAAAATGAAAGGGTAGAGGAGACTCCTGGGGAACAATTTCCAGAGGGAGGAATCCTTGAGTGGGAACCAGGGGACAAGACAGTGTCGGCCAGACAGGGTGGGAAGGTGCTCCAGCCAGGGGGCTCAGCATGTACAGAGGCATAAGGTGGGTACCCTGACAGCACTGCAGGAAGGTGGGAACAACAGGGAGGGCGAGAAGCCACGACAGAGGAGGTTGCACAGGGAAGCAGGGCCCAGAAGAGAGAGGCCTCGGAGGAGTCATGAAGCACCTGAAGAAAGGGGGCGGCAGAACTGCTCGTGCATTTTAAAGAGATCCTGCTTGTGGTTTGGAGGGAGAGAGCAATGGAAGTCAGCTGGAGATGGCCAGGGTCCCAATAGAGACAGGGGAAGGAGTGGAGAGGAGCAGACAGAGTCCCAGGCAACTCATCAATATCGTAGTCCAAACAATACTTGGTGAGGGCCGCCATGTGCCAGCCGCTGTTGGGCATGGGGAAGACACGTTGGGAAGCAGGCAGAGCCCCTCCCTGCCTGCAGTCAGTGTTCTGGTGGGTGTGAGGACAGTGGACACAGCTTGGTGGCTGATCAGAGGACAGGAGGAGGGAAAGGAAGGACTCAGCGTGGCTTCCAGGCTCTGGCTCGGACGCACCGGTCTTTATCTTTATGGACGAAACTCTACCAGGATCCTCTCTCGTCTATGCTACCATTTCTCATTCTGGCTTTCTCCAAGTTTCTTCGGATGTTCCTGGTTTTATTTTAAGCCCATTCTCTCTAGTTTTTTTAGAAGATGACTCATGTTCACAGATGACAGTAGTCTTTCTTCATAAAGTTATTTCAAATACTTGAAAATGAAAACTAAGTGACTCCATGGCCTCTTCTTGGAGGGCTCCACCTGAAGCCACTTCCCCTGACAGTGGGTGTGGCAGAGAGCAAGGCTGGGTGGCTGCCTGGCCGGGTCACCTGTGTGACAGAACTTTACAGATACAGGTCCAAGGGCCAATATCAGGACACAGGTTCCGCACAGAATAAAGACGAACGCTGGATGCAAGTAGGGGCAGGTATGATATGTGGGAGGTTGCGAGGATGGTGAATTAACACACAGAAAGGGCTCCGGACTGTGCTTGGCTCTTACATGTATTTGCTAGTACACTGCTATTATGCTATTTCCACATGCTGAAAACCAACACAAACAATGATAACTTGAAATTTTTAACCCTAGTGCTTACAGGGGAGAAAATTACATTTGCAGTTGAATGGTCCCTTGAATGAGCTGAGTTCTGTTTATTAAAATAATAGCAATTACGGAGACAAGGGAAGGAATGTGCCATCCACAGCCGTCTTCACAGCCGAGTCCCACGATCGGGAAGGTCACCTGCCTGTGGAGGTGGGCAGTCCTCTCTCCCAACTGCCTGACGGGCCTTGAACCAGCAGCACCAGTGCAAGGACACCAAGCTACGTTAAATGAGCCTGTACTAAAAGCACACTGAGGCTGAGCTGGAAGTGGACTGGATGGACACCTCCTCCCAGAGTGTCCCTGAGGCGCTCTGGCAGTTTTGGCTTGAGATCTGTGCTGGCTGCAGTGAGAAGAGGCAATGGTGAGCAGCCCTGGAGAAACTTCACCTTGAGAAAAGAACGGCTTAAGAGAAGTCACTGGGGCCTTGCTCTCCTTAAAGGTCCAGGAAGTTGGAGGCATATTTGATCCACTTAGATTCAGTTTAGATTCAAAGTCAAACTAACGGCCATACAGCTAAGCTTTCAGAAGGTAGTGTAGAGAACGGCTTTGACTTTGTAATAGTAAGAATTAATTGAGATATAAAAGGTACCAATTATACAGAAAGAATCTCTGTTCATCAAAATGCCCTAAAAAAGGGGGAAAGGTAAGCCACAAAGTGAGAGAGGATATTTGCAACACATACGTCTGTGGTATGGCCCAAAATTAAGGTTCTAAATTATATGCTGCCTTGGCATCTGGTAAAATTGGAAGGGCCTCAAATGGTCTAACTGCAGGTTCCCTCCCCACACAGACCCATGGATGAGGTCCCCCAGCCACGCCCCCCCTCTTATCACGGGGACAGGTACAGTTTCTGCTCATCCCTGAGTAGCAGGTTGTGGAATTATTCAAACAAGTCAATCACATCCTCCTGTGGGGACCAGCGGTCACCTCACCCTCTTCTTACTGCACAGCCTGCTTCCCACAGCCCCTGCTGGTTCACTCTTTTCCCACGTGCAGCCCCCTGTGGCCCTGTGTGGTCCTCATCTGGGCTGTGAGTATCTGTGACTAATTAACTGCTGTTGGCCTCATCCAGTGTCAGCTGTGGAGTGTTCAGACATCCGCATTACCCTAGGGTGGGGTGAATGAGAGGCAATTAAAACAATACCTGCCCACAACTTGTGTCCGGATCGCGGAAAGAAAGCCTACTCACAATTGCAAGAAAAAACCCAATCAAAGAGGAGGATGTCCAAATACCTGAGCAAGTAATTCAGAAAAGATGAAATCTAAATGGCTGACAAACATATAGACACTCAATCTCATTGGTAATCGAGAGAAAAGCAAAGTACAACTCCATGAGACACCTTCATGTACCAGACTGACAAAAACAAGAAGTCTGACAATGCCAAGTTCTGATGCTACAGCACTGCGACGTCTCCACCTTGCTGGTGTGGGGCAAACTGGTGCCACCGCTATGGAATCATTCTGGTGTTACTTAGTAAAGGTGGAGGCAGAGCTTCCCTCAACCCAGCCCTTCTACATCTAGTCAGTTCTCCAGGGATGCTTGCAAACGTTCATCAGGAAACACTACAGGATGTTCATGGAAGCACCTTCCAAGAATTCCTAACTGGGATGAATGCAGGAATTGCAGCACACTCCTACGATGGAACACACCCAGCAATAAGAAGAGCCCACAGCAGCTACATCCGCCAGTGTGAGGCAGATGCGAAGCACAAACGATGTTGAGCAAACGGAGAAGTCACAAGAGTCCATTTTCAATGATTCCATTTACATACAGTGAAACAAAAGGCGATACTAACTTAGAGTTTAGCAGTGAAGTCAAAGTTGGTGAAACTACAAAGGACAACAAGCAAACAATGACCTTAAAAGTCAGGAAAATGGTTGCCTCCAAGTGGAAGGTGGGAGTGTGATGAAAAAGGGGCAGAGAGGAGCTTCTGTGGTCCCAGCCGCGTTCTATTTCTTCACCTCAGTGACAGCTGCATGTATGTTCACTTGATCAATTTAATACTGAACATATGTTTTATACATACATCTGTATTTATGGTATATAAAAATCAAAAGGCATAAAAAAAATCTAACTAGAGGCCTGGAATCTTTTAATCCATGATCAACTCTAAGCTGCAGATGCACCTGTCAGGGCTCTGTTCCAACCCGGAGACACCTCTGACAAAATGATGTGGATCAGGTGGGAGCTTCCAGCAGGTGAGGGCAGGGTGGGGTGGGAAGGGCAGAGGGAAGCTTCCTGAAAAGGTATCTCATGGCCTTGGCGTTGCTGCTATGTTTTGTGATAACACAGGCCAGGGGCTTTGGCTTTCCTTTCCTGGGATCTCCTCCTGCCGTGCCCCTGCCACAGGAACTCGGCTCCATATCCCGTTCTGGTCTTGTATTTTCTTCTCGCTGGGGCTTGTACCTGGCGAGCCCGCATGATACGAAGTATTTTCTGGCCTGCAGATTTCTCCAATTTTATGAACAGTTGTGCCTTATTTTCTCTGGGGAAGGTAGGGTTATCCATGCACATAGTTCTCACATCCAAGGCACTCCCCACCCATGCCAAGCTGCTTGTACTTGCTCATAACCCCAGTTACGAATTCAGTCCCTCGTTCAATGAACACTTAGGCACATGGCAAATGTTCAGGGCTGGGAATATGATGTCTGCCTTAAGAGCTTAGCATGATCCAGCTCATTAGGCAACACCGCACCTATGAACAAATCAGAAAGCAACCCAGGAAGCTAACTTTCAAAAAGTCAAATAAAAGCCCAAACAGGAAACACAGATTATGCCTACTTTTGGTCTCTCATTTGGTTCTGCCTCAGCCATACTGTTTCCCCATTCTGTCCAAGGCACGTGACTCATACCCCTTGGATCTCTCCTGCAAGGTTTTCATTCCAGAGGCTCCCGTGAGCCCTTGGCCTCCACTGTATGCAAGTCTGTCTTGCTCATGTTCCTTGCCTGTATCAATTCTAGACACCAAAATGTGCTGGTGTTGCCACTATTGAACAATTCTCATTATTATTGTTATTTTTTTTTTTGAGCCAGGTCTCACTCTGTCACCCTGGCTGAGGTGCAGTGGCGTGATCTCGGCTCACTGCAACCTCCTCCTCCCAGGCTCAAGCGATTTTCCCACCTCAGCCTCTCAAGTAGCTGAGACTACAGGCATGCACCACCACACCTGGCCAATTTTTGGATTTTTTGTAGAGACAGGGTGTTGCTGAGTTCCCTAGGCTGGTCTTGGACTCCTGACCTCAAGTGATCCACCCAGCTCAGCCTCCCAAAGTGCAGAGATTACAGGCGTGAGCCACCGCGCCTGCCAGTTCTCATCTTAAAATCACTTTCACTTTGAGCTATTTTATTCTTTTTTTTCTCTGCCAATTTGGTAAAGAAAGTTCTAGGCTATTTCATCAGAAATTGCTGTACAAAAATCTATCACATGAGCTTCTGTTACATCTGAGATGTTGGCAGTGTGAAGGAAACAGAGACTTGAAGCCCCACAGCCTGAGAAGTGGGAAGGAATTCTGGCTGCTCTTATACGCCTTACAATGGCTCTCCAATCCCCACCCACACGAGGGGCATGGGAGGGGACCCCGGCAGGCCAGCCTGTGCTTGGTGTGACACCAAGAGGGGCATTGCTGCTGGGGCCCACAGCCTCCTGCCCCCTGGCTACCCTGTGTCCCGACCTCCACCTCAAGAGCTGCCTCTTCCTCGAGGACTGACCACCACCTCTCAGCTCCTCATTCTCCCTTTCTGAGCCCCACACCCTGAGAACATTCAGCTTTACTGTGTCCTGTATAGGATTCTGAGGAGTGGTTAAGCACCAAGCTCTAGAGCCAAAGTGCCTGAGTTCAAATCCCAGCTCTTCACTGTCTGGCTGTGGAACCTTGGGTAAATTATTTAATCTCTCTGTGCTTCAGTTTCATCATCTGTGAACTGGGTAACTATGTACTTCATAGGATCCATAAGGATAAGGAGAGCAAATATAATACAGCCTCGCTCTGGGCCAGGCACGGTTCTATGCGCCTACACATATTAACGCATGTTAGTGACTCTTAATGGTGCCTGCTACATTGTAAGTGCTCAGTGTTAGTCACCCAAGGTTTAATGGGTAAAATCTCTCAACAAAATTGCAAAAGGAAAGACAACCTCACAAGTTTTGAAATGTTGCATCATCTGTGGAAAGGACCTGGGCTCACAGGGAGTGATATTTAATAGTTAGTTAAGTATGCATCTAAGTAAACCAAACCAAAATCAGAATTCCTAAATTATGACCCAAATCCTGGGCACCAGAAAGACACCAGAGCAGAGTGGCGACCAACTTGGGTTCTGCAGTCAGCTACCCCCGGGGTAAGCCCCACTCTGCCTCTCACTGCCTGGGCCATTGGGGCTTCCTCCCCATAGCGGAAGTCATAGAGGTCTGACTCCCAGATCCGCTCCTCTGCCCAACCAGCTGTATGCTGATTGCACCAGGGAAGTTTCCATCCTCAGCAGCCTTTGCCTACCCACTTGCAAAGGAGGATCCTGGTGAAAACTGGATAATGAAAGCTGAAAGTAAATTGCAGTTAAATTTGGGGACTGCCTGGCCCAGGCTCACCTGCACTAGGGAGTTGAGGGTTGTCTCACTGTATGTGCCTGGGCATGGGTATATATACAGACTCTTAGTTTGCTTTCAAGTAGGTCCAGCATTGATAAATTAGAGTCGGGTCATTTCTGGCCCTTGTAGAATTAGAAAATAATTTATGAAAGTGGTCCTAAATTGCTCCATAATTTAGTCGGAAGAATTTCCCTCTTACTTTCTAAGTCCCGTCTGCCACGTACAGCAACTGGGTCATCAGATAATTACAAGAGCATAAAGCAGAACAGTGCAAATCCTGTTTACCCAAACAGCTCTGGCTCCTGTCTCTCATTCCCAGGTCAATAAGCAGCCACGTGTGGTTGCTTTCGGTCAGTGCCTACCACTGCCGAGCCCTTGCCATTCAATACAAAACACAAGCGCCCTCCAAAGAAGTACCCCAGCTCCTCTTCTGTCATCAGACACCCTCAGATCAGCCCAGCTTCTCTGGGGTGATGATGGGGATCACTTCTGTATTCATGGTGTCAGCCCCATCACTAGCTTCCTGGCCAGAGATGAAAATCAAGGTGCAGCTGCACCCTTAGCTTCCTCCTTCAGGCTGAGTGAGGATGAGCCTCTTCTGATGGCTATCAAGAGGAGAGAGCCCCCCAGCTCCCCACCACCAGCCTGACGCACCCTCGTTTTAGGAAATGGGCTGGAACACAAAGGGGAGACAGATTAGGTTAGATTAGGGCCTAATGGGAAGGCATCTGTTTAGCAACATAAAAAATGCTTTTGTGGGCCACGGCTCAGTGAATGCAAAGGAAAATGTAGGCGGCGGCTTCGATCTGCACACAGCATCATTTGCACTAACAGCGGGATGAGGGAGTGGCTTCCAGGCAAAGGTATGGCCCAGGATGATGTGGAGCCCTGAGCCGTCAGCACAGCTGGGCTCATCACCCCAAGGCAGATGGAAGCTGCCCATGGAACAAGGCCACGCTGTTCCCTGGGCAGGGGCAGCTAAGGAGAGGGAACCGCAGTCCTCCAGCATCATCCTGGCCCAAGCTTTCCTATGTGTGAACCCAGGGCAAGCTTTCCTCTTTTCGTCACATAAACTGGCCGCCCATCCATGGATGAGCAGGGGTGGGGGGTGGTGCGGAAGGTTTTGGCTGGGCTCATTGAGAGGAGAGTGGAGAGAGGACGTTTTTTTCTTGTCCATCACACGTGCTGCTCCTGGTACAGCTGTCATTCACAATGATGCTCTGTGCAGATCGAAGCTGCCACCTAGGAACAGGAACAGGCAATGGTGTGGCAGGAGATGGAAGCCTGGCCAGATGCCCATGAGGGAGCCTCAATGGTGGGTCCTCCACCAGCCAGGTACAGACCCGTGAGTCACTTCATCCTGTGTCAGGGGTTACCAGAGAGCCAGCAAGGCTTATGCAGAGAGGAGGGAGGGAGAGAGGGAGGAAGGAAGGAAGGGAGGGAGGGAGGGAGGAAAGGGGGGAGGGAGGGAAGGAGGGAAGGAGGGAGGGAAGGAGGGAAGGAGGGAGGGAGGGAAGGAGGGAGGGAGGGAGGGAGGGAGGCAGGACAAAGGCAGAGGAAGGAGGGAAGAAGAAGGGAAGGAAAGGAGGGAAAGAGTGGGGAGGGACATCTGTCAGGGCCTGTGACCATACCACAGCCCCTTCTGCCACCTTGGAGCGTCCATCGTGCACTTCTGGAATGCAAAGCCGACCCTCTCCTGGTCCACCCAGACACTCCTCACTCCCCAAGGCCTTCTAAGACATCTGTCTTCCCAGAGCAGTTCAACCCCCAGGGACCGGCCCTGCTGCCGAACCCTTACCACCACTAAGTGTTGCTACCCACTTGCAACCTCAGACATGTCCCAAGTAAGCCCCAAACCATGTTTCAACCCAAGCCATCTGTTGTCCTCTCCCTTGATCAGCTGTCAGGTGACCCTGGGTGTCTGTCAGCCTCCATGATGGCTCTGAGCTCCACTAACAACAGTGCTGTGACTCTCTCATCAGTCCCCATTTCTGACCCAGAAAAAGAATCTGTAGCCACAGCTCCCACTCCAGGCCTTGCATGTTCCAGGATGGCACACGCCTGCATCTGCCCTTTTCCTGGAAGGCTCCTGGGTCCTTGACCTCAGCCTGGTCCTGTCCCCAAAACTCAGCAGTCCTTTACTCTCCACCCCCTTCTCACCTGCAGCCCCCTGACACCTACACCACCTTCCACCTGAGATCTAATGATTCTCAACAGAAACATGATAACGGGAACCGGTAAAGGCCATCGGAGCGGAAACTCACCGGTAAATGCCCAAGGAGAGGCGTGATACTGTCAGAGACGTAGATGATGCTGCCGTCTGTTGTCACTGCGATAATGAAGCCGTCCAACGCCTGTGGAAAATGCAACATTTGAAAGCTCCTTAGCAATGCGTTTATGGAGGAGCATGTCACTGAAGCACAGGACACTATTTTAGGACACTGGCTTTGTTTTATAATCCTCAGAATATTTCCTTGAATAACCTCACGGCACTTCTTGGCCTTCCACGGAGGACAGCTTCTTACAGAGAATGTGTCTGGCCCAGGAAAAGCGTTTGCAAAAGCACTACAGGATCAGTGAAAAATGTGACCTAGTGACATAATAAAATAACATTTAGCCATGGAAATTCCCTAAGTAGGTTTAATGATAAGCATATTATTAGCCTGATTCAGAACCACCCTTGCCGTTAGAAAACATCAGACATTGTTTATGGTTCCCATCTCCCTATCCCTGCCATCACTTTGAGTTCAATGGTAAACATTTGCCCTGATAAAGATATCAGACCTAACAAATGTATTAAAAACAGAAAGTGTGCCTGTTGGCCAAGGCAGGCCTCTGTTCACATTCATTGCCACAAGAGAAATGCCCACTGAAGGGACTGTTTGTAAAGAACATTCACATTACTCTACAGGGCTGGGCGGGTGTGGGGGTTGTGTAACTCAACTGGATCCATAAGCATTTCAGGATGTCTGAAAAATCCATGCATTTGAAAGTCTGTACTGAGTGCCTACTCTATGGGGGGCACACTGTCCTGGGTGCTTGTGATATAACAGATTGAAGGTGGGCAAAGCTTTCTCATAAAGCAGACACTTTTGCTCGTGGATTTTTTTTTGAGATGGAGTCTCACTGTTGCCCAGGCTGGAGTGCAGTGGCATGATCTTAGCTCACTGCAACCTCTGCCTCCCAGGCTCAAGCGATTCTCCTGCCTCAGCCTCCCAAGTAGCTGGGATTACAGGTGCATGCCACCATGCCCGGCTAATTTTTGTATTTTTAGTAGAGACAGGGTTTCACCATGTTGGCCAGGCTGGTCTTGAACTCCTGTCCTCAAGTGATCCACCTGCCTCAGCCTCCCAAAGTGCTGGGATTACAGGTGTGAGCCACTGCGCCCGGCCACTTTTGCTGGTTTTAGATTGTTTATTGGGATTTATTTTTGTGTGGATGCTTGCAATGCTTTCATAAGATGTATCTGACAGTTGATTTCTAAAATAAAGACGACATAATTCAGCAGAGAATAGGATCACAGTGGCAACTGGCTGTCTAGGGTGTGCCAGTGAGGGGGAGGAGACTAGAAATGAAGCCTACCTCTCCAGAAAGCAAGTCTTTAAGGGAATAATAGCTCAGGGAGACTTTTACTGGAAACCTGTCACTGTCGGTTCACTGACTTTTTCTTTGACTATTTTCCCCGAATCTGGACATTTTTCTGCTTAGGAAAAAAAGTGAAATATGTGCTTAGAAAGCTCTGGAAACATGTTGCATGGACTCAACTAGATGGTCACATGATGTCTGAGAATCTGTGTGGACAATTCATTCTTTCACGTTAGGAGGGTGTGGCTGAAGTGCATGGCAGCGGGAACCCGGAAGAGGCCACAAGCAGTGCATGAAGGGCACCTTTATACCATGCCGAAAGGGGAAAGAGTTCTTTTCACCAGGAAAATTAACACTAGACTCATTTATTACTTTACACTGGCAGCTGGTAGGATTTAGACTGAAAAACAGATTCAAGTACGTTTCTTAAATGGAGCTCATCCTCTTGGATGACATCAGTGGTTCTCAACTGGGGGCAATTTTGGTAACGTCTGGAGGCATTTTTGATTGTCACCACTGGAGTGGGTGGTGTGGGCATCTAGTGCTGCCAAACATCCTGTAATACGCAGGAGAGCCCCCACAACGAAGAACTACCAGGTCCAAAATGACCATAGTGCAAGATTGAGAAACGCTGGGTTAGATTTATGAGTTACGGTAAACGAAGAAGTACATCCCAGTAACTTTTCCTTCCCAAGTATTTTTCTAAAAATGTTTTAAAGTCATCTATGCAGCCCTCTAGGAGGTGAATTTTTTTAAGGGATAAGGGCACTGTTGATGACATCAGTGAGACTTTTCTGGAAAAAGCAGATTGGAAAGCTGGGAAAAGCAAGGGCAGTGCAAACGGTCTTGCACAGTGAGCCCATGTCCCTCCTGAATGTCTAAAGCAAGCGGGTGTTAAAAAGCTGAAGGTATTTATAGATGGGAGATCATTTTCATCAGCTCATTGGCATTTCCATCAACTCTATGAGAACTGCACTGAGTCACTGCTTTAAGAAAGCTTGCTGTGGTTCTGGAAGTCCCATCAGTAGCATCTGAAAGGGATTCAACAGCAAGTGATCGCAAAGTGCTGTGCCCCTATCCATGGAAGAGTGATTTTGACTGGGGTGTTTCCAAAGGTGCCATAATGGCCCAGAATTTTATAACCGCCACACACTAGAGGGAAATGAGACCTTCCCTTTCTGCGAATTCCTGAATCAGATGGAACATTTCTTGTGTTCTTTGGGACAACCTCTGGGCTAAGAGAAGAGATTGCTTTTCTGATTAAAATTCAGAAATTCCACAAGCTCCCTATTCCACAGGCCACAGGCACTTTGTCTCCTTTTGAGTGCAATTGTTCCAATGCTGGCGGCCACAGTCTTTGCCAGCTGATACTTTACCAGCTTGGCTGGTCTGCAGCCAGGTCAATTTTGTTTTTTCAAACTTCACAGCTACGTGAGTCCTCCTGGAGTCTGGTTTTGTGCCTCTCTGAGAGAAGAGGGAAGAAGACGGGAGTCACATCTGGAGGGCATTAGCAGTTCCCTAGGGACATGATGGGTTATCTCCTGGGCTCTGTCCTCATTTTAGAAAGGGAACATCCTGGCCACTAAGACATGGAACCTGGATTCTTCACAGTCTCTGAAATGGCTCTGAAAAAAACAGAGGGATGGGCAGCTGGAGAGAGACCCATGCTATGGGAAGGTTGCCCTGGACAATGATGACATCACCGTGGGAGCTCCCCATCTCCCCCAACCACAGCTGGGGCTCAGGCCATCAGGGAAGAGATGCTAGGGGGCTCCAGTCACTCAGCACTAGGTCTGTGTCTACTGAAGAGGAACAGGTTGGAAGAGAAGCCTGACACAGTCAGGGTCAACAGTACTAGTTGGTGGACTTCCCAGACCACTCACAGCTGCCATTCACCCAGAAGGCCTGCTGGTTGTGCAGGCTTAATTTCAGATCCAATTCATTCATCTAGCATGATTTCCTTTCCACCGGCTTCTAGGAGTCTACACCGGGAGCAAGGGAAAGTGCATAAAGACTATACAAATATCAATCTTCCTTGTCTAGAAATTCCAGTATCCTGAATCTCAGTCCTGTCTTCTAGCCCCAAAATTTATTCATTTTTAACTGTACAAAAGCCCTATTTCCTCAAATACTTTTGATAGTTTGAAACTCACTGGGAAAAAAAAAAAGGTTGTGCTACAGGCTCTTAAAAAAAGGCTGCTGCTATAGGGTTATGTGTTTTAACTACTTTTCCATAAGAATTAAAAGATAAATCGATTTATGTAAATTAGCATAATGATACATTAATTCAACATTTCACAAGCTGCTTTAAATTTAACATACTTAAAAATGCATTGCTTCTGCAGAAAGTTCTGTATTTTCTTTAAATATAGTTCACATGTAGATTTAAGTATCTTTCATCTTATGCAAATGTTCATTAATGCGTTTACATTTCATAATATTTGGACATCTTCATTCTGGCATTTTCTTACTCCAGTACTTTCTGTTTTCTGCAAGTTAATCTATGTAAATTGAAGTTTACATCAGTCTTATATAGGCACATAAGATATGAGAGAGAAAGATTTATCTCCAGAAACCACTCTCCAAACACCCTGCCAGGAACCACTGGTCACAGCCAGCGTCTAAGCTCATCTGTCCCAGTTTGCCTCTTCTTGGTTGCGGGCCTGGATATGCCATGCCTGGAGCTTTCTCTGACCCACTGCCATATCCATATACTCCAAAACTTATCCCCAGGTGAGAAGCCACAGCACCTTGGCAGTTGTTTCTGTAGAGGCTTATGCTCATCTGTATTGAGGAGTTTCACCCATATACAAATATATGATGTTGAGGAAGGGCACTCGTTCAGATCAGCCAGGTTTTCACAAACACAGCCCTGTAGATGAGTATGGGGCCTCTGACCCAGAGGGAGGAACATGAGCATCTCACTCAGCACAGAAAGGGTGTGAGCTGGATGGGGAGGAACGGGATCCCTGTGGCTGATATCCGTATGCCATGTGGATGTAATATGAGTTCAAGTTCAAAGCATATCTTAAAAAGATAACTTTTAATTTCAAAACGTGTTTCTACTAAGGGAAAAATGTATAATCATAGCAGTCTAAAGAGAAGACTCTCTGAGTCAAATGACAGTGCAAGCTGATTCATCTTCCCTCTGTCCTTCTCCTCTCTCTACCTACCTCGAACTCACCCTTCCTGGCTCCCCAGCAAGGTGTCCTCTGGTTGTGACACCATCAAGGGGCTCATCCTGTGGTCACTGTAGTGAAAACACGTGACCACATTCAATTTTGGGATTCTTGTTGACATGGCCCATACGCAACAGCAGACAGAGAGCCTCAGGGAGGGTATCTGTTTCAAAGCCAAGTCTTCCCAGGATCAAGAACAGTAGTTTCCTTTGGGTACAGGGACTTATCTGCAACAAGTAGCTACATTTTAACTGGCAACTGTTTAAGCTATTTTGAAAGTGCATTTCACCTCCAACATCAGCTGGGTGAATTCTTCATTACTGAGGAATGAAGGCTTCCAGTCTTGCTGAATGTCACAGATTTCCGTTTGCGCTGAGACTTCTAAAAAAGAGACACAAATAAGCCTTTATATTCAATGGCACCTAGAAATTGGAATTAACAAATGAAGCACATGTTACTTCTGTGTAATTTTGTGTAAACTTCTGTGTAGTCTAATTTAAGAAGCCAGCAGAAGGAAATATGTTACCCTGATTTCCAAGGACTGGGAGCTTCGGATGTTCTCACCTCCCTTAATGAGGCTTTAGGGAGGTGCACCCCTCACTTTCTCTATGGCTGTGGTGCCTGCCCTTGCAGGTGGTACCATGGCCCTGAATGTTTACATGACGAACTCCATCGTCAACAGTTGGAATTAGGTAGTTACCACCTATGAAGGGAACAGGAACAAACACTGGGATGGTGTGACACCTTCGTAAGTGGCTTCTTCATGGTCCAGGTGAAGCAAAACACTTCACAGACCTGGGATTTTAAAAATTCCAGAAACACCTTAGGCGTGTGGAAAATAACCCACTGTGTTATACAGAATGTACCATATTTTTCAGCATTTCCATTACTGAAATACAGCGTGCTATACACATACACAGAATGTACTCTTCTCAAAACTTTTTGGGGTTAATCTATAGTTTATCCATTTCACAGAACTGCCTTGTACTGAAGACATTATGCACATTTGTAAATTCAAATAGTCATTGGCCTACAAGGGGGTCCTTAAATATTTTAGTTCTGCATTTTTAAAGAATGTTTTGTTCTATTATTAAATTATTTCTGATAAGATAATTACAGGTAGCTCAAATGCAATATCAAATATGTTTGTTTTTCCTTCAGTTTATCCTCCATCTTAAACCAACATTTTGCTCCATTTCACATAGTAAGAGGTTTCTTCAGGGATTATTTCCTTGGTGCTAGGAAAAACATAAGAACATAAGACTTATAGCTCAGAGAATAAAACTAACCTGTTTAACAACTTGGAGAATGCAAATGGTCCAGGCAGATAATCCATCAACTTTAAGCCAGGAGAAAGATTTCAAGGCTCTCTCCTTTGTGCCTGTGTTTTTGATAATCTCTCTTAGATGGAGCATGAGGAATGCACTCTGCCATTTGAATGAATGAATCTGAGTGAATGCAGCAGCTACTCATGAACAAAAGATGTAAAGAGCTGAGTTATGGCTGGGCGCGGTGGCTCACGCCTGTAATCCCAGCACTTTGGGAGGCCGAGATGGGCAGATCACGAGGTCAGGAGATCGAGAGCATCCTGGCTAACATGGTGAAACCCCGTCTCTACTAAAAATACAAAATATTAGCCGGGCGTGGTGGCGGGCTCCTGTAGTCCTAGCTCCTCGGGAGGCTGAGGCAGGAGAATGGCATGAATCCAGGAGGCAGAGCTTGCAGTGAGCCGAGATCGCGCCACCGCACTCCAGCCTGGGCGACAGAGCAAGACTCCGTCTCAAAAAAAAAAAAAAAAAAAAAAAAGAGCTGAGTTATGCGTGTCACCCTGTAAACCTCCACTTGTTCCAAAACCCAATGTTCCCAGCAGTGCTCGTCTCCACCAGGAAGATTCCTTCCTTCGAGATGTCAGAAAGAACAAGTTGCTGCTGCTGTTATACAAAATTGGATTTTTGTCTTTGTGATTTTAAAGGGGCAGAAAAGAGCTGCTATGAGCCTTTGGTAATTGAACACTGGAAGAAACCCAGGAGAGGAAACCGTGCTGGTAGTCAGGCAGCCAATGACACTGAGAGGGCCCCTGGAGGGAGGGCCGCGCTGTGGGGAAATGCCCAGTGCCGGGCCTCATATGCACATGGTGGAATGCAGCTTGGGAAGCAGAGGCAGGTGCTACATGCACATCGTGGCCAGAATCCGTTCTGTGGTGCTGGCCGAGGCAAGGAAGAGAGGGTGCAACTCCCAGTTCTTCAAACAAATGGTTGCCACAGTTTGACCACTTAGAAAAGAGAGGCACTGAAGATATGCTATATTAACCCCACAAATGCCTTTCCTCTTCTCCCCAATATGCACACTCATCTGTAAGACTCTTGGCCATTAGGATCAAACTGTAGATTAACTGTTTTTCTAGCAGAAGAGTCTTTATGGCAGCCCAAATTTCATTTAAATAGAGATCCATTCAACTTAATGGTGAAGGAAAATGAAATACCCATTTCTTTAACCTAAGTAATTTTTAGATCATTCTGTATGACTGGGTATTTTGTCAACGCTAGCATAATAACACTGAAAGCAGCCATCTCATTCACTTTGTATTTCAACAATTGAATTAGACACCTTGGAAGTTAAGGTTCATTTCATAGCATATTAAAAAAATATGTTAGATACGATGTCTCGAATCGAGGAAAAAATGTTACACTGGGAAGTAAAATTCAGTGTTATGGTCAAAGTGGTTTCCAAATTTCAAGGGAAACAAAACCACCCTGAGAGCCATTTTTATAGGAAAACATTGTGATTAAGAGCCAACCACCAAAATTCTACTCTGATATCACTTGTACCCATTTCCTAGAGTGCTCAACTCCTGACTGCTCCTGGTATATCTGAATAATAAGCAGTATATGTTTGGGATGTATGTGGTCAAATAAAAGCCTGGAAAATGGAGCAGAAATTCCACAGCTGTCCTGGCTAAATATTACCCTGTTCAATAGGGAAATTTCTCCTTGTTCTACAGCTCTCCCCACCTCACCTTCCATCCATCAAGACAGACACATTAAAGAGGTGTGAATGAGGAATGGGATTTAATGTTAGGAGAAAATTTCATTAAGTCAGCTTGAGACTCACTCAGGAAGAGGATAACGTGCAGGCCAGCCTGACCCTGTAGAACATTAAGATGGATGTAGATAAGAATGTCCAATATGTCCTGCTATTTACAGACTTTAGGGATTTCTCTCTCATAATAGCTACTGTTACAAAATTTTGCTACAAAGAATCATCATCAGATTCTCATTTTGATTTGGATTACTTCAGAGAGAATAAGTGTACAGTTCAGGATTAAAATTCATTTCCCAAGCTGAGAAAATAGCAATGCTGAAAGATTATTGGGGAAAGAGCTAAATAATTATAATAACTACTTGGACCTAATCATCTTTCTTTACTTATCATGTGGTTTCCCTTTAGCATGAAGGCAGGAAGCATGTTGAAATTCATAGTTCTTAACCCTCACTGCACACCGGAATCACCTGGGGAGCTTTAAAAATGCTGATGCCTGGGCGTTACCTAGCCATCTGCTGGTGAAAGGCTCTCCACCCTCTACAATAAACAGCCCTGATTTGCAGTGTTTGCCCCTTTCTGTGGTGTAAATACGCCTACCATGGCTGATTTCAAGCTACCAACTTGATGTCAACTGGCTTGCAAAACTCCTGAAAAGTGAACAATCTTCTCTTGCAAGCTGGTATCCCCTTGTGGTCCCACCTCTAGAGATCATGACATATTGGTCTGTGGGGGGTTACCTGGTAATATGTATTTTTCAAAAGCTCCTCCGGTGATTCAAATGTGCACACAAAGTTGAGAACCAGCAGTCTAAATGGACACACTCATGAACAGCTGGAGTGCAGCTGTGATATAAATAGCCACAAGAAGCCCTGTAGATCACCTCTTGTGGAGGAGCATAGAGTGTAGTGCTAAAAGGTTGGGCTCTGGAGACAGGCTGCTGGGTTTAGATTCCACATTTTCCTGGCTGTCTGACTTGGATGAGTGACTTGACCTCGTGTGCCTCATCTGTGCAATGGAACTAACTCAAAGTGCTGCCATGGGCCGGGTGCAGTGGCTTATGCCTGTGATCCCAGCACTTTGGGAGGCCAAGGCAGGCAGATCACTTGAGGCCAGGAACTGGAGAACAGGCTGGCCAAAGTGGCAAAACCCCGTCTCCACTAAAAATACAAAAAATTAGCCAGGTTTGGTGGCACATGTCTGTAATCCCAGCTACTTGGGAAGCTAAGGCAGGAGAATCGCTTGAACCTGGGAGGTGGAGGTTGCAGTGAGCTGAAATTGCACCACTGCACTCTAGCCTGGGTGACAGACCAAGACTCTGTCTCCCAAAAAACAGTGCTGCCATGAAGAGGAGCTCTATGTAGAAGAGTTCCTGTATGTACAGCTCTTAGAATATTGCCCAGCTCACAGCAAGCCCTGAATAGATGCTTACGGTCAGTATTCTCTACTCTGTTGCAGATGCCTGCAGAGTTCATGTCCATTTGCACTGCAAGTAAAGGAAAGTGATTGCTTTGTTTTTTGCTTTAATCCAAGTTTTGCTCCAACAACTCTATTTCCCCAAAAACGTACCATGAATTTTCTGCTTTATTTTGAATATGAAATCACAGAGATGAGTGAGATCCTGGCATGATCCTCATTGTGTTTAAGCGGGTTGTGCGGAGTAGGCCTTCATCTTATGAAAAAGGCGAGCTGAAGCAGGCTCTCCCGGTTTTTGGAGGCTGCATTTCTGCTGACTTATCCTTTCCAGGGCCCAGATTTGACAATTCTCTGTAATTCCACAGTGGACAGAGCCCGGCATAAATATCAGGCTGATGAACTTGATCCCAGCTGTCCTATTTAACAGCTGTCCTGCTTCTCAGTGGCACTGACCTAGTTTGAGTAATTTGCACAAAATATCTTGGCAATCAAACCAACCTGCTATTTCACTTGGCTAAATCATTATTTAGGAAATATAACCATTTTGATTAAATTATCAGGGCAATCAAATACTGCTGTAACACTCCGTTCCAATCCTGCTTGATTGGTCTTCCCTGACTTTTAACAAAAGCAATTAACATGTTCTTTACTCTCTCCTGGGCAGCTTTGGAAAAAATAATATGAGGATATATCATCACTGTCACATTTTTAATAGGTATATATGATCATCAAAGAAATAATAAAAGAATAAGAAGTATAATGAAACTTTCTGATGTCCCAGCCGCACCCTCTTTTATGAAATCATCTTGTCTAGGAAAATGTTCAGTGGAACAGACACATCACTGCCTGCATGGAAGAACTGTAATTATTTCCTCACCAATTCTGACATTTCTGACTTATTATGTTTGGTGTCATGATTAAAGAAAAAAGAATTCTGCTCTTCCTGCTTGCTAATAGGTTCTGAGCCCTCTCAACTATTCTGTGACTTTTTGTAACATCCTGGGTGACTGGCAGGGTAGGTGTGACCACACACTAACAGGTAAAAGCGTTTGAAGGAGAGGAAAAGGGAGAGAGAATGATTTGAGAAAGACGTGAGCTCAAGGATGAGTTCAAGTAGCATATGCAGGTGATTGTGTGATGGAATACTATACACTAGTGAAAGAGAACTAGAAATAGCACTGGAAGAATGGGAAGAATCTCATAAACATCATGTGTATAATTCATGGTTCCATCTTAATAAGGTTCCAACAGGCAAAACCAACTTATGGGGTTAGAAGTCAGCACACAGTTTCCTTCTTTTGGGAAAGCAGAGGAAGACAGGAAGGAGCTTCTATTTCTTGACCTGGGTTATTGGTTCCCCGGCTGTGTCTGCTTTGTGATAATTAATTCAACTGTACAGTTATGATTTGTATATTCTCTGTATGTGTTACTTTTATCAAGTATTACAAAGTTAGAAAAAGAATGGAGTGCCAGGATAACTGGAAATCCACATGCAAAAGGATGAATTTTCACAGCCTACCTTACGACATCTACAAAAACGAACACAAAATGGATCAAATATCTATGCTTAACCTACAGTTTAAAATTACAAACCTTTTAGGCCGGGCGCGGTGGCTTACGCCTGTAATCCCAGCACTTTGGGAGGCTGGGGCGGGTGAATCACGAGGTCAGGAGATTGAGACCATCCTGGCTAACACGGTGAAACCCCTTCTCTACTAAAAATACAAAAAATTAGCCGGGCATGGTGGCGGGTGCCTGTAGTCCCAGCTACTCAGGAGGCTGAGGCAGGAGAATGGTGTGAACCCGGGAGGCGGAGGTTGCGGTGAGCCGAGATCGTGCCGCTGCACTCCAGCCTGGGCGACAGAGCAAGACTCTGTCTCAAAAAAAAGAAAAGAAGAAAAAAAGAAAAAAATATATAAACCTTTTAGAAGGAAACATAGATATAAATCTTCATTACCTTAGATTAGGCAATGGTTTCTTAGATAGGATGCCTCAAGCACAAGTAATCAAAAGAAAAAAATAAATTGGACATTAACTGATTAAAATTTAAAACCTTCGTGTGTCAAAGAGTATCACTTGAAAAGTAAAAAGACAATTCACAGAATGGGAGAAGATATTTTCAAATTCTATACCAGATAAGGGTCTAGTATCTAGAATACACAGAAAACTCTTACCACTGAAGCATAAAAAGAAAAATCAATGATTTAAAAACGGGCCATGGATTTGGACATTTCTCCAAAGAAGATACACAAATGGCCAGTGAGTATATGAAAAGATCATGAAAAGGAAAACATCATTAGTCATTGGGAAATTCAAATCTAAGTCATATAAGATACCACTTCATACCCACTAGGGAGATTATATTAATAATAGTCATAATAAAAGAAGACAGTAATAAGTGTTGACAAGGATGTGGAGAAACTGGAACCCTCATACATTGCTGCTGGGAATGTAAATAGGTACAAGCCACCTTGGAAAACAGTTTGGCAGTTCCTCAAAAAGCTAAACACTACCATCTAATGCAGCAATTCCCCTCCTAGGAATACAAACAAGAGAAGTGGAAACATACATCAACTCAAAAATTTGTACATGAATGTTCACAGCAGCATCATTCATAATTTCCAAAAACTGTAAACAACCCAAATATCCATCAACTGATGAATGGTTAATCAAAATATGGTATTAATATATCCATACAATGGAATATTGTTGGTCCAGGAAACGGAATGAAGTACTCACACGTGCTAAAACACAGATGCTACGTGAAAGAAGCCAGATACAAAAGACCACATACTGTATGATTCTATTTGTATAAAATGCCTAGAATAGGGGAATTGATGGAGACAGAAAATAGATTTGTGGTTGCCAGGATATGGAGGGAGGGGGAAGAATGGGAAATGATGGCTAATGGATACAGGGTTTCTTTTTTGGCGTGATGGAATTAGATAGTGGTGATGGTTACACCACCTTGCGAATATACTAAAGACCACTGCACTCTACACTTTAAAATGGTGAATTTTATGGTATGGACATTATATCTCAATAAAAACAGAATGAATGTGACATGAAGAAAATGAATTCTTTTCAATGTATTTTTTCATGATGTAGCTCAAAAGACCAAAGAGTTCGAGGGCAGTGGCAGAGAGGGATGAAAAGGCCCACATAGTCTGATCCCACAGGAAGTGAGTACTCAGCCACTGTGTCTGTTCAGCATTGAATAAAAGACACTTGTTCCAGGGATTTTTGATCAAGATGTTGTCACTGTGAATGCCACACTGCTTCGGCTGGGTGCTACCTGTGAGGTTGTTTTGGATTCTCTCGTCTGGCTAATAATGCAATTGGGAGGTGTGTGCCCTCTCCCCACCTAGCCAGAGATGGGCTGATAGAGGGTGGAGTGCCTTTGAAATGGGAAGCCCTCGACCAGTAAGGCTGGGCCTGGCTGGGGAGACAAAACCAACCAGGCAGCCCAGATTGGTGAAGTCATCACCACATGGACAGGGCAGGGTGGAAGAAAAACAGAGAGAAGGGTGACCTTTACCATTGTGTTTCTGCAAAAATCCGATGACCTTTTCCAACACGGTGGTTTTGTCCATTTTCCGCGTGTTGCCAGGGAGCATGGAACTGAGCTCTTTGATGAGAACATTGAACTGGTCCCGACGCTTCTTCTCAGACTTGTTTCGAGAAGCTCTGCAAACACAAAATGAGCAGGTTACTGGAACATTCCACGTCACAAAGGCTTTGTGATGAAACAAAAGCACTTTCTAATAGAGCACATTCTATTGTGATTATCTATCTTATCAAAAAACTCTTTCAGGAAGGTCACGCTGGCCACATTTCCGAGGCAGGATAGAAAATGTTTTGCTAGACTCTTGGCCACAAAGACAGACAGCATTAATAACCAGTAAGTTCTGACTCAGACGCAAAATCTTACAGATTAGCTCTGAGGCCAGATGCTGCTCATTCGGATTTCATAGAGCTTTCACTTTCAGAGAGCAAAGGACACATTGCTGACTGAGATGGCTGTGCTCGGAGAGCCCTTCCTAAGACTCAAACCATGTCCCCTTCAATCCAGAACACCCAGCCTGGTTCCAGGGCCCAAGGGGTGGCCAGGTGTCCCGTGTGCCACCAGTGCATATGTCCTGGCCCCTGCTCCAAAGAGCTCATCGCCCTGTTGGGGGAGGCAAGATACACCCTTCGTACAACAGCCAGGGCCGTATAGACCCAGGGCAGACGTATGACAGGTACTGCACATGGCTGTCAAGCTGCTAAGAGCAGATGAACACTTTTTAAAATGACATGCAGGAAAGTTAAACACATATTACTAAGTTGGAGAAGCCAGTCTGAAAAAGCTACACACTGTATGATAGCAAGTATATGACATTCTGGAAAATGCAAAACTACAGAGACAACACAAAGATCAGTGGTTGCTAGCGGTTAGGAGGGATGAACAGAGGATTTTTAGGGCAGTGAATCCACTCTGTATGACACCATACTGGTGGATGTGTGTCATCACACATTTGTCTAGACTTAGAGAATGTACAACACAAGAGTGCGCCTTGATGTTAACTCTGAATGGTAACAATGTATCAGTGTAAGCTTATCAGCTATAGCTAATGCACCACTCTGGTGGGGGATGCTGATAATGCGGGAGGCTGAGTGTGTCTAGGGAGGGCTCAGGGGGATATGGGAACGCTTTGTGTCTTTCACTCAATTTGTCTGTGAGCCTAAAAATGCTCCAAAAATTAAAGTCTATTTTAAATAAGTGACACCCTGTGCTGCACACTTATAGGAGAGATCAAAGCGAAGCTGCTTGGTTAGAGGGGAGGGGCCTCTCCCAAGCCACCCAAGCACCTCTGAGGACCCTGAGATCCTCAGGAACTTGAGCAGGGAATCATGGCTCTCAGGGACGCTCTAATTAACAACAGGGAACACATGATGCAGAAAGCCCTCCTGAAAAGTCCAGAAGCAGTGCTACTCGAGGGGCCTCCCCATCTTCAATGACATGCCACAGGCCCTTCATCAACAATCCACGTATTTGAAGGCGATCCAGGGCTGAGAAAGCTGGCTCACTCCTCCCCAATTCACTGAAGACAGACTTGTTCCAGAAGTCAGCTCTCTGAGAGAGAACAGGGGCCCTAGAGGCCAGGCCCATAAAACATTGCTGCTTTTCCAGGCACCTGGGGCCCGGGGTCATGGTTCCCAGGGGAGCAAATCCTTCACCAGGAGGCTCCTGGCCAATGTGTGGTCAGGACAGAGTGTGCTGCTGGATTCTGATTCACCTCCCTTGGAGCAGGTATAAGTATCTATAGGTAACAGTATCAATAAACAGCCCTGGGACACAAAAGGACATATTTCCAAAACCCTTTCCCTAGACACCACGAGGACCATAACCACTCAGTTTGCCCCTGCCTAATTGCACACAACCTGCCTTTATTTCAACACACATGTTCACAACCCATCTTTTACTGGTCCTATCTCAGTTGAGGCTGTTTCCTGATAATATTTGGGCAATTCTTCAAAGCTCAGCTAACATGCGTGGTCTCTACCCTTTACCTAGGGGTCTTTTCCTGCCTCTCCCCTCCTCCCTGTCTGTTCTTGGCCTTCTACAAAGGCCCTGTCCCTCGCCGAGCCACTCTCTTTACCTGCGCTCTCTCACATCACACACTAACTGCAGGCGTGGCAGCAAGATGTTGCGGAGTCTTGTTGCTAGTCCAGGCTAAAAGACCATGTTCAAACACACGGGAGAGAAGAAAGGAACCCTGTAACTTTCAGAGTGAGTGTCTATGCATTATAAATAATTTTTTGGCCTAGATTTTAAAGAGTGACATGCAACCTCCTTAGCCAAAAAAAGCTCTGTTCCTGTCCTAGTTTGCCCATTATAAATTATTTGTGAGCCGATAACACCCAGCTCATTACTGCTCTGTTCTCGTCTTCAATGGGTGTAATGACGACCAACATGGCCTGGTAGCAACTCCGACGAAGGCTCCTATCGTTAGTGACAGAGACATAAGCTTGTTTCCATCCACCTCTGGCTGGGACACACTGTGGTGTCCACTGGAAACTGGTCACTGTCAGCTGGTTCCACTGCTATCAGGCAAGAGAAAGAAAACGAGCCTGGAATGACCTTATTTCCAAAAAGAAGGTCCTCTCGGCAGGCCCCGAGACCACCACACACAGACACTGGGACGAAGGTTTTGAAAGACACTCCAACAACCCCAACAACCAGGCTTTGGGTTTTTGTTTTTGAGATGGAGTCTCACTCTTGTTGCCCAGGCTGGAGTGCAGTGGCGCGATCTCAGCTCACTACAACCTCCGCCTCCCGGGTTCAAGCAATTCTCCTGCCTCAGCATCCCGAGTAGCTGGGATTACAGGCATGCACCACCACACCCGGCTAATTTTTGTATTTTTTAGGAGAGACGGGGTTTCACCATGTTGACCAGGCTGGTCTTGAACTCCTGACCTCAGGTGATCCACCAGCCTTGGCCTCCAAATGTGCTGGGATTACAGGCATGAGCCACCATGCCTGGCCAGGCTTTGGAGTTTTAAGGCATTTTTTAAATTCAATAAAATTCATCCATTTTAGTGCATAGTTTGGTGTATTAGTTGGGTAACTACCACCAAAATCAAGATAAACAACAGTTCCTTCATCCTAAAGAGGTTTCTCCTGTGTCTTTGTGATTAATCCGCCCACCCCCAGCCATAGCCACAGGCAACCACTGATCTGCTGTTAGTGTAGTTTCACCTTGTCTAGAATTTAACAGACCTGGAATCAGAGTATACAGTCTTTTTGATTTAGCATGACATTTTTGAGATGCATCGTGTTGCTGCACATATTAACATCCCATTCCTTTTTCCTGCTGACTAGTATTCCTGTGTATGAATATGCCACAACATCTGGTTCATTTCCAGTTCAGGGGTAATAAGAATAATGCCGTTCAGAATACTCATGTACAGATCTGTGTGTAGATATAGGCATTCATTTCTCTTGGGTGAATACAGAGGCATGGAATTGCTAGGTCATCTGTTAAGCATATGTTTAACCTGATAAGACACGGCTGCACTGCCACACAAAGCTGGCTACACTGTTTTTGCTTTTCCACCAGCAATGTATGAAAGTCCCGGTTGCTGCAATCCCTGTCAATGCTTGGTGTTATGAGCCTTTTTTTTTTTTTTTTTTTTTTTTTTTTACTTTAGCCATTGAAATGTTACCTTACTGTGGCTTGGATTTGCATTTTTCTGGTGACTAGTAATGTCGAACATCTTTTTACATGCTTAATGGCCATTTATGTATCTTATTTTGTGAAGTGTTTGTTCAAATCTTCTGCCTATTTTCCAGTTGGGTTGTTTGTCGTCATCTTACTGAGTTTAAGAAAGAGAGAGTGAGAGAGAGAGAGAGGAGAGAGAGAGAGACCAACGGAGGGAGGAAGGGAAGGTATGTGTGTGTTTTAAATACACATGGATATTGATTTTTGAATGTGGGGCTCAAAAAGCCACAGGTTATCTGTTCTGAAGCGTCCATCATCGGGCATCTTGGGGAGTTTGGGTCTGGTTACACAAAGAACATTTGCTGGGCACTTACTATGTATGTAACGGGCACCATGTTAAGAGCTTTACATCCATTCATTCCTTCAATTCTCATGACAACCCTTTAAGGCAGGTACTATTGCATTTCCATTCCAAGGGGAAGGAGCGAGGCACTGAGAAGCTGTGTAACCCACCACCATCACAGGTCTGGGAAGTGGTGCCACAGGCTGGCTCCAGTGCCCACACTCTGAGGCCGTGCACCCTCCTGCCACTTCCTACAGCTCCCTCCAAATCATTGTGGCGGGATCTGTTATGGACCGACGGACCCAGTGTTCTGGGAACACAGAACTGAGAGTGACTAATTCTGGCTGCTATAGAAGAGTTTATAGCACAAAAAAGAGTTTTGTGCTATAAAAGAGTTTATAGCACAAAAACTAAGCACACCCTGCAGAGAAACAGTGCCACACACTAACAGGAAGCTGGTGTTTGCGTTCCCTGTTGGGGAAGGGTAATGCAGGAAATCAAGGGAAGACTGTGACCTTCGCTTCAGCTCCTAGGAGTAGCCTTTCCCACTGTCATGGTCACCTGTGGTGCTAGGATTACTGTTCACCAAATATTTCCAGTTTGTCTTCTAGACAGAGTAGGATTGAGCTTCCCTGCCCCTTCGCTTGGCCAAGAACATGTACGCACAAGTGCCATGTGTCAGTTCCCAGGGAGAAGCATGGAAAGTCAGTGCAAAATCTGGTTCATTCCTTTTTCCATTCACCTCCCTTGGCAATGGGAGGTGAAGCCTCTCCCAGCCTGGGTCCTTGGGTGAGGACACTTTATAGCAAGGGTCCAGCAGCTCTGTGATGAGCACTTCAGCTTTATTGAGATTTGGGGATGGTGTGCCACACAGCCCAACTAGCCTATCTGGATACACACAGTAGGGGATTGAGCAGAAAGGCACCCACGGGTGGAACTCAAACATCCATTTATTAAATGCAATACAGGCAGACCTCCAGGGAAGTGGGGGACAGGTTACCTTCCAGGACCCTTAAAAACTGTACATGTTTATGGGGTACAATGTGATGTTTTGATATACATATACAACATGGAATGATTAAATTAAGCTAATTATCATATCGGTCACTTCGCTTATTTGTGGTGAGACATTTGACATTTACTCTCCTTGCAATTTTGAAATATACAACACTGTATGTTATTATTAACTACAGTCACCCTGCTGTGCGATAGATCTCAAAACCTGATTCCTCCCGTCTAACTGAAGCTTTCTACCCTTTGACTAACATCTCCCCACTCCCTCCCCCTTTGACAGGAGGACCCTCTTCCACTTCTGACTTGAGGGTTCTCTGGACAAGGGCAATTAGAGACAGGAAGAGTATTTGTTCTATATTCTCTGATTAGCACCTTCTGTGCACAAGGTGCTCCATCAAGCGATATGGAGGAGGTGGCAATGAAGAGGCCTTGGCCCTCAACTAAAAGCAGCTCAGTGTCTAGAGGAAGAGATGGAACTCACTCCTCAGAAGCTGGTACAGGGGGTGCAATACAATACTGCCTGGTGAGAAGTTCCAACAAATTGCCAAGGGTGTTCACCAAGGAGGGAGCCCAGCCACGGAGCCCTTAGAGGCAAGAACATGAGGTGGCTTTGAGGGGTGCATAGTCAGGGGTGGAGAGGACAGCACAGGAGAAAGCTGGGTGGTCAAGTTTGGCAGCAGAGTTGGGCTCAATTGGAGAAGGAGAGGATAGGGTGGGGAGGCAGGGAGAGGCCGACGGCACATCGTGAATGGTAGGCCAAGCAACCTGGTCTGAGCTTTTGGATGAGTGGGGACAGGGAAAGGAAATGAAATGGGTCCTCAGAAAAGGATGAGGAACCCAACTTAACGGGAAGTGAGTACAGACAGGAAGGGTCCGTGAGGCTCCTCCACCCCAAAGCACAGCACTGCACTGCTGCTCCCTACCGCCCCCCAGCGGGGGATGTAGGGAAAGAGCCAAGCAAGGCTCAATCAAACTTCATTAGCCTGGAAAAAGTGACGCTGACGGTGGATGCTTTAAAACGTTTTTTTTTTTTTCTTCCTTAAAATTAACACACACTGAGCCTGACTTTTTCTTCGGGGGCACGGTTCTATACATTTTAGCACACGTATAAAGGTATGCAACCGTCATCACCATCAAGACATGAGACAGCTCTCTACAAAACTCTCTTATGCTCTCCACTCCCCCAAAACCCTGGCCAGCTCTGTTCTGTTCTCCATCCCTATGCTTTTTTCAAGAACGTCGTAAAAGTATAATCCTATAGCACGTAACCTTTTGAGCCTGGCTGCTTCTACCCAGCATAATGCTTTTGAGATTTATTCAACTTGTGTCTGTCAATACCGTGGGCCTTCTCATTGGTGAGTAGTTTTCTACGGCATGGGTGTTCCACAGCCGGTTTATGCATTCACCCATTGAAGAAATTTGGGTTGTTTCCAGTTTGGGTAATTATGAATAGAGCTACTATGCCCATTGGTTGTACAGGTTTTTCAGTGAACGTGTTTGTATTTTTCTGAAGTAAAGAACCCAGGACTAGAACGTCTGGGTCATATGGAAACTATATGTTTATAAGAAACTACCAAACTGTTTTCCAGAGTGGCCATGCCATTTTACCTCCCTACCAGCAATGTATGAGTGATCCAATGTTCTACAACCTTACAGGGAATTAATATTGTCAGTACTTTAAATTTTAGCTAATCTAAGAAAGTTGTGGTGGTACATTATTAGAGGTTTAATTTGCATGTATCTAATGGCTAACGGCAGTGGACATCTTTTCACTTTTTTTGACATCTGTAGACCCTCTTTGAGAAAGCATCTGTTCATATCTTTTGCCCATTTTAAAATTGGGTTGTCTATTTCCTTACTATCGAGTTTTGACAGTTGCTTGTATTTTCTGGATACAAGTCTTTTGTCAGAAATGTGATTTGTCAGTATTTTCTACCCGACTATAGCTTGCCTTTTCAATCTCTTAATAGTAACTTACAGAGTGAGTTGTTAATTTTGATGAGGTCCAGGTTAACAATTTTTTCTCTTGCGAGTTGTACTTTTGGTGTTAGGTCTAAGAACTCTGTCTAACCTTATAGACTACAAAGACTTTCTCCTATTTTTTCTTCTTGCGGTTTTACAGTTTTACGTATTTTACATTTAGATTTATAATCTAAGTATTGATTTTTATTTCATGAATAGATGTTGCATTTTGCCAAAGTCTTTTTCTGTATCAATTGATATAATCATGTGGTTTTTCTTTTGTAACTTCATAACAGAATGGATTACACTGATTTTTGAATTCTGAATAGCCTTGCATTCACTAGATAAGCTCCATTTGATTGTAATTTAACATACATATACAAATATATATATATAGTTGGATATAATTTGCTAATGTTTTGTTGAGAAATTTTGTATCTACATTTATGAAAAATGCTGTTCTGTAGATTTCCTTTCTCATACTGTCTTTGGGTAATGCTGGTCTCATAAAATAAACTGGAAAGTACTTCTTCAACTTTCTGGAAGAGTGTGAACAGAACTGGTGATATTTCTTCTTTTAATGTTTGGCAGAATTCACCAGTGAAATCATCTCAGTCTGGAGATTTCCTGTTCAGGTTTTCAAATACAAATTCAATTTCTTAGTTATAGGACTCTAGGTTTTCTCTTTCATCTTTTGTGAGTTTGGTAGTCGTGGTTTTTAAGTAATTGGCCCATCTCATCTTAAGTGGTTGGATTTTATGCAGATCTAATTGTTCACAGTATTTCCTTATGGCCCTTTGAATTTCTCAGGAATATCTAATGATAGGCCTTCCTATTCCTGCTATTGATAAATTGTGTCTTTTTCAGTCCCTTGATAGACTTACCAATTTTATTGATCTTTTATTATTTTTATTTTTTTTTAGATGGAGTTTCGCTCTTGTCACCCAGGCTGAAGTGCAATGGCACGATCTCGGCTCACTGCAACCTCCACCTCCCAGGTTCAAGCGATTCTCCTGCCTCAGCCTCCCAAGTAGCTGGAATTACAGGTGTCTGCCACCACGCCTGGCTAATTTTTGTAGTTTTAGTAGAGACGGGGGTTTCACTATGTTGGTCAGGCTGGTCTTGAACTCCTGACCTCAAATGATCCCTCACCTTGGCCTCTCAACCTGCTGGGATTACAGGCATGAGCCACCATGCCTTGCCAATCTTTTAAAAAATCACCTTTTAGTTTAGTTGATTTTTCTATATTGTTTTTCTGTTTCTAATTTTATTATTTTCTGTGTTTATATCTAATTTCCATCTTTCTTGCTGTGAGTTTATTTTGCTTTTCTGTTTCTAGTTTCTTAAGGTAGAGGTTGGTTGTTGATTGGAGACCTTTCCTTTTTTTCTAATATGAGCATTTAATGTTGCAAGTTTCCCTCTAAGCATTGCTTTAGCAGCAACCCACTAATTTTGAAATGTATGTTCATTTTTATTTAGCTAAAATATTTTCTAATATCCTTGAGACTTTCTCTTTGACCTATGGATTACTACAAAGTTTGTTGTTTAATTTCCAAGATGTGGAGATATTTTTCCTGCTATCTTTCTGTTTCTAATTTTTTCATTTGAATTTATTTACATTTGTTTTATGAAGCAGGGTTTGGTCTAGCTTGGTAAATGTTCAATATGTACTTGAAAATATGTGTATTCTGTTATTGCTGAGTAGAATGTTGTATAAATACCAATCAGATTCTGTTGGTTGATGGCATTTTTCAGTTCTTCTATAGCCTTGCTGAAGTTTACTCTACTAGTTCTATTACTAAGAGGAGCATGTTAAAGACTCATCTAACTTCTTCAGGTTGTGCTTCCTGTACTTTGAAGCTTTGTTTTTAGGTGTATACATATTAGAACTGTTATCTGTTCTTGTTGAATTGATCCTTTATCATTATGTAATGTCACTTTATTCCTAGTAAATTTCTTTGCTCTGAAGTCTATTTCATTTGATATTAATAGAACCATTTTGGCTTTCTTTTAATTAGTGTTTGTGTGGTATATAATTTTCCATAGTTTTACTTTTACCCTCTACCTATATCACCATATTTGAGTTGAATGTCTTGTGGACAGCATATATTTAGGTATTTAGGTTACTGAAAAAAAATCATTGCAACAAAATCTGTTTTTTAGTTGGCATATTTAGACAATTTACATTTAATGTAATCACTTATATGTTTGGATTTACATTTTCTATTTTAACATGTTTTCTGTTTGTACATTCTTTGTTTTGGGTTATTGTTTATTTCCCCTTTCCTGCTTTCTTTTGGATTATTTAAACATTTTTTAGTATTCCATTTTAATTTATCTATTGTTTTCCCCTCCATATTTCTTTGTATGACTTTTAGTAATCATTCTAGGGATTGTAATACACAAACTTGTCTTTTCAAAGTCCACTTAGAATATTTTATCATTTCAAATGGAATCTAGAAACTTTTCTCTATATAGCCCCCTCTACCTTCCCCGCTCTTTTATGCTGCAATTGTCTTATGTACTATCTATAAATACACTGAATATACCCTATCATATTATGCTGTTTTGTCAAATATTTACCATTTCTGTTATTCTTCCTTTATTCTTCCTATTCCAAGTTTCTATCTAGTGTCATTTCCTTTCTGCTGAAAAAACTTCCTCTAGTAATTCTCTCAGAGCAGGTCTCTTGACAGGAAGTTTTCATTCATTTGAGAATTAGCTTCATTTTACCTTCATTCCTGAAGGATATTTTCACTGCATGTTGAATTCTGGGTTAATAGCTCTTTTCTTTCAACATTTAAAAAATATTGTACCCCTATCAGAAGGCTTCCCTGGTCTCTGATGAGAAATCCATAGTGCTACTTAAATATGTTCCACATGGCCAGTCTTAGACCTTGGGTGGTGGTCTATTCTAAAGTTCAGACCTGAGGGTCTATGGTATGCTGCTCAAGATCAGATCCATGCAGATTCAGCTCAGGGGTGAGCCCAGAAACTCACAGCCAGCTTTATAGAGTCACTTTCCTGAGTGCCTCCCTCTCTGAAATCTGCCCAGTACCTTCTGGTTCCCAAGCTCCCTTTCTGTTCCGTTGGCCAGAAAGCTGGCTCTATTTATCCTGTCCTTCCTCATACTACCTACATCTGCGCTCTCATCTGGGGCCAAGCAGTAGGAAGATAGAGGGAAAGGGGGAAGAAAGCAGCAGGGTTTCATCCCACCCTCTTGGAAGTGTAGCTGTTCTGTCTGGAGAGAGGTTCCCCCTCCCCCTGCATAAAAGGTTTCATGTGGATTCTGATTGCCACTGTTGCTCCTGCTATGCTGCTGTTGGAGGATTGCTTCCAGGATGCAAGGAAATAGAGAAAAAACAAAAAATGGCAGATTTAACCTTGCACAATCTGAGCATTAGGAGACCTTGTTCCTGCTCCTTAAGCCAGTACTAGAGCTCCTGGTTCTCTCTCTGTCAGCAGAGGCCCACTTCTGGGTGTGGGGCTGCATTGAGTCTCAGCTAGGAGATATTACAGGGGAAAAAATGGTGAACTAGCTGCTGGTTTGGTAGTGCTTCCCCAATCTGTACCCTACTATTTACTCTTCAGGGTCCTCAAATGGCTGTTTCATGCATTCTGCTCATGCTTTACAGCTGCATTCAGTGTGATGGACAGGACGGAATAGGCTAACTCCATCTTACCAAGATCCAAAACTCTCATATATCTTTTCATATATTTTTTAATGAGTTTGTAAAAAACCCATAGGAATCAAAGGGTGGGAACAGAGAATATAAAAGCCTGGTGGCAGGGGCTGTTAATAAGATCCTTTTGCAGAAAAGCGTATGGGGTGAGCTGGACTGTAATTATAAGAGACTCTTGAAGAAACATATTTCTGGGTAGCTCTTGCAGAACAAAGAGAATGACAGATGAACTGGGCAGGCGCTTCTTCCCTTGGTATTAGTGTATCACTCTGGAATGAGCTAACATTAAAAAAGCATCAAAAGGAATCCGCCATTGCACATCAACATGGAGTTTTACTAACCCAATAAAACTACTGTCCTATGCTTCCCTACCCTCTGAGAGTAGATGTGCACCTCAGGCATAGCTCTCTAGAACTCTGGAATTCCAGAGGAGGGTTGTACTTGCAGCTCAGGATCCAAGTGAGTCCTAGCACAGTAGCCCCATACTCTTACAAAGGGGCTGCGTCTGTGGTATTTCAGAAGGGCTGAAGGAAGGAGAGTCACCACATAATGCAAGGCAGGAGAGGGCCATGGTTCCAAGGCAAAGTGTCACACCCACATCCACACCCATACCCCTTGGGTTTCTCCCACAGGTGGAATCTTGGAGGCCCTTCTCTGAGAGGATGTCATAAGACAGATGCATATTATATACACCATACTCTACGCTTCTCTCCCCTCCTTCTTGGTGAAGAGATGACACAGGTGTGCACACTTAGCGTGCAAGACTGGACTTCACACCCAGCTGCCCAAGATGCATGGCTGTAGCTGGGATGGGGGTCAGGTCCTTCTGAGGGGCCTGTGGCACAGAGGAGGAAGGAAGATGCTCTTTCCCATCCTGCTGGGAGAGACCCTGTGCCAAGAATCGTTGGAGCATGCAGGTGAATGACAATGAGCACCACCCCCAAGTTTGTGTCCTTGGCCCTCTGTCTTCCTTAAACTCACAAGAACGCATGCATAGTGGTGCAGGTGCATTTTATACATCACCAAAAGTCCTATGTTTCCCTTGGGAAAAAATTAAAAACCATTGAAACGGAACTCCTCATCTGTGAGTTGGATCAGGAATGAGGATAAAAGGCAGTAAAAAGAGAAAAGAGGGGGAAAAAATATCATTCCTAGCAGACTCTTCCTTTTAATCCATTTCATATGTGGACTGCTCTGGCTGGCAATGTCTTCAGCTTATGCATCTCTGGTATCCATTGGGAAACTATTCATAACATCTATCAGGCTTCCCTGCTACTAAGATGCTTTTCCTGGTGCCTCTTCCCAAGGGTGCCATCTTTTAAACTGGCTCCACTAAGTCTAGTTCTGTTAACTGAGTAAATAGGGCATCCTGATGGGGGAATATAGAAGATGCTCTCTGAATCAAAGACAGTTGATCAAATGGAGTGAAAGCTCATAAATTAAATGCTTTCCAATCAAGTTGGAAAGCTATGTTCAGAACTGGTGAAGGGAGCACTAGCAAGCTCCATTGCTGCCAAGAAGAGCTGGTATTTGAACAAGAGGTACAAATAGTATGCAAATAGATGTGCAGCTCTCTGAAGAGTGACTTCTTGCCCTTGGAGGGTCTCTATGGTGAGGAGCTAAAGGCATTCTATGAGGCATCCTATTTTCATGTTCCCAATTCCCACCAGGAGCTGAAGAGTGGTGGAGGGAACAGGAGAATCCAGACAATTTGGCTTGGCTGAGATGAGCATTAGACAGGCTTCAGAAGATGTGAGTTCTCATCCTCGTTCTGCACCTAAGCCAGGAGAGAGTAAGCAAGGCACTCCCAACCACACAGGCCTCAGTTTCCTCTTAAAAAATAGTGAGGACATTGATATGGTGATTCTGACACACAGCATTTAAATTCTCTGAAGTTCTCCCATCAAAAGACGGGTTCTAATTCTCCTTCCCTTGAATAAAGGCTGGCCTTGGAGACTGGCTCCTAGTGAATACACAGCAGCCGCAGTGACAATGTTTGACTTCCAAAGCCAGGTATTAAGAGGAGACAGAGCTTCCCCATGACATTCAGCCTTGAATGCAACCACGTGTTGTGAGGAAGCCATATCTCCATAGGGAAAGCTACTTCCAGTGGACATGCTGGTTGAAAGCCAACATCAACCAAAGGTGTGGGAGTGAGCGTGTCTTCAGAGGGTTCTATCCATCTTTGAGCTACTCTGGCTGATACCACCTAGAATGAAACAGGCACTCCCTGCCAAGCCCTACCCTAGTCAAAGATCCACGAGCAAAATGAATGCCATTGCTTTAATCCCTCACATTCTGGGATGGTTTGTTACATAGCAACAGAAACCCAGAATAGTTAATGCCTAAACCAAAGACTCACTGATACCCAAGTTCCTTCCAGACGGGGAATTCTGGCATATCTTACTTGGGATCACTAGTTCTGCATTATAGGATGGGACAGGAACCGAAAAGGGTGCAGCACTAGGCTTCCCAAATCTGAGTTTTATAAACTGAGCAAAAAATAAATAAACAAATAAGTAAACCGAGCAAACTGAACCTTTCTAGAAGGCATATCAGGACTAGGCCTTATTCTTCTTTTGTAGTCTCCACAGTGCCTAAGACTGAGGTTGTAGAAGGAACACACATTTCTGGTAGAACTGAAATATACCAAATAGGTGCTCACAGTTTTAAGAGGCAACTGCAGCACGTGATGCTCAGTGAAGACAGTGCTGTCCATAAAAGGTGAACTTTCCTAAAGAATACATTAGAGCTGGTCATCCACATTAACAAAGAGCATCTATGAGCATTCCTATTAAAACTGACTGGAAGCCGGGCGCCATGGCTCGCACCTGTAATCCCAGCACTTTGGGAGGCCAAGGCTGGTGGATCACTTGAGGCCAGGAGTTTGAGACAAGCCTGGCTAACACGGTGAAACCCCGTCTCCACTAAAAATACAAAAATCAGCCTGGCGTGGTGGTACATGCATGTAATCCCAGCTACTCAGAAGGCTGAGGCAGGAGGATGGCTTGAACCCGGGAGGTGGAGGTTGCAGTGAGCCAACATCATGCCATTGCACTCCAGCCTGGGCAACAGAGTTAGACTCTGTCTCAAAAAAAAAAAAAAAAAATTGAATGGAATGTATAAAAAAGGCTGATAGGGAATATGGTATAATATTAACAGTGGCTATCTCCAGGTGGTATGATTATAAATGATCTTTGTGGCCGGGCAGGAGAATTGCTTGAACCTGGGAGGTGGAGGTTGCAGTGAGCCATGATTGCGCCACTGCACTCTAGCCTGGGCAACAAGAACAAAACTCCATCTCAATAAATAAATAAATAATCTTTGCTCACATATTTAAACATTTCAGAATTTTTCAAATGTTGTTTTGGAATTTTTTATGTATAAGAAAATGTATAATTATAATGGGAATACAGATGACGTATCTATTGCTTAAGATAGTGTTGGTCAATAGGTCTTCGGTGGAAAATCATGAAGAATTACTTGAAGAAAGGGGAAGGCCCATGGCCAGAGGAGGTTATTTTCTCGCTACTATGTTTTTATTTTTCAAGATAATTTTTTAAATGCAGGATTGTACGATTTTTGGTTATTTGCTAATTGCAGTCTTAGCACCTTTAATGTGCTGAGAAGCCCTGAAATTCTCCACAAGGGAGAAACAGTAAACATACACTCCACAATTATTTTGGGGGCATTTCCTGGGATTAATATTCTCCAGAATATATTTTGGGTAATGTTGGCATAAAACAAGGTCCATATAAGGTCAGCGCAGTCCCCTCCTGTGCCCAGGCTTAGAGCCTGGAGACAGGTGCACAACCCCTCACTTCCATAGCCCAGGCAGCATCCCTGCATGCTGAGGCCATGGGGTTTGGGAGCGTCACTGGGCTCAGAGTCTCAAGAAGTTTGGTGTAAGAAGAAGACATCAGGCTGGGCATGGTGGCTCATGCCTGTAATCCCAACATTTTGGGCGGCTGAGACAGGTGGATCACTTGAGGTCAGGAGTTCAAGACCAGCCTGGCCAACATGGTGAAACCCCAACTCTACTAAAAATACAAAATTAGCCAGACATGGTGGTGGGCGCCTGTAATCCCAGCTACTTGGGAGGCTGTGGCAGGAGAATCACTTGAACCCAGGAGGCAGAGGTTGCAGTGAGTCGAGATCACACCATTGCACTCCAGCCTGGGTAGCAGAGTGAGATAGAGACTCTGTCTCAAAAAAAAAAAAAAAAAAATGTCATTTGGCTGTGTGGGGAGAAAAGTCGCCACAGCAGGGCGGGCTGATGCCATCCTCATCTCATGGAGAACTTGGGGAACTACTGCAGAGACTTAGCAAAGCATCTGGGGGTGACTGAGAGCAGCTGAGGCTGTCTATTCTCCCGAGAAGCAACAGAACAGCTTTACTCTTAACCACAGTTAGCAGAAAGTGTCTGGGCCCAAATGGGAAGCTGGCCTAATTTCATAGTGACTCTTAGTTAACAGTAACACAGGCACCATTTAATTGGAACATGATAGTTAGGAACTTGTCACCAAAATTCTAAAAAGAAACGTTTAGCCTTTTCTAAAGAAAGGCAGCATTTTCAAGTGGTGCATTCCTGATCATCTCTTTTCAATTTAAAATTTACTGAAATTATTGAAAAGGCTTTAGTAAACTGCCTTTTGCCTCAGATGCCCCCAGAGAGGTTCTGGAGCTCCTTGAACGAAGACATTCCCAAGTTTCTAAGCCTGCCAGACACCACGCTTCTCTGACATCTCCACTGAGCCAATCAAAGAACGCTAGCAGGGTAAAAGCCAAAAGCCCCCAGCAGAGGGAGGCCCGTTTTCCATTCCATCGTTTACTGGGCTACAGGAAGAATTAGCATTCTGCCTGCAAGTATAGTTCTACTTTCCCCTTTGTTTTGAGAACAGAATCACTCATCTGGAAATTACAAGGTAATATACACGAATCGCATGTCCTATTACCTCCCGCGTTCTCGCGATGCCTGCTCCTGCCTCAACCATCAAAAAACAAAAACAAAAACAAAAACAAAGAGGAAGCCTCAGAGATGTTTTACTGCCATTTTTTTTCCCCGTGTGGGAGCTTATGATGATGTAAGTAAAACTCAATCCAAAGCCTATGAAAGGAAATTACAGCAAAATTAGCACGACAGGCTCCAGCTGGGAGCATCAGCCCACTGTCCAATGCTGAGGGCCCAGGGTTCTCACTGCACTGTGCCTGCACGCAGGGGCACTCTGCAAGTGTGCACAGGGCTGGAGTCCTCCAAAAGGGCTACAGCCTTTCTGGGCAGACCTTTGCTTTCAGACCTACAGAATTTATATCCAAATAAATGGTACAAATGAAACGAGAACAGTCTCTCTTCTTTGCCATATTACTCTCCCTGAAAGAGCAATTGGCTGAAAGGGTTGAGTTTACAAATTTCGATCTCTATCCTGTCTTGGCCTAAAACAGACTCTGCAGAAAGTGTTTTCTTTTCCTTCTTTAGGCTTATTTTCATGAATGCATCTCTAACTTGCCTGAAAGCACTCTGAGAGCAGGATAATGCTATGTATCCTCATCTGTAGCATCTACTTGCTCACCACATCACTCAGTCAACAAATACAGATGGGATGGTCTCAGTCATTCATTGGTCCATGTCATTAAACTACCCTATCCTTCTCCTCTACCCTGGGGGACCAGAAGAAATAACCAAATGGCTAAAGCTTCTCCTTCTGAAATATCTGCTTCTGCAACATGGCATGCGTAGGCTTCTTGTTTGCTTATGTTTTAACTCTTCCCTCTCATCTGAACCACTTTATTGACATTGAGTCTAAGAATTAGGGTCAAAGAATCATAAAATTGTTTAGTTGATGTTTCAGAACCAGCATCCACTCCATTAAGAGCCCCAAGAATCAGCGAATCTGACCTGACACTCTTGATTCTCATGAACAAAGGCAGCAGAGCCATAAACTCACCTTCTACTCTCCCTCTCTCAACCAAAGGTATGGGACTATGGAAACGACCTCACAGCTGACTGGAGAGAAGAGGTCATGAACTCATTTAATACTGGATTAAAGGAAGAGGTGACTATGACGCAGTTTCTTCGTAGCCAACAGGTGCTCATTTCTGTCAAGAAATGGAGTATGCTGGATTTTGTAATACGGCAAAGTTAGATAATTGCTTTCTTTGGAAAGCAAGAATTCCTATCAGAACTTATTGTCTCTACCCCTTGGGAAGGTGGTGACTCAAAAGGAGCGGCTTCCATTTACTGAATATCATAGACGCTGTTAGGAGCCCAGACTTTAGAACAGATGTGTGCATTTGAATCCCTGCCTGCCGCCAACTGGCTGTGCAATCCCTGAGCCTCAGGTTTCTCAACTGTAAAATGGGGCTAAGAATAACCTATTTTATGAGGAGGTGTTGTAAGGCTTGGAGAATTACTGCATGTAAAATGCTCCAGGCAGGCTGTGAGTGCTCTGCAAATTTTAGCTTTCCCTATCAGCACTGCGTACTGCACTGTGCCAGGGGGTTAGACGCAGCTACATTTAATTTCTGCAATAAGTAGCTACTATTATCACCCCACTTGACAGAAGAAGAAACTGAGGCTAAGAGAGATTTAGTGACTTGCCCAAGGACAGACAGTAAACATTGGCAAGAATCAAAGCCAGGCCTGTCTGAGTCTAACCCTGTGCACTTCCTGCTACCCCACACCGCTTCCTGGATGACCACACATGCACGTGCATGCACGTGCGCACACACACACACCCTACAATACTGTTTCACATCAGAATTAGAAAGACATGCTTATAACTGGAACACAGAAAAAGCTGTGAACTTCATTATCTAGGGATTACAAATATCAATCAAGCTGTTTCCTTCTTGAGTATAAGGACTATATTTTTGCATCTTCCCTAAAGAATAGAGCACTCAGTTCTGAACACACAATAGACACTCAATTAATACTCTCTGGATTTACATGGAAATTCACGGAAGAAAGTGGAACCGTGCCCTTGTTCGGAATACTTGATCAAACAACCCAAATACACCATGAATTCCCTAAAGCATCGCAAGCCTTGCCTAACACAAAGCATGTTTTCTGGAGACAATGAGAGTTTTGATCTCAAGCTAAACATTTCTAATCTCATCAAAAATAGTGGGTGAGTGAAAACAATTCACGCCAGGCCTCCAGGTGGGATTAGGGGAACCGCCTCCCATGTTACTGCTATAAAAACTACTTTGAAAAGAATATGATCTTAGGGGTGTGTGTGTGTGTGTGTGTGTGTGTGTGTGTTCCCAAGTGTTAGGAGGGGTACTGCGTCCTTGCTATTTCTGGGTACCACCAAACATTCTAAACCCCTTTTTCCATCTGAGGACAAGGGAGGAGTGTGGGCCCCAGCCTCACTACACAGGTCTCTGTGCAAAGATTTCCAAGCAGAGAAGTTTTGGGGAGGGGGAGGTATGCTTATGGCCCAAAGCAAATGGGGAGGGTAATGAATGAAAAGAAACTGCATACAAACTGATTTATTTCTAGGAACTTTTAGCCCAGATTTTTTTTTGGCATGTCTATATTTGCTGATTTCTGCGTATGGTAGAGCCTAAACATGCATTTTTATCTCTTCCTGATTTAGAGGTAAGCGGTGCAGGAGAGAGGCAGGGATGGGACTAGAAGGGGTTTGGAGGGTGATATTAAAGACGACGACAGCAAAAGTAAAACTCCTATGAACTCCTTAGTCACGCCAGAATGCAACTCTTTGTCTAGTCGGCCAGGTAGATTGAGTTTGGTCTTATATGAAGAGCCTCTTGTGGTCTGGGGATAAGAATAGAGTCTAAGATTAAAGAAGTCTGTATTGAAGTTCTCATTCCGCCACTTCCTAGAGCTTTCTGATCTCTGACAATGTACTCAACCTTGTTGAACTTTAGTCTTCTCACCTGTAAAATGGGAATAAGAATGACACACACTTCAAAGGAATATGGAGAAGATGATATGAGATGATGCACATAAAAGGACTTAGCTCAGTACTGTGGGCACCCAGCGAATGCTGGCTACCTCTGCTGTTCTTTCCATCATTTCTCATAAGAATGGCCTGTGCTTGAACCCGGGAGAGGGAGGTTGCAGTGAGCCAAGATCGCACCACTACACTCCAGCCTGGGCAACAGAGTGAGACTCCATTACACACAAAAAAGATTGCCCTGTAAATGTATTATTGTAAAGTGTGCTGCATATTCATACACATGTAATGATGAATACTTAAAAAGCACTACTCCGTGTATTTTGTAGCTAATTTCCAAAATAACCAGTGAGGAAAGCAGGACAGACATTACTACCCTTATGCTGTAGGTGAGAAAACAGAGGCTTTGAGAGATGAGGGGTCAGTTGGAATTCATCAGCTAGCACAGGGCAGGCCAGGAATGCAGCTCACATCTCTCTCCAGTGCTCCATCCATAGCTATGCTGGAGGAAACCAAAACATCCCAGAGGAAGGAACTCTAGTCTGGTCTAATCTAGTCTATTCATTTGTTGCTGGGACCCAAGTGGATTTTGCAACCCTTGTAGGTTGTGACCTACAGTTTGCAAAGCAACTGGGTCCCAATGCCAAGTAAAGGGCCTGCCACTTCAGGATAAGCAGGGGAGTTCTTTTCACGGATGCCTGAATTTTCATTGCAGAAATTTGCAAACATATGCAAAAGTAGAGATAAGATTACTAAGAGTCCCCAGTGCTGATCTCCCAGATTCCTGGGATGAAGGCTCTTCTGTCTACACCTCTGGCCATTTCCTCTGCTCCCTGATTTTTTTAAAGGAAATACTGGGGGAGTTTAAAACAATCCAGACTCCCTTTATGCCTTGCAGACTCAGGTCTGGCAGGTCTGGGGGTGGCCGGGGATTTGTGGTTCTCATGGCTGCCTCTCCAGGTGACATGGAAGGACAGCTACCCTGCAGCCACAGAGCTGGATGGTACCTGAGGGCACTACCATTTACAGGTGACAAGCAAGCAGTGGGTTCTGTGAAGGGAAGTGGGCAAACCCTTTAGCTCTGCAGGCTCACAAGGCTGTCACAGAGGACAGAGAGCCCTGCCACACATAAGCAGTGGCAGAGGCAGAAAGGGGTGAGATCACAGCGAGGAGGCTGGTCCAGTGGGGTTGCAATGAAGGGTGTCTCCAGAGAGGATGCCCCCTGCTGCCGAGGCTCTGTGGCTGGACCTCCACCCGAATGACCCGCAGTGAGCCACTGAGGAGCTTCCTGCTCACGAGTTTTTCCCCAGAGCATGGCATAGTAACTGCCGACTCGGGTGAATTGTATGAAACCGATGACATTCGACTGTTCCTGACCCTCTCGATGTCACCGTTAGGATTCCACCACACATCTAGTAGGCATTCAATACATGTCCAGTGAAGGAATCAACATAGACAGGTTATCAGGGCTCTCACGTGCCAGCTGCCAAGTTAGTATTTCTAGTTGACCCAAACACAGTGCAAGGTGTCTATGACATCTCCAATCTACAGCTGAGGAAACTGAGCTAATCTACGTATACAAAAGTGCTTAGCACACTGCTGGGTGATGACTGCATGCTTACTGGGTGGCAATGATCATTATTATTATCCAAAGCCAGACAGAGTGCCAGCAACTGAGTTAGGACTTAAACCCAGGCCTGCTGGGCTCCAGTCAGCCTGCCTTGTCAAGCAGTGTCTGTCCTGGAAAAGTAGTAACCAGAAGCCCTGCAAGATGACCAGTGTCAACAGGGATACACAGGAGCATAACAAAATCCCAGACCACTCAGCAAGTCCTAGACAATGTGTCATTTCACAGTGAGGGCAGGGCTGAGCCAGCTCTCTAGAAGGTTTCTCATGGAGCACTGCAATATGTCACGGAGAGAGTGTGTCCTACAGCTGCCTATCTTGCTGGTGGCCTCACCTGTACAGAGTGAAAGCCAGCGAGATTCTGCCAGGCAGACCCTCGGGGGCCAGAGAGCTCTGCTGAGGAGGGGGACAGCTGCATCTTACCTCTTGGCTCTGTCTTTCTCATCTTCATCCATTAGATTTTCTATGCAGTTTTTCCTGCAAAAAAAAAATTAAAAAGAATGGATAATTACTGTCTGCTTCTACATCTTTCTTAAAAGTCTTTCAGGTTGTTGTTGTTTTGGTCTTAGCCCAGTGGTTCTCAAACTTGTTGGTCCCGGCACCCCTTTACACTCTCAAAATGGACTGAGGTCTCCAAAGCACTTCTGTGTATGTGGGTTAAGGCTGAGAAATGTTTAAATGCACAGGCACTCATTTCATCGGGCATCAGAGCAATGAAGTCATCAGATGTCAAGTAACTTCTGGAAAAGTCAGAACAATTATGTCGTGTACACTCATGAGACAAGGAGAGCTCTTTTAAAAGGAGCAAATAACGAGTTAATTATATTTTGAAAAAATGTCTTGACCTCAAGGACCCCAAGGGTCTCCAGACCACACTTTGAGAACTGCTGTCCAGACCTGCTCAGTGAAGGAGCATCTGTTCATCTCAAGCCTTAGGTCACACGCACCTCCCAGTGCCTTCCTGGGATCCGTTAGTGACACCACAGTGGGCCTTGTTCACTCCTGCTTGCAGGACCCCATGACATCCTAAAGGAGAGTGTTTGTTTATCTGTCCATTCAAACCACACAAGCTCCTCTGACAAGTGGCCTGGAAGAATCAGCCCCAAAGGAGTGTAATCCGCAGTTCCTCCCTTAGGGCGTTTACTCTCCTTGAGACAGCGAAGGTGCACAGATGTGAAAGATTAAGTAACAATCCAGGAATGTTCGTCCTCAACGCTGGAGCCTCTACTCTTCCAGGCCACTGGCTTGATGCTTCTCAGGCCCACAGATCCAGCTTCCTCTCCTACCACACACAGGCCTGGGTTCCCTCCACCCCTCAGAGCTGCACAGCCCTGGTTCCTTTCTTCATTCACACATTTCCCAGAGCCCCACCTGTCTGGGGTGCACCCCCCAAGTCAGCACATCAAGCAGAACCATTCTCAGGGCGCTCATGAGGCCAATGCCAGCTGTGGAGTGGGAGGCTGAAGGCTGCGGTGGCTGGGAAGGCAAAGTGTGATCGAGGTAAAGGTGGGGACCATGGAGAAGCTGAATCACCATTGCCCACCCACTTCTATGCTCAACACACAGGGTCTTCAGTTGGAACTCCCAAACCAGCACTTCACAAATGCACCACCAATTACTCTTGAAATGTGAAGTTTCAGATAAAAATTTTCAATGGAGCCAATCAATCTTTCTCTGAGCTCATTTAGTTTTGTGATTTTGGTCACCTACGTACACAAACATGGGTCTGAGCCAAAGCAAAGATGAATTCTGCAGCCACAGCCCCTGTTTACGTAATGCTCATGCAGTCAACAGCAGGTATATTCCACAATGGACTAGCAAGAAATGCTCCTTAGAAGTCAAAGCCTGTATTACAATTAAGTCAGCGTTAACACATCTGCAAACAGGCCTGTGCTTAATGGTTTCCAGATGCGATCTATTCAAAGTTTTATGTCAATTCATTGAATGATGCCCTACCCCAAGTCTGTGCTTCCAAGGAGAATGGTGGCTGACCAAAGCCCCAGGGCATGAGTGAGGACCTGGCCACGCTGTGTTCTTTACCAGGGGCCCCTGGACAGAGTTTGTCCACAGGAGGGCTGGCTGCTATTCCTCAGTCCACTCTTCTGAGCTCCTGGGATCCTGTTTGGATGACCAGGGTTGCTGAGTCATAAACTAAACATCTAAAAATGACTAATAGCTCTTCTTTATCAACCACATCTTCTGTGATTTGTATGTTTATCCTGCAGACATTTCCTGAATCTATAAAACCTGGATGCTCTACACCCATTTCCTCTTCTTCAGCATCCCTCTCATTTCCCTGCCCCGTTCCTCTCACTTGACCCCTGACTAAGCCATTCAGCTGAGCTGCACCCAGTGTGAGGAGAAGGCCTCTAAGCTGAGTTCCCATTGCACCTGCCACAGAAGCTCCGGTGCTGATATTTTTACTATTTTGTCACCTCTGTTGTCTACCATGTTATTTTTTAACTTAAAAAATTGTGATGAAATACACCTCACAAATTTACCATCTTAACCACTGCTGAGTGTCCAGCTCAGTGGCATTAAGCACATTCATACTGTTAGGCAACCATCACCACCATCCATTCCAGATCTCTTTGCCCTTGCAAAGCATAAACTATTCATTCAACAAGAAGTTCCCATTCCCCACTCACTCCAGGCTTGGCAACTGCCCTTCTACTTTCTGTCTCTATAAATTTGACTATTCCAGGTCTGTCATGTAAGTGCAACCAGACAGTATTTGGCTTATTTCACACAGCGTAATGTCCTCAGGGTTCATCCATGTTGCCGCATGGGTCAGTCTCCTTCCTTTTTAAGGCCAAGTGATATCCCATTGCATGGAAACTCAGTGTTTTGCTTGCCCATTCATCTGTCCATGGACATGGGCTACTTCCACCTCAGCTGCTGTGAGTGTGGGTGTCCATCCCCCCTTGCGTTTTAGAGTCATCCTTTTACTTAATAATAGGATCTGGAAACAGCTTGAAGGCAAACAAGGAACAGGATGGAAGGGAAGAAAAGCAGTCCTCTGAAGTCAGGTTAAAGGAATCACAGAGAAGTTTAGGGGGTGACAATGACTCTTCTCAACCATATAAAGTTTTCAGTGAGAAGGATTTTGAGCATCTTTTTTTTTTTTTATTTTGATCACAGAGTGCCAGAAAACAGAAAAGGAGCTTAAATGAAAGCAGAAGAGATTTTGTTTGGAGCTGAGACATAATGGTTGAGGTGATGAACCCCCAGAGTGAACAATGGAGGGATGCCGTACAGGCTTTACCCCAGATAACCATGTGTCCTACGTGGCACAGACAGTCACGAGGTGTGTGAATCAGGGTCCCAACAGGAAAGCAGACGGCGGATGGGATCCTCTGAGGAGTGTTGATTTACAGGGGGGGCTCTTTGTAAAGATGTGGGTGGGGAGTAGGGAACCAAGAGGGACAGTGTAGTTACCTGAGGTGGGGAACGGCAGAGCTGTGAACACCTGTAAAGGGAAGGGACAAGAGGGAAATCACTTCCCAAACCTGGAAGGAGTATGTCCCATAGGAGGCGGCCTTCAGTGAAGGGACAAGAAGGGAGCCAAGGGAATAAACACTCTCATTCTCCACCCACCCTCTGATCTCTTGCTGCGTCTCCTTTAGCCATGTCTGCAGGATCCTCTGCACAGGGGAGCCTCAGGGAAGAGAGAAGGGAACACGCCTGGTAACATTCATCTCTCTGGGGCTCTTCCAGTTCTGGGTTTCTTGGGTTTTCCTAGAACACAAACTCTCCGGAGTCTTTTTAAGCTTTGTAACATCCCCCCCAATTTGAAATCCAAGCATCTGCACCTAGCAACTGACCCCACAAGAAATCATGATCAACAGTAACAATAATTATGGGAGCCTGATGAAAAGAGAGGCTGAGAGGGGTTCCCAGAACAACCTGAGCAACAAAATAAGTGACAATCGTATTGATTATAGCCTGTGCCACAAACTAAATACTCATGAGTCTTATTTATTTGTTTTATCATTCCCCACCTCAGGTAACCACACTGTCCCTCTTGGTTCCCTACTCTCCACCCACACCTTTACAAAGAGCCCCCAAATAAATAAACAAATGGGGAGGTAGAAGGAGGGATCGGGAGACAGCTTCCTCTTACAGATGATTCCAATTAATAAACGTAGAAGGAACAACAGCAATAGAAAGTCACCATCATGCCTCATGCCTGTAATCTCAGCCCTTAGGGAGGGAGAGTAGGGAGGATAGCTTGAGCCCAGGAGTTTGAGACCCGCCTGGGGAATATAGTGAGACACTGTTCTCCACAAAAAGGAAAAAGAAGAGAAGAGGAGAGGGGAGGGGAGGGGAGGGGAGGCGAAAAGAAAAGAAAAGAAAATCACCATCAGCATACCATAGTAATCATTGTTGCAGGCAAGATCCACCGATGGATGCTAAAATTAATGTGAAAAAGCCTGGGGAGAAACAGGATATTTGCAGAGTTTCAAAGTATCTCTCTCAAGATATTAATTACAAAAGAAAAACATTTTACAGGGAAGAAGGTTGGCAGACACCACTTTCACCTACTGGTCAACATTAACATCATCAGTGTTGCCATATAGAAGTCTCTGTGGAAATAAGCACTCATTCCTCTTGGGTGTGTTTATCTAGGAGTGTCATTCTTTGAACACGGGGTAGCTGTATGCTTACTTTATTAAAAACTGCCAGGCTGTTTTCCAAAGTGAGCGTACAATTTCATATTTGTACCAGTAGTGTACAAGGAGTTCCAGTGGCTCCATTCTAACATTTAATATTTCTTATTTTTAGTAATTTACTTGGGTGTGTTATGATATCTCATTGGGATTTGCATTTCCCTGATGACTAATGATGCAGAGCACTTTTCACTGGCTATTTAGATATCTTCTTTTGTAAGATGTCTTCTTTTGTAAGATGTCTAATTCTTTTGCCTACTTGAAAAAATTGGACTATTAGTCTTCATCATACTGATCATAGAAGTTTATCTCTTCCAGGTACAAGTACTTTGTCAGAAAATATGAATGGTGAACATTTTCTCCCAGTCTGTGGGTGGCCTTCGTGCTTTTTGGATGGTGTCTTGTGATGAGCAGTTTTAAATTTTGATAAAGTCTAATTTATCAACTTTTTATTTTATGGTTAGCGATTTTTGCATTCTAAAATATATCTGCCACCTCAATGTTGTGAAGAATTATTCTATGTTTTCCTCTAGAAGCTTCATCACTTAGCTTTCACATTTTGATCCACAGTCCACTTGAAGTTAAATTTTATGTGTAGTGTTGGATAGGGCTCAGACATTATTCACCACCACCCCCGCCACGCCCCCAATATGGACATCCCTCCAGAATAGTTTGTTTAAAAGGCATTTATTTCCCTGTTGAATTGCATTAGCACTTTCATCAAATAGTGTGTGGTCTTATATGCATTATTTATGGACTGTATTTAGCTTCATTTATCCTATGTGTCTTAATTCTGCAGGACAGAATCAGGATGTCTGTGGAGTGAAGACACATAAGATAAACTTACTAAAAAATAAACCACATTTTTAAGAACAACTTTAGATTTACAGAAAATGCAAAGAGAGTAGAGAAAGTTCCCTTATCCCCACACCCAGTTTCCTGTTATTAACATTTTACATTAGTATGGTACATTTGTCGCAATACTGATACCTTATTATTAAGAAAAGTCCAGGCCAGGTGCCAGTGGCTCACACCTGTAATCCCAGCACTTTGGGAAGCCAAGGCAGGTGGATCAACTGAGGTCAGGAGTTCGAGACCAGCCTGGGAAACATGGTGACACCCCATCTCTACTAAAAATACAAAAATTAGCCCATATGATGGTGCATGCCTGTAATCCCAGCTACTTGGGAGGGTGAGGCAGGAGAATCGCTTGAGCCTGAGAGGCAGAGGTTGCAGTGAACCGTGATCACGCCACTGCACTCCAGCTTGGGCGACAGAGCCAGACTCTGTCTCAAAAAAAAAAAAAAAAAACCCATAATTTTCAGACAAACTTGCTCAGATTTCCTCAGTTTTTACGTAACGTCCTTTTTCCACTCTAGCACTCTATCCAGGACACCACAGCACGCTTTGTCAGCATGTCTCCTTAGACCCGCCTTGGCTCTGCAAGTTTCTCAGGCCTTGACAATTTTGAGGAGTATCTGTAGGATGTTCTTTAGTTTGGGTTTGTCTGATGTTTTTCTCAAAGTCAGGCTCAGAATACGGGTTTTTGAGAGGAAGACCCAGGAAATAAAGTGTCCTTGTTATCACATCATGCTGTCAACATGGCTTGTCACTGTGGATGCCAGCCTTGGCCACCGGACTGAAGTGGTGATAAACTCACTCATAAGAGGTGTGTTAGTTACATTTACATGTAATATGTACAATGTGTTTTCCTTCAACTTTCAGGTTTTTTTTTTTTTTTTTTTTAGGTGAAGAATGTCTAAACTTAGAGTGGTAGATCCAATTATTACGCTGAAAAAAATTATATGATTTTTCCCTGTACTTTTGGACTTAAATATATAATGACTGAACCTTTATCAGATTAACAATTGGAGCCATTACTTTACATTTAGAGGCCCTTCATCTGGAAACATATTGAGCATTTCACTTGAAAATATAACTGCTCTGTTGTTTAAACAAACTTATTCCATGTTTCCCAATTCCACCACACCCTTTGTCTATTGTTATGCCGGTACCACGTTATCTTAACTTCTAAAGTTGTGCAGTAATTACTGATATAAATGTAGGGTGGGCCTTCCAACTTTTCTCTTATTCAAGTTTGCCTTGGCCATTCTAGGTCGTTGCACAGCCGCATAAATTTTAGAATTAGCTTGTCAATTTCTATAGAAATGCCTGATGCAGCTGGGTGCAGTGGCTCATGCCCGTAATATCATTGCTTGGGGAGGTTGGGGCAGGAGGATTGCTTGAGGCCAGGAGTTGCCTGGGCAACATAGCAAGATCTCGTCTCTACAAAAAAATAAAAATCAATTGGTCATGGTGGTGCATACCTGTGGTCCTAGCTACTTGGGAGGATGAGGCAAGAGCATTGCTTGAGCTCGGAGTTCAAGGTTACAGTGAGCACCAGCCTAAACAACAGCGTGAAACCCTGTGCCTCAAAAAAAAAAAAAGTGATAGCTTGATGCGATTTTGATTGAGAATGAATTGAATGTGGGGATCAATTTTAGGAAAACTAACAATGTGCAGGTCTCTGATCCATGCACCGTGTGTACTATCTCCTTCTATTTGCCTCTCCTCTTGGGCTCTGTGATGAGGCAGGAGAATGTATTTGCCAAAGCACAAATGTGCCAACCGCATGTGATATACAGTGATTCAACAGATACTCTCTGAGTGCCTGGGCAAGGGGGAACCCACTGTGAGCAAAGCCGCTACTCTCATGGTGCTTACATGAGGCTGGGGATGCACGTGTCAGGGGAGTTGGGGAAAACTGCAGGCAAACAAATAAGTAAACACAGAGCCTGTTCTTTGGTTATCACTGCAGTGCAGGAAAAGGTGAATCCTGGGTGGGACGGGGTTCGGGAAGTCTTGTTCTGACGTTTTAGGGAGTCTTGGAAGACCTCCTTGATGAGATGCTATGTGAGCTGTGACCTGAAGGGAGTGTAGGAGTGAGCAGTGAGGGTGCCTCCCCCAGACAGCAAGGAAAGCGAGGAACAGCCCAGAGGCCAGCCCGCTGATTGCTTTGGTGAGGGGGAGGTGGAGCCAGGGGCAGAGGGGCATTGTGGCTTTTGCTTTATGTGAGACAGGAAGGCACTGGAGGTTTTGAACACGAGTGACAGACACCTATCTCAGAGGACAGCAGTGAAACTTAAATGAACTTAAGTTTGCAAAGTCTGGTCTGCAGCAGACACTCAAAAACAGGTTCTCTACTTTGATGGCAAGGATTAGGCAAATTGCATCTTCACCCATTTCACATGGCTTGCCCAGCTATGATATGGTTTGGCTGTGTCCCCACCGAAATCTCATCTTGAATTTAATTCCCATAATCCCCATGTGTCCTGGGAGGGACCAGGTGGGAGGTAATTGAATCATGGGGGCAGTTACCCTCATGCTATTCTCATGATAGGAGTGAGTGCTCATGAGATCTGATGGTTTTATAAGGGGCTTTTCCCCATTTTGCTCAGCAGTTCTCCTTCCTGCCATTATGTGAAGAAGGACGTGTTTGCTTCCCCTTCCGCCATGATTGTAAGTTTCCTGCGGCCTCCCCAGCCATGTGAACTGTGGAGCAATTAAACCTCTTTTCTTTATAAAGTACCCAGTCTCAGGCAGTCCTTTATAGCAGCATGAGAATGGACTAATACAAGCTCCTTACCCATATTAGGTGCTCAGTAAATGCATGAGGAATGAAGAAGAAAAGGAAGGGACGAAGGGAGGAAGGGAGGGAGGGAGGAAAGGAAGGACAAAGCCAGGGCCAAACCCCTATCTGAATTCCTGTGCCACCACCTGACATTCACTCCCACAAACCTCCCCATGATCATGGGGGCTCCAAGGTAATAGTGCTTATAAGGTACATTTGAAGGTACAGTTATATCCTGGTGACTAAAATTAAAACAAAAACTTCTGCATGTGCAGGAGCTACTGACTAGAGGGAAAATCCACTCAGACAACACTGACAGTCAGGGCTCTTCAGAGAGGCCCAACGGGTCCCTCAGCAACCCCTGGCAGCTGCCAAGTTCTGAAAAAACATAATCTCATTTTGTCTCCATCAGTTCTGTGGGTGGAATGGGCTGGCTATAGTTATCCTCCACTCATAAATCAGGCAGCACCACCCCCCCAGCAAGGCTAAGTGGCCTGCCCACAGACACAGGCTTGGGGACAGAGCAGACCCTGGGCTCTGCCTCCTGGCACTGACTCAGGAGGCCTTTCTCCACCCACTGCTGCTCAGAATAGGGGGTTTCCGACTTCAGAGTCAGTCTGATTTAAATCTCCATTCCAACCTACTTGCTCTATGACCTTGAGCAGGCCCCTTAAACCTCATGAGCCCCTGTTCCCCTCATTCCTAACACAATGCAGCTAACACCCACCAGGCAGCAATTGTGCGAGGTGCAAACGGGAAGCAGGTCACAGGTATGTGTGCAATAAAGGGCCCAGCATGATGCCTGGGGCACAGGAAGCTCTAGGTGAGTTCCATTCATTGCACACCTGCCTCACCTAACTGTCCTACCTCTTCTGTTCACACTGTGGCCACTGAGCCCCTGCTAAGGGAGGTGACACTAAGCTTCAGCCTTTCTTATCTACTTTGAATTTCAATGAACACATTCTCTGCACAGTAAGGAGGTCAGCAGGGGTGAAACAGACATGGACTCTGGGGTCACACAGACCTAAGGTTTCAGAGAGGGGCTCCTGAACAGAGACAGAAAAGGCCATATTGGTAAGAAGAGTGCCTTACAGCCAAGAGGCACCCGCAAGCAGGGGCTCCAGCTGAAGCCTGAGTCTGCCCCACCCCTAGGGACTACCTGTGGCTGCTGCAAACAGGACTGTGAGGACCACTGAGTGGGGGCATGGGGGTAAGGAGCTTTGCCAGGCCCAGTAAACAGACCAGCTGGGGAATCTAATCAAGCAGGGCCAGTGGAGCACTGAGTGTGGAGGGGCAGGGAGGAGGGCTGGAACTCCCAAGTGAATTGGCAGACAGCCACCCCTGCTGCTGGCAGGCAGAGCTACTGGGGCACACTGGGTGTCAGAGTTCCTGGGTCCAGCATCCACATCTGTGAAGGGGAGAAAGGCAGTGGTGGCCTGGGGTCAGGAGACCCAAACTGAGACTGACCCAGGCTTTGCCCCTTCAGTATCTCTGTATAACCTTGGACAAGTGTGATGCTCCCAGCCCTAGCTCCCCAACTGCAAAGTGAGAGAACAGAAGGGCTTTTCTCACTGTTTGGCTGTGAGACGGCATGAGAGTCCAAGAGAAGCCCCCAGCACAGTCCTCGGCACAAATAAGTCACCACAAAATTGTAGCTGCAGATTTTTAATCACACTATCACTAATGATCATGAATTAAAGGGCTCACAGTAGAAACTGGTACTTAAGCCCAACAAGTGTCTTTGGGAGAAACGGGATAATCATTCCCTTCTACCAGCGTTGAAAATGTGTATGTGTGTGTGTACGCATGGTGGACAGACAGACACACATACGCTGTCTAGAATACTGGACTAGCTAGTGATACAGCACCCTTGACACAGTAACTCCATCTTAGAGAAAGACTCCATCTTACATTTTAAAAGGCACCTTGCCAACAAGACTGGATGTTTTGCCTAATCAACGAAGACTGCTTCCAACAAGGACATAACCAAGTACACTCCACCACTCAGTCCTCACCAGAGGACTCTGCGGCCATAAGAGCAGTACTTCACCAGCTAGAAATGGCTGTCCCCACAGACCCCATCTTGCTGTCGCTTGTGATCAGCACCCAGCATCCACTGCGCAGTGCTCTGCCCACATCAAAGACTCTTCTCTGTGAGACCAATGGACTGCCCAGACCAGGCCAGGACATTCTTTTTTTTTCATATTGCTCTCCCCGGACTGGTCCATTAACCTCTTTTCCTACCCCTTTTCTTTTGATGTTACATGTTACTTCATTTATTGTGAAATGTTTAATCTATAACATTTATTTATTGGTAAGTGTACTATTATGCATGGTTTGCAACACTGACTGACCTGTGGAGTGGCTTGAGCCTGTGTGCCCGCGGCTCTGACTCCTGAGTGAATGGGAAGTAGTAAGGGGAAGTTCCTCCTTGGGAACTCAATGGAGCTTCCAGCTTTTGTGATTGAAATGACATCAATAAAAGTCTGACCTTGTGGAAAGACACAAACGTGCATGGACCTGGTAATCACTGACCCTGAGCTGCTCATAACTAAACAGGAAAGCAACCAGCCATTGTGAGGTTGTGAGGAAGGAGAGAAGGGAATGGAATGACTATCAGGTGAAATGACTGGGGTTTTCCTTCACACAGCAGACCCTCAAAAAATCTATTGACTCTAACTGAAGCAAAGGACAAAAATGAAGCCTGCAAATGACATTTACACACCTAGGTGAAATTTCTGCCCCAAAGGCTTTAGAACATTCTTTCTCACAGCCACCTACTACACAACTGATTAGAATTCTGGCCCCTGGCAAATGGGGACCTGGAAATGGCAGCAGGATTATTTTGTCATGCCATATCCGCCCTGGGTCCCAAGTGCGTCAGCAGTGAGACAGAAGACTAATGAGTCATACAAGTGACAGGCCCCCCCCAGGGACTAGCAGCTCACTCAGGTCTCCAGAGAGGGCCTCATGCAGCATGCATGGAAAGGCGTGTTACTCCACTCATGCAGGAGGTGGCAACCCTTTTCTCCAAAGGGCCACCTGGTAACTATTTTAGATGCAGAGCATCCAGTCTTTGTTGCAACCACTCAACTCTGCCATTATAGTGCAATGCAGCCATAGACAACATGTAAATGAGTGGGCATGGCTGTGTTTCAATAAAACTTTATTTACGAAAACAGGTTGTGGGCCAGATTTGGTCCCCAGACAGCAGTTTGCCAAACCATGTTAAAGAATCACTGGAATCACTACTAAACTTTCCTCTTCAGTGTCTTTTAATTTAGAATTTTTTGTAAAGTCTTTATAGGCCCAGTGGGTCACTTTGTATCATCATGAATTTTTCCCTGCAATGACCACCCCGAGCCTGTTGTGTTGCAAGGCCTATGTTTTTACAAACATAAAATCATGATGTATTGAAATTGGCTGAGAACTGGTTTGAATTACAGGTCCCAAGTTAGCTGGAAAATCCTAACACTCCTCTCCACCATACCAACCAAGCCTGGTAGAATTTAATCAAAAGAAAAAAATACAGAAAACAAGAACAAGTTGAAATCATAAAAGGCAAAACCGAGCACACACATCTCCCCAATTGATGGGGGTTTATTTATTGCTGACAGAGTGTGTACCTTCTGTCCTCCCAGCCAGTCCCTGGTGAGGGGACCTCATGTCGTTTTGGATTAACGTCTGTATCTCACACATGGGAGCTTGGTAATGATTTTTCCTCATTATGTTAAGGAATAAAAAGCCTTTGAGCAACAGTTGCTGATGAACTGCGACGCTCACTTATCTTCCTTTGTCATTTGGGGAAGCTAGAAAATAACTTCCATATTTTGATGCTTCCTCTCCAGGGAATGGCTTTTGGTGTTGCAATGATTCATTCAGTGAGAAAAGATAAATTTCTAAGGCCAAGCGCAGTGGCTCACGCCTGTAATCCCAGCACTTTGGGAGGCTGAGGTGGGAGGATCACTTGAGGTCAGGAGTTCTAGACCAGCTGGCCAACATGGAGAAACCCTGTCTCTACTGAAAATATAAAAAATTAGCCGGGTGTGTTGGTGCACGCCTGTAATCTCAGCTACTCGAGAGGCTGAGGCAGGAGAATTACTTGAACCTGAGCCAAAGGCCGTAATGAGCTGAGATCACGCCACTTCATTCCAGCCTGGGCGACAGAGCGAGACTCCATCTCAAAAATAAATAAATAAAATAAAAAATAAATTTCTAAAGGAGATGGACAGTGAAAGCCTGAGAACCGGCAGCTCCTGCAATCCCAATTCCCCTCCAACTAAGGAGTTCTCATCGCATTCTGGCACATTCTCTGACCTGGAAAAGGCAAGGCGGACAGATCCAATCCTAACACTAGCCCTCTCCAGCCTTGTCCCAAGGAGCCGGGTCTCACAGTGCTTGCTGGAGCCTCATAGAGCCAGATGGCTAGAAGAAACCAAGACAAGACTCTCAAGAGCGTCGTGACCATAAGCAAACACTACCACGAGTGTCTAAAAAGCCAAGCTGAAGCTTTATCTGCCTGTTACAACCATGGTTCCTCGTTCATGCTTTCCTTTTTCCAAGAATCTGATGATTCATTATTCAGAGAGAGGGTGACATATGCAATGAAGGAATGGATGAAGAAAGTTGAAAAATTTGTTATTAAGTAAATGTACCACAACATCGTTTGGTCAGCAAATAATTCTCAAGATAGAAATGGCCATGATATCTGGATGGAAGGGCCATCCTAACACAACATATTATTCTTGCAACCTTTGACATTTATGTTGCAATCACCTCAGGTTCCTTTTAGGGGGCCTCTCTATCAAGAGTTCAGATGGCACAGTGTAAACCTGAGTCAACTGGAGACTACGATGGGTGACAGTGTGTGGTCAGGGTGTGGACAATAGATGCCTAGAAAAATCAGCAAGAGGGGAAAAGGAGATTTATGAGTCATGCTTGGAGCTGAGTCAGTGAAAGCCTTTGTTGGAAACTGCTGTTCGGCTGTCACAGACAAGCTGAAATGAATCCACAAAATACTGCTCCAGCAAGCATCTCCCTCCATGGAACTGTTCCCCAAATGCTCCTTCAGGTCCAGAAATGCTCATCTTCACTGTGCTCAAGTTTGCAAGGAGAGAAAAAGTAGGTGCCCTTGAAACAGGAAGTCAAATTAGTTTTGGACATCTAGACTGTGAAATCTTGGGTTTAATATCAAGAGTTTCAAATAACATTTAATCAAAACGTAGGAGGTTTGATGTGAATTGCTAACTGAGGCAGCAGAATTAGTTTGGGAACTAGCCAGATCTAGGTTGAAATGTCCTCAGTGCTCTTGCCTTCACTTGTGTGGTGGCCTTGGAGCCTGGACATGATGACGTCATCTGTAAGCTGAAGTGGATAGACCCACTTTTCACAATCGATAGGAGAATCTATTGGTACGCCTCTTCTGGTTAATTGCCTCCCCTTCCACAGCACAGCGGTCAGAAATGGTGACTTTAGAACAAGAACAGGTGGGACCTTCAGAGCCGCAGGTCACGTGGTCATGCGTGTCCAGTGCTGCACACCTTGTTGGTAGGAAGCACCCTCATGTTGCACTATCTTCCTTCTCCTGTCATCCTCACTTCTTTTTTTTTGAGATGGAGTCTCGCTCTGTCGCCCAGGCTGGAGTGCAGTAGCGCAATCTCGGCTCACTGCAAGCTCTGCCCCCCGGGTTCACACCATTCTCCTGCCTCAGCCTCCGGAGTAGCTGGGACTACAGGCGCCCGCCACCACACCCGGCTAATTTTTTGTATCTTTAGTAGAGATGGGGTTTCACCGTGTTAGCCAGGATGGTCTCCATCTCCTGCCCTCGTGATCCACCCGCCTCAGCCTCCCAAAGTGCTGGGATTACAGGCGTGAGCCACTGCGCCTGGCCCATCCTCACTTCTTTTACTTACAGTTTAAGCAGATGGCGCACTGCTGGCCCTCCCTGTGCAGCCAGGGGCCTCCTGCCCACCACCCCTGCTGACTCAGCCAAGGCCAAGTCAAGCTCATGGGCTGCAAGGGGTCCTGCAGGGAGCAGATGGGACAGCACCAGCAGCAAGGAGTGCTCTTCCTTCACAGCCGGGACTCTCTCATGATGAATTAGATTTAACATATTCACTGTTAAAGTATCTGTGATGTTAGATCCTCCTCCATTCCCTCCACTGTCACTGTATCATGCAATTCAGCCGAGCCTGGAAGAGGCATGCAGGCAGAAGGAATGGTTTGTTCAAAGGCCCCTGGGGCATGAGAAAATGGGGCATTTGGAGCCCCTCAAGTGGCTCTGAGTGGCTGGCTCCTCACTGTATTTGGGCCTGATGACCTGAGGGTACAGGGACACCTTGTGGTACTGCCCAGAGCACCTGCACCTCTCCCTGCCCCGAGATCCCCTGTAGGCTAGAGTCCCTGGGAAGGCCTGCACAATTTTGTGTGGAGGTGCATTCAGGGGTAGAAACTATCAAGGAGATCAATGTTACTAACTTTGCCACCCCTTCCCTGCACCCACCTGTCCCTATAGTCAGAGATGATGAGGGGCCTTGGCTGGGCCCTGAGGCCAGCTGAGAGCTCGCACTACCTCTGAGCCCGGCCTGCTCCCTGGACACAGCCGGCCCACTGTAGGGGCCCAACATGCCTTGCAGAGGCATTATACCAGGGCTGGGGCCTAACAACCCTCAGAGACGTGACCTTGTTAGCTGTCATCCCAGTGTGTCACGCTAAGACCTGGCAAAGCTACACACCTCATACAGTATGCACACAGAAGCAGGAGGGTGCCCATCTAACTCCCAATGAACCAGGAACTCACCACCGCACGCTGCCAGGAGGAGGGTGTGCAGGCGAGGAAAACCTCAATCCTTCTAGTTGCTCTACATATCCCTCCCCGTCCCCGAACATGCCCACCCCAGGCTCTCAACCTCAGGGGACGTCTCCACGGCATCTACACAAATCTACACAATGATGCATTCATACGGAAAATGGCACTAATTCACCATTTTTAAAAAGTCAATTAAAAAGTAAAAAGCATTGACATGTATCTGCTAGGTCACCAAACTGACAGGTTGCTGCTTTTCTTTTTAAAATCTGAGTTGTCTGAAAACCCTGGTTGGTTGGTTTGGATGCAGGCCCAGCTGGGAATTTAGGATCCATTGGTGATCGCTGCCCGGCAAGGCCTTTCTCCCACCACCTTGATACAACTAAGCCCCTAATCCACAGAGTGAACCAATCCTGGACATGCCTCTCCCAAAACCCCAACCAGCCCAACTTCAGGATATCCGGTCTGGTAAAAATCTGTGCACGGATCAAATACACAGGAACAAAACTAATGTCAGGAAGACCAACCAGTAGGCAGAGAAGCTGGGATGTGGAGATCATAGGTCAGTAGGGAAAAAAACTGGTCGGGACGACTGGTCTCCTCGAATGTCACACGGCGAAGGGTGTGTCTCTGCCTGTGCTAGAAAAACCACTGGATACAGGGTGAACCTCAACAAACAGAAAGTCCCGTGGCAAGCCCTTCCCAAGAGCTTACAGCTCTCCCTAGTGAGGGGCTTAGGCAATGTAGGGCCGAGTATTTCCATTTTCCCTCTTTGAACACCAAGACTCAGAGTCCCATACAGGTACTCAACAAATGTTTGCTGAATGTCTAAAGAAGAGCTACTGCCTTAATTGAGTGACAAACATTACCATCACCGGTAATGGGACAGGTAGAAATGACCAACTTTTATGCCATCTCTAGGTCATTTGGGTTTTGCCTCAGCAGGACTAGAAATCTCCAGTTTCTCAATGTCCATTCAGATATTCACGCTGTAAATTAAAGATGTTTTAGATCCCTCTCCTTACATCTGTCACTCTGCCTCTGAATAATGCTGGGGAAACTGCAAGAGAAATGAGAAGTACATATTTTTCTTTTTAAAAAGAGACTGAGTTCCTCCTTCTGCAAACGTCTAAAGAAATGGCCCCAGTTAAGGCCAATTCACCCACTGGCCCGATTCCTCCTCCAAAGCTCTGGGTGGTGGCTTCGGGGTGCCAAGGAGAGTCCAAGACACATCCCCCTGAGTCAGAAGTCATGGCATCAGAATTAGAAGGCACAGGCCCAGGACAAAAGGCACGTTACTACACACAAAATCCATGAGCTGGAGAAATAAACTACACATGAAGCTCTCTGGCTGGTGGTTTTCTTGTACATTAGCTCATTTATTCATGACAGTCTGGGTCTGATCTTAACTGTTTTCCCCTGAACAACTCTAACAGATACTATCCTATGTCCACAGGCAGCAATATAGCAATATTTCAGCAAAGAATAAAAGCAGTAAATATGGGGTGGGGGGATAACATGTACATCTACTAGCACTTCACATGGTTCCAAATCGTAGCATTCAAACCCTCAGATGACAAGCTGCCAGTCTGTGACTTTAGCCCCAACCTCATCACATCGTCCCCCTCTCCAATACCTTCTACCCTACTAGCACATCTTCCTCCACCCCCACAGCTCATCCCCATCCTCTTCTGTTTCTGCTTCTCCTTGGCTTTAGCTATTCACAACCCTTCCCCACTGGATGGTAAACCCCTCAAGCACAGGCATAGGTCCCACCCTCCTGGCAACTCTGCAAGTGGCTGATGTTCTTAGGGCTTAGTATAGAATATGAAGAGCTTCCATTTAGGAATCTGTGTTTAAAGTTTGGAAAGAAGCCTGGCATTGGTTCCCACAATAATTCATCCTAACGCAGGATCTCTTCGGGAGAGGCTGAATATGGGTTGCAGGATGCCCCTGTGCTTGGACCTGGGCTCAAGCCATCCTGGATGCTGGGCCCTAACTCTGCAGACGAAGGGCAAAAAGGGCAAACAGATTCAACCACACTCACTCAGAAGACTGCCATCTGTATGACTCGGAAAGCAACTTGCTCTGCCCAGCGCCTCTGGACAAGGCTAAACAGGCTTAGCCTGCTGTGGGCAAACAAGAAAAGTAGGTCAGCTTGACAGCCCAGTTCTTCCATGGTGATGAACTAATGATGCGAATGCAGGGCCCGTTTGCGGAGAGGGGCGGTGCCGGCACCAGCCCAGGCCCTCGGCTGATCCCAGACCCAGCCTGGGTGGCTCATGCCAGCCTGTGGATGGCAGACAGGGGACCTGGGTAAGAGGAAAACCCAGAGAACACTTGGGAAGATGGCTCAAAAAAAAAAAAGAAAGAAAAAGAAAAGACAAAGAAAAAACTGCAGAAAAACAACTGTGTAAATTGACACGTTGCCATTTCCCTGTTATTAAAGACACATCAATTCATGTCTGTGTGGTGCTGTGATACTTGCACAGGCTGCTGGGCCTGCACGGGTGCATTATGGTGATAATTTGCACGAACACTGCTGAGAAACCGTGGTGCTACCTCCCAGCTCGCCTGCATGACGTCCTCTCCCCTCACCTCTCCGTCAGCCACTGGCAATAACTAGAGGCTCACTGGAGCTGAGGACGGACTTGAGTCAGTGGTTCAGTGGTGCCGGGATTGGTGGGCACAAGGCCCCATGCCACGGAGGAGGCCACTGTTTCTGCTGTTCCTGCATCCAGTCTGGGCTGTAGCTGTCCAGACAGAAAGGCTTCCACTTCTGGCCTCTCTGGCTCAGAAGCTGGAACACTTTGAGGGAATTCCCCTCAGTCTCAGGTGATCTACTTACAGGAGGTAGTCTCTAGATTGAAGTTGTCTCAGGAGGACCCAGCACAAACCTGGAGGCTAATGCTGGGGTCCTCAGGAGGCCAGTCCTGCTTCCTAGGGCTCATAAGAGGACAGTGGCCTTGCAGCCCAGGCCAATGAGGAAGCAAAGGAATCTGTTCAAATGCAGTTATGTATAATATTTAGAGCCCTTTCTTCCAAAACGCTGGACATTTTTCCTCTTTATATCGTTTTTATAACAAATGTATTAGAAGGTTCTGTCAATCAACATTTTAGAAACATTCAAATCTAAAAACTCATGACTCTAGGAATGTTTACCCCACCTCTTCCAGGAAGTGACCTTGTCTGAAAGTTTTCTCTCCGGCATTTTTAAGAACTGAAGGACAGAGCCGACATCATTTCTTCCTTCTTTCTCTCTTTCTCCTGTCCCTTGGCCTTTGTTCATGAATTCATCTAGAGGATATTAAAGGAGATGGGAAATCTACCATTTATGAAGAGAGGCGAGGACTCTCGCATAAAATGGGAACAGTCCTGAAAGATCCTGGCTTCTAATCGTGACTGTTGCTTAACTAGCTTAGGCAAGTTCCTAACCCTCTCTGTGCCTCAGTTTCTCCCCTTCACAGGCCATCTGTGAGACCTGAGAACATGATCCCTTAAAGCAGCTAGAATGTGGGACAGCATAAAAGCTCAATGAATTGTTAGCTCAGGTGGTGGCTATTATCACAATGCAAAAAACAACTCCAAAGGCATATTTAAATGCTTCTACGTTTAAATAACAGATCCTAACCATGGACATCAACTATCTTCATATTTAAATTCCCAAGATATTCACCAGCTACCAGGGAGCCTGCAGAGCAAGTCCTTTTATGTGCGGACCTCGGGATACAAAAGGTTGCCGGATAGGAGACCTTGGCTTGTGTAACAGTGTTTTCCTGAAGAGCTGAAGACAAACAAACTTGGGTAAAGTGAATCATACTTTAAATGTGCCAGTGGCTTGGGGCCCACTAATTGGAGTGTGTGGATTCCCACCCACCCTCACTAATGAGCCTTCTGCAATGCAAAACTCCAAGCTGCCAATTAGTGTGCTTAACAAAGTATCATACACCTGGTTTCCAGGCGACCACAACTCACTGCAATTTTGAAATTCTGGATAAAACAGGGAGAAGTTCGGATTTTTAAATTTTAAATAAATGATTTTACATGTCTAGCCAAATTTAACAAAGTTGAAAGTGAAATGGTGTTAAAATAAATTGGCTAGCTGGGTTCGGTGGCTCATGCCTGTAATCCCAGTACTTTGGGAGGCCGAGGCAGGCAGATCACCCGAGGTCGGGAGTTCGAGGCCAGCCTGGCCAACATGGCTAGGCTGTCTCTACTAAAAATAGAAAAATTAGCCAGGTGCCTGTAATCCCAGCTACTCAGGAGGCTGAGGCAGGAGAATCACTTGAACCTGGGAGGGGGAGGTTGCAGTGAGCTGAGATCACACCATTGCATGGCAGTCTGGGTGACAGAGCAAGACTCCATCTCATAAATAAATAAATAAATAAATAAATAGGCTATACATTAGTCCTACCTATGATTCAAAGCATTTCTTATAATGCAACAGCATTATCTCAAAGAACGTTCCATTTACTTAAGTAAGCAATTCAGGATATCTTTACCTAAATAAAGCATGAAGTTTTCAATTCCCAGAGTACCCTAAATTATAGAGTTCATTTAAAAACTATCAGATTCTTTGGAACAGAATTAAATAATCATTCCAAGGCCACATACACATATACTCTTGCATGTTATAAATTTAAACAGAAATTTCATTTTTGCAACCTATTTGGAAGAAAAAGAAACCAACAAGGAAATAAATTAAAAAGTATATGTCTGGTTCAAATAAAAATATTAAAAATTTTTCTGTTTTCTGGAGAAGCAATACATATTCATTGCAATTCATTCCCTCTTTCATTAAGGATATAAAGGATCGGCCAGGCACGGTGGCTCATGCCTGTAATCCCAGCACTTTGGGAAGCCGAGGCAGGTGGATCGTGAGGTCAGGAGACAGAGACCATCCTGGCTAACACGGTGAAACCCCATCTCTACTAAAAATACAAAAAAAAATTAGCCGGGCGTGCTGGTGGACACCTGTAGTCCCAGCTACACGGGGTGGGGGGAGGTTGAGGCAGGAAAATGGCACGAACCCGGGAGGTGGAGCTTGCAGTGAGCCGAGACTGTGCCACTGCACTCTAGCCTGGGCGACAGAGTGAGACTCCGTCTCAAAAAAAAAAAAATATATATATATATATAAATTTATATATATTTATATAAAATTTATATATTTATATATTTTAATATATATTTATATTTTTTATATTTTATATATTTTTAAAATATATATTTATATATATTTATATATTTTATATATTTTTAATATATATTTATATATATTTATATATTTTATATATTTTAATATATATGTATTCATATATTTTATATTTTAATATATATTTATATATTTATATATTTTATATATTTTTAATATATATATTAATATATATTTATATATTTTATATATTAATATATATTTATATATTTAATATATTAATATATATTTATATATTTATCTATTTATCTATTTATATATTTATCTATTTATCTATTTATATATATATATATAAATTTATCTATTTATCTATTTATATATAAATATATATAAATTTATCTATTTATCTATTTATATATAAATATATATAAATTTATCTATTTATCTATTTATATATAAATAGATAAATTTATCTATTTATCTATTTATATATAAATATATATAAATTTATCTATTTATCTATTTATATATTTTTATATATATATAAATTTATCTATTTATATATTTTTATATATATATAAATTTATCTATTTATATATTTTTATATATATATAAATTTATCTATTTATATATTTTTATAAATAGATAAATTTATCTATTTATATATTTTTATAAATAGATAAATTTATCTATTTATATATTTTTATATATAAATATATATAAATTTATATATTTATATTTACATATAGTCATATATTTTTATATTATATATTATATATATTTATATATAATATATTTATATATTTACATATTATATATTTATATATTTATATATATTATATTTATATGTTATATATTATATATTTACATATATGCATATATTCACATATATGTATATATTTACATATATGCATATATTCACATATATGTATATATTTACATATATGCATATATTCACATATATGTATATATTTACATATATGTATATATTTACATATATGCCCATATATGTATATATTTACATGTATATTTACATGTATATTTACATGTATATTTATATATATATAAAGGATCTTAGGTCGTTTTCGTTAGGGAGAGCCAAGATGTCTCTTTATATATTAAAAAAATACATTTTAAAACAAAACGGCAGAAGTACTAAGTCCTTCTAACTCTCCTAGAAATACTAATATTTTCTCTCTTCTTTACCTATACTCTCATTAAATCACTCCTTTGAGTCTTTCCTCCTTCACATGGTTTAAACTGTGTATTCTGCCTTGCTCTGGAGAAACTATGTTCATATCTATGTAAGAAGGACCCCAGGCTGACTCCCTCTGAGGAATGCTCCATCTCTGACCCCAAGCTTGCAAACATTTTGAGGTCATAAATCTTATATTAACAATAACACCACCACAATCTTTCTCAGCCTTGATCACAAGGAATGAAGTCTTAATAATGTGTGTGCGAGAGCATGTATGTCACATGGCATCACAGCAGGATGTAAACTATGATAAGACAAGGGATACTTATCCAAGGGGCAGGAAGAACTGGTCCATATCAGATGGTGGGGCCAGTGAGCTGTACAAGGCATACACATTCCTTTATCTACTGTCTCTTATCTTGGTTGTAGAAAAACAAATGCAATAATTTTTTTTTAATCTTCTGAAGGTACTGTTTGCTTTCTGCTAAGTTCCTCAGTGCCCTTGAGACCTCTTATATGGTCAACAGGAGGAGATGAGGGTGTGGCTTGCATTTAGGCAAAGAGAAATGAACTGAATTCAAGAACAGCCTCACAGAAACTTAAAATACTGACAAATATAGGGGTTTCACACAAAAGCAAGCAGCTTGCAAAATGCCCCACAGATCGCAGCCACAGTACTGAGTTTGGAAAATCCCATAATCCAGAATCAGGGTCAAGTTCTCTCGAGCACCTGCCCCCGGTTTTGGAGGGCATTTAAGGGACAGGACGTGAAGAGAGGAGTCTGGCTGTGCTCCCCACGGAAGCAAGAGCTGCTCCTCTTCTCTTTCTTTCCACAAACTCACAAGATGCTTCAGGGCCCTCTCCAGGGGTGAAACAGAAACACTTCTCTGTGTGGGCTGGGACCTAACCAATAGGCAGGTGTAATGAGAAGATGGGAACTGTGGTGCTGATCCATCACTGACCAGGTAGGTGGCCTCAGGGGAGGCACCAAACTTTTCTGGACTGTGGTTTCTTCATTAGGTGGAATAAGAAGTAACTTTTATAAACTATGAAACCTCATATAAATATGAGTTTTTATAACCACCTGAAGATGGCTGTTTAGCTCATGTACTATTCTGGGCAAGAATGACCTGCTCAGGTGGCTGTACAGGTAAACATGGATGGGGAAGGGTGCTAAGAACCCATGGAGACTGGGAGTGCTGGTTATGACAGAGCATTCTCCATCTGTGACTGTGCCATGGTGACAAATCAGAGCCATTCATGCTGGTCCTCTCAGCTGCAAGCAGTGGGCACATAAATCTGCAGCATCCCACGGCGTGTGGTTACCTGAAGTTCAGGTTTATGCTGCTACCGTGTGTGGCTCTGACACACCGCTCTGCAAATGAGTCAGCAGGTCGGAAACCTCATTCCCACCCTCCAGTCAGGTGCTGATGTTCTTGGTTAGGAATGACTGGTCTGTGAACCTGCCCTGACCCGGCAACCTTGCCTGCACCATCTCCGACCCAGTTCACCGATAGCCTGGCATAAACCCAGTCACTGATGACAACATCTGGCCTTGGTGGATCTCAGCCAGGCATTTGTACTTTGGACTGGGGTCAGTTCAAAGATAATCATCCTTTTATTTGGAGTTTAACATGAAAGAAATAAAATAGCTACACTTCTGGGTCATCTGCTCCTGTGGTTTCTGGATGCAAATTCTTCCTCTAGCTGTATAGATTCCAATCCATCATAGACACTGATGTGGAGCTATGTTTCCAGCACGGGACACAAGTGATTTCAAGTGATTGCCTGCTGGTTAGGTCAGCTTCCTTTTCTTACAGATGAGAGCAACTTCCATCCCCAAGACTGTCTGACTTTGTGTCAGTTTCTCCTCTAAAAAGAAATACAGGTAAAAGGAGTGGGCCCCTCCCCTAGCCCAGCCGAGGAAGAACAGGTCTCAGAACAGCCACCAAACACTTTGAAGTCTTCCACAGAGAAAGTGCATGGCATGTGTGTGCGTGCATGTGTGTGTGTGAGTGAGAGAGAGACAGAGACAGAGAGAGACACTTCACCCAGGCAAGGCAGAGGTCGCTGACCATACCACTCTAGTGGGCCGCCTCGCTTTGTGATGTACAGCAGCTCTCTCTCCTGCCAGCAGGAAATCAGTCTTTAGAAAGTGTGTTTGCGGGGACCCCACCGTTTTTTGTTTGTTTTTTTGAGACGGAGTCTCGCTCTGTCTCCCAGGCTGGAGTGCAGTGGCATGATCTCGGCTCACTGCAACCTCTGCCTCCCGGGTTTTACGCCATTCCCCTGTCAAACAGCTGAGCAAACCAGCAATTGTTCAGAAGATAAAATGAGGAAAAGCACCTTGAAGTGTCTTGTAAATAAAGATCGACAGCAGCACTTTTTTTTTTTTTTGAGATGAAGTCTCACTCTGTGGCCCAGGCTGGAGTGCAGTGCTGTGATCTCAGCTCACTGCAACCTCTGCCTCCTGGGTTCAAGTGATTCTCCTGCCTCAGCCTTCTGAGTAGCTGGGATTACAGGCACCTGCCACCATGCCTGACTAATTTTTGTATTTTTACTAGAGATGGGGTTTCGCCACATTGGCCAGGCTGGTCTCAAACTCCTGGCCTCAAGTGATCCAACTGCCTTGGCCTCCCAAAGTGCTGGGATCATAGGGGTGAGCCCCCATGCCCCGGCCCAGCAGCACTTCTGAAACTCAGATGGGCACACAGGTCCCCTGAGATCTTACTAAAATATGGATTCTGACTGGGCAAGCATGGGGAAGGGAGATGCTGCATTCCCAGCCAGCTTCCAGGTGAGGCGGATGCTGTGGGTGCACCACTCACACTGAACGGTGATGATCCTAGGCTCGTAGGCCCCACAGTCATTAAAACAGAAATCCCTGTTGGGGCTGAGGTAGGGTGGGAGGGACACAAAAGGTCATCTGTTTCCACCTAAAGCTAAGCCACCAGGGGCCTTTGTCTGGATGCCCAGTCCCCACCTTAGGCCAACAGCGTCAGCAACCCTGGGGTGGGGCCCAAGTGTGGCTTTCTTGTGCCACCAAGTGAATCCCACATGTCCTCGGGGTGAGAACTGCTGCTCTCGGGCTTGAGCGCAGCACCCGACAGGCACTCTACAGTCTCCTGCACTTGCTGCTTTCTTGGGCGGCCTCTTCAATTTCCTACTAGTTGTATTTATGAATCAGTTTTTCCTGCTGAGCAAAAATACTGCTCTCCCTCCTCCCTGCTGTGCTCCTGGAGCTTCTACTCATTTCCTCTTGCCATATGTCCAGGGGTCACACAGAATGACAGCCCTCAGATTATTGTTTAAATTGAGGTAAAATTCACATAACATAGACTTAACCACTTAAAAATGTACAATTCAGTGGCGTTCACTGCATTCATAATATTGTGCAACTACCACCTTTCTCTGGGTTCAAAACCTTATTTCCCCAGAGAAACAGCCCGTACCCACTGAGCCATGCTCTCACTCCCACCTCCCCCAATTCCCTGTCTCAAGGGATTTTCTTTTTCTGGATATTCACAGAGAGGGACTATACGACCTTTTGCCGTGGCATCTTTCATTTAGCATAATGCTTTCGAGGTCCCTCCACATTCGGGCATGTTTTAGAATTTGCTTCCTCTTTAAGACTGAATAATATTCCTATATATATACACATGGTACCACATTTTCTTCATTCATCCACTGATGGGTGCTTGGGTCGCTTCCATATTTTGGCTATTATGAATAACGCTGCTGTGAACATTGTTCATAAGTTAACATAAGTTTCTGTAGGGACATATGTTTTCATTTCTCTTGGGTACAGACCAAGGAGTGGAACTGCTGGGTCATATGGTAATTCTATGTTTTAACGGCTTGAGGAGCCACCAAACTGTTTTCCACAGCGGCTGCACCAGTTTACATTCCTACCAGCCATGTATGAGTGTTCCAATTTCTCCATATGCTCACCAACACTTGTTATTTTCTATTTCAAAAAAATTCTTTTAAATTAAAGCCATCCGAGGGATGCAGTTAGCCCTCAGATATTGGAGCAGAGTGATCTTGTCCCCCCCAGAGGTCCCCCATTTTCAGGCCAAATATCTTCACTTGCTCCCAGCTTCTTGACTGTCAAAGACAACCTGAAATGCGGTCTTCAGAAGTGGGCCCGGTGTCCCTGTGTGGAGGGACCAGCCCTCAGCCGTGCAGGCCACCAGTGGCCAACCCCAGAGCTGACTCTCCTGGCCACTGATTCGGGGCCTCTCTCCTTGAGTGGCTGCTAGGACACACCTTGTCCCCTGTTGATGGTTGTTTTTTAACCTAAAAAAGTGAAATCCTTTTGCAAAGAACATAGCACCATATCCAGTGTGAAGCACGATATTAAGTAAGGCCTGGCCACAGTGAGCACTGTCTCTAAAAAGGGAATCAGGAGGTCCTGCCATTTCCCACAACATGGTCGGGCCTGGAGGACATTATGCTAAGCAAAATAAGTCAGATACAGAAAGAAAAATACTACATGATCTCACTTACATGCAGAATAAAAAAAAATAGAGATAAGAGAAGAAAATAGTGGTTACCAGGGGTTTGGGATGGATGGAAGGAAGGGAGAGAGAAAAGGAGGAAGTGAGTTCAAAGGATACAAAGTAGCAGGTGAGTGGGCTCAGCAAGGCTAGAGGAACATGGGGATTGTAGTTAATAACATTGTAGTGCATTAGGAACTGTTGTTAAATAAGTATATTTTTAGCTCCTCTTGTCACATGAAAAAGTAACTGTAACATGATGGATACCTTAATTTGCTTCACTATAGTAACCCTTTTCCTGTCTATACATATCCCGTAATATGTTGTAAACCCTAAATACAATAACATTTATCTTAAAATATAATTATCAATGAAGCAAATGATTCATCTTTAGCAACATGTGCCCTGGAGATCTATTGCACCTTCATGAAAATATTTAGAAGGCTTTTTTTTTTTTTGAGACAGAGTCTCACTCTGTCGCCCAGGCTGGAACACAGTGGCGCAATCTCGGCTCACTGCAACCTCCCAGGTTCAAGTGATTCTCCTGTCTCAGCCTACCAAGTAGCTGAGATTACAGTGTGTGCCACCATGCCTGGCTAATTTTTGTATTTTTAGTAAAGACAGGGGTTTCACCATGTTGGCAAGGCTGGTGTTCAACTCCTGACCTCAAGTGATCCACCCGCCTCAGCCTCCCAAAGTGCTGGGATTACAGGCATGAACCACCGCGCCTGGCTAGAAGGCATTTTCTTTTAAATAATCTACAGTGCCTTTAAAAAAATTAGTGGTGAACATTTAAAACCCAGGTTATATTATTTGGACTCAGATGAATTTCAAAGAAGTAAACATCTCTCCCTTATAGTTGGGTATCAGTGAGAATCTACAAAATCAATGCCACCAAAATTAGAAAACTTTTTTTGAAACAAAACCGCAAAGTTACCTTGATTCTGTTAGCAGATAGCTGAAGGTGTATATTCTTACTGAACTTAATGTACCACACAGGGCCATTTCAGATGATGGTTAAAACCAGGTGTTCCTTTTGAAGAACAAACAAAGTAGCCAAATCTCTCCATGCCTTTTCTTCTTGCTTCAATGTCACAGAGGGAGCTATTCTCCAGCTTGTTGCTGTGGGTCTTTCTCATGTCCTTGTCCAACGCTGGAAAGAGGAACTGCTGGTTTTCCAGGTCCTCAGCTGCTTCCAAAGAAGGACATTCCATTGTGGGTGACAGTCTCCTCCTGGCCTGCAGAGCCCTTGCTTAGGCAGATATGTCAGGGAATGCTGCTTGCCTCACTCCTGGCTCCCTCCTGAGCTCCTCGGACAGTCCTCTGTATTTTTTTTGCCTTCTGCCCGGCTTTCCCTAGCATCTGGAGCCAGGGCCACTGATCCCTGCGTGGCCACACACACTGACCTGGTCCCTGGAGCCTGTCTTCTGTCACAGGCAGCCTGTCTCAGCTGCTGCCAAACAACCTTCCATGGACCTTGGAGAATGCTGACTCGTCACTTTTGCAATCAAGGCAGGTCCACGGGGCCTATAAAGAACAGCACTCTGGTCTTAGCTATACCACATGTAACTGATAAATTCTGCAGGCCCCAGACTATAAGTTTCCAGCACTTTTTATGTAGTGTTTCAGCCATGTTTACTGTTTGATAATTTCATTTTACTTGGTCCCTGGTATTGTACAAGAGAAGGTCCTTGGCATTCTTACAAGGCAGTATGTGAAATGAAATAAAAAGGATGCACCAGCTGAAGACACAGCTGCATTTGAGCCAAATGATGGGGTTCCCTAAGAGGGATGCCAAGCCGAGCTGCTTGGGTGATGAGTCACGCCATATTCAATTGACCAGTGAAGGTTGGAACAGTAATCACACAGTGCAAACATATCAGAAAATGCGCATGGCGCTGTGTAAAATGGGTGCTACGACGCTCACAGGATACTCTCAAGTGAGAAGGTCCCTGGTGAAAACCCTTGGGGCTGTGAGCCCACCTAAGAGGAGGGGAAGCTGAAGGCTGCTTGGCCAATACTTGCATGGCTCCACTGTAAAGAAAAACAATCTTTAGAATCAACTCTTCCAGAAAGCTCTCTTACTTCAACCATTTCTTTCTTTTTTTTTTTTTTTGAGACGGAGTCTCACTCTGTCGCCCAGGCTGGAGTGCAGTGGTGCGATCTTGGCTCACTGCAAGCTCCACCTCCCAGGTTCATGCCATTCTTCTGCCTCAGCCTCCAGAGTAGCTGGGACTACAGGCACCTGCCACCACGCCTGGCTAATTTTTTGTATTTTTAGTAGAGACGGGGTTTCACCATGTTAGCCAGGATGGTCTTGATCTCCTGACCTCGTGATCTGCCTGCCACGCCTCCCAAAGTGCTGGGATTACAGGCATAAGCCACCGCGCCCAGCCTATTTCAATCATTTCAAATATAGCAATTCCCCGGAGGAGATCACACTGCCCTGATTGCCTCAGCAGAGTCAACTGAACATAACCATAAGCTCTCCTGGGTGGCTTGGTCATCAGGAGGAACTTGATCCATGATGTTGATGGAGAGGGCCGCGAGGAGGGTGACGGTGGGCTCCAGAGTCAGGTGCCCTGTGAAATATCAAACCTCTTTGGCTCTTCTATCAGTTTTCTATTATGTTTCTGTCCTTTTTCTGGTCCATGGGAATCACCTGCACCTCACGGTGGCTGCAGCTCTTATTCTTTGCAGCATTTCTTGAACCCTGAGCACTTAAGGGCAGACGTCCACCCCCACATGTCTTTGTTAAGAGTCGGGGAGTGCTCTCTGCCTTCCCTAGGAACTTGGTGTGCATGGCTCTGGGACCTGTTTTCCAGACAGGTGAGATGCCCAAACAGATAGGATTAGGCCTGAGCCACCATAACATGCACGCCCCTGCCACCAACAGCAACAAGCAGAAGGGATCTGAAAGACTCCCCTTGCCACCAACCACACACCAGGCCCACATCTAAGCTCTTCATGAGTCAACACTGATGGGGAATCACTGATTTAAGGCCATAGTCTCCAAATACAGCTGGGCAGCAGAATTACTTGGAGAGCATCTAAAATACAGATTCCTGGGCCCCTAGGGCAGCTGGAAATTCTGATATGGCCACGTGGAAAGGCCAGGTCCAAAAGGAAGACACAGATACCTGATTCTGCGTTCTCCCGAAGCCCTCTTAGGAGATGTGGGAAGCAGCATCACTGACAGTCACGAGGGTGATGGGGCCCTGAGCAGCAGGTGTGGGGACCAGGTCATCACTGCATTTCTCCACGGAATGCGTTCTGGCCCCACAAAATGATACCAGCCACACGCCTTGGTTCAGGAGTTGTGAATACCCTGTTTACCCTGGAGAAAGGTTGCTAAGCGAATCTGAGGCTCCCAGGTGCCACTACAAATACCAGATATGGGGAAGACAGGAACAGAACCAGAGAGGCCCCAAAGGAAGTCTCTGTCTGATGTCAGCTGCCTCTGAGAAGGCCTGCTCTCATTTACTCAAACAAAAAAAAATTAGAGTGGTAAAGGTAGAGAAAAGCAAATAATCTGATCCACTGGAGTGTAATGGGATAACAGGATTTATAGCATTTTTGAGGCTAAAAATAGCTTAAGAGCCCTCACTTCAGAACTCTGAGCACTTCACAAGGTTTTAACCCATCCTCCCATTTCCCTTCTGTGCTAATATCACGTGGCTTGAAGTTTGCTTTCTGCGGTATTTGATTCCATGTGGGTGTTTTTTCCTCATCCGTCTCCCCTTTTGTTACTTCAAGGGAAAAATAACCCTGGGAAAGCTTTCATGCCGTCTGCCATTGTTCTGCGTTTAAGGAAAAAAGTGCATGCTGCTTAATCTGGGCCTCGGGACCAAGCAGGCTGGCAAATTCCAGAAACTTTAAATCTTTGTTAAAAATGCCAAAGTAAACGACCTTCGGTCTACAAAGCTAAGGGGAGGCAGCCCTGCCCGCGCCTTTCAAGCCTCGACAAGCTGCGCGTCCAGGAGCCGCGCTGTGTAGGAACCAGCTAAGGAAAGCGACTGTCTCATCCCTCCGAGAGGCCAATGCTGGGGCATCATGCTCACATCTGTGTGATCCCTACATGCTGTGTGTGTGTGTGTGTGTGTGTGTGTGTGTGTAAGCTTTTAATTTTTAAAAATTTTATTTTTAAAAATTGTGGTAAAATACATAATTAAAAATTTGCTGTTTTAACTGTCTTTAAATGCACAGTTCAATGGCATTAAGTCCATTTGTACTGTTGTGCAACCATCAGACAGAAACTGCACCCACTAAACACTAACTCCCCATTGCCTGCTTTCTCCAGCGTTTGGCAACCACCATTCTGCTTTTTGTCTCTAGGAATCTGACAACTCTAAGTGACTCAGGTAGGTGGAATCATGCAGCATTTGTCCTTCTGTGACTGGCTTATGTCACTTAGCATTAACGCCCTTAAGGTTCATCCATGTTGTAGCATGTGTCAGAATTTCCTTCCTTTTTAAGGCTGAGTAATATTCCACTGTATTGTATGGATAGAGCACATGGGCTTAAGCTTTTCATCCTAAAAATGATAAAATATCAACCTGTCTTATGTCTTGGATTCCACATTCATTTTCAATAAATAGAAACTTAATAGACAAATGATCCAGCATGAGGCCCACCACAGTCATCGGGGCCCATCCGCCTCCTTGGGTCCTTGGTGTGGGGCCTGGCATGAGAGCCCCTAGAATTCCAGGATAGGAGACAGCCTGGAGGAAACGGCCCCGGGTTCTGGCCATTCTCTGCCTTGGCCACATTTTGCAGGGCTGTGAGAACACTTGCAGAAAACTGATGTTTACTTCATTTTTATCTTTTTTTTGAGATGGAGTTTCACTCTTGTCCCCCAGGCTGGAGTGCAATGGTGTGATCTCAGCTCACTGCAACCTCCGCCTCCCGGGTTCAAGCGGTTCTCCTGCCCCAGCCTCCTGAGTAGCTGGGATTACAGGTGTGTGCCACCACACCTGGCTAATTTTTGTATTTTTAGTAGAGACAGGGTTTCACCATGTTGGCCAGGCTGGTCTCGAACTCCTGACCTCAAGTGATCTGTCCTCCTCAGCCTCCCAAAGTGCTAGGATTACAGGCATGAGCCACCGTACCCAGCCCATTTTTATCTTTTTAAGTGGTAGTTGCTATATGGGAATTCTCAGCTTCTTGGGTAAAGCAGAGACTATGCCTCCACCTTGTACAAGGCAATGTGGGGTGCTCTGCATATGGCAAAATCAAACATGACCAATCGTTGTTCTGCTCCATCACGTGGGTTGTACTCCATTACTTTCCTCTACTTGCTCAACAATTAAGAGTTGGTTATATATACTTTGGGAAGCTGAGGCAGGCAGATTGCTTGAGGTCATGAGTTTGAGATCAGCCTGGCCAACATGGTAAAACCCTGTCTCTACTAAAGATAAAAAAATTAGCTGGGTATGGTGGCATGCACCTGTAGTCCCAGCTACTCAGAAGGCTGAGGCAGGAGAATTGCTTGAACCCAGGTGGTGAAGGTTGCAGTAAGCCGAGATCACGACACTGCACTCCAGCCTGGGCAACAACAGCAAGACTCCATCTCAAAAAAAAAAAAAAAGAGTTGGTTATATATAAAACTGCCAGCTGAAGAAAGGCTTCTAGAAGCCCCTCTTATTTTTCAGGTTGACCAAAATGGGAAGACATTTCTGTCTTTAAGCCTTTAAAGCTACAGACAGTTATGATGGGGAGGAACAGGGCAGGTATGATGCTCAGGTATGATAGCAGTTGGAATTTTGGAGCTTACTTGCGCATCCATTATACCAGTGCAGCAGCCCTGCTCAAACTGCAATCCTAATCCACTCATAAATGAATCCCCGCTCCATTACTACGAAAGTAAGCACTTTATAATATCGTAGTTATAAAATATTTTTACAGAGAGCACAAGAAAATGAAATGGTGTTTGAACAAAATGTAAAGGAGAAAATACAGAGGTTTAAAGGACTATCTATGTAGCTGAGTTGGCATATACTTTGGGGGTTACTTTCTGGGCATATTTCCATTAACCATGAAATTTGGAGACAGGTTAAAAAAAGGGATACAATATATAGTGCTCTTGTGAGATTCAGTATTGTTGTATTGAGAAAACGAATCATACTGCAAATTTCTTAAGGTAGCTTCCTTGCGTGTTTGCAAATATATATATATTTGATATATATTTCAAAAAATATGTATATATACATATATACATATGTGTGTGTATATATATGTGTGTGTGTGTATATATATATATACGTATATATATATATATTTATTTTTGAGATGAAGTCTCGCTCTGTCGCCCAGGCTGGAGTGCAGTGGCACAGTCTCGGCTCACTGCAACCTCTGCCTCCCAGGTTCAAGCAATTTCTGGCTAATTTTTTAAATTTTAGTAGAGACGAGGTTTCACGATATTGGCCAGGCTGGTGTCAAACTTCTGACCGCAAGTGATCTGCCCACCTCAGCCTCCCAGAGTGCTAGGGTTACAGGCATGAGCCGCTGCGCCTGGCCAGTTTTCAAATAGATTTTAACTGGCATTCATTTATTCATTCATTGAACCAGGAAGTCTTTGGTACTTACTAGAACTTAGTGTGTTAGTCACAATAGGTATGCAGATGAATGACACCAGTCTCTGCTCCAGTAGACAAATAGGATCTCAGGATGCCACAGAAGCACCAAGGTGATAGGGGGTTAGGGATCAGGGAGGACTTCCTGGAGGTGGAGGCTGAGTCTTGGTAAACAGAGTTAGCAGACAAGAGACCAAACTTTTCTGGGCTTCTCATCCAGTGTTCAGCTCTAGAGTGAGGCAGTAAGACGTTACCAAAGATCCACCATGCTGAGGATGGCCACTAGGTTCTAGATGTTTCTAGAAACCATTTCCTTTGAAAAAGGAATTTATAAATAGCCTCAGTAGGAAAAGGGAGATAGAGAACAAATATAAATGAAACCCCAGAAAATGGTATCTATCTACCATGTATTTGGCTCCTACAGCGTCCCCTGTTTTGGTGCTTTAAATCTATCATGGTTACTCCTTAAAACAAAAGTTTGTTATTATGATTTCCATTTTACAGCAGGAAACACAAAGTCAGAAAGATTAAATAATATATTATGATAACGAATTACATTTGATGGCTTCCTAGGTTACAGGCATGGTTCTAAGTAGTTTAAAATATATTATCTCATTTTGTCATGTTAGTAACCCCATAACCCCTTTGTCCAGATGAGGAAACTGAGGCACAGTGAGATTAAGTGACTTGCCAATGCCCACTGGTTAGTCAGTACAGAGCAAGGATTCCCAACTAAGCAGTCTGATTCCAGGTTGCACACTTCTGACCACAAGGCCATCAACAGCCTGTGCTCTTGCAGCCACAGAAAGCATACTGGTGAACACTTACACAAAACACACTTGCTGGTGATGGTTTCCAGTACAAATTAATTCTTCACTGCTCAAACTGATGATTCAAAAGGAGAACTCCTCTAGTGCCATTAAATGCTATTTAACTTGCTGTGTTACCTGTTTGTTGTTGCTGTTGCATTCCCAAGACTATCTGCTGCTTGAAATGTGTATTTGGACTGCATGTGTAAATGGATGAAGTCAAGATATCTGCCTTCCCCCAAAGGGTCTGCAACAGAAGACCCATGAAGAGTGGAGTGAGGTCCCTGATGTGGAGTGGAGAGACTTTAAGCGTCTAACTAAATTAAGTAAGGGTTTCCAAGGGCAAGCTACTACATTGTCTTTCAGCATGCAGAGACGAATTTCTAGTGTTTCAAAGGGCAAATCATGAGCAGGCTGAGGACAGCAGGAAAAGTTCAGTGGAGCAACGCTGGAGCTGAAGGGGTGACAAGTGTGGTTAATGAAAAGGGGAAGGCCTGGATACAGGATGCTCTAGGGAAGAGCTAAGAAGAGGTAGGCAGGCCAGGCGTGGTGGCTCACACCCGTAATCCTAGCACTTTGGGAGGCTGAGGTGGGCAGATCACTTGAGGCCAGGAGTTCAAGACCAATCTGGCCAACACGGAGAAACCTTGTCTCTACTAAAAATACAAAAATTAGCCAGGCACAGCAGCATGTGCCTGTAATTCCAGCTACTCAGGAGGCTGGGGTGCAAGAATTGCTTGAATCTGGGAGGCAGAGGTTGCAGTGAGCAGAGATTACATCATTGCACTTCAGCCTGGGCGACAGAGTAAGACTGTCTTAAAAAAAAAAAAAAAAAGGAAGAAGAAGAGGTGGGCAGCAAGCATCCTAGCTCAGGACCTTAAAGCCAGGCTGAAAAACTCTTTGCAAAGTGAGATATGGTAAATATTTTCAGTCTGATGGGCTACCACAGTGGGAAAGTAGCCAAAGGTAATATGAACGGGTGTGGCTGTGTTCCAATAAAATTTTATTTACAAAAATAAGCTGTGGGTGAGTGGGTGAGATGTGGCCCACAGGCAGCGGTTGGCCAACCCCTGCCTTAGAGTATGGCATTGAAGAGAAGGCAACAGGTTGCCCAGGGCAGTGTGATGGGACACCCAGGCCAGCTGGGAGAAGGCTGTCAGAACAGCGTTAACAGGAAAGCCCAAAAGTCATTGATCTTCTGAATGATAAAAGACTTGACTGGTCCAAAGTCCAAGGTGCCACTAGAGGGCACACAGCTGAATTCAGAGATGAGAGGAAGCATTGACTCCCCACAGGAATCTTCACCTAGATGGGACTGAAGCATCAGCGCTTGCCACAAGCATATCTGTTGGTACATGCACAGCCCCTCACACCATAGTGCTGCTTGGGGGTGTGTGCTCAACTACAGACAACATGGAAGAAGGGACCTGCCTATATCACCCTTAGCTAGAGGAACTAAGCAGAGAAGGCTGGGAGTGGCGACTCATGCCTATAATCCCAGTACTTTGGAAGGCCAAGGCAGGAGGATTGCTTGAGTTGAGTTTGAGACCAGCCTGGGCAACATGGCAAAACCCCATCTCTACAAAAACACAAAAATTCACCAGGCGTGGTGGCAGGCACCTATAGTCCCAGCTACTCGGGAGGCGGAGGTAGGAGGATCACTTGAGCCTGGGAAGCAGAGGTTGCAGTGAACCAAGATCGTGCCACTGCACTCCAGCCTGGGCAACAGAGCAAGACCCTGTCTCAAAAAAAATGGGGGGTGGGGTGAGAACTAAGCAGAGAAGTTGGTCCCCGTAAGAAAAAAGATGGGGCCCCTTGGCCTTAACAATACAGAACACTTATTAACTGCGTGTGGTTTCAGCATATACCCTGGACAGCCTCCTGCTGAAGTCAGCTAAAAAGAATAAGAGAATAGGAAACTTCTGAATAACTGTTGAGCTAACATGAAAATCAGGAGTCTGGGCCAGGCACGGTGGCTCACGCCTGTAATCCCAGCACTTTGGGAGGCCAAGGCGGGCGGATCACGAGGTCAGGAGATCGAGACCATCCTGGCTAACACGGTGAAACCCCATCTCTAAAAACACAAAAAATTAGCCAGGCGTAGTCGCAGACACCTGTAGTCCCAGCTACTCAGGAGGCTGAAGCAGGAGAATGGCGTGAACCTGGGAGACAGAGCTTGCAGTGAGCCAAGATCGCACCACTGCACTCCAGCCTGGGTGACAGAGTGAGACTCCATCTCAAAAAAAAAAAAAGAAGTCAGGAGTCTGCTGGGGCCAAACACAGACAGGAAGTGGGGTCCTGAGAGTAACAGGGTTGAACTAGCATGCTCACAGGAGGTGAGCCCCGGCCCAAGCCTTTTTGATACTGTTGGATGAGGCAGGAGGCCAGAGATGAAGCCCATCCTTGGAGGGGAGGGGTGTGCCTAAGAAGAGACCCTTGCATAAGGCTCAACCTCAAAGGAAGGCTGTGCTCAGTATTAATGGGCATGAGGAATAAATCCGCCCACCCGGAAGGGACAGGAAGGGAACGTGCCTTTTTCAATGCCAAGGAGAAAGATAGCCTCTCCCAAATAGTCCTAGCCCCAAACTGACCTTCACACAAGGTTCAGGCCCAAATTCCCACTGTGTGGTTTGAAAATCCTTAAGCGATCATTTCGAGTGGTTTCAGGTTGACAGCCCGCAGGTGTGTAGCAGAACGAACACAAATCCTCTGCAGAGGTAACTTTAACCCAGGCTTCAAAAAATTCTCACAGATCAAGTTCCGAGGATTAGGATACCAGTCAAAATTCACCAAATGTACAAGGAAAAAGGTCACCCTGGATGGGATCCAGCAGAAACAACAAAGAACAAAATTAGATTCACAATGACTTCAAATATTTGAGGATCATATGTCAGTTAAAAAATAAGCATGTTTAGACCGAGCACGGTGGCTCACGCCTGTAATCCCAAAACTTTGGGAGGCCGAGGCAGGTGGATCACTTGAGGTCAGGAGTTTGAGACCAGCCTGGCCAACAGGGTGAAACCCTGTCTCTACAAAAAATACAAAAATTAGCCAGGTGTGATGGTGCATGCCTATAATCCTAGCTACTCAGGAGGCTGAGGCACGAGAATCGCTTGAACCTGGGAGAAGGTTGCAATGAGCTGAGATTACACCACTGCACTCCAGCCTGGGTGCAGAGTGAGATTCCATCTCAAAAAAAAAAAAAAATAAAATAAGTATGTTTAATATGTTTAAAGATATAAACATGAGGCTTAAAAACAAAAGCAAGGAAGAAGGGATTATTTTTAGAAAATGAAGACCAAGCAATTTGAAATTTGAGAAAAGAAGAAAAGATAATTTCTGGAATAAGAATTTATTAATTTTTTTTAAAAACCCCAATAGATTGGTTAAAAAGAAGCTGAGACACAGGTAGAGTGAGAATTACTACAGTTTAACACAGATCTGAAGGAATTATCCAGATTGCAGAATGCAGAGACAAAATACAGAAAATATAAAAGGGAGAGTAAAATCAACAGACAGTGATCTAACACATGCAAAACTCAAGTTCTAGCAAGAGATATTCGAGGGAATGGGGTCTAGGAAATGTTCAAAAGAAAATTTTCCAAAATTTATGAAAACCACCAATTCTTACATTCAGGAAGCCTAACAACCCCAAGCAGAATAATTTAAAATGTATCTATTCCTGGAGACAATCACCATGACACTGCAGATTACCAAAGTCAAGGGAATGATCTTAAATGCAGCCAGAGAAAATGCTGATTGTCTAATAAGGAACAGCAACTGGATGGGCAGCAGGACTTTCAAGAGCAACCATGGAACCCAGACAACAGGAAAAGAATCCCTTCAATGTGCTGAGAGAACATCACCATCACCCTAGATTTGTATACCCTGTAAAACTATCTTTCAAGAATTAAGATAAAATAGAGATATTTTAGATGAAGAAAAAAGTTTGCTACTAACAAAATCTCACTAAAGTAAATCTAAATAATGCCCTTGAGGCAAAAGGAAATTGTCCCAGATGGGAATTTTGAGAGGCAAGACAAAAAAGTGAGGAAATATAGTGTGCTTTATAGAAAATAATACTGGATAACAGTAACATGTAAGTAATAAATCGTTCTAAGGTCTTCATATTTGGGAGGAGAAAAATTAATATAAAATTTTCATTAATTAAATTGAAATTTTAATTAATTAATTTGAACAAAAGTTCCAATTAGTAGAGGAAAAATGTAATAAAGAGGGAAAAACATTAAAGGCAGAAAAAAATGGGACAAATACCAAGTATAATATAAAATAGTTAAAAATAAATAAGTACTTCAGCTGAGCACAATGGCTTATGTCTGTAGTCCCAGCACTTTGGGAGACCTAGGTGGGAGGATCACTTGAGCCCAGGAGTTTGTGAGACTGGCCTGGGCAACAAAGTGAGACCTTGTCTACAGAACAAAAACAAAACAAAACAAAAAGTACTTTTAGTAATCATAATAAACATATAATATCTCCAGTTAAAAAGATTTAAGGGTCATCACACAGGATCTTTTAAAACCTAGCAAACATTTTTCTCAACAAACACATCTGAAATCTAAAAACAGAAAACTTAAAGAGTAAAAGGAGAAAAAACAAATACCAGGTAAATACTAACAAAAGGAATCTACCACACATCTGTTAATATCAGACAGACTTTAAGGCAATAAACATAACTTACTAGCTTATAAGCATAACTTTGACATCGGAGAGGGTTACAAAATAAAGATAAAAGTTTCAACTTACTTGGAAGAAAAGATAATCCTAAACTTACATGCACCTAATAATATAGCCTCAAATTATATAAAGCAAAATGCACCACATCTCAAAAAGAAACTGACAACTCTATCACAGTCATAAATTTCTGACATATCTCATAAGTGATATATCAGGCAACACAACAATTAGAATAAATAAAATTGAGCAGCACAGATCTAATGGACAAATATGGAATATTATACCCAATAATGTGAGAATAAACATTCTTTTCAAGCACACAACAAACAAATATTGACCATTTAGGAAGAGGCTTTTTTAGGTCACAGTAGACTATGTTTCAGTCCTCCTAACAGGGGATTTGGAGCATCCATTTCAAATTCAGCTATTTGTCAGGTGACCAAATATTACACTGGCTACAAAATAAATTAACTAACCTGTAAATGACTGCCTTTAAAATGGTGTGCTTAATGTCACCCCAAAGAACAAGAATTGTTTTCCCCGCTCACACACCTCACTGGACTGAGCAAATAAACAGCAAATTAGAAACAGTATAGAAGCTACAACCCTTAAAATGACCATTGAGAACCTAGATAAAAGATTCACTTCACCCCAAATCTTGGAGAATGCTGATTTATTACTTGCTAGATAGAATGTCAGTAAAATAAGAGCAGGAATCTTTGTTTTGTTCACAGATATATCATCTAGTGCATAACAGCATTTGATAAATACTTCTGACTGATTGGTTGAATAAATGAATGAAGATCCTACACTACTATTAGATGTTCTTTGCCTTTCCCTGTGGCACTGTAATAATTCTGAATATTTTGTGACGTATATGCTATTTGGCAAGTGAGTGACCTAATCATCCCACATTTAGGTTCAGATACGGTATTTTGGAAAGAAAGCACCCAACATCTGCGTTGCTTTTTTGCGCTCCTGATGCCAAGTTAACTCTGAGGCTGCTGGACAAAGAAAAAGATGCCATGATGGACATATCTGGGCTTGCTCATGGGAGCAAAGCCTGCTGAGAGAAGCAGAAAGAGGGTAGATAAAACAAAAATGAACTTAGCTCTACTTCTCTAGTATTGTTCTTATAGGGAGGGGAACAAAATCACACAGTCAACAAATGACTCATGAGTAGCCTGCTCTTGACAAACTGTGTCAGGAGTATCCGAGGAGAAAAGCAGAAGATGAATAAGAACGCTTTGCCCTGATCGACTGTTCTCTCCCCATCACCCCCTGGCCTCAACTTCTCTGCCACAGTGCTCACTCCACTTCCAATCTTTCAGGCCTCACTGATGGCACAGCTAGGGCCCTGCAGAGTGTGTGGCCAGACAGCTGCAGGAACAAGCACAACAGAGCAACCATCCATTCATAAACGGAATTGCTGAGCATGAACACTGACTGAAAGGGGGTGGGTCACCCTGGGCTGTCAGGCTGAGGGTTGGGTCCAGGCTGGCATCAGTCAGTGAAGAGACAGGAATAAAGAGACATCAGGGCCAGGGTCTAGGCAAGCACTTGGGATTGGTTACAATTTTAGCCGGAGGTAGTTCAAGGTTTCCATCTGTAGTACTGCCTCAGGTATGACCTTCCAGAACTTAGAGAGTTTGGTCCAAATAGGAGTCTCCTTGTTCCCAAAGTCAGCAGTTGTCCTTCCTGGACAGGGCTCCTTGAGTTTCCAAGTCAAATGGAAGCATGACTTCCTGCATGTGCACTGGAGATCCAGTCAGTAACACCAGGCACTTGGAATTGCCCCCTTTCCAAATTCTTCTCTGAAATGGGGTCAGAGGGTGGATTTTCGACGAGGGTTCTGAATGTTTAAGAGCTTACCTTCTTATTTTAACTAGAAGTCATGGTGGTGATTGGTTGGCCAGGTTACCTGATTTAAGCAAAGGTGTCCTACAAAGTAGAATATGTCAGCAGTCACTGGTCAGGGAACCAGGTAAATTGTGTGAGCTTCTGAAAGGTCAACAGTGTGGGGAGCAGTAGTCTAAGAACACATAGCAGGTAAGCGGGGCCTCAGCTCCACACAAGCAGACAGGAGTCCAGGCTACGTTCCCAGTACAGAGGGAAGGTTGAACACGCATCCAAAGGAGCACGCTGGCTCAGGCGGCAGCACGACCTGCTTCCTCCCATGGACTCCCAACATCATGGACAGAGAACAGATTCGTAGTTGAGTTCAGGGTTCTTATGTTCAAGAATATTCCAGTTCAACTAATTACTCTGTATTAGCAGTTTTCAAAGTGTGGTCTGGTGACCCCTTGGTAGCTCATGACGTTTTAAGGGGATCCATAAAGTCTAAACTATTTTCATAATAATGCCAAGACATTATCTATCTTTCTCAATCTCATTTTCTCACAAATGTACAGTGGAGTTTCCCAGAGGACACACTGGCACATGATACTTGCCTTCTGTGAAGCTGGACATTGAAGAGATTTGCAAAAATTAAAACAATGCTACTCTTCTCACTAAATTATACTGTTTGGGGAAACATAGTTATTATTTTTGTGTTAAAATGCAATGCACTTATTATTTTTAATGAATTAATAAACATTTTTAAATGTTCTCAGTTTTCATTTATAAGGTGATAAATACTCATAGATAAACCCACATAAACAAAACCTCTTTGGGATTCTCAATAATTCTGAAGAATGTAAAGGAATCCTGAAATCAACAAGTTTGGGAACTGCTGCTCTAAATTTTCAACATAAATCCTTGGTTACAAATGTTGACACTGACCAGAAATACTTAATAGTCACTTTAAAGACTAAGGGGGTGTCATGCCCCATTTTTTCTTTGTTATGTAGATGTTCAAGCAATATAAAAGACTTGGCAACCATTTTTCAATGCCATGTTCCTTGGTGCCTCAGAAATGGCTCCACAGTTTCAAGGAAGACGCTTCCCACGTGTCCCAAGGTAAGGTTCTCGTGGACTTTTTATTCCAAGGAGTTGTTGGCTAATCGAATGGAAACTTAATGCTGAACCCAGCACCATTAAATGCGGGAGAGGCTTTATTTATATCCGAATATTATTATATCACACAGTTTTGGAAGAGATCAGGGAAATTTGTGAGCAATTTAAATATACTAATATTTTATCCTGATGGACTACTCAGTCTAGAACTTAAGGTAATTTGGTAAACAACTAAAACAATAACCACAAAATGTTTTTCTGACATTCAGATGAGCCCTCTTCCTCTACAAAACCAATATACAAATCAACAAGCTGAAAAGATAAAAGGTATCCCACATGGGCTCCGAATTATGAATAACTCACAAAGAAATAGGATGCTAATTCATAATCATGTAAGTCAACCAAATTCCCACCAAGCATCTAGCTACTGATAGCTCACTACACATCCCATCTTCATGACATCTCGGCATAATGCTTTCACAATTAGCCCAGTCTCGACATGACAGAAATATTTTCATTCACATTTCAGACAATTGCTAAGTGCTGAGTTGTGTTCGGCTTGGATTTGGCCGTGTGACAAATTAAGGTGTGCTTTAGGTCAAAAGCTTACTCTGATGGAGGACACTGTCCATGACAGAGAGAGAAGGAGATCTGCAGCAATCCTCACACTACAAAGTGGAATGCAAGGAGGGCTATATAAATTATATACATATATACATTAGAGCTCACAGATGGAAGAAACTAAAATAAGAATGGTCAAAATGGCAAAGATATAAAATATTTGCACAAAAAAACATGTCTTCACTATTGTGTGAAAATGGTCCAACTGTATTTAAGGATGCAACTCCTTAGCATTTATTTCTCATTCCTGTGTTTAGACTAGTAGGAAGAAAGAAAGAAAAGCTATTTAGAGTCATTCTCATGCCATTCTGACCCATTAGATATAATTCCCCATGGGAAGCTCAAGCTGGGCTTCATATCCCTTCTAGGATGCTGAAAAAAGCAACTACTCCTCCAAACTTGGGGCACAGATCTGTGGGCCCACGGGCTGTGTGGCCACTGATATGCACATCTTTCTATCTGCCAGGATCTCTTTCTCTAAGACACAAATAGCAACTCAGGAAAGGGCTCATAGGTAACTGCATGGGGCTCCCATCAAACCAACCAACCAACTAATCAACCAAGCAACCCACCATCAAAGCGGGGAAGAGGAAGCAGAGTCTGGCAGCCATGGCCCTCTTTTGCTTGAATGGAACCAGTGTGGCTGACCATCCAACTCCTACACCTGTGTGAGATGCTCCAGCACTTGGGATAAAGGGTCATTGTGCTAAGTGCTACTAGCGGTAGACTAGCCCCTTCTGCTCTCGCTCTTATTTTAGGCAGTGAGAAGGTGGGGCTGTTGTTTCAAAGTAGGCTTTCAGAGGCATCAGATTAACCAAGAGGATAGGTGACTGCCATGGTGGCACTGCTGTGCACGGGCTAAGGCTCTTGACACGGAAGTGAAGATCCATCCTTCCTCATTAGAGAGAACATGACCTTTTAGCAAGGCGGAGCTTACTCCTTCCTGATCCGACAACACCATTTCACCAACAGCTCCACACACAGCTGTTACTCATGCTGCCAAAAGGCAGGGTAAGAACAGGGTCACTCACGTATGTCCCCCTCACTGCCATGTCTAGTCTGGGGAGGACACAAAATGGGAGGTGTACGCAAGCAACTCCCGTAAAAGGAAGAGCTCATTAAGAGGAAGTGGAGCACTGTCTGCCCATTTCCACATAGAATTTAAAGCCAAACTATATGCAAAAGCCAGGCCCAATGCGTGTTTCAGGTGTGAAAAAGGAATGGCAGTGTGCTGACTTGCTGGAGAAACTATGCCATGGTACGTGTGGATAACCCGGGCAAACCTGAAAACCTTTTCTAGTCTACTGAGGGCTCAGGAAGGTTATGATAAGGGAAGCTCTGGTCAGTGACTGTCAGGCAGCCGCTGGATCACCATGCCCTGCACCTCCAGACCTAACCACAGCCTCCTGCACTGCCAAGCTATGGTTAACACCAGCCCTTGATGTGAAATAAAAATTAAGCTACGAGGCAATGAAACCTTCCAACTTTGCTTTTCAGACAAAAGCAGAAGTTAAATACAGCCCAATGAATATCAGCTGTTTCTGATTTAGAGGCAAAAAAACCCCCAACCAACCCTCAAGTAAACATTACCAAAAATGCCAAAACAAACAACATCTATATCTACGGAAATGATTGAACTTACTCCATAGAAGCCAGATCCCTTTCTGAGGTCTGAGGAGGAAGGCTTGGACAACAAAACCACTGTGTTTGTGAACTACACATCTACTTAGCAGCAGCTCTGACTCTAGCTTTCTTTGAGATGTATTCTTTTAATTTTTTCCTTTTACCCATCCAATAGGTTGTGAGACTGCTATGATTATAGTTTCCTTATCATAAATTCTTTATCCACAATTTATTTTTAATTACCCCTTATCAATTTTAATTTTGACATAATGTATTTTTTGACAGCAAACATTTTAAGTACTACATATATACATACATATGTATACATACATATACACACGTTCTTTTCTTAACACAGATCCCTTAATACAAAAAAAGTGACAATTCCTGTTGACATCTTCCCCAGTCCACTGGGTTGGTGGTCATAGGATGGTGCAGAGAGGTAATCTGTTTACATTTCTTTTTCTTGATACACATACCAACGGCCAGACCCAGAAAACATGCCCAAAGGCTTTCATATCTGTTGTGAAAATGCCAAGCATCTGCCAAGCATTGGAAAGTGAAAACAAGGCAGAATATGAGTTGAAGGACACACTCTTCTACCCAGGACAGCCTGATTCAATACCTGTAGAAGAGGCCCCCAGGTGTGTGGTCAAATCTCACCCTTCTCAGATATGCGTCTCCAGCCCAGGCCTCCTTCCTGTGTTCCAGACCCCTGAGCCCACCTGCCCCTCACGTGACTGCCTGGCTGACAAACAACTCTCAAGATGCACAGGCCCAAATCAGAACCTTCCATCTTCCCTGTCCAAGACGGCTCCTCTCCTCCCCTTGTGTTTCTTACGTCAGAAAAGGACGCCTCTGTTCTCCCCGACATCCCACCCATCACAATTCTGTCAGTTCCAGCTTCAAAATCTACCTTAAATCCATCCCATTCTGTCTGCACTATGAATATCAAGCCCAAGCCAGCAGACTGAGCTACACCCGAAAGTTTTCCAAGTGTTCTCCCCGATTTGTCTTCTGCTTCTCTCTTCAATGTGCTCCTCGAAGGTAGACACAGTAATATGTTAGAAATGCCAATCAGATCAGGCCACTGAGCAGCTCGGAACCCTTCAGTGCCTCACTCTTCATGAAAAGAGCCAGGCTGGGCCAGGCATGGTGGCTCACAGCTATAATCCCAGTGCTTTGGGAGGCTGAGATGGGAGGATCCTTTGAGGCCAGGTGTTCGAGACCAGCCTGGGCAACAAAGTGAGACCTTGTCTTCAAAAAAAAAAAAAAAAAAAATTAGCTGGGGGTGGTGGTGTGTACCTGTAGGGAATCTGAGGTGAGAGGATCGCTTGAGCCCTGGAGTTCCAGCCTGCAATGAGCCACTGTACTCCAGCTTGGGCAAAAGAGTAAGACCCTGTCTCAAAACACAAAACAAAACAAATAAACAACAACAACAAACAACAAAAAAACCATGCTAAGTCCAGTGAGGAGGAAGGAAAGTACAGAATGAGCCTGGAAAGTCAGAAGAGCTCAAAGAATGATGGGGACACGTCAGAAGCCAGCTGGAAAGAGCTCTCCCCGGCCAAATCTGGGACAATCTGAGAACCCAAACTGTAATTATAATCCACCAAATAAAAGAAATCTACAAACCCATACTGATATAGAGAATAAAGAAAGAATGAATGGATGGAGGAGAAGGAAAGCTCCTCCTTCAAGTAGACTGCCAACTAACACACGCAGAAGAGAGGATTGAATTAGAAACTTACCATTTGGCAACCACCATAGTAATGTTTCAAGCAAGAAAAATCGATGGATACTAAAACTAGTGGGTGAGGCTTGATGAGAAACAGTATATTTACATAGTCTCAGGATATCTCCCACAACATAACAATTAAAAGGAAAAATAGTTCAGTGGAGAAACCTGGCAGATACTGCCTTAATCAAGTGATCAAAGTTAACATCACCAGTAATGGGACTAATCAACAGCATGGTCGTCTGATACATTGCATCACTCTGATATTCCTGCCAAAAGTACAGAATCTGAATTTAATCATTAGAACACATCAGACAAACCCCAACTGAGGGTCATTCTATGAAGTAAATGACCTGTAACCTTCCAAAACGTCTAGGTCACAAAAAACAAGTGAAGACTTACAGAACCGTCCCAGATGGAAGAAACTAAACACCAGAAGACTACCAAATGCAACGTGTGACCCTGTATTGGATCTTGAATCTGTAGAGGATTTTACTGGGACAATCTGTGGAATTCCAAAGGGGTCCGAGCATTAGAAAGAAATACTGTATCAGTGTTAATTGCCTTCTTTTGATGACTGAACCATGGATACATACACAGGAAAGTGTCCTTAAGCCTCATATCTGCAACTTACCTTCAAATGGTTTAGTAAAAAACAGTAATATAAATACAGAACATGATAGGCAACTGTGATCAAATGTTAACATTCTTAGCAAAGGCTATAAGGAAGCTAGTTGCCCTATTCTTACAACTTTTCTCTTAAGTTTGAAACGATTCTAAATAAAAAGTTAACACCAACCAACCAACCCACCCACCCTTACCACTTTCCCACTGCACTTTGGGCAAAATTACCAGGGCCTTGGTAATCTGCACCTATACCTCTAACCACCCCTCAAGGAACATTTCCCATCCTCTCCACCCGAGGTGTCCTTCTATGCTGTTCCCTCTACCTGAAAAGCTCTGCTTGCTCCCCTGGCGTCACTGGTTCCTACTCCCTTCCCACCATTCAGGTCTAAGTTCAAATCCATCCACTTCCTCCGAATGGCCACCCCTGTCCCCTAGACTGGACCGAACTCCCCATCACAAGGTGATATTCTACACTGATTTAGGTGATTAGCCATTTAATGCCCATCTACCCCACTACTCTATGAGCTCTGGGTTTGACTTGTTTTCCTCACTTTCAATTCCCAGGGCTGAAGCATATTTTCTGGAATAAAGGACTGAACAAAGGATCTCGACCACAGAGACTTGACCTGGCTTCCACTCTTGGAGGCAGTGGCCTTTCCATCACAAATGCATGCTTTTTTTTTTGAGATGGAGTCTCACTCTGTCACCCAGGCTGGAGCACAGTAGCATGATCGCGGCTCACTGCAACCTCCACCTCTCGGGTTCAGGCGATTCTCATGCCTTTCAGCTACCTGAGCTAGGATCACAGGCGCATGTTACCATGCCCGGCTAATTTTGTATTTTTTGTAGAGACAGGGTTTCGCCATGTTGGCCAGGCTGGTCTTGAACTCCTGACCTCAAGTGATCCACCCACCTTGGCCTCCCAAAGTGCTGGGATTACAGGCGTGAGCCATCGTGCCCAGACAAATGCATGCATTTTTATTATTTTACTCCAACAACTTAAATACTTGAGGCGTTGATTATGCAACCTTACTCAGTTTTACTAAACATCTTATTGAGCAGGAAAATTACGCTATGGAGGGCAAGGGCTGCTATATTTAAATCCAAATAAACAGGACGGGGCGTGCACACTGACGTGTAACATGATCACCCTTAATGACTTAAACAACTGATGTCAGTAATTAGGACTATTTTCAGAGTACGAAGAAGGTGATTAAAAAAATAAAGTAAGGAGTAATTAATTTCACATAATAGTCACACTGGGACCTATTGTGAGATCTGACGTTAATGATGTATTTCTTTTCTGTAATTAATTTTTATGTGCAGTCCTGGGAACTCCCCGCCACCTTCTGAATTGCTCCTTGCTCAGCACCCCTAACTCTTCCAGCCCCACCACATCAGGCCAGCCTTCCCCATAGTCCAGAGACCACTGGACTATGTCCAGGACCACATAGTGGTCCAGAGACCACTGGAAACAGAGACCCTTGCAGCAAAAACTTTAGTGTGACAATGCTTTCTCTGCTCAGCGAGGAAATTAAAGTAACTAATACAAGCGAGAATGCACGTTGGAAGGAGTATGTTTTTCTCTGCAGTTTTTTAAGCATTAAAGCAGACAACAAAGGGAGAGACAAGGGCAAGAGACTCGAATTCCAGTCTAACCATTACCACCACCTACCAGCCTGGCAAATCACTTTCTTTCTCTACGTCACACTGGTCATGGTTTTAAAATATGGATAGCATCCTCATCCCTGAAGACAGAGGCTGAGTCAGATGGCCTGTAGCTTTCACAGTGAGAAGGAACTAGAAATTACAGCAAAGCCCCTGATACGATGCAAAAGAGAGGCAATGAGACCTCTTTTCCATGACTTAACCCCTGGCCTCTTTGTCTAGGACTAACATGCAAACAAACTGGTTAACACTGAATCATGTTTTATAAAGAGCTGCATCATTTCCTTCTCTTGAGTACTGACTTTTTCTTCCAGATTCCTAAAGAAAAGGATGTTTTACAACCAGTTTTCCAACTTGCCTGTAGCTGATAATGGCCAAATACACAAAATTAAGGCAATGTGCTTGTTCTTCAATGCCAGGAGGCAGCTTGAGCTCTCCGAAGCAGATAAGACAGACCAAGTGTTACAGATCACAAAATATACACGTGTTTGTTTCAGTGGGACGAAGAGTCATTTGGTGAGAACTGAAGGAAAACGAAGTTCCAGATTAAAGTGTGGCCTGCCTGTAGCAGACGCTGGGTGCACAGAGACACTTGCTGTGGTCACACAGCCCAGGTTAACAGGAGCATGTTTTCACGCCACCCATTTGCAGAGACTTGGCTAGGCTCCCACTCTTGGAGGCAGTGGCCTTTCACGATTAGAACCCTCCCTGAAACACATATCTAGTGACCTATCCAATGGTTACCAAGTCACTGCAGTGGCCTGCTCTGGCCTGTTCCTAAATATGGACCCAGGAAGCCCCATGGCCACATCCGAGGGCAGCCACCACACTGACTGACAATCCACTGGGCTGCTCTCTCATTAGCCAGCTCCTTGAGAGCAAGGACTGAGCTTTTTATTTCCATGTCTCTGCCATCTACTACATAGAAGGGCTCAGCAAATGTTTTCAACAAATGAAAGCTCAGGGGTGATCTCAGGGAATGATAACATCTTTTTTTTTTTTTTTTTTTTTTTTTTTTTTTTTTTTTTTGAGAAGGAGTTTCACTCTTGTTGCCCAGGCTGGAGTGCAATGGTGTGATCTCGGCTCACTGCAACCTCCGCCTCCTGGATTCAAGTGATTCTCCTGCCTCAGCCTCCCAAGTAGCTGGGATTACAGGTGCCCACCACCACGCCTGGCTAATTTTTTTTTTTTTTTGCATTTGAACTTATCTTTATTTATTTATTATATTATACTTTAGGTTTTATGGTACATGTGCGCAATGTGCAGGTTAGTTACATATGTACACATGTGCCATGCTGGTGCGCTGCACCCACTAACTCATCATCTAGCATTAGGTATATCTCCCAATGCTATCCCTCCCCTCTCCCCACACCCCACAACAGTTCCCGAAGTGTGATGTTCCCCTTCCTGTGTCCATGTGTTCTCATTGTTCAATTCCCACCTATGAGTGAGAATATGCGGTGTTTGGTTTTTTGTTCTTGCGATAGTTTACTGAGAATGATGATTTCCAATTTCATCCATGTCCCTACAAAGGACATGAACTCATCATTTTTCATGGCTGCATAGTATTCCATGGTGTATATGTGCCACATTTTCTTAATCCAGTCTATCATTGTTGGACATTTGGGTTGGTTCCAAGTCTTTGCTATTGTGAATAATGCCGCAATAAACATACGTGTGCATGTGTCTTTATAGCAGCATGATTTATAGTCCTTTGGGTATATACCCAGTAATGGGATGGCTGGGTCAAATGGAATTTCTAGTTCTAGATCCCTGAGGAATCACCACACTGACTTCCACAAGGGTTGAACTAGTTTACAGTCCCACCAACAGTGTAAAAGTGTTCGTATTTCTCCACATCCTCTCCAGCACCTGTTGTTTCCTGACTTTTTAATGATTGCCATTCTAACTGGTGTGAGATGGTATCTCATTGTGGTTTTGATTTGCATTTCTCTGATGGCCAGTGATGGTGAGCATTTTTTCATGTGTTTTTTGGCTGCATAAATGTCTTCTTTTGAGAAGTGTCTGTTCATGTCCTTTGCCCACTTTTTGATGGGGTTGTTTGTTTTTTTCTTGTAAATTTGCTGGAGTTCATTGTAGATTCTGGATATTAGCCCTTTGTCAGACGAGTAGGTTGTGAAAATTTTCTCCCATTTTGTAGGTTGCCTGTTCACTCTGATGGTAGTTTCTTCTGCTGTGCAGAAGCTCTTGAGTTTAATTAGATCCCATTTGTCAATTTTGGCTTTTGTTGCCATTGCTTTTGGTGTTTTAGACATGAAGTCCTTGCCCATGCCTATGTCCTGAATGGTAATGCCTAGGTTTTCTTCTAGGGTTTTTATGGTTTTAGGTCTAACGTTTAAGTCTTTAATCCATCTTGAATTGATTTTTGTATAAAGTGTAAGGAAGGGATCCAGTTTCAGCTTTCTACATATGGCTAGCCAGTTTTCCCAGCACCATTTATTAAATAGGGAATCCTTTCCCCATTGCTTGTTTTTCTCAGGTTTGTCAAAGATCAGATAGTTGTAGATATGTGGCGTTATTTCTGATGGCTCTGTTCTGTTCCATTGATCCATATCTCTGTTTTGGTACCAGTACCGTGCTGTTTTGGTTACTGTAGCCTTGTAGTGTAGTTTGAAGTCAGGTAGCGTGATGCCTCTAGCTTTGTTCTTTTGGCTTAGGATTGACTTGGCCATGCGGGCTCTTTTTTGGTTCCATATGAACTTTAAAGTAGTTTTTTCCAATTCTGTGAAGAAAGTCATTGGTAGCTTGATGGGGATGGCATTGAATCTGTAAATTACCTTGGGCAGTATGGCCATTTTCACGATATTGATTCTTCCTACCCATGAGCATGGAATGTTCTTCCATTTGTTTGCATCTTCTTTTATTTCCTTGAGCAGTGGTTTGTAGTTCTCCTTGAAGAGGTCTTTCACGTCCCTTGTAAGTTGGATTCCTAGGTATTTTATTCTCTTTGAAGCAATTGTGAATGGGAGTTCACTCATGATTTGGCTCTCTGTTTGTCTGTTATTGGTGTATAAGAATGCTTGTGATTTTTGTACATTGATTTTGTATCCTGAGACTTTGCTGAAGTTGCTTATCAGCTTAAGGAGATTTTGGGCTGAGAAAATGGGGTTTTCTAGATATACAATCATGTCGTCTGCAAACAGGGACAATTTGACTTCCTCTTTTCCTAATTGAATACCCTTTATTTCCTTCTCCTGCCTAATTGCCCTGGCCAGAACTTCCAACACTATGTTGAATAGAAGTGGTGAGAGAGGGCATCCCTGTCTTGTGCCAGTTTTCAAAGGGAATGCTTCCAGTTTTTGCCCATTCAGTATGATATTGGCTGTGGGTTTGTCATAGATAGCTCTTATTATTTTGAGATACGTCCCATCAATACCTAATTTATTGAGAGTTTTTAGCATGAAGCGTTGTTGAATTTTGTCAGAGGCCTTTTCTGCATCTATTGAGATAATCATGTGGTTTGTCTTTGGTTCTAATTTTTGTATTTTTAGCACAGATAGGGTTTCACCCTATTGACCAGGCTGGTCTCGAACTCCTGCCCTCAGGTGATCCGCCCACCTCGGCCTCCCAAAGTGCTGGGATTATAGGCTAAGCCACTATGCCCGGCCAGGAATGACAACATCTTAAGCTTGTGCTTGGACAGCCTGTCCTATCCATGCTGCACGAGCCACTCCCAATTCTGGCAAAAATGCACCCCCTACCACTCTCCATCACCTGCCCTACTTCCTCACCCAGGTGCTGTCTTACTACCTGTTCTGAAATTTTTAAATGACTCATAGCTCATCTGAAAAGGTCAGGGTGCAAGCAGGGTGGACACCTCTCTCTCTTCTCATGTTGTGGTCCTTCCCTGGCACCACAAGTGCTTCCTTTTGATTCACAGGGGTTATGATTCTGTTAAACACATGCCCCCCCCCGCCCCCTGCCATACACACATTCTCTCTACATTGCTTCCGATGTCCGAGCTGCTAAAGCAGATGCAATGCACTCGGAGTGTGCCACATGGCTTGAATTCTGTGAGAATTATTTCCACTTCTTTTCTTTATAAACATCAAATTTTGAAAAATCAATTTCAAAGTCTGAATGAAAAATATTTTCTTTTCTTTACCCTGAGTCTTTACTAATTTACTTCCAATTAGATCTAAATGAACATTTAAATGCTTATCAAAGAACACTTCTTCTACATCCAACCAGCAGGTAACACAGGTGCCCTTTAACTGGATCTGCACCAAGGACCGGCAGCTTGTGAGAAAGCAGACAGCATTGGGAGCCTGTGCTCAGGAATGCGGACAGTCATGTAACAAAACAGTTCTCAACCAGAATTAACTACATGTTTAATTCAGGAAACGAAAGGTTACTAATTAGCAAGCAGAATTAAACATGTGACACTTAAATCCTAATGGATGGTCTTGTCTGATTTTTACTGGGCAGTTACATGCCATAGAGAGAGTTACCTGTAATTGCCAGAGAGAGCTGGATCCATTTTTCTGTTCTGGTTTTGGATGGGTTTCTCTCAATATGTCAATTTTAGACAAAGCTCCTTAATTTTGCTTAAGTAGGGCTCTTAGCTCCAATCCCTCTAATCAAAATGTATTACTGGAAGACGTGATAAGCAGAATGTGTTTGGAGGGAGGGGGGTTATTTCAAGGGGTTATTTCTCAGAGGAGTCCTTGGGAGAAAGCAGCATGGACTCCAACCCTTACCTTAACCTTCCCCATTCAAGCTGAGTGGGCTGAGACCCTCTGTACTAGGCATTGTGCACTTTTCCTCCAAGAGTTTTGGGGAAAGTTGGTTAAGAGCCAGTGATTCATCAGACATGCAGGAAAGCTGAAGCTGGTGCTACCATCTGCTAGCCCTGTGAGTTTGGGGAATGGGCCTGGTTGCCTCACTGCTGAATTCGGCCCCGTGCCTGGCACATACTAGGGGCTGTCGCAACTTGATAAAAGAATGGATGGAAGGACAGACAGAAGGCTGAATGGAGGGAGATAAACATGAGGCCAACAAGAGGGCAAAGAGTTTCCATTTTGATTAGGCTCCGAAGTGCTTTCTCACATCTGGATTGTGGAATAAATGCATGATGGCTCAACGAGGAGGTAAAAACAAAATGTGTAAGAACACACACAAGCAACTCGGAATGCTAGTGCTTTTCATGGAGACATGCAAACCTTCACAAATAGGATCCAAGAATGAGATTCCAAAAGTTGTGACATCTATCATTCACTCTTTTCCCCCTGAATCTCAGGTGGTTCCAGCTCTACCCACAGTCGAGGCCTTTGTGAGACAGGCTAAGCAAGTTAGGAGAATTGTCTAGGAATCACGAAGGGCAAACAATGACTCACTGAAACCCCCAACGCTCAAACGGGTGCACATTAAAGTCTGAGGAGATAATGTCAAGGAAAACAAAATTAATGACCCAGTGGATAGTGAACTTATGGATTAATACCCCCAAGGCAGAAATATGAACACAGTCTGAAATATGAACAGCGGTGTGAAGAGAAATATAATATGAGCCACATTATGTAATTTCAAATGCCTACAAGCCACATTTTTACAAGTAAAGCTATATGGGTGAGTATAATTTTGAAAATACATTTTATTTCACCTAACATACACAAAATGTTATTTCAACATATAATCAATATTAAAAAAATAATAGCAGAGCTTGCATTCTTTTTTCCTACTAAATCTTTTAAATCCAGTATGCACTTTACACTGACAGCACATCTCACGCAGTGTTTCAGGGTCCAGCACTCAACAATTTCAGCGTCTCAATAGCCACACTGTGCACAGCTGTAGAGACAGGTGAATACATGTACCAACAATGGGTATCATAAAACGAAGCAGCAGGTTTGGAGTGTAATCCCTTTGTGGGGCTTCAGTTATTTTGGTCTGCATTTATTTCCCGTGGATTCCTGCCATACAGTTTTAACAAGGCTGTCACTCGTAGTGCTTGTCACCTGACTCACAGGGTGAGCACCTGACCCTGGCCTCCTAATCATAATTCAGGCTAATGCTGGAGTCCAAGAGAAGGGCCCTGTGACCAGACAAGGCCAATTAGAATCTTTCCCTAGGACTGATGTATAAAAGCAGGGGGAAAATGCTTTCTCTTTCCCCTGGGGTTGCTGGGATAGAGTCTAGGTCTCTCCCTATCATAGAGACCTAGAATCATAGTCTGTCTCAGGATGGGGTCTGAAAAGGCAAAGAAACACCCTAGTTCCATGCCCTGAGGCCCTGGTTCAGGTCTCTCTCTCTCTCTCTTGCTTGGATTCAGCCACCTACTCCACTTCCTTCCCAGTAGTTGCTCTCACTTCCTTAAGCGACTTAGCCTTGGGTTTCAGCCATTCCCACAACTCCAGCCCATGGCCATGTCCTCCCACTCCATGCCTAGGAGCCTGTCTCTAAGGCTACATGCCAGGCCACAGAGAGGTCACCAGCCAGACTCAAAGGCAGGACTTCATTTTTTTTTTTTTTTTTTTTGAGGCAGGCTATGTCCAAAAGCCTGTTGTCCAGGCTGGAGTGCAGTGGTGCAATCTCTGCTCACAGCAGCCTTGACCTCCCAGGCTCAACTGATCTCCCAACCTCAGCCTCCCGAGTAACAGAGACTAGAGGCACATGCTACCACGCCCTGCTAATTTTTTGTGGGTTTTTTTTTTTTTTTGTCGTGGGCTGAAGCCATCTGCCTGCCTCGGCCTCCCAAAGTGTTGGAACTACAGACGTGAGCCACCGCGCCCGGCCCAGGACTTCATCTTTCAAGTTTCATCAATGCTGCGCAGTGCTTGTTCCCTCCCTAGGTCACCACTTGGTTTTCAGATCTGTGCCCTCACACCTCCACCCAGCCAACAGATGTGTGCCAGAAGGCTGAACGGCTCCACCTGGCTGCAGACACCCCTGGGGCTCCCCTTTGTTCTCCTCCACGTGTCCACCGTCTTACCTCACTGCCCCTCCAGCATCCTGCCTTGAGAAGCAGAAGGGTGCCATGAGTTTGCCCTTTCACTACAGGATCTAACTGGCCTCTTTGTGAACCATGTGAAAAGCCTATTCTGAAACACTGACCTTTTAGAATCAAGTGAACACAAAAGGAGACTGTTCCAGGCCCGAGGTTACAAACATAAAGATGATCATGTCTTCTGTCCATGCATGAGATTCTCACTGGTATTCCCAGCATGACAGCAAATATGTACTATGTTCACCCAGGAAACAGCCACTTAGGACACTGGTGAGCTACTCCTTAGGGGGTTGTGGAAATAAAGCCCAATCTGGCCTTGACCCCATCGTAGAGCACAATTTACTGAGTGAATTCTAATAAATGTAAATTTAAATTTACATACAATGTTGTTCTTTTCAGAACCAAGATTCGTTCGCTTAATGCTTATCAACTTTTCCTCCTGTTTAGGTCTAGTTATCTCCTATGCAAGATTCCGACAGAAGCTGAGAGGAGCCTTCTGGTGTTTGATCGATACATTCCCTTGACAACAATTTATTCACTGTAGTTACAATGGATAGTCTTATGAAATCTTAAATAGCTGCTTTGAAAGCCCAGAGGGGTGTAGACAGGGCTCTTCACTCTACCTCACATGATAGAAGTTTATAAGATAAGTAATTAAAATCCACAGTTCAAATTATTCTTGCTCCTCTTAGGAAGTTCAGCATGCTAATTTAATGCTTAATGTTTTAAGGGCTATGGGAAGATAATGAGTGAAATTCATATTGAGCCATTAGCGGATTTTTTGTTTTTGTTTTGTTTTGTTTTTTAAAGAAAGCACTGAACGCCCCTGCAGGAACTAGTGCTATCCTACCGAGTCTGGTGCCTGTGCAGGGGGCAGGCAGAAAGGGTCCATACTTGCTATTTTGCTCATTTTCCTCCTGTAGCTCTGAAGAGTGCAGGACACCAGGGCAGGGATCAGTGCCTCCCATCTCTCCTGCAATGCAGAGGCGGTGACTCCACTGTGAGTGCATGAATCCCTTCCTGCGGTGCTCCATCACAAGTGGCCTCATTGTCTCCCTTCTTCTCCACTCTAGCTAGACAAGGACAGGTTTGTGGGGCCATATGGGGTATGCTGTGCTAGCCAGGGGTCCCTGCATTGACAGATGCAAACACCTGTAAAACGAGTCCTGTTCTTATGCGGGTGGGCAGAGTTCTATGGGGGAAAATTCTTGCCTCAAAATGGCCAGACATCCATTCCTGGAGGCTTTCAGAAACTTTTTTTTATTTTTATTTTTATTTTTTTGAGATGGAGTCTCGCTCTGTCACCCAGGTTGGAGTGCAGTGGTGCGATCTCAGCTCACTGCAAGCTCCACCTCCCGGGTTCACGCCATTCTCCTGCCTCAGCCTCCCGAGTAGCTGGGACTACAGGCACCCGCCACCACGCCCGGCAAATTTTTTGTATTTTTTAGTAGAGATGGGGTTTCACCGTGTTAGCCAGGATGGTCTTGATCTCCTGACCTCGTGATCCGCCCACCATGGCCTCCGAAAGTGCTGGGATTACAGGCATCAGCCACCGTGCCCGGCCAAAAACTTTTATTTGCTAAACCCAAAGCAAGTTTATCTAACCTGCCGGGACCTCACTTTTTCCTGTTCAAAATAGGAACACAACACCAGCTGCCTGATTTGGTTATTGCAAGAACCATGTAGCTAATGTGAGACTCCCTGAACAGCCTCTTCCACCAGGGTCTACCTGTAGCAGGCAATTGCTTTCCTTTCTTTTCCTTCACTAAAGATCATTTTTGACTGTGTTCCTATCTACCATGCACCTTCCCAATAAGACTACTCACTCATTCAAAAACCCGGAAGACCCAGACAAGTAAAAAACAAAAATGTTAAATCTTCCATGGACTCATGACCCCAGACAACCACTATTAATAGTTTGTGTTTTCATTCCTGGGCATGGGAGCATTTTGCATAGTTGAGATCATGCTGTAGATATAATTTGGCATATTCTGTTTTTCACTGAACATTATATGCATTTCCGCATGTCACTCTGTAGTCTCCAGAAACAACACCTTCCATAGCTGCATGTGTTTCCAGCCAGTGGGTGCTCAGGGTTTATTTAACCACACCAAGCTTTTTAAGAGTCTTGGCTTCCAACTTTTTGCTAACATGAACAACGCTGGTTAGTAAAGCCTTTCCTTGAGTTGGGCTTATTCCCTTGGGAGCAGTCCCCAAAGCAGAATGACGGCATTCAGAGTGTGAACTTGTCAAGGACCTTGATGTATACTGCAGAAGGCTTTCCCTGTGCTCATGCCATAAGCAATGCTGTGGAAAGCCCACCGCACATCCACAGGAAGTACCTTTCAGAATTTTTGACTTTTAAAAATTGTGGTAAAAGACATATAATACAGAATTTACCATGTTAACCATTTTTAAGTGTACAGCTCAGTACTGTTCACACTGTTGTGTAAACTATGTCCAGAACTTCTCAATCTTGCAAAACTTAAACTTTATTCCTATTAAATGGTATCTCTCCATTCCTCCCTCTCTCCAGCCCCCACAACTCCCATCCTACTTCCCGTCTTTGGATTTGACTATTCTGAGTACCTCATCTAGGTGGAATCATGCAGTGTTTGTCCTTTGGGACTGGCTTATTTCACTTAGCATAGTGTCCTCAACATTCATCCATGTGGTAGCATGCGTCAGAATGTCCTTCCTTTTTTTTTTTTTTTTTTTTTTTGAGACAGAGTTTCACTCTTGTCGCCCAGGCTAGAGTGCAATGGTGCGATCTTGGCTCACTGCAACCTCTGCCTCCTGGGTTCAAGTGATTCTCCTGCCTCAGCCTCCTGAGTAGCTGGGATTACAGGCACCCACCACCATGCCTGGCTAATTTTTGTATTTTTTGTAGAGACGGGGTTTCACCATGTTGCCCAGGCTGGTCTCGAATGCCTGATCTCAAGTGATCCTCCCACCTCAGCCTCCCAAAGTGCTGGGATTACAGGCGTGAGCCACTGTACCTGGCCTGTCCTTTGTTTTTAAGGCTGAAGGATATTCCACTGTACCTATAAACCATATCTTGTTTATCCATTCATCCAGTGACAGACAGACGGGTTGCTTGCACCTTTTGGTGACTGTGAATAATGTTGATATGAACATGGATGTACAGCCCTGTAACATTTTTTTGGATACCTTGATACAAAATGATCTCGTCCTTTTTCTTTGCACATTCTTGACTTCCACTTTCCTGTTAACCATATACCATTCCTTCCTCTTTTGTACCCGCACATGAATGAATGCCCTCTGCCAGAGAAGAGAAAGGATCCCAACCTTTGGAGGCTGAAGACTTGGCAGAAGAGTTTGACAGAGGACAGGAATCTACACTTGAAACTAAATCTGATGCAACCTATTCTTGGGCCAGAATATGAGAACTCGATTACAGTATTAGTTTTAAAATTTGTTTATTTTCCTTATACTGAAGATGTTAATTCTTTTCTGCAAATTCCTCTAAAGGTTAACGATCTTTACATTTTGATTACCTTTTATGAAGTATATAAGTTTAACTCAAATCTGTCAGTATGTTCCTTAGCGATTTCATTGAATCTTAGAAAATTCTATACACTCTGAATTTCACAAATGTTTCTTTTTCTATTTTCTCTTGCTTTTTTTTTTTTTTACAAAAAGAGTTACTGTTAGATCTATCTGGAGTTTAAGTTGGCTATATAGGGTAAAGTGAAGATGTAAAATTTTATATTTTGTTTTTGAAAAAGTCTAACCACTTTCCCTGACCATTACAGCATAATTTCTCCCTCCCCAGTGACTCCTGATGCCTCTTTTAGCCAACATCAAATTCTTACAGACAAAAGGACCTCTGTGGGACCAGAACCACGCTGTGTCCATTCCTCTCCTCCCCAACCTCTCTCCAGTTTTTCAGGATCTCTTTGTTAGAGACTCTAGCCCTGAGAAACCTGCTGGCACCTGAAACCTTCCACAACCTTGCTTTAGAGCAAAGTAAAGAATGTAACAATTCAAATGTCTTCCTACAGAGAGTGAGGAAATACATTATGGCTTTTTGTAAATATAGAAGTCATGCCTATCATTTTATAATAATGTTGTGATTAGAATATGGTTGAGGCAGAGATTTTTCAAGCTGAAGGAAGCCCAGGAATGATCTACCTGGAGTTCTGACCCTATGAAGAACCTGAAGACCTGGGAGGTGAAACCAACTGCGCAAACACTGCAGCTAATGGTGGCAGGGCTGGAACTGACAGCCCTTGTCTTTGCTATAAGCCATGATCCTCCCACTGTGGCCTGCTGCCACTGTCTTCCCCTTTCTTGGATTTATTGGTGTCACAATTAGGCAGGGAGGTGACCATTTAGCTAAAGACCCTATTTAGGGTATCTTAATTACTTTCATTCACACACTCAGCTACACAGAACCAAAGCACACAACTATCACCCTAAACCAGAAAAGAGAGAGCTGACTTTAGACCAATGCGCTACTCTGGTCTGAGAGATGCTTCCAGCGGAATGGTCTAGATGAAAGCCATCTTGCTCGTGGAGCAGCCTTTGAGAAAGGCAACCGACTGCCTTCCACTTCCCAGCAGGTCTATAAACTTGGGTTACACGTAGATTTAAGTGTGCAGGGAAACCCGTATTCCTGAGATGAACGCACAGAAAAGGTAGCTGGATGACCTGCAGCATCTGCCCTGTGCGCTGGCTGTCCTCCTGGCCCACGCATGACAGGCTGCGCCCCACGGCAGGGATTTGGGGACTCAAGGCAGAGAACATGTCAGGGCGATTTGGGACAAACAACTGCAAGATTTTCCCCAAATAGAATTATTTTAACCAGTATACAGCCTAAAATTACGTAGAGAGAGTCTTATTGGACATAAAGAAAAGTTTCTTGACCACTTGAAAGTTAAAACTAATTTCCAGCTACAGATCTATGTATTCGTTGACAGCGGGGAATGTCCTCTTTACGCATCTCCAGCTCTGTCTTGTTGAATTGTGCAAGTAATGCTCTCAAACACCCACCAATTTATGCTGAAAAGATCACTTTTTCAACCTATGATGGCACGTATGTATTCCTCTCATTCAACGGGGTGCTTCAGAAAAATAATGTGTGCTCTAGATGCGGAAGTGACCATTTCATGCCAAACTGTGTGGGTCAATTCGAGGCTTTGGGAATTCTCTTTTCACTTCCCTTTCCTCCTCCTTTAAATCCTCCTTGTTTTATGAGTTTCCTTGGATCCCAGAAAGGCAAACACTCAAGGCTTCATCCAGATCTTACCTATAAGATTTGTGTCTATAAGAACTTTCCATTCACATTACCTCCCAAGTATGATACAGGAATTTCTTCTAGAATACTATATGATCCTGGAAGATCACACCCTAAGAAAAACTGGGCCAACGGGAAAAGCAGGGCTGGGCAGACCACTGAGGACCCACCGGACTTTGTAACCAGGGTCTTTGCAAAATCGAAAACAATCCCAATAAAAACATGAGTCCAGTCGAACCTCCCAGGCCCAGCCACAGCATCACAATGGCCCACCCAATGCAAGCTCCTTCCCTGGGCCTCTGCTTCCTCCTTTAAGGGGAAAGCCCTTGAAAACATCCACTTCTAAATGACAACAGATTTGTCAACACTAAAAATAAGGTCCAGGGGTCCCCCTCTGCATCAACTCTTTTCTTTCCTCTTCTTTTAAACATAGGAAGACATATATTCACAGCGTCTTTATCTGTACTTGTAACTTCCCCAAACACAGTAGAAACCAAAGTGGTTCTTGAGGCCACTAAATCAGCCACTTCTTGTACCAAAAGAAGGCCCTTCTACACTATTCTTGGCTTTTTCCTAAAGGTCTTCATATACGGCGAAGGCGTTCTGATTACATGTGTTATCAACACAGAACATTAACGCGCTAGGAGAAAACCTCACTACAACCTTTGAGTCCTACAGACGTCACACCTTGCCGAGTTCCCCATCAGCTCACTGGCTTTATAAAAAAAGTATTTATGGCTGGGTGTGGTGGCTCACACCTGTAATCCCAGCACTTCGGGAGGCCAAGGTGGGCAGATCATGAGGTCAGGAGATTGAGACCATCCTGGCTAACATGGTGAAACCCCGTCTCTACTAAAAATACAAAAAAATTAGCCAGGCACGGCGGTGGGCGCCTGTAGTCCCAGCTACCCGGGAGGCTGAGGCAGGAGAATGGTGTGAACCTGGGAGGCGGAGCTTGCAGTGAGCCGAGATCACACCACTGCACTCCAGCCTGGGCGAAAGAGCGAGACTCTGTCTCAAAAAAAAAAAAAAAATTATTTTTATTTTGGTAAAGTATACATAATCTAAAGTGCACAATTTTAACCATTTTAAGTGACAGTTCAGTGGCATTAAGTATTTTACCACAACGAAGAAATGTAACTCTGCTAAAAACTAAAAAAGAATTCCAAGATAAGAAGATAGTCATGTTATTTTTACTACCATCATCCTCCTTGTTTATTTTTAACCTGTCTTTTCTCAAATTTGGCTTTATAGATAGCAAATCAGTCCCAACAATATCACCAACAGCTGAGATTCAAACTCCAGGAAAGAATGGAATGATTGTTATTATTTCTCATACTCCAAAAGCTTGAAGTGTTCTGAGCTAAAAGCATCTATAGAGTAAGTGGTTCTCTTCCATTCCAGGTTTATGTTTTGGGGAGACACAAGAGAGAAACTAAGCGCCTTGACAGCATGCAATGGAATCTTCTAGGGTCAATGCAGGCTTTTGGTGCATGATTGATGGCTCAGGTCCAAACTGTGGCTGTGTGACCTCAGGCAGACGGCTGAACCTTTCTGGGCCTCAGTTTACAAGCTATAAAATGAGAATAGCATGAATAGAGGAGTTAACATATGTAAGGCATTTTCAACACTTTACGGCACAAATAAGTCCTCATTAAATGATACCTAGTATTATTGAAAGGCCGAGATCCTGCAACCAAAATATTTTAGTTGAAGGACCAACTAATATGGCATTTTTATTGTGTGCAGCTAAACATCAAAATGTTTTAGAATTCATAAAAATACTTTAAATAACTTAAAGACATGAATAATTGTTCTTTCAGTGACAAAAATAAATATTCTTTTTTAACTTAAAAAGAAGGCTTATTGTTACTCTTGGTAGTCAATGGCACAAGAGTTGTTATTAGGAGAAAAAATTACTCTTGACAGCTTTGACTTAACTCCTACACACAGTGGATGTCATTTAATTTAAACGTACAAACACACACAAAGACAAGAGAAGAAATGCTTTTTTAAAACCGTCCCCTCTTCAAAAATTACAGATGTCTTTCAAAACCCAACATCACATTTTTAAAGTTTATTTATAAAACTTTAAACGCATTTTATGTAAAACTTAATGCCTTAAACTCTGGAAACTTTTTATTCATATCTTCTAGCAAAATAAAAGATTCCAGTGTCTCCCTTGACTACCAATGATGTTACCACCCTAGAATTTTCCCTAAATGTTGAAGAAAACACACAAGAAACATATAAGCAGAAAACCATGGGGGAGGGGCACGACCTTCAGAAAACCACATGTGGGCCTGCAGGTGCTGAAATCGTGGGCACCGAGGGCTGGTCCACATGGCGAAGCCATTTGGGCACTGTCTCCATTCACCTCGGGCCCTGACACCGCACCCAGGGCGGGGAAGCTACAGCATTGAACTTGCAGGGGTGGCAAGAAACTGACTGAAGGAGGGGTCGGTTCCTACAGAAATTCCAGAGTGGTTTGGAATAATCCATTCCTGACCAGAAAACCCTCTGCTATGGTGAGGAACCAGGTCAGAGCTGAGAACAGGGGCATGATGACATGCAGGAGAATCTTTTACTGTCAGGGGAGTCCCTAGATGACAAAGACAGCTGGTCACTAACAAAAATGGGCTAAAATCTGAGCTAGAGCTGCCCTGCCCAATAAAACAGCATGCCTCTCAGAGAAGCAGTTCTCTGATGTGAATCCCAAATTGAAGGAAGGCAGTTAAGAGCTCCCAGCACAAAGACACTGCACTGTCAACAAGCCCCATGGCCAAGTACGAAACTGCCCACCAGGGCTGACATTGGATGGCTGCAGTGTGGCCCCAGCTGGCATCCACCCGGAGCAGCGTGGGTGCCTGAGTGCATCTAGTCAGCTACCCGGCTGGGTGGCTCCCATGCTAGCCTATGCCAACCGGTGTGCTGGGTCTGTTGTTTGTTCTTAGCCAGCACTACCTTGGCACTGAGAGACTGAATGTGCAAATGGACAGTGGACAGACCATATGTAAAAACAGAACCTGATCCCCAGCCTGCAGCAACCTGTACAGGAAGCCAGCCCCTCATCTACAATAATCAGCATGGAGCCAGCCTGCTCCAAGTCAGACTTGGAAGAAGTCAGACCTCTATCTGCAGCCACCATCCACGAAGCCAAACTATAATGATCAGCCCCAAATGGCCAGGAGTTGATTAATAAATGACAGCTGCCCTAATTCCACACCGATCCACTGCTTCCAACTTAGAACCAACCAGAGAGAGCCAAACACGCTCCCCTAACTGATCACACAGGAGGCCCCATTTCTAGTTAGTTACCTGCAGCTCCCCCATGCCAACAGCCTCCAATCAGGGCATGCTTGGAGCCTTCCCTTCTTTCCACTGTGAGGCTTTCCCACCCCCTGCCTGCCTCTAAGTCTCTGCCAAACACAAGTGCTGGTGGCCGACACCCTCACTAGTGCAAGCTCTGGATGAATTGACCTCTGCTTGTTCTCATTTGGGTGGTCTTTGTTTATTCCCACAGTACAATGTCTCTCATCCCTTCCTCATCCTTGACTCTCTATCTCCTTCTCTAACGAAAGTGGCATGAGGAAAAGTAATTAATTTCAGTGAAAGAGTCAACTGTTGCTCTGGAAAGAGGTGCAACTATACACGACCTGTATGAACGATCACAAAACACTCTCATCTCACTTTCTAGTAGTAAGTATGACTCATCCGGACAGCATCAATATGAAATACTCACTGATCCAGATTTCAAACAACCAAATGTTCCCCTATATTCATCTGGTGACATAAGAGCTAAATGAAAAAGAAAAATTAATATTAAGGGTTTGTTTCAAAATGCACTCCGCAGTCGATGCACATCAGTGTGGTACCCTACACCTTTTATACCTGCAGAGCTGGTGGGGAATCATGCAGAAAACTGTTCAGAATCATGGGCCCCTCCTCCTCGGTACCACTGGAGGCTAACTGAGCAAAGGAAGGTGAACTTTTCTGTAACATTTATGTATACTTATTTCTTCTAATTCTCTGAAAATTGGTGTTCCAAGTATAAAATATATGGTTAAGGAGATTTATCAAAATACTTGCTGATCAGAACCCCTGACTCTCCCAACATCCTGGGTAAGGGTCCCCAGGGTCCTTCTGAGCCCCGAGCCTCCCCTTGACCCCATGGAGTCCCCCTTCAGTGGTACCCCACACCCAGCAAAGAGCTGGGCATGGTGATTGCTGGGTAGATAAATTACTTCACTAACTATGGGGATGATGACACAAACCCTATATTAATTGGGTCAGTATTGAAGGAGAAATTGGGTGGCCAGGCTGTGAACCTGCAGACAGTGAGAGCTGACAGGGCCCTGGGAGTCTGTGTACTATGGGCAGCCCGGCCCTATCAGGGCGGGCATCTCCACCACCGTTTCTCTTCTCATCTCTTCTTGGAGTATCTAATCATTGGAATCTTCCATTTCTGTCTCCTTCTGAGCAAACGGAGGACATGGGTGCTGGAATTCCTTAGTTCTGGAATGGCTTATCAGGACACCATCTTCTCATTTTCCAAACCATCTGAACAATTGATTGATGGGTGAGATAAAGGACACTCTGAAAAGGAATTATTCCTTCATGCCAGAGTCCTTTCTAAACCTCATCCATTTTCCTTTATAAAGAGATCCTTTAGATCTCTTTATAAATGTCATCTACTTCCTTAAGATAAATGGAAATTTTTCTTAATCAAGAAAACGTTAAAGTGAACATTGAAGTGTGGAAAGCATTTTATGTTTCTTCTGCTTAACATAAGTGTTAACTAACAGAAAACAAGGGTCAGAGCCAATTCAACAATGAACAAATATCAGTACATAGGACAAACTATCTCAAAACATACTGAAAACTTACAGTGAAAATTTTTCTAAGCAGACTTTTACCTGAGGCTATCAAAACATCTTCCCATAATGGAGGTTCTGATTCCCTATTTATCTAAAAATCTGCTTCTTACCTGCCCCCTCAACCCCCAAAACTATATTGCTATTTGGCTGTAATCTGATTTTAACGTGTGTGCAGTGTTCGGGGCGGGGGAGGCTTTATTGCCAATGATTACAGCTCAAGCAAAGCAGAGACTTTGGATTTTGATCAGAAAATGTATGAAATTCCCAGGTGAGGCTGACCAAAAGTGGGGACACCAAGGAACAGATGCCAGCACTTTTTTTTTTTTTTTTTTGAGACAGAGTCTCACTCTGTCACCAGGCTGGAGTACAGTGGTGCGATCTCAGCTCATTGCAACCTCTGCCTCCTGGGTTCAAGTGATCCTCCTGCCTCAGCCTCCCGAGTAGCTGGGACTACAGGCATGCACCACCACACCCAGCTAATTTTTGTATTTTTAATAGAGATGGGGTTTCACCATGTTGGCCAGGATGGTCTCAATCTCTTGACCTCATGATCTGCCCGCCTCAGACTCCCAAAGTGCTGGGATTACAGGCATAAGCCACCACACCTGGCCGATCCCAACATTTTCTACTCCTCTCAGGAACAGCTTAGGACAGAATCACTTCATTATGATAGAACTGTACTTTTCTGTAAAAAGAATCCAGCCACAATGTATAAAAACTGGCTGTTTGTTGAGGCACTGAATGTCTTTGCTAAAAGAAGGAACACTGGTGGGGCCACATGGAGCCTCCTGTTCTCAAAGATGCACCTGTGGGCTGTACTGACCCGTTGTCCAGTTCCTCAAACACATCCCAGAGACAAGGACACAGGTTTCTCTAGGCCAGCGAAGTGCTCAGTTATACGGACCCGCTTTGTGAAACTGTGTAGGGTCTGAGATGCTGCCCACCTTGCACGACTAAGGACTTTATATAAGTGAATACTGCAGAAAGAGGAGGCAGCTGGGTCAGGGAACAGGGTCCTTTCTTTACTGACACTCACACCCTGACTAACAGCCAGAGAAACTGCAGCACCAGCCCCCACACCCAGACCACAGGCAAGGTGATGACAGTTGAAGGAAACTTTCTATGTGGGCACAGACTAGCTCCCATTGACAAAGGATGGCGCACAATGCATTCTGTTTATGTGCAGGAGTAGCCGTCTCCTTCCCCAAGGAGAAAGAAGGGAGAGAAACCTTTAGCTCCTTGGAGATGGGATGGAAAGGATCCTGGGTTCTTACCCCGACCTTTTAAAGTATAAATAAAATATCTCCAGGGGTCAGAAAGCCTCATGAGTCTGGGCTTTTATGACCTAGAATTGTCTCTAAGATCTGGGCTTCATCCCTTTGGACATGTAAATACCTAGGAAGACAGTGCTCCAGTCTTCCTGGCACCTGGGGGCTTAAGTGTGTGTGTGTGTGTGTGTGTGTGCGCGCGTGTGCGTGCGTGCATGAACATGTATGTGCACGTGTATGGTGTGCATACATGCATGTGTGTATATGTGTACTGTGTGAATGCATATGTGGATGTGAATATGCTGTGCATGTGTGTGTATTTCTGTGTGTCTATATTTGTGTGTGCATATGCGTGTGTGTGCACATGCACTTATGTATATGGTATGCACACATACGTGTGCAGTTATATGTGTGCACCTTTACATGTATTTGTGTACACGCACATATGTGCATGTGTATATGCTGTGCGTGTATGTGCATATGTATGTGTCTTTCTGTGGGTATATACATGTATTTGTGCATGTGTGTGTATGCATATGTATGCATATGTATATGTGTGCATGTATATACACATATGCAGGTATGTATGCATGTGGTACGTGTATATGCATGTTTGTATATGTGTATGTGTAAATGTGTTTGTGTGTATGTGTGTGTAGATGGAATTCTGGAGGGTCAGTCTGGTTATCGAATGTTCTAATCTTTAGTCATTGGTCACATCAACTAGTCACCAGCCCCTCTGGCCACTCTACACAGACCCACAGCAAGATCTTAGGCACACAAATAGGGATTACGCTTGTTTTCTTTAACACTTTCTCCAAATTTTTCACAGGTATATTCGGCATGGGCATACACAGTCACTGTAGGAAATTCTTTTCTTTTCTTTTGAGATGGAGTTTCGCTCTTTCATCCAGGCTGGAGTGCAGTGGCGCAATCTCGGCTCACTGCAACCTCCACCCCCTGGGTTCATCAAGCAATTCTCCTGCCTCAGTCTCCAAAGTAGGTGGGATTATAGGCACCTGCCACCACGCCTGGCTAATTTTTTTTTATTTTTAGTAGAGAAAGAGTTTCGCCATGTTGGCCAGGCTGCTCTCGAACTCCTGACCTCAGGTGATCCACCTGCCTTGGCCTCCCAAAGTGCTAGGATTACAGGTGTGAGCCATTGCGCCCAGTCTAGAAAACTGAACAGTCACAAGTAATAGGCACTGTTTGCTTACATGCCAGGCACAGCCGTAGGGCTCTGCATATGTTGTCTCCGTGAATCCTCAGAACAACAACCTAAAGCAGATCCTGCAATTATCCCCACTGTACAGAGGAGGAATGGAGACCTGGACTGAAGCCACTTTCCTAAGTTGCACAGCTAATCAGAAGTGGAGCAGAGATGTAAACCCTGGCTGCCTGACTCCAAACTTGACTGGTAAGCACCGTGTTCTAGACTTCCTCGTGCTTATTTTTAGACAGATCATTCTTTTCACCTTTCCATTTTTTTAAACTAAAATGGAATCAAACTGCTGTTTGCCCCTTGCTCTTTCCCTTTGCACATGTGACTTTCTCTGATGGATATGGTTCTCAATGTTCCCTGCCCCACCGTGAAACTGATGACTTCACAGGCATCTGATGTTCTCTGACAGATCGACTCTGGAATTCCAGATTCTAAACTCCAAACAAAGCCTCAGGAACATCAGGTTGCTGTGGGGGTTAAGATTAAAAAAAAAAATGGGGGCTGTGGAGAGAAGATTGTCCGGGGTATAAAGCGGCTACCAGAAGGTTGCATTAGAGGGTTGTGAGGAACCCGGATCTGTGAACACAGTGGATTTAATAAAATGGTGCATCTCAAGGACCTAAAATGAATAATTTTAAAAGATGGGTCTCCATTCAAATGAACAGAGGCTTCCTGTCCTTCAGTGCAGTTCAATAAACATGGATGGAGCAAGTCTACTCTACAGCAGCTCCTAAAAGACAGGAGAAAAAACATGTGGTCCCCACCCCGGGAACCTACAGTCTTAGCTGTAGTTAAGTGAAGGAGACAGCCATACCGGTAACCTTGGAACTGTAAAATCTAGATACTGCCATGTAACAGACATGCAGGAGTCTCTGTCAGAGCCCAGAGGATAGACATCCGACCCCTGTGGGCAGGCTCTTAGAAGCCAGAGCTGTCTGAAAGGGTGAACAAGAATTGGCAAGCAACCATTGAAGGAAGGGTGTTCCAGGGCAGCAGTAACAGTATGGGCAGAGGCCCCGGGGCCTGGAGAGGTGAACAGAGTAATGCCACTAACATCTGCTGTTCATGTAATGCATAAAATTCCCTGAATATAGATGAGAAAAATCTGCCTTCACACACTCTGCATCTACTAACAATGAGCAATTTTCAAGTTAATCCTAAATTCCATCAAAAAGAAAAAAATATTATTTAAACATAGAGTAGCTGTTTACGGTTCTAAGAGTATCTATAGAAGAAGATGGACTTCACAAGTGAAGCACAAATATTCCTAACTGATATGAAACAAAAGCTCTACACATGCCTGGCAGCAATTTTTGATAAAAATAAAATAAAAGCATAAAAAATTCGAAGGATTACAAAAATAATCTGGATAGAAATATGGCTGACTCTTGAACAATGCAGGGTTCAGGGGCACCAACTCTCATGAAGTTGAAAATCTGAGTATATAACCTTTGATTCCCCCAAAACTTAACTATGAATAACCTACTGTTGACCAGAAGCCTTACTGATAACAATTAACACACATTTCATTTATATATATATCATACCCCATATTCTTAAAATAAACTAAGCTAGAGAAAAAATGTTATTAAGAAAATCATAAGAAAGAGGAAATCTATCTACTCTTCACTAAATGGAAGTGTATCAAGGTAAAGGTCTTCATTCTCAGGCCAGGCGCAGTGGCTCACACCTGTAATCCCAGCACTTTGGGAGGCTGAGGCAGGCGGATCACCTGAGCTCAGGAGTTCGAGAGCAACCTGGCCAACATGCTGACACCTTGTCTCTACTAAAAATGCAAAAATTAGCTGGGTATGGTGGTAGGTACCTGTAGTCCCTGTTACTCGGGAGGCTGAGGCAGGAGAATCCCTTGAACCCGGGAGGTGGAGGTTGCAGTGAGCCAAGATCATGCCACTGCACTCCAGCCTGGGCAACAGAGACAGACTGTCTCAGAAACAACAACAACAACAACAAAACAAGTCTTCGTCCTCATCATCTTCACATAGAGTAGGCTAAGAAGGAGGAAGAGGAGGAAAAGGAGGGGTTTGTCTTGCTGTCTCAAGGGTGGGAGAGATGGAGGAAGGGAAGGGGAGGCAGGAGAGTCAGGCACACTCACTCACTCTAACTTTTATTGAAAGTAAATCTGCATATAAGTGATTCCACACAGTTCAAACCTCTGTTGTTCAAGGGTCAACTGTAAATATACATTTAATATTTATTTCTAAAATTTAATCTCTTCTCTGTATATTAAAAAATAACTGATCCAAAGCAATGGAACAAAGCACCCCTTAAACTTTCTAAGCAGTACTAACAATTTTCAAAGCAAATTCACCCTCGTTATCTCCTCCAATTATTATGAACACCCCTTTGAGAAGGCAGGCCTTGTTATCTCAATTTCTCAGAGGATGTAAAGTCAGTCACTTCCCTGCAGCTAAAAGGGCCTAGACCAGGGGTCTTCTGACCCCGGTGTCCTGCTCTCTCCATCTCAGCGTACTGACTATGCAAATCAATCTTCAAGAGAAAGGCCAGGCATGGTGGCTCACACCTGTAATCCCAGTACTTTGGGAGGCCGAGGCAGGCAGATCACCTGAGGACAGGAATTCGAGACCAGCCTGGGTAACACGGTGAAACCCCTTCTCTACTAAAAATACAAAAATTAGCCGGGTATGGTGGTGGGTGCCTGTAATCCCAGCTACTCAGGAGGTTGAGGCAGGAGAATCGTGTGAACCCAGGAGGTGGAGGTTGCAGTGAGCTGAGATTGCACCACTGCACTCCAGCCTGGGTAACAAGAGCAAAACCCTGTCTCAAATAAAAAAGAAAAAATCTTCAGGAAAAATTAAATCAGCACACATATTCATGAAAAGCAAATCTTAAATATTTATTATAACCCATCTGACTTAGGGGAATTATTAAAAAAAAAAAAAGCTAACCCAGGGATGACAATTTCAGGCCTTGAAAGATCGTCATTTTCTGATGTCACAGCTACCATCGTGTTCTTGTGTCTAAAATAATTAACACTGCCACTGAAAGACAGGTAGGGCAAGAAAGAAAGGGTGCTGCAGAGAATGAGGTGGAAAGGCAGATGGTGACCTCATGACAGAAGGCTGAAAACCTGTTCCCACCCTGGGCTCTGCCACTGATGAGCCTCAGCCTCAGTTTCCCCTTCTGTAAAATGATGGTGCTGGCTTCCTGACCTCTAAGGTCTCGTCCAGCTCTGTCGTTCCCTGACCCTCCTCTCTAAAGAACACTTCCTGGATTAGAATCACAGTTGAGGACAACAGTGTCTCTCTTCCATATCTCCTCCTCCCAGCATATGCCCAACTGTTCTTTACTTCAGCTTGAAAAGGGCAAAAAGACCAATCTGAGGAAAATTCCATTTATCTTCAATCAGATTAGCAGCTAACCCCAAATATTTTCCAGGTAGTTATCAAAATAGGACAGTGCAAAATTAAAAGGTAAACTGTGTGTCTAAAAATGGCAATCCAGGCCAGGCACAGTGGCTCATGCCTGTAATCGCAGCATTTTGGGAGGCCAAGGCGGGTGGATCACCTGAGGTCAGGAGTTCGAGATCAGCCTGGCCAACATGGAGAAACCTCGTCTCTACTAAAAATACAAAACCCTGTCTCTACTAAAAATACAACAAAATTAGCTGGACGTGATGGCGCATGCCTGTAATCCCAGGAGAATAGCTGGAACCCAGAAGGCAGAGGTTGCAGTGAGCCGAGATCGCACCATTGCATTCCAGCCTGGGTGACAAGAGCGAAAATTCACCTCAAAAAAACAAAATAAATAAAAATGGTAATCCCTAGTTAGGTATAAGAAAGAGCATAAGATATTAGAATCAATATGGCCTTTTACAATCTAACTTTTAGACTGTCAGATAGATCCATCTGGGGCCTCAAGTAATCTGGATGAATTATCTATTCTGCCTGAACTCAAGTGAATTCAGGCTTCTGCTTTAGCTGAAAGAAAATCTCCTTGGGATACTAGATTTGTCCTAGAACACTAATAACTCTGGAAGGATGGGGTCCTGCTGCTGTATGGCTCTAGTGTCTGTAAGCGATGTAATTTACTGGAAATAGCAATGTGAGTGTGGCCACCAGATGAGCCACACTAAAGTGTTCAAAGGTATTCTTGGTTTCAGTTCTTGATCCTGAAAAATCTGCCCTAGAACTAAGAGGAGCACCATGTTTCACAATTCACAGACCTCATCTCATGTTCTTTTCCAAGTTCTTTCATATTTCTGACCACACATTTCCCTATCTGGGAAAATGGAGGAAAACCCCATTCCTCCCAAACCCTGTATACCTCTTTCCTCCAACATTATACATGTGGCCCGGGGACTTGCCTTCACGACAGGGCAAAGCTGCAATGCCATAGAACCCAGGGAGGCATTGGAACCAAGATACAAAACAGTTCCGTGCGTACGGAAAACAGAAGAAGGGCATTCACTCGGTAGAGCCACCCCTGACCTGCATAATGGGAACTCGGAGGTACCCCTTGAATCGTTAACTCCTGACCCTGTTATTCCATGGTTGGTCCTACAACAGGTCATCCCAACCTCACCCTCCCCTACCACCACTGTCCCCAGGCGCAGGCGTTGAGTGGCCATGTCTTCCAGCTGAAAAGCCTTCCTAAATCAGTTTCAGTGTTGTTTCCTAGAACTCTCTGAAATGATATACAGCCCAGAATAATTCAGACAGATGTTATTCAAGGATTCCAGGTGGGGAGAAGAGAACAAAACAGAAATGGCTCGGGTCAGGGTAATACGCTTATTCTGAGAAGGCACTGGGTGGCTGATCCCACCTCTCTGGTATGGGGGTGGTACACATCGAAGTAAGGTCGCTAGGGCAAATTTGATTTTGTGTGTGTATATGTATGTCAATCAAATTACTTTATTGATGCGTATGTTCAGATTTTGCTTCTGTTTTCATAAACCGTGGCAGCAGGAAGGTAGACAAAGTGGAAGTAACCTAAGCGGGCTCCTCACTGCCATCCTGCAAAGAGAGCCTGGCATCCCTGCTTACAACCAAGGCTGGTGGCGGGAGTGGGGTTAGGATGCTCTGAACTGCCCTTAATTAGTTAAGCGGATCACTACGGAGACACTCCCCAGGAGTCAAACTGAGGAACAATGACTTAGAAAATCCTGTTACTCAAAAGTCGGTAATATCTTGCTTGCATGTATTTCCTTTATATTACGTTGAGCGCTGAGGTCTGTGCTCAGGTGTGGAGGGGAAGGGGGCAGGAGGATATGTTTTGGGGTGACCCTGAGTGACTTCTAGGAGGCTCCCCCATAAATTCAGTCCATCTCGGGTTTTCCAGGCCCGGGATGATGAGACCCAGGTGAAAAGCTGTTTTACAAATGTGGTCCAGGTGACCCCTACCTTTCCATGCTAGCTTCTAGGTTAAGCTCAGCTGAAGAAAGATGTACCTGACTCCAAAATGAGGAGAGACATAATGAGTGTCCTGATTTAACAATCCTTATTACAGCCAAAGAAACAATTTTGGAAAGCTGGTTCGCTACTAAAAGACAGCAAGGAACAGAATAATGATTTTGTCCTAAAAAAGATTTTCCTGCAAGCATTCCTCTTTTGTACCCTTTCACACACAGCCTCCTCCTCCGAAGGGTGGAGTCGAGCACGGACACCAAACTGGAGTGGTTTCCTGCCCCGGCATGCACCCAGCCGCCGCATGGTGACCTCCTGCTCAAGAAAAACCTGCTGAAGCTAAAGAATGCAGGTTCAGATGCTGGATTTGATTTACACACATCCTATTTTCTTCAAAGCAACATTTCAGAAAAAGTAAATAAAAACGAGCTGTTCTATTTCTGGTTCTTCTCTAAACAGTGAAATTCAAGTTCCTGTTCTGACTGTCCTCATGCCAGTCGTTTAATTTATCTGCGCCTCGGTGGCCTGTATGGAAAATGGGAAGAGCATAGTGCTTCCCTCCAGTGACTGCTGTCAAAGCAAATGAGCAAACTCGTGTCTATAACGATGACTGTCGAACACAGGGTCCCCCCTCCCAAATGATCCTCGGACCTGACGATATTTTTACGTTGCCTAAATTGTTATGGAGAAATGATAAACAGGCCGGGCGCGGTGGCTCATGCCTGTAATCCCAGCACTTTGGGAGGCCAAGGCAGGCAGATCACTCGAGGTCAGGAGTTTGAGACCAGCCTGGCCAACATGGTGAAATCCGGTCTCTACTAAAAATACAAAAAATAAAATAAAAAATAAAAAATTAGCTGGGCATGGTAGCAGGTGCCTGTAATCCCAGCTACTTGGGAGGCTGAGGCAGGAGTATGGCTCGAACCTGGGACGTGAAAGTTGCAATGAGCCAATATCATATCACTGCACTCCAGCCTGGGCAACAGAGTGAGACTCCATCTCAAAAAAAAAAAAAAAAAAAAAGAAAAGAAAAGAAAAATGATAAAGGGATGGCCAAGGATGGCAATGTTATGGGATTAAAAAGTACGGGTGAGAAAATCCTGCAGCTGACCCTGACCCCGCCTGGCATACATGAGAAGCACTATTAAAAGTTGGTCAAGTAAGTAGGCAGTTTAGTCTCCTTCATAGGCATGAATGAGCTCTGTGCGTTCAGTCTGTTTATCTGAAAAAAGTCAGATGTCCGCACCTAAGAGAGTCAGCTGGTTCCCAGAAGTCAAGTGGACGGTCCGTGTCCATCCTTGTCCTTGTTTCTCCCTGTAACCAGCTGCCTCTAGCACCCAGCCTTCCTTATCTTATGCTACTCACGGCAGAGAGCAGATTGTGGAGAACACGCGGAGAGATAAGGCGATTCAGGCAGAGTGGGTAGTTGGCCTGTGGCGTGGCCCTCCCAAAACCTCTGGGTGGAGAGTGCGCCGGCTGAGCCCAGAAAGCCTCTTTCTTATGGACTCTCTGGAAGCAGGGCCTGAGAAACCCGATTCTCCAGGTGAGGAAGCTTCTTCAGGGCTCATCAGAGAAAGAGAAGCACTGAGCCACCAGGAAGCGGTCGGCTGGTCTGTTCGGTGCCGGGCAAGCTCCAGGACTCAGCAAAGGCCTCTTTGCTTTCTGAGCCTCTAGTTTTTACCTGGAAAAGGTGCACCACGTTGTAACAGATGATCACTAGGGTTCTTTCCTTCCACCTCAAAACCAACTTATTAACCAGAATTGGGAGTGTGTCTCCAATCTGAAGAATAAACTCCTGGTTCCATTGAAAACCAGGTGATCCTTATTCTTTAGGGGATCCTGACATAGGAGACAAACAATAGGATCCTTTAACAACTGTGGGAGCCGAGCCTCCATTCTGCAAGCCAAGCCTCTTTAGAAAAAAAAACGAAAGGCCACTCCAAGTAGCGTATGTCACATTCATCATGGCAAAACAGCCCCACACATCCCACAAAAATCTCAGAATCCATGGGATACACAGAGGCTATTTGATTTGGATTGAAATCCCAGACACAAAAGGTTATCAGGGTACTTTGCTCTTATAAATGGCAAAAGCTTTCAAAAGCACACCGTGCAGCCCCAAGCAACTGCCAAGACATTCTGAATGTTTGGCTTCTAGAGTTGAAGTATTTCACCTCCCCCACTTCATGTTAGCTTTCAAGAGAACACTGGGATATGTTGGAGTTTTAATTGCTAGAATGTACCTTGTCTGAAAAAACCAAGTACTTCATTCAAGAAGAAAACACCTTGAGGCTGGCATTTACCCAGCTGGGTGTGCAAGAGTTTGAGTGAACTGGTCACAGCGCAAAATAAATCAATAGCAGTACTTTTCATTTCTATGAAACTCTAACAAGCATTCTCTCCTCTTGATTCTCATCCTGAGTATCAATATCTCCCTTTCACAGATGAAGAAACTGAGTCATGGGGTTTATGCAACTTGCCAAGGTCACTTGGTCACAGTGACCATATCAGGGTGTCAAAGCTTTCTGCTATGGGCCACGCGCTGTCCTCGTTACACCATTTAAAAGTGCCCTGGCCCATACGGCGATGGCCACTCACACACTGTGATTTAAAATCAGGTTATAGGGCGCTGCTGGCACACCCGTGGCGCAGGCTGAATGTTTTTATAGGTGTCTCATATAAACAGGCTGCAATAGATGCAAGAGCTGCCAAAGTCTGAGCTGTTAGAAAACACAGACATCGCCTCAGGGAAGCACATCCGAATGATACCACCCAAAGAAGTACAAAATGGGCAACGAGATGCCGTTGCTTCATAGAGATATGTGCTTAGACACATGGCACGAGGGAAACATAAGGAGATTTTGTACGGAGAGGTTAGATAGCTGACCACTTTGGACAGCTAACTCATGCAAACACAGCACAGCTTCCCAGAAACTGGGAGCCCAAGAAGAATTAACTATTCCTTTTAAAATTTAAGCATGGTGTCTCCTGCACTAGGCACCCCCATTGTTTCCTGGGTCTTTGCCATGCAGGGGCCTATCCAGGTCTCTTAAGCGGGCTAGCAGCAACGTTCTTCTGGTGAGAATGCTACTAGACCAGGCATGGCGAGAGGAGAGAAACCTATTGCACAGTTGGAAGACTCACCAACAACTCCCACTGAGGGACTGTGTATATACCAAACAGTACAAGCCCAAACAGATATGGCGCACACTGGAGCGCACCACCTTGCTGCCCAAGAAATCCCCATTTTTCACAGAGCACCAGGAACACGACTCCCTGAACTGGTACAGCAATAGCAGCAGGCCCTGGCTGAGGAGGAGCCAACAATTGCCAGGGCAGGTGCAGCATGGCAACCGCCAGGTAAGTGCTTGGAGCAGGTTTCTATAGAAATCAGGGGATGAGGATGATGAATGACCTTTCCAGGGCGAGAAGGGAGATACAGGTGGCTCAGGGTGCTGTGAGTTTCCTGAGACTCTCTTTGAGGGGCTCATATCTGTTGTCTGGCAGTCAGGAACCAGCACAGTTCTTCTCTCATTTTCTCCATAGAATGTGATAGAATGCCGATGTGCCTACCCTACATGAGATGCAGGGCATTCAGCGGCGATCGCAGGCCCAAGGATAGCCAGCTTGGTCATGAGACTCACACACACATACACATCAGGACAAGAGCAATGATGCCAGCAGCTAGAGCCTTGCCAGGAAGCATCCCAGGAATAACTGGAGAGCAAGTTAAGGACTTGGGGCCCTGGCAGCTGAGAATCAGCATGCTAGGGAGTAAATGACAGCAAACGAAGGCAAAAAAGAGTATGGGTTTGCAGGTTTGAGAGAATGGAAAAGCCAGGAAGGAGATGTAAAATGCAGGATAGAGGTCTATTTTCATCAAGGCCACCTTGAACTCCAAATCCAGGGGTCCTGTGCTTCCCCTGGACAGAGTTTCCAAAAGTGGTGCCTTCTCAGATCAAATGAAAGTAAAGAAGATTTTATTTTGCTTGACAGATCATAAAACCTCTACAAAATTGCCATGCAAATTGGCTGTGAATGAATCTCTCTCTCCCACAATGCTATGAAGGGGAAAGGGGGGAGGCCATAAAAGGAAAATTCTCTCTGACCATTAAGAAGTCCTTGGAGAGGTCACATAAAAACTTCCATCTGCTTTTGGTCATCAGATGAGCTGAGATGACAGAGCTACACAGCAATCGTTCTCAGCAAGGTTCCAGCTGACACATCCACCCCCACCTTACCACACACCCCACAACTTGGGGTTTAAAGTTTTCCTCCTATTTGTTATTAGATCTTGATCTCCAGGGAATTAGGCATCTTTTGCAGTAACTGATGATACTGTATGCCATGTCTTTTGTAGACAACACAAACTGAAGTGCTGATGTGGCAAACACACAATTTATTTTTATTTTTATTTATTTATTTTTTGAGACAGAGTCTTGCTTTGTCGCCCAGGCTGAAGTGCAGTGGCGCAATCTCAGCCCATCACAACCTCTGCCTCCTGGGTTCAAGTGATTCTCCTGCCTCAGCTTCCCGAGTAGCTGGGATTACAGCTGTCACCACACCCGGCTAATTTTTGTATTTTTAGTAGAGAAGGGGTTTCATCATGTTGCCCAGGCTGGTCTTGAACTCCTGACCTCAGGTGATCCACCTGCCTCAGCCTCCCAAAGTGCTAGGATTACAGGCATAAGCCACTGTGCCCAGCCCAAACACAAGATTTGGTAGATCAACGTAGTAGCCAGACTGGCTTCCCTTTGTCCTCACTCCAACCCATCTCTTCAAAAAACCTCTCCAGCTACAAGAAAATGTTTCCTCCCCTCCCTTACTGTCAACACTTTGTCAACAGGCAGTGATCAGCACTGTTTGTCCCGTGACCTCTGTGGACCTATGATGCTGTCTGCTTCTAAAAGGTCTTCACCCTCCATGATGGATAATGGAAAAAAAAGTTCTGAGATTGAAAAAATAATGGATGGATGTTTCTATATAACCCTAAAGACAGATCTGACTTCTACTGATGGGGACTATTTGTGAAAATACTCCAAAAGGACTCCAGCCCATGTCGGAGAACCATGGCTAGCTGCTGGGTTGGATGAAGCTGGAAACCATCATTCTGAGCAAACTATCGCAAGGACAGAAAACCAAACACCGCATGTTCTCACTCATAGGTGGGAACTGAAAAATGAGAACACTTGGGACACAGGGCAGGGAACATCACACACCAGGGCCTGTTGTGGGGTCGGGGGAGGGGGAGGGATAGCATTAGGAGAAATACCTAATGTAAATGACGAGTTAATGGGTGCAGCACACCAACATGGTACATGTATACATATGTAACAAACCTGCACGTTGTGCACATGTACCCTAGAACTTACAGTATAAAAATAAAATAAAAAAGAAATGGAGTTAACCCATCTGAATTAAGGAGAAAACAAATGTTTGCATTTGTATGCCAAAAAATATAGGCATTCATAAAAATTAATAAAAAATAGAGGCATTCTCATTTCTTGGTGGTCTCAAAGTTTCTTCTACCACCTGTCACATTATTGCATGTAGTTTGATGACTAATAATTCTATTCACGTTAGGATATTTGGGATGCCTCAATGCATGCAACAAAGACCAAAGAGCTATGCTGGCTGCCTCATGATGTCCCCAGGAAGTCTACTGATAGGTTGTTTTTGCTTTCAAGGTATCTTTTTCTTGTGTGGTCTCTGTTGACTCTGAGAAGGTTTTTTCTTTTGTCATCTTGCCTTTTCCTTTCCTATTGGAGGACAGCAGGTGGTGGGTGTTCCTGGGCTATGCACTATCACTTAGGAGTAAGGAAGTAGAAGGATGATCAGAGGTCCATGCCCAAGAGTGGTGATTTTCAAATGTGCCCTTGCCTGAAGGGTGATTAACATTTCTTATGAGTTTTGTCCATTTCATTTGCTTTCCTCTCTTCTCTAGCAGAATTGAAAATGTTTTAAGAGCATTCCCCTGGATAACTGGAACAAGATGAGGATGCCCACTCTCACCACTTCTATTCAACATAGTACTGGAAGTGCTAGTCAGAGTAATCAGGTAACAGAAAGAAAGTAAAGGCATCCAAATAGGAAACGAAGAAGTCAGATTCCCTCTCTTTGCTGCTGATATGATTCTACAGCTAGAAAACCCTGAAAAACTCCACCAAAAGGCTCCTAGAATGGACAAACGACTTCGATAAAGTTTCAGGATACAAAATCAATGTGCAAAAATTAGTAGCATTTCTACATTATTTCACACCAATAACGTCCAAGCTGAGAGCCAAATCAAGAACACAGTTCCAAAGTGCTGGTATCAGGCGGGCGGATCACTCGAGGTCAGGAGTTTGAGACCAGCCTGGCCAACATGGCAAAACCTCACCTCTACTAAAAATACAAAAATTAGCCAGGCGTGGTGGTGCGTGCCTGTAGTCCCAACTACTCAGGAGGCTGAGGTTGCAGTGAGCTGAGATTGCGCCACTGCAATCCAGCCTGGGTGACAGAATGAGACTCTGTCTCAAAAAAAACAAACAAACAAAAAAAAAACAACACAGTTCCATTTGCAGCAGCCATTAAAATATAAAATACATAGGAATACAGCTAACCAAAGAGGTGAAAGATCTCTACAATAAGAACTATAAAACACTTCTAAAAGAAATCATAGATGACAGAAACAAATGGAGAAATATTCCATGCTCATGGACTGGAAGAATCAGTATTATTAAAATGCCCATACTGCCCAAAGCAATCTACAGATTCAATGCTATTCCTATCAAACAAACAATGTCATTTTTCACAGAACTAGAAAAACCTCTTCTAAAATTCATAGGGAACCAAAAAAGAGCTTGAATAGCTAAAGCAATCCTAAGCAGAAAGAACAAAGCTGGAGACATCATATTACCCAACTTCTAACTATACTATAAGGCTACAGTAACCAAAACAGCATGGTACTGGTACAAAAACAGGCACATATACCAATGGAATAGAATGGAGAACTCAGAAATAAAGCCACACACCTACAGCCATCTGAGCATCAACAAAGTCGACAAAAATAAGCAATGGGGAAATGACTCTCTCTTCAGTAAATGGGGCTAGGATATTTAGCTAGCCATATGCAGAAGAATGAAACTGGACCCCTACCTTTCACCATATACAAATATTAACTCAAGATGAATTAAGGATTTAAATGTAAGACTTCAATCATAAGAATCCTAGAGAAAAGCCTGGGAAACATCACTCTGGACACTGGCCATGGGAAAGAAAGTCCTCAAAAGCAACTGCAACAAAAACAAAAATTAACAAGTGGGACCTAATTAAACTAAAGAGCTTCTACACAGAAAAGGAATCTATCAACAGGGTAAACAGACAACCTACATAAATGGGAGAACATATTTACAAACTACTCATTCAACAAAGGTCTAATATCCAGAATCTATAAGGAACTTAAACAACCGAACAAGCAAAAAAACAAAAACTGTATTTAAAAATAGGCAAAAGACATGAACAGACACTTCTCAAAAGAAGACATACAAACATGAAAAAATGCTCCATATCACTAATCATCAGATAAATGCAAATCAAAACCACAATGAGGTACCATCTCACACCAGCCAGAATGGCTATTACTAAAAAGTCAAAAAACACATGCTGGAAAGGCTGGGGAGACAAGAGAACACTAATGCACTGTTGATTGGAATGTAAATTAGTTCAGCCACTGTGGAATGCAGTTTGGAGCTTTCTCAAAGAACTTAAAACAGAGCTACTAATTTGACCCAGCCATCCCACTACTGATAGTAGTATCTATCCAAAAGAAAACAAATCATTTTACCAAAAAGATATATGCATTCACATGTTCATCACAGCACTATTCACAAGAGCAATTGTGATTCCATGTCCATGTCTATTGGACATGGAATCAACCTAGATGCCCACCAACAGTGAACTGGATAAAGAAAATGTGTTACATATATACTATGGAATACTATGCAGCCATAAAAAGAATGAAGCCATGTCCTATACAGCAACATGGATGCAGCTGCAGGCCATTATCCTAAGTGAATTAATGCAGAAATAGAAAACCAAATACTGCTGTTCTCACTTATAAGTGGTAGCTAAACATTGGTACTTGTGGACATAAAGATGGCAACAACAGGTACTGAAGACTACTGGAGGGAGCAGGGAACCAGGGGATAAGGACTGAAAAACTAACTATTGGGTACTACATCAGTACCTGGGTGATAGGATCATTCATATCCCACACCTCAGTATCATGCAATATACCCAGGTAACAAACCTGCACATGTATCCCCTGAATCTAAAATAAAAGTTGAAAAAAATTAAAAGAATACAGCAAGTTTACTTTTCAGCTATGTCTCATGCAATGTACGAAGTGTTTACGTAACTACTGTACATTCAGAGAACTGAATTTAGAACCTGTCTGACTGTAAATCTGAAGGATTCTAAAAGCAACAAAGCTTCTTAGACATGCTTGGGGCAGCCTACCATCTGACTGGATTGAGAAAGGCCTGGAAGGACATCTTCTCAGGGTTTTCTTGGAAACATATCACTGGAGGGGTGTGTCTCCCAACACCATTTCCAGAAAATCTTTCAGGTTTACTGCAAGGTGGATCATAGCCACTTAATTTTCATAGACAACCTCTATTTCAAATATTTCCCTCTGTGTCTTCATGTACCATCGATACACTCCCAAAACAAGTATAACTATTATGTAGCCAATAAAATTTAATTTAAATAGTTTATGTCATGGAAAAATGCTTATGTTCAGGTGAAGACAAACAACCAGAATAGAAAACTATAAACGGTGCTACCTCAAACATGTGAAAATGCATAAAAAAGATTTAAAAGCTGGAAAATATCTTGTGTTAGTTAAGATACGGAGACCAGGCAGCCTTACACACTGTAGATGCGGAGGTTAACAGGCATAGCTCTTTTAGCCCCCAATTTGGCAGCATCTATCAATATTTCAAACAGGTGTGCCTTTACCCAGGAATCCTAATAATCCCTGACCTAGAAAATCTTGAAATTGTACACAAAGATATACAGATAAGGAAGTTAATACAAAAACTGTAACAGTCACCTCAATAGATTGTTTATTAATAGGGATGGGTTAAATAACGTCCTATTTGTACTTCTGAATAATACTCTGTAGCCTTTAAAAATAAAGAAAAAGATATGTCATAAAAAATCCATGCCATATTAAGTTGCTAAATAATATACATAAAATGAGTTGTTTTTGTTTTTATTTTTTAATTTAATTTTATTTTTTTGAGACAAAGTCTTCCTCTGTTGCCAGGCTGGAGTGCAGTGGCAGGATCTTGGCTCACTGCAACCTCCGACTCGCTGGTTCAAGTGATTCTCCTGCCTCAACCTCCTGAGTAGCCACGATTACAGACACGTGCCACCATGCCCAGCTAATTTTTGTATTTTTAGTAGAGACAGGGTTTCACCATGTTGGCCAGGATGGTCTCAAACTCCTGACCTCGTGATCCACCCGCCTCAGCCTCCCAAAGTGCTAGGATTACAGGTGTGAGTCAGTGCACCCGGCCTTAGTTTTTAAAAGTGTACATATGTGTGTGTATATGTAAATATGCCAAAAATGACTAGCAGAACATGCCCCATGGTTATCAGTCATTACCTCCTGAGAAAGGTGGAGAGTATGGGATGCTTTTGGCTGCAACAGAAAAACTAACTCAGCTTGCTTCATCTGGTAATGGTTTCATGATCTCACACATGTTCAAAAACAGACTCTTCTTTGTGTAATTCAGAAGGTCAAGGGCACCACGGAGACCTCCCTGCCCCCCGCCCTTCTTCACCTTTGCATTCTTCCGCAGGTCAGCTGAGACCTGGCCCAGCCCCTCTGGTGGCTGATGGCTGCCCAGTTTGCAGGCATTATGGCCACATATCACAGCATCCAGTGGAAGGAAAGGATTGTTTCCTTCCTTGCCTCTTTTGAGACCAGGGAAACTTTCCCAGAAGCCTCCCAGTGGCCCACCCTCACATTTTATTGGCTAGAACAAGGTCCACATGCTCACCCTGAGCCAGTCACTGGCAAGGGCAGCAGCCCCACCCTCACCAGGGTTGAGTGGCCAATCTGATAAACCTCCAGAGGCAGGTGTGGGTTGGCAGTCTACTGTACAAAATCCAGTTTCTGCTAGGCAAATAAAAGATAGGGGGATGATTATTGGGTAGGCCACAAGGATGAAGGGAATTTTTTTCTTTCTACTAGAAATGGTTCTGTGCTATTTGAAAATTTTTACGAGATTATATCCATGTGCCTTTTAAGATAAACGAATATAAAAATATTTCAATGCACAGAAAAAACACTGAACAGAAAATATATCTTGAAATTGTGGGGTTTTTTCCTTCTTATCTTTTCCAAAAACTATGTACTTTTATAAACAAAAAAACAGTAATTTTCAGATGACCTCGAGCTCTTAATATTTTATCACCAAGGGACACAGATATCATTCATAAAATTGTGCATGTCATTTTTGGCTCAGAAGAGGCTCAAGAATCACACCACTAGGTTCTGTCACCTCGTCACCTGTCTGCCTTTAGATGGGCCTGTGTTTTCTGGAAGCCTGGATGATTTTCAGTGGTCTGGGAACATCATCTGCCATGGCCTTAAGCAGCAAAGTCCACAAATTGGGTCCTAGGGCCCAACCTCTCAGCTTCAGCCCCCACCACTGCTCCCATTTCCGTCCTGGTACTCCCATGCCTGACGATGCCTTCCTTTCCCTCTCTCGTCTCCACCCTCACCCAGGCCTGCCTTGGGTCCAGGGGTTCCTCTACTTTTCCTTCCTCCTAAACATCAAACTGCCATTGCCATTCTCTTAGAACTTGGTTTTCAAGATTTACTTTTAGGGAGCGTGGAAGGCAAATGGTAGCAGAGAGATCGCCTTTGCAAATAATAAATGGAATCCCAAAATATATTTTAAAAAATCAGAGTGATGTTGGTTGAAGTGTTTTCAGGGCCACCCAGGTGACCCCTCCTAATATCAGGGTGAAGGACACCATTGCCTTGCAATATCCGTCTCTCCTAGACGGCAGGAGGAAGCAATCATCTCAGAGTGCGAAGCATAAAAGGCACCCCAGGTGAATTCCAACATGCCCGGCACTAGTTTCAAGTTAACTCACACTATGGTGGAAAGACAGATTGATGGCTTTGATCCTAGAAAGTGACCCACCACAGAACAGACCAATGCCCCTCAAAGAGGAGAGGTGTTTGTCCTCTCCGCTACATTTTTAAAGAGCGCTTGATTGCTGCTCGCAGTCTTGATCAACAGAACCTACAGCTTAAGTACCAAGAAAAGCTTCAGATGAAAATATCCTAGGAAGGGCTATCAACAAAGCAAACCAGACACCAGGGACTGCAGGAGAGGGTGGAGATGAGCATGCTCCCAATAATTTGCCATTTTACCTCTGATTAGCTTCCACAGCTGCCTGCCCTCCGGCCCTGGCCCGGCTCTCCACGGCCGGCCTTGGGTTTGCTGGTTAACCAAATTGAATCTCTAATTGGTGAACTACATGGAACATATTTTAGTAACCTCCTCGTCCTCCTTGCTTTCCAGCCTCCTCTCTCCTATCAACAGTAATAAAAGCAATCACTTTTGTTAGGCCTAACACACGTCCTTTACTGGTAATCCTACAAACTTGGCAAGGTAAGTATCATTTGCACTGTTTTTCTGACAAGGACTCTGAGTCTCAGAGAGGTTAAAAGTTGCCATAGCTGAGCTGGGAGGCTACCCCAGGCCTGTCTGACTTCAAATTCTGCATTTTATTTCTTGCCAAGTCACAAGGCTCTCCATTCAAATATGACTACAGGTCAAGGTCAGCAATGTGGAAGCCCTACCAGCAACTCTCCTTTCCTGGGCCCCTTTCTGGCCATCACCCCGGAGAATGGCATCCCAGAACCTCATTTTCAGTTTACAATTCCTCTCTCTCTCCCTGCCACCTCATCTTGTTAGCTCCTCAAGGGCAGGTACAACCCATCTTCTTATTTTTGTATCATCTGGGCTCTCTATGTGGTATATGCTCAGTAAACATGCTGAACTGGATTCAGTGCATCCCAAAACCTTGCCAGCGTGCAGCAGCTGGTAGCTGTGAGATATGCAGCTAAGGTCCTCTCCCAGGTGTCCTGAGTTAGAATCTGTGTTTGCCAAGGGCCCCAGGTGATTCTCGGGCACTATGATATCCAGCATCCTCCATCTCCTTAAACACAGTTTTTTTCATACCAGTGTAGAGGATCAACACTCTCTATTCTGAACCATCAAATGGAACCACCCATTGTTTTAAGACTTGCAAAAGTTCAAGTGGTCTCTGAGGGAACTTTACCTAAGAAATGACTTTGCTTAAAATGCCAAGGACTCCTTAATCTCAGTTAAAGAATTCAAGTGAGAAGCAGTAGTGCCTTAAAGACTGCATTAAAAATTTCCCCTTTAAACATACGCTCATATTTAATACATGTTTATTTAGTGCCCTGAGATACTATTAATCATCATCACCTTGAGATTTAAAATAGAATTACTCATAGTTAAGTACCCCATTAGCATTCAGAAATTTCTAACCTTTGGATAGTGATCACCAACAATTCAGCTCATTTCCCACACCTATTTACTGAGCATCTATTCTGAACAAGGCCCCATCGGGATGAGATGCTGTGGGGAATATGAAATGTGACAGTCCCTGACCTCCCATCTTTGCTACAAATAGAATGAGGATCAGGAACATGCTAATCAGACACTTCTGTAAGCAAATAATGCACCAAGTACCATATCCACTATTTAAATGTGAAACTCAATTAGATGCTTGCTATGATGCAGCCAATTAAACCGTTGGCATAAAGCAGCCAAGAATACTGAGTCACTGGGCTATTTTCAACACCTCGAAATCTGACCTCTCTTGGGAAAGAGTTGCACCGTGCATGGAATCAGCATGGGACAGTGTCGTGATCACACTGGGAGAACCGACGATTCATGTAAAGAACAAAACACATGCTTGTTTTAAAAATTAAGAAAGAAGACTTAGCCCTTTGGGTTCTTAAGGTTCAAAAGCAAGACTCTGAAAAAATGAACATATAAAGATGGTTAAATTAAAAAGTATACGCATGCCTTATTATTTTATTCTGAAGAAATTAACGTTGTTTTTAACCTAATAAGTTGCAGTGTTGAGTGAGCTATAAAGATCACCAAGAGTTAAGAAAGATTGTTCAAAAAAATAAGGTGAATTCAACTTAAACATGGCACACATCAGGTTATATGTGTTATCTTTGATGATTTTCATCATTTGCATTATTAAACAGCCAGAAATTTTTTTAAAGGGCCCAAACTGTTTTAAGAGAACCAAATGAGCTTAAAAACAATTGTTGTTTTCTACATAAAGATCAATTCTTTAGTCACCATCTGAACACTCCCTCATCAGACCACTAATTAGTAAAGCCTCACTTGGTTCTTTTTGGCGTGTTTAACTCTTTGGGGGGTAACGTTTTACTAATAACATATTTCCTCTAGAATGTATTTCCTTCTTTCACCTCCACAGGAGCCCCTCTGGGAAGCAGTGAGAATAAAACCGATTCTACATTTACGCACAGTGGGACAGATCAGCAAATAAATACAGGCATCGATTTCCAAGAAAAAAACGGCTAAAAGCAGCGCATTTACAATTCTTCTAAGCCACACTCCATATCTCTCTGTGAGATGGAAGATAATTACTGAATGTCTTTATGTTGCACACTTTATTTTTAACTAAATCTTTAAGTAGACTGCTGAGAGATACCAATACTTCTACTGGTCCTGGTTTAGCGCTGTAATGAAACACTGAATTTTAGCTTTTGTAAAATAGTGGCGCAGGTCAGGATAACTCTTTTAAACATTACACTATTTATTTGGGGGTTATTTTTGGCAAACTTTTTCCTTTAAGGACATCTTAGTGGCAGGAAGATGGAGCTAGTGTGTGCGCTTGAATGTGAACAGTGCCTCCCAAGGAGGGCAGCTCTGTGTTTAATGCAAGCCATAATTAGTTGGTCAATTCACTGATGGGGACCAAGTTACAGTGAGAGAGAGATGCTGGCAGAGATGTCTTGCTGGGAACTACTTTAGAACTAATTACCTGGGAAGTCCAAACAGGAAAAACCTTTCTATTAAGGAAAATAAGGTTTGGGTTCTAAATGATCAAGACGGTTTAGCTCGTCTCTGCTGATTAAGTTAATTTAATAAGTGCTCAATGTTTTACCTGTAGGAAAACAGGCTAACCACTTTAATGAAGTTGGGGTGGATGCCAAAGCAACGCGTAAAGACGAAACTCCTCTCCGGGACCCTCCTGAACACCTGTTGAACTCCAGGGCTTCTAACTTTCCGTACTAAAGCCTCCCGGACACAGCCTCGGGAGTGTTTAGACTTCGTGGAAGTGCGTGTGTATATTCAAGGTTTCCATCTTGCTTAATCAACAAAACTAGTTACTAATTATTTATGAATCACAGGGCTGAAACAAACTTTCTTACCTTGAGCAATTAAGGAGTGGCAAGCAGAGGAGCGGGACTGGTTCTGAATTTAGCCCGGTGGTGCCTGTCCCTTCCCTGGTTACCGACCTGCCCAGCTCTTTAGAAAGGTCAAAGGTGCGTCCCTCCTCGGCTGGGAAAGGGGCACATCTCCCAACAAAACCACACGTATACATCCAACCTGGGGAGCTCCGGAGTTGGGGTGGGGGGTAGGCAGCGACGCGAGGAGCCAGGCTGCACGCTGTCTGCGCGCACGGGTTTTGGGGGCACCGACTCCGCACCCAATCCGGCCCGGAACCAATTCCGACCCAGGGACTCCGAGAGACCGCGGGCCCAGGGCGCGCACGCCGCACTCTCCGGGGGTCCAGGACGCCCGACGTTTCGGAGGGTCGAGCGATGGGTCTCGAAGACAACCGCGGGCAATCCCCAAAGCTGTTGCCCTGGGGCACGATCCTTCTCCACCCTGTCGGACACTCCGAGGACCCCCAAATTCCGAGGCTCGGGTGCCCAGTCCTCTGTCTTCTGCGTCGAGACGCGCCCGGAGCCCACCGGCCCAATGGTTGCTACCTCCTGCAGGACGCGAAGCCCCCAGCGGCCTGACTGTGGAGGGGGAACCCACCTCTCCGCGCCCCCGCGTCCGGGGTCCCCGGTGCCGCGCAGCCTCGCTCCTGAGCGCCCCTCCGCCCCCGCGCGTCCTCCACGCTGGCGAGCAGGTGACCGAGTCCTGCGACCCCGCGCGCACGTACTGCCCACCCTGGGTCCCCCGCGCCCCTAGGCGCGGCCCCTTACCTCGGAGCGGGCCGGAGCGGCCCCGCGGGGCCGGGCGCGGACTGGGCCGGGAAGACGCGCCTCCCGCCGCCGCTGGGAGACGAGGCGGCGAGCGGGCGCGGCGAGCTCCTCCCGGGCGGCGGCGGGAGGCGCTGCTCTAGCTGCTGCCGCCGCCGCCGCCGCCGCCGCGGCTGCGGGTCTCCGGGCTCCGCGGCCGCCGCTCCTGGGCCGCAGCCGCGCGGGGCCCTCGGCTCCTGCGAGAGGCCGGCTGCTCGCGCGGCAAACTCTTCCGCACGCAGAGCCGGCGGGGAGAGCCGCCTCCGCCTCTGCCTCCTCCCCTGCCTCCTCCCTCCACCCTCCTCCCTCTCCACCTCCCCCTCCTACCCGCCCCCCCCACTCCTCCTCCTCCTCCTTCCCTCGCCTGCCTCCGCCTGCGGGGTCTCTCCTGGCCCCGACCCAGCCTGGGACAAGCACCCCGCGCGCGCCGCAGGCAGACGGACCCCCGGACCCCTAGACCCCCGGCTTCCCTGGGCGGCGCAGACACCCGCGAGTCCCCAGGCCGCTGCCGCCTCTGCTGGGCTGCCAGGGACGCGCGGCGGGGTCGGGCCTGGGGCGCAGGGTCGGGGTTGGGCGCCGGGGCTGGGGGAGGGGGGGTTGTGCTTCCAGGTGAGCCGGCCCAGAGGAGAGGCAAGTGGACTAGAGGCTGCCAGCCGAGGTCCCATTAAAGTTGTCACTCGGGGGGAACAAGGAATCTTCCGCCCCCGCCTAGTGTAGACCCTCGCAGTGCGGGCCGCCACCCTGCTGTCCCGCGCAGGGGGTGAGGGGGGACGAGAACGCGACTGTCACCCCCTCCACACTGTCCTCCAGGGGCAGGGTTGCGCGCGTGTCTTGACCCAGGGCACAAAGCGCGTCTCTGCGGGGACCACTGCGATTTCTCAATGAGCGGCGGGGGTGCGGCCCGGGGGCAGGTGGGAGGCGGGGGTCGGGGAAGATGCGGGCGAGCGGTGGTCGGCGGAGGACAGCAGCGACTGCTGGGGAGGAATAACCGGTGCCTGTCCTAAGGCGAACGTAGCTGGTCCGGAAAATGGGTCAAGGATGGAAAGGAACCGGCTAATTGCCCCCCTCCCCGGCAGGGGCACGTGGGGTGTGGGGCTGCGGCCAGGAGCCGGCACTTGGAGCTCCACTCTGCCTCTCCCTCCCCTCCTCCGCTGCCCTCCTCTCCTTTTGCACCAGTGCAGGAAATGTTCCACTGACCTACATATTTTTCCAAACATACGTGACCTTTTTTTTTTTCCTCTGTGGGAGGAGACAGGCGAGAATCCAAGAAAAAGAAGCTGGAGAGAGAGGCGCGCGCGAGAAACAGGGAGGATTTTACCAAGGTTCCCGCAAACGCCAAGCGGAGGGAGGCAGAGGTACAGGAATAGTCCCCGGGTGCCGGGGCTGCTGTCTGATGCCCTTCGGGGCTCCAAGACAGAGCCGGGTGAAAACCGGAGACCGTGTGCCCCGCCGAGGTCCGGAAACGTGGCCGGTTTCCCCTTCACCCGGGCGGCGGCGTTCACAGCGGGGAGGCGCCTGGGTGGAAGCCCCGGAGACGGGAAAGGTCCCCCTGCCCGCTCCCACGAGGTCTCCGCTCCCCTGGCCTTAGGTGCCTGGCCTGGCGCAGCGCTCCGAGCGTGGCAGCCTTTTCCGGACGTCTCTCCGTCCCTCTTACATTCCGGCAAGTGGCCCTGGAAGAAAAGCGCCCCCCGCTGGCCCTTTTCTGTCATACTCGATTTTGTGGCCAGAAGGGGTCTCCTAGGGCCTTTGCCCCGAGCGCGCCAGGCCCCCGCGGTGGACTGGGGGTCGCCCTGGACGCTGTTCCTCTCGCTGTCTCGTCCTCTCCCTCGAGTTTGAGACGTGCCCTCTCCCGCGCAGATCCGACCAGCAGCGCCTTATTTGGGCATGCAACCCCACACCGTCAATTAGATCAAAACGCTCACACAGAGCTCCTTTTCCCCCCCTGTAAAGTAGGTCATTCTCTTTATTTCCAACTTGTATTATTTGTGTCTGATTCTCCTCCTGAAAAATAATCAGCTGCAAGGAGCTTTGAGCATCCTAAGAGCAGCTGTTATTCTCAGGCTTGCTTCTGACTTGGAGGGCTTTTCAAGAAAGGGGAGGAGGCATTTGGCCCATCATGATTTTGAAGTCCTTCCCTTTCCAAAAGAAGAAACTTTTGTTTAATGTATTTTATTTTGCTTTGTTTTTCTACCCCGTCCTTTTCCTCCAGGCAAGTAGGTTTCACCCCGCCTTTAGAGCGTGGCCGTGACTAATATTACTAAAGGATGAAATTGTGTACTTCTAACCGGTTTTAAAGCAGAATTTAAAGTCGCCTCCCTTCCTTTTTTGCTTTGGAAGAGATTCCAACTCCCTTTTCCTACTCCTTTTTGGGAACTTGTTGAACAATCATTAAATTATCTTTTAGGAAACCTGGAATTTCCTGTAGTAGTAACTCATCAAATAATTCTGCAGTGCAAAAAGTATTTTTGCTGTGGTCTCTTTTTCTCTGTTGTCCGGTAGATGCCCCTACTAAATGTGGTTTCTGCCTTTTTAGTCTTGGAGATGACGTGTATGTGGTTGTCGTATTTATTCAAAACTCCATCCCGTGTCCTAATGTTAATCCCACCCAGATGGGAAGGATACCTCTAAGATAGGCCACATATCCTATCTGACCATAAGGCAGAGTGGATTCTGCATCACAGAAGCCAGTTAGACTAGGCCCTTTCCCCCACATACAGAAGAGAGCTACAGAGGAGAGTTGACCCCATGTTCATTCTATGCATTTGACAGTTCAGTTCCTTTTACTGACATCTGTTGAAGGCTTGCCATGAGTCTGGGCTTGGCCTGTGAGGGATCAAGGAAACATTAAGGCAGTTTCTATACACAAAGGGTTTACAATGTTGAGGCAGGCATCAATACGAGCCAAATAGGGCTAGGGCCAGAAAAGCCCTCCAAGCCAAAAGCAGATGTCCCGTGGGTGCCGAGGAAGGACTCAGGATGAGCTTCTTGGAAGAGGTGACATTGGTGCTTGGATTTTTCGTTAACCAAATAACAAAGCCAAGCAACAATAGATCATCATCCATGCATTGTTCAAAATGCGCAGCATGGAGCAAAAGAGCCATTTCAAAACTGCATTGCCAGTTTTGGGACATTCTCACTGGGTTCCAGTCATTGGGCCTTTAAAAGAACATGGCTTTACTGATTGAATGTTGCCTTGATGTATTCAGGAACTCCAGATATTTTTCAGAGTCCAAATATATGGAAGGGAGGATAAAAAATTTTTTGCAGTCAATTATGTCAGTCTTTAGAGGTATCGGTGAAATAATTCAAAGTTCTCACAGTCAAATTGGATATTCTTTTCCATTATAGAAGTTGAATCTGTGGCATATCCTAATTTTAAATATGCATACATTAAATTTTCAAAATATGTATTGGGTGACTATGGGTGTTCATTTGTGGTATCACATAAGGGCAAGAATGTGTGGGCTGCTATACGAATTACAGCACTAGCCCAGGGCTTGGGACTCTTGTTGGATGTATACATTCAATGACTTCAGCATAAGCTTTGGAACAGACAATAAGAACAGGGTTCCATGCCAGATGTTAGCACAGTTTTTCTAGTTAATCACAAGGTGGGAAGGCCCTCTTTCTTCATGTGAATGTCCAGAAGCCCATTTGTGGATTCTTACCTCTGATTATCAGTTTTCACTTCAAAACTCAAAAGAAAAAACACAATACCACGCATCATTGGTTGGAATAACATTATGCTAGAGAAGAAAATTGTAGCAACCAAGGCAAAGGGAAGTTGGGTTAGTATAAACGTGAAGAAGAGGCTTTAGAACCCAATAATTGGAGACTGACTCAGAGGCCAGGGATCATGAAGAGTACCTTTGAAAGCAAGACTGAGGAACGCCTATCATGTGTTTCAAATATCAAGTAGGCCGTGACAGTGGCTCATGTCTAATCCCCAGCACTTTGGGAGGCTGAGGTAGGCAAATTGCTTGAGCTCAGGAGTTCGAGACCAGCCTGGGCAACATGGTGAAACTCTGTCTCTCAAAAAAAAAAAATTTAATTAATTAATTAAAAAAAGAGACAGTATCAAGGTTAGCACCTTGATGTGCTGGTTCTGCATAAGCTTCACAGAATAGAAGAGTGCAGGAGGCAGCAGGCTCTTGCCCTCCCGCCTGGGCCAGAGGATGCTACCAGGAGACAATCAAGGCCTTGTACAGCCTGCCTGGTAGGGTTAAGACTTAACTTGGCTTTTGTGCCTATTAGATCATGTGGTTGGCAAACTAAAGAATGAAGTAAGATTTCCTTACAAAGACCATGTGGAGGAGCCAGGGAGGAAAACCAGGCTGGAGCAGTCTGGAGGTGACAAAGCCCTAAAGCGTTAGCACAAACATATACACAAATCCGAAAAAGAGGTGAGATTATTGCCGATACGGGCACTTGAGAATATTTCTTTATGCGTAAGCCCCGCTGAGGAAGTTCTTTCATGTACATTTTCTCTAACAATAAAGTGTGATTTTAGATCCTATCTACTTCTAAGAGGATTTTCATAAATAGACATTATTGTTTTGAGCAGCTTTTGACTCTAAATAACTGAGAGGAAATACAGAAAGGTCCCATACACTCCCCCCTCCCATGCACAGCCTCCCCCACTATCAGCATCCCCTCCCTCAGTGCTAAGTTTGTTATATACATTGACGCATCATAATCACCTAGAGTCCATAGTTGACATGAGGGTTCACTCTTGGTGTGTTTGGTCAAATGTGTAATGACACAAATCCACCATTATAGTATAATAGTATAATACAGAATAGTTCCACTGCCCTAAAAATCCTCTATTCTGTGCCTATTCATCCCTTCCTCCCCCCAACTACTGGCAGCCACTGATCTTTTTATTGTCTCCATAGTTTTACCTTCTCTGGAATGTTATAGAGTTGGAATTATATGGTGCGTAGCCTTTTCAGATTGGCTCCTTTCAGTTAGTAGTATGCATTTAAGGTTCCTTCATGTCTTTTGTGGCTTGATAGCACTTTTTTTTTTAAAGCATTGAATACTATTCCATCATCTGGATAAGAAACTTTTTAAATGATATTTTACTTAATAATGTTTTCAGGAATAAAAGGTGACATTTATCTAATACTTATATGCCAAGGTATTTATATTACCTCATTTCACCTTCATAAGGTCCTGTATAAAAAAGTGTTTAATTATTTCCAGCTGGCAGATAAGGAATCTGACTTAGAGGCTCAAGGTGCCCTCAGTCCCTTGGCAAATGCAAGACAGAGCAGGACTTGAACCTGACCCTGATGACTGCCAAGCCCAGGCTTTCTCCCACCCAGCCCAGCACATCACCACATCCAATGCCAACACAAAGATATTTACGGCATTGTTCACTCCCCATGAGATCTTGCTGGGTAATGAACTGATACCAAAGCAGTGTTATGCACTTCTTGTCTCTGTTTTCTCTCATCCTCCCCTCAGTGCATCAGTTATTAATATCTTTACTCCATTCTTAAAGCAGCTGTCTTCCAACTGCTTGAAATAGAATTCCAGGATAAAGGATTGGATTGGCAAAAGAGCAATACTAGGTCCTGATCATTCATATAAGGAAATGAAGTCAGTGGGTCGATACATGGGTTATTGGCATACTGGCGTCTCACAAGGGCACTGTTTGGACTTTGGCAACAGACTGGATGGGAGTGTTCTTTTGTAAACATATGCAATCTTCAAACCAGCTCTGGGGTTCAGGTTGGGAAAGGACGCAAGTTCCTCTCGTTAAATGGAAAGTTTGGATGCAGGTCAGGCATGCTCGTCTTGGCCCAAGAATATGGGACCAGTGCAGGTCAGCCCAAGGCAGGGGCTTTGCTCAGCTGTTACCTCTGGTCATCCTGCTGGTTAAGGTAGTGGCCGAGGATGGAGGCTTTCTCACTGGAACAGGAACATTTTTCAATGGTCAGCTCAAATTCTGAGTGCTCCAGGGAGGCATTTAAATGACCCCATCCTAGCCAAACAGCCATCACGAGGGAACCTATGGAATGCAGAAGGGACACTGATTTCAGAGCATGTGGAAAATAGAATGAAGAAAAGTCTTTTGTGTACCAGGGTGCTGGGAGTTGTGGGGGGAGGAAGGTGCGAGGGCAGCAAATGTGGGGGAACTGTAAATGTACCAGAAGAATGGGAGGTGTTGTTTAGCTCCTGCAATTAGCTGAGAGGATTTCAGAAGTCACTGTGGAATTGGAACTAAAGTGCATTGAATGTAGAAAAATCCATTTCAGCTCTTTCAGGTGTTTGCCCCTGGCCCTCCTTCGTGGAGGCTCAAACAAATTTGAGATTTGCACTTTTCTAACAAGTGCAACGAACGCCCTTTAAGAACAGGGCCGAGAAACAGCTGTATGGAGGCTCAAGCAGCCATTGTCTTTAGTTGCTCTCAGCACCTACCTGTTTAACTCAACTATGAAGAGGTAATTTAATATGTTTGCACACGTCTGTTTGTAAGAGCACATACACCCCAAATGGGCACTTCCAGTCAATTTCATAGTGTGGTTTCCATCTCTGTCTCATTTAAAAATTCTCTGACTTCGTGCAATGCCGTTTGTTCAGTTTCTACATTAACAAATGCATAATCTGCCATATACTTTGCCCAGGAAGAACATCTAGTGATATGAAATTCATTACACATAGTTCACTTGAAGTGAAAGCTAATTATAGAACAATGTTCTCCAAGGAGCTATTTATAGCCCCTCCCAAGTAGACAGCAGACAACGCATTTCCTGTATGGGTAAGCATTGTTTTATTAGTATGTTTTGTTGCAAGATTTTGGTGAGAAGAAAGTTTTTCTCAGTGGCCCCAGTTGAGCACTTGTGTGGACAGTGAACACGATTCCATGATAAAGACAACCTCATTTGATGTTGTTAATGCACGTGTGCTATTACATGTTGCTTCAGATTTCTTCCTTTCCAGTCAAATAAAGGCTTTAAAGGACACTTTTATCATGGCAACTAGGCTTGATTGTATTTTTACGTTCCAGAAACTGGCAATTAAAGTCACGTTTCCTTTCTATTAGTGAGTTCCAGATGGCTCAGGGTGCCTATATCCGGGGTCAGTTATTAGGGCTTTTATTTAAAGACTTTTCACTTGAGAATTTAAAATGCCAATAAGTGGCATTTTGTTTTCTTGACCCTTCATGATTCAGAGTAGTGGTTTTCAAAGTATGTTCTTTGGAAGAACAGCATCAGTATCACCTGTGAACTTGTTAGAAATGCAAATTTAGAAGCACCACCCTAGACCTGCGGAACCTGAAACCCTGGGGAGCCAGCCCAGCAATCTCTGTCAAACAATGTTTCTGGAGATTCCAATGCATATTAAGTTCATTCGAGGTCCACTGGTTTATACAGTTGATGATGAGGCTAGTAGGGGGTTATTCAACTCTCGCATGGTTTGCACTAATTGTATTGATCTTCCTGTGCCAGGCCCTGGGCTAAGAGCATTAACTTATTTAATCTTCACACCTACCCCCTGAGGGCAATTTTCTTATTATCCCATTTGACAGATGATGGAATGGAGACCTAAAGATGTGGAGTTACTTCCATAAGGCAACATGGCTGGCAGGGAGCAGAGCCAGGTTGGACACGTGGGCCTCTCTTCCACCCACACCTGTGCTTTGAGCAGCCTACAGTTATGCTATCTTGAGGGGATACTGAGGCAAGTGATTGATAAGAATCTTAAATAAGCCTTCCTCAGTTCTTCTCCCCATTTCTCAATTCCTTGGTCCCTTCCCTTTCTCTCAGTGTCTCCTGGTCATTTCTTCTCTCTCTTGCTCTCACTGTCTCTCCCTCCCTCCGTGCTCCATGGACATGAGTACTTTAACATATGATCATCCTATCGTTGATCTCTTTCTCATTAGCTCCTCATCAGAGTCCAGTTTGGTCAAGTCTAAAACATAGTGTTGAGCCACAACCTTCTGACTTCAGGGTGTGTGATGAACCAGTTGGCTTGATGTGGCTGTCAGATAAGGGGAAGCTGGCAGGGTGGGACACTGAGTTACAGGCATCCTGTAAGTCCCTGTAATGTAACTCCCCCTGTAATGTACAGGGGATTTATGAACTGCAGTGAGCTGTGCCTGCCACAGTGCAAAGCAAGTTCTGTAGGCATTGTTTGAACTCACTGGAGCTGGTAGTCTAAGGGAAATGACACTAACTTGGGTCACCAAGTCAAGAATTAGATGTCTGTACTCTAACATAAAAATAAAAAATTGGCATAGGACATGGATGACAAGTGTAAAACATTAAGGTAATAGAATGAGAGTACAGAAATATACCCTTACATTTATGGTCAATTGGTTTTGACAAAAGTACCAAGACAATTCAATGGGGAAGGAGTAGTCTTGTCTTGTCTTGTCTTTTTTTCTTTTCTTTTCTTTTCTTTTTTTTTGAGACAGAGTCATGCCGTGTTGTCCAGGCTGGAGTGCAACGGTGTGATCTCAGCTCGCTGCAACCTCCACTTCCTAGGTTCAAGCAATTCTCCTGCCTCAGCCTCCCTAATAGCTGGAATTACAGGCACACACCACTATGCCCGGCTAATTTTTGTAGTTTTAATAGAGATGGGGTTTCACCTTGTTGGTCAGGCTGGTTTTGAACTCCCGACCTCAGGTGATCTGCCTGCCTCGGCCTCCCAGAGTACTGGGATTACAGGAGTGAGCCTCTACGCCCAGCCAAGAGTAGTCTTTCTAACAAACAAATAGTACTGGGACTGGATATCAAGACACAAATGAAGTTGGATCTCTACCTTGCATCATGTTCAAAAATTAACTCAAATGGATCAACTGCATAAATATAAGAGTTAAAATGATAAAATCGTCAGGAAGAAAATGTAGGTGGTAAAGCATCATGACCTTGAATTTGGCAAAGGATTCTAAAATTGGCAAAGGACTCTTGTATAACACCAAAAGCACAAGCAACCAAAGAAAAAGATACATTAGACTTCATCAGAAGTGACAACTTGTGATGATACTACCTAGAAAGTGAAAAAACCCATAAAGTGGGAGAAAATATTTGCAAAGCATATATCTGATAAGGGACTTGTATCTGCAATTATAAAACTCTTATAACTCAGTAATGAAAGACAAATAATCTGATTTTAAAATAGGCAAAAGATCTGAATAGACTTATCTATAGTGTATAGAAAGTAGACACTTGGCCAAAACGCACAAGGAAAGATGCTCAACATTATCAGTCATTAAGGAAATGTGAATTAAAACCAAGGTGAGATACCACTTCACATTCATTAGGTTAATAAATTTTAAAAAATTGAAAATGACAAGTGTTGACGAGGATGTGGAGAAATTGAAACCCTTATACACTGCTGGTAGGAGTGTAAAATGGTGCAGTCACTTGGAAAACCATAGGGCAGCTGTTCAAAAAGTTAAACATAGAGTTACCATGTGATTAGGCAATTCCAGTCCTAGATATGTACCCAAAAGAAATGAAAACAAATGTCCACACAAAAACTTGTACAAGTGTTCATAACAGCATTATTTGTAATAGCCAAAAACTGGAAACAGCCCAAATGTCTGTCAGTTGATGAACAGATAAACAAAATGTGGTATATCTATACATTAGAATATTATTTGGCCATAAAGAGGAATGAAGTACAGATAACGTGCCACCACAAGAATGGGTCTTGAAAACATTAAGTGAAAGAAGGGGGTCACAAAAGAAGACAAATTCAATAACTAAGGATTCCTTTTATATGAAAGTCTAGAGTAGGCAAATGTATAAAACAGAAAGTAGATTTTTGTTGCCTATTTCTGGGGACATGCGGACTTGGAATGTAATGGATAAAGGGTATGGGGCTTTAGGGGGTAATGAAAATGTCCCAAACTTGATTGCAGTGAAGGTTGCATTACTGTGAACACGTTGAAAACCATTGGGTTGTACACTTTACACGGGTTAATTGCATGGTATGTGAGTTATGTCTGAATAAAGTTATTAACAGAAAAATGAAAAATATAACCAACTCTTCCTTCTTGAAGCCTTGTTCATCCTTCCAACGTCATGCTTCCTTCACGCCCAGGCCTGACCTATCCTTCTCCTCCTCCTCATGCCGCTCCCCTTCTTCTTCTTTTGCTTCTTCCTGCTGCCCCATAAGTGAGCACGTCTCCAAGGTTCTATCTTTAGTCTCTTGCTCTTCTCTTTCTCTCTGGGGAGAGCCCAGCCCTGTGGTTCTTTTCCAAAGTCTCTCTCATCTGTACCTCTGATCCTGACAGCTTCTCTCAGCTCTACTCCCACACTCCCAACTGCCTGCTGATATTTCCATTTGGACGTCTCCAACTTAGCTTGTCTAACACTACATCGATTCCTTTTTCCCTCTTCTCCCTACCCCAGCTCTTTCTCCCAGCCTCGCTAGTCCTATTCATGAGGTTACTTTTCTCCCAGTTATCTAAGCTTGAAGCTGAACTCTGCCTTTAAACTCTGTCTCCCTGGTCTTCTCCCATCGTTCAGTCACTGAATCCCAGTAGATTGTTGCTTCCACCTCTTGCTTTCACTCAGCTCTTCCTTCTCATTCCCACTGTCTCTGTCTTCTGCAGTTTAGCCCTAATAAGTAATATTCACTAACCTTCTTACTGGCCATAGTAGCTACAGAACATGAATTGTAGAAGAAAAAGGATGTAAATTTGCAGCTGAAGGGAGGGCTTCAAAACTCCTGCTGTGACCTCCATGCTGGAGGTTTTGCAAGAGAGTTGTACAAAAGAAGATAAAACCCAAGGGCCTGGAGAGAAGCCTTTTCAAGAAGCAGGTTGTCTTGGGAAAATGGAAAGATACCCAAGGGAGTGGGTTCAGAGAGCCCCATTAACAGGCCTGATACTGAGCCAGTGTACACTGGCATCGCCATACTGGTGGTTAACATGCTAAAATATTTTGTGCTGGTTGCTAAACAGCCACCATCCTGAGCCCGCAATGGTCTCCCGCCTTCCTGCTGATCCTGTAGGACTCCCTGAAACTCCCCACCCCATGGCGATCAGGGGCCCAGGGCCCTGTGGATAGCTGTGCTGTGGTATAGCTCTGACCCTGGAACCCCTGGCTTCTCCAGCGGCTGTCATATCAAGTCCACACTCCTTGGCATTCTTGGGGGGGTCCATCTTTTTTTTTTGGACACGGAGTCTCACTCTGTCATCCAGGCTAGAGTAGTGCAGTGGTGCGATCTCAGCTCACTGCGACCTCCTCCTCCCAGGTTCAGGTGATTCTCCTGCCTCAGCCTCCCTAGTAGCTGGGACTACAGGCATGCACCACTATGCCTGGCTAATATTTCTTTGTATTTTGAGTAGAGATGGGGTTTCACCATGTTGGCCAGGCTGCTCTCGAACTCCTGACCTCAAGTGATCTGCCTGCCTCAGCCTCCCAAATTGTTGGGATTACAGGCATGAGCCACCACGCCCGGCCCTTGGGGTCCATCTTAATCCAGCCATAACCCAGCTTTCTGGTCTGTCATCCACTCCTCCCTACAGTGAGGTCCCTGAACAGTATGGGCTTTTGCTCGCCTAGCACCACATCTTTGCATTTGCCTTTCTTCCCTTCTCAGTCTGCTGAAACTCATTCTGTCCCTTGAGGTCTTGATCATGTGCTACCACTTCCAAGAAGTTGTCTCTGAGTCCTGTCAGAAGTAGCCTTTCTTCCTCATGGCACACATATGTACACATATATACATATGTACATATTCTTGCATGTATTTTTATGTCCATGTTTATGGTCAAGTGCATAAAAATGGTTTTATCAGTTAAGATTGTTTTTCATATAGAAAAAGAGCTCTGCTTCCAGGATGTGGGCTTCAGATGCCCTCTCTACCTACCATACTTACGAATCTGGTCAGTTCATCCAGCCTCACGGCTGGAAGTTCTGTCCAATCCATGGGCCATCGGCTCCCAGATGAGTAGCTCCAGCCTTAAATACCCCATTGCCTACTTGGCAAAGTAAACTTCCTAAGTCCTAACTTAGGCAGTGGGAGAATGGCGTCCAACATATGCAGAATTCACAGCTTTTCCCTGCTACACTTCATACTTAAATGTCTCTCTTAAATTAAACCTCATGCGCTTTGAGTTGTAAGCTCTAGTGTGTCTGTGAGCAAAATATTTTAACAGCTTCCATTTTTAATTTTTATTTTATTTATTCATTTTTAAAATTTTTATAGATTTATGGAGTACAAGTACAGATTCCTTGCAAGTGTGTATTGTGTAGTGGTGAAATCTGTTTTTTGGTAAAAAAAAAAAAAAAAAGTAGTGACAGTTCTAGCTTTCCTGAACTGGTGAGCAGAAAGGACATTTCACATACAAAGTCGATGTCCAGTTGAAATAAGAGAGAATAAAATTGCAGTGCCCTATCAGGGACTTGCAAGTGGACGAGAGCTTGCATTTTATATCCTAGATCCCAGCCGAGGGCTTCAGAGTTGGTTCCGTTCCAATGGCATTCTCAGGGTCAGAGTGTTCCTGGCTGCCCTTCCTCCCCTCTGTGGCACAGCCTCACGGCCTTAAGTCCTGCACACAGGGATATTTGGTTGCATGATGGAGACGTGGAGGCAGTTTTAGGAAGATTTGAGTTCTTGCTATGTGCCGGGTGCAGTACATGTTGACACTTAATGCTCACAACCACCTGCTCAGGCCAGTGCTTCCCTCTTAGCTGATGAGGAAACTGCGGCTCATAGAGATTCAGTGATGTTCCAGATGCCATCCCCCATGTACACAGCAGGCCTGGAATGGATAGAGAGTTGTGCATGGTGATTATGCATGCAGCCTCCTGTTGAGGTCCTGTCCCTGATTCCCTTGCAGAAGCTTCCCACTCCCTGGCTCCCCATTGACCACGTTCCTCTCTCCCTCCTGAGCCTCTGGGAGTGCAGGGTCTTGACACATCCAGCCACCTGACCACCTTCTCCCCTCCTCACAGCATCTATCCCCTCATTGTTCTCCAGGGAGGCCCATTTCCCTCATCGGTCTCCAAGGAACTGTGGTCCAGCCATGCCTCCTTCATATTCAGTTCCACACCGGTCAGCACCAGAATCACCTGGGGCCATCTGGGATGTCCAGGTTCAGATACACTCATGCCAAGATTCTAGTAGAGGCAGATTGCAAATGGTTAGAATTCCTGTTGAGTTCAAATGAATGAACTGAGAAGTCCCAGAAGCAGCATTTAAATCCTGCCTTAATCTCTAAGTGAAAGGACAGCAAGTTGGGTGGGGTTGTGGCAAAGGGGGATGAGAGGCCACACAGGGCTTCCACGTCAGGTCTAAAAGCAGCTGCGGATGCCTCAGAATGTCCCGTTGCTGTGCAGCAAGTCTGTGCAGATGTCCGTGGTGGCACTGCTTTTTTTTTTTTAATGTCACCTTATGCCTCCTCCTGGCCCTTGTCATCCAGGCTTGCCTGTCCTGTGTCCTGGGCTTTTAAGGCAGTTTTTGTTTCCTACCAGAGGAGAATGTGTTGTGGAAAGTTATCCATGGTAAAGGAATCCTGTTCACATGTTGGTGAACTTGTGTGTGACCTCTGTTAAGTAACGTAATGGGTTAACCAGGGCTGTAGCATTCAGCTGTGCAGGTTGTGCACTGCACAACTCAGGGGATTAGTCACATAGACTCCTGATCCATTCAAAATACCCTAGAACTCAGGAAGCCCTTAGGGTGATGATGCAAAGGGTGGGAGGTTGGTACCTTTGCACGGGGACTCTGGAAGGGATGATATATTTTGCAGGAGGAGACAGCATAACCTGTTGCAGGATCAAGAGCTTTAGAAACAGGCCCACCTGGTCTTGGATTTCGTTGTCACCATATGACCACTGAGTGCCTGGATCACCCAGGCAGTTTACTTGACTTCTCTGAGTCTGTAAAAGGGAGGATGGGGAAGAGTTTTCAAGTTTGGGGTGGGAGTGGTGAGGGCTAAATCAGATGATATGAGTGAGGCACCCTGCAAAGAGGGCACTGACACATGCAACTCTCTTTTTAAAGATGGGCTTCTGGCAGCAGTCCCTATCCCACCATGCGGGCAAGCTCTTCCTTCACTCTCGGGGCTGGGGCGGCCCCTTTGGCTCTGGTCGGCAGGCCTCTGCTTCCTGCATTATTTCAGTCCTTCCTCTACTGGAAAAGGGAAAAAATTATTTCAGTCCTTCCTCTGCTGGGAAAGGGACCCATCTGAGGGATTCCTCATCACCTGAATCCAGATACAGAGAGCTTCGGGCAGTTGCGCGTGTATGTACACACCACCCCCACAAACACACACACCCCTTTATTGTGATAAAATAGACATAATAAAAATTTACCATTTAAATCATTTTTTTGTGTACAATTCAGTGGATTAAGTACATCACATTGTGCAACCATCACCCCATCCATCTCCAGAAGTCTTTTCATCTTGCAAAACTTGAATTCTGTACTCATTAACACTAACTCCCCATTTCCTCTCAGCCCCTGGCAACCCCCATTCTACTTTCTGTCTCTATGAATCTGACTACTCTAGGGGCCTCATGTAAGTGGAATCATACAGTGTTCTTTCGTGGTTGACTGACTTCACTAGGATGTTGTCAAGGTTCATCTATGTTGTAGCATGTGTCAGAATTCCCTTCCTTTATAAGGCTGAATACTATCTCATTGAATGTATAGACCACATTCTGTTTATCCACTCATCCACTGATAGATGCTTGCGTTGCTTTCCTCTCTTGGCTGCTGTGAGTAGTGCTGCTATGAACATGAGTGTACAGAGAAATCGGTTCAAGTCCTTGCTTTCAAGTCTTTTGAGTATATACCCAGAAGAGGAATGGCTTGATCACATAATTCTATTTTTAAATTTTTGAGGACCTGCCATACTGTTTTTCATAGTGGCTGCACCATTTCTTATTCCCACAACAGTGTATGAAAGGTCCAGTTGTTCTACATCCTCCCCAACATTTGGTATTTTTCTGTTTTTCTTAAATAGTAGCCATCCTAATGGGTATTATACATATATTTTAGAAATTAATAATGCACACCTTCTTGTAGTTTTCTTGATTTCTTCATGTCTACCTCCTTAGATTGCTGAGGGCAGAGAGATGGAAATTCCTCCATCTTCTCAGAAGTGATGGGACAGAGGAGTCCCCAGAAGTGTGCACACCTGACTCAGTCTGTCCTGAAGACAAGGGGACAGTGGGGTGAGAGGAAGCACAAACTAGGTTCAGTTGTTCCTCCTGAGTGAGGTTTCAGGAAGAGCTCTGAGAAGGGGATAGCTCCAGAAGACAATGATTTTGTCTTGTACATGTGTCTTTAGTATCCCCATGAGGGCAATGTATGTTTGTAAATTTTTTTTATTTGGGCACAATTTTGGCACTCCACTAACTCCAAGTAATAGAATTGCTCTTTCATTCAGAGCAATCATTGGCAATCTAGTGCTGGTCTTTTCTTCTTTTCTCTCTCCTCTCCCCTCCCCTTCCCACCCTCCTTTTATTTTTTTCACAAAATGAATGCTGAATTATCAGCAGAAAGAAAGAAAGGGGCCAAGAGCAGCCTGTCCCCAGTTTGAAGAATCCTCACGCACTGCCGTTAAGTAATTGCCATCCCAAACACCAGAGGTTTGTGTGGGCCATGCGGCCTGAGAAAGTTGCCTTCTCAGATGAGTGTGGCCCAGGCTCTTCCCTGGGCTCCAAGCACAGCATCCCCTGAGATGGTGCCTGGAACTGGCTCTTGTGGCAGGACTTGGCCATCTGACAGCAATCACCTGCAATCTGTCCCGAGCTATCTGCTGAAGAACTCTGCCACTTGGAACCCCAGTGTGGCCTTCCCTGCCTCTGTTCCTGACACCATCTGGCTCTGTGTTCCCACCCAAATCTCATCTTCAATTGTAATCTGAATTGTAATTCCCATGTGTTGGGGGAGGGACCTGGTGGGAGGTGATTGGATCATGGCGGCAGTTCCCCCATGCTGTTCTCGTGATAGTGAGTGAGTTCTCATGAGATCTGATGGTTATATAAGGGGCTCTTGCCCCTTCACTTGGCACTTCTCTCTCCTGCTGCCTTGTGAGGAAGGACGTATTTGCTTCCCCTTCTGCCATGATTGTAAGTTTTCTGAGGCCTCCCCATCCATGTGGAACTGTGAGTCAATGAAACCTCTTTCCTTTATAAATACCCAATCTTGGGTATTTCTTTATAGCAGTGTGAAAACAGACTAATACAGTTCCCCAGACTTTCCAAGTAGCCACTCTCTCCCAGCTGCACTGGTAGCCCTCTGGAGAAGGAACAGGAGAATTCTGCACACTTCCATTTGACTAGAAATGACATGAAGAATAATGCAGGAACCAAGAGGATGAGAGAAGACTGTTCACTCAGTAACCCCTGGCTTTCCTGGCCTGAATCACCCTGAAAGCCCTGGAACCCCACCCTTCCCTCTGCTGTCCATAGATGGAGGATTTGGGATGTGCACCTTCACTGCCTGCCCACTCCAATGAGCATCTCTCTTCTGGTCGCTGTGCCATTCAGCAATTATTAAGGATCACACCTTAACTTTTCACCCATGATAGTTAAAAAGATAGATCAAAGCAATCGAGAATGTGCGATAGCCATAGAGGGAAGATAACAGCAGGCAATTTTTTAAAATAAATTTTGATTTAAATCCTGACATACACCCCCACAACTGCCTGCACTTCCCACTTCCTAACAGTTGGATCCAGGAGAAGGTTACAAGGACCGCTGGGAAATAATAGTTCTCCAGCCCCTTCATGCGCAGGGCCTGAGCTACCCAGTAGGGCTTCTGTAATAAAGAAGTGGTGTTTCCATCTGAGTGCTGGAACCAATGGGAACAAGCCCCTGTGTGGGTGTGGGAGTCATAGCTGGGCTCTTGGGCCGAATTTACATCCTTTGTCTGCAATTAGCCAGTCGCTCCTTCTGAGAACATGAATAGTTCACTCTGTCATAAATGGGAATGCTGTTCTCATCCCAATGGGAGGGAAGATGCCCAGAAACATGTTTAATGGGTTTTATTTGATACTTAGAAACACTGCAGTGATTTTCGGTTTCCAAAAAGGACATGTTGATAACTTTTCCATATGGTAGTTTTCTGCTGTGACTGCTAGTGGCTTGACAATTTTTAATATTAAATTCCTAATGGTAAGCAGAATTCCATCCAGTTTTAAATCCATAAGACCAGTTATATTTTTAGAGAAGTCATTACTTTTGTTTTTATTCATATTGAAAAAGTATCTCTGTGTCACTGCTGTGGTCCAAATGATGTGTCCCCTCTGCTTCCAAAATTCATAGTTTGAAATCTTTACCCCCAAGATGGTGGTGTTAGGAGGTGGAGCCTTTGGAAGGTGATCCCGTCGAGTCTGCATGAATGAAATTCATACCCTTTTAAAAGAGGCCTGAGAGAGACCCCTGGCCCCTTCCACCCTATAAGGACGCAGTGAGAAGGTGCTGTCTATGAGCCAGGAAGTGGGCCCTCATCAGAAAACCCTACTGGCACCCTGATCTTGGACTTCTAGCCTCCGGAACTGTGAGAAATAAACATTTCTGTTTGGGTTTTTTTCTTCTAAGAGACAGGGTCTTGCTCTGTCACCCAGGCTGGAGTGCAGTAGCATGGTCATGGCTCACTGCAGCCTCGACCTCCTGGGCTCAAGTGATCCTTTCACCTCAGCAACTGCCATCTCCCCACTCCCCTGTCCCCGCTCCTCAAGTAGCTGGGACTACAGGTGCACCACCACACCCGACTAATTTTTTTGTTTTTTGGTAGAAATGAGGTCTTGCTATGTTGCCTAGGCTGATCTCGAACTCCTAGGCTCAAGTGGTCTTCCCACGTCAGCCTCCCAAGCAGCTGGGAATACAGGTGCGTGCCACCATGCCTGGCTAATTAATTTCTGTTGTTTGTAAGCCATCAGTCCATGGTATTTTGTTATAATAGTCTGAACAGACTAAGACAGTCCTTAATCCCACAGTTATCCCATCTTTTCAGATGTGGCTCCAGGCTCACAAAAGCCCTGGGGGATGGACTCAAAGGCACCCTCAGAGGCCTGTGGTTCTCGTGGTTCAGAGTCTCCGGCATTGCATTTCCCCGTGTTACCTTTTCCAATTCCAATAACATTCTGTGCGTCAGCGTTGCCAGGGCAGATGCAGCCAGGCCCAGGATAGAAACCTTTTTTTCCAGGCAGAGATGACTCTCATGCAAGCAGGCCGGCTTCCCTGCCCAGCAACAGGCTGTCTCACACAACTGAAAGATTCAAAATGCCTTTTCCTAAAAATATCCAAGAAGACTCTTACAAAAATTGTTTAGTATTGCTTGTTTTTCTCTCTTACGGGTGGTATTCGTAGTGGAAAAAATTACATTTATGCACTTAATAGAGATAATGAAGATGATCTTTGAATGGTATTAGCTCTGGAAATAACCCAAATATGGGTGATGTCTGATATGAAAGCCGATCTTCAGCCTGAGATTTCTAGAACTTTTGAATTGATTTGCAACTCTCCCATTAGAATTGTGATTTTCATTTGTAAAAGACAGGAAATTCACACGTGTCAAGCCTGAATGACTACTTAGTGTAAAAGATAAATGAAAACCAGCCTTTTCAGATGCAACTTCGGTACAACCCTTCACTTTTGTGACTTTTTTCTTTCTTACTTGCCTCTGTAAATTAAACCATTTTCAGCTCAAGGGCTGAGGCAAAGTGATGCTTTTAAAAATCTTGTTTATATTTATTTATGCCGGACACTAGGGATGCCGTAACATACCAACCTGCTGATGCCAGGTTATAACTTTAAGCAAATCACTTCACAAAGACATTCCTAGAATGGTTCTCTAGGGAAGGGCTTCCCTGGTACATTTTATCTCAGGGATCTGTAAAATGTAACAGACTTTATTGGTCTGGGTTCTTAGTTGTAGGTAAAAGAACCGTCTCTGTTTAAGCAGAGATTTATGAGGGATAGAGCCAGCCTTCAGAATTGCTGGCAAGGATGGAAAAAGGCTCTACAATAAACTCACAAGAACAAGGTCCAAAATCACCCCACAGAGCTGGGTACCAAGGAGGCTGCTGTCACAGCAGCCCAGGACCATGCTGCCTAGGCCTGGACTGGTACTTGCAAGTTGATATGCCCTCTCTCCATGCAAATAATTTCAGAATCCATGTTGCCTGTGCTTGCATCTGATCTGTAGTTCCTAAGTCTCACCCTGATCCCTAGTTGCCAAGAAATCTGGAAAATGTAAACTTGAGCTTTCCAGCTCCTTCTGTGCAGGAAAGTGCATTAGAGTGGGAGAGGGATGGAGGTTGAAAAAGTCAACTCACAGTAGCTACCACATGTGAAACAGAAACAGAGCGGCACATGGTGGGGAGGGTGGCTGGGAGAGATGGAGAAGGAACAGACAACACAGGCTGGGCAAATGAAACCCATCTTTCAGCTGCATTGGACAAGGTTTAGCCCCCAGAGAATACAGTTTGAACCAGTTGGTGGAGAGGCTGGGATTGGTCAGTGATCAGAGTATCCTGGAGAAGTTTAACCAGCACAGTGCCTAACTGGCCAGCTGATGCCCCTTCAGGTCCACCTTACAAGCTACGCTGCAGGCAGGTCAGAGAATGTCATTATCAGTTGGGTCTCCTGTCCGGGGAGGGCTCATGGCCTCTTCTCTCCCTATCAGGCATCCAGAGGCCTCTGGAGTTCCCCACCCCTGCCTCACCCACTCCTCCCCTGTGTCCAGGTTTTCTCCTGGGTGGCCCTGGCTCTTGGAAGGTGGCAGGTGCTTCTCCTCCAAGCTGGGGCCCAGTCTGTGCCTCCTCATCATCTGAAGTGGAATGTACAAGATCAGACGTTTATTTCCATGTGTAGCTTGAGAAAGCCATCTCGTGACAGTACAGCTATTCTTTTAATGTTTGCTTGTCTCTTTTTAGTTGGCTTTCATAAAAATCACCAGATTTTAAGAGAATTGTGGATATATTTGAAAGAGGCAGTAATAGCAATGGCAATGGCCTCATTGTATTTTTACTACGCTTTTGCATCTGCCTATACAACCATCTTGTGAGCTAGGTTCAACTATCTTCAATTTATAGGTGAGGAAACTGACATTCAGAAAGGTTAAGTGACTTGTATAAAGTAACACAGCAGCTCCAGTCTGACCGCTATCTTGTGACCCTCAAGTAGGAGGTTCTTTCCTCAAATACTTTACTCTCTTGATGTAAAGATATGAACAACAATAAAAGCAAATGGGAGGCGTGGTATTGGTGAGGGATGTGTGTGTGAGTGTTTGTGTGTCTGTGTGAAAGGCTCATGCAGATTTTTATGAATTTTACCTAAATGTACAGACAGTATATTAATCTAACCACAGTGCATGGCAGGTAGGATGTTGCATTTTCAATTGAGATCTTACACTGCGGCAAGTTATCTGTCATTATTCTGTTGCTCTACCTTAACAAAGCAAGGGTGGTGGCAGGAATCAGGCCAGGACTGTACACATGCTTTTTATGTGCCACATGGGGCCCATTGGCAAGATGCCTGCAGAGAGCTGATGCTCCAGAGAGCTAGAAAACACTGATCAGCACGTGATGAGGTCAGAGGCTATGAAGCATCTGTCTGGAAGAATGAATATTGCCTGACTTTGCCTACCAATCCTCACCCTGGACTGGCATTTCCATTTGTCATCTCATGTCACTGGTGAGTTAAATGATGAAGGGGACTGTGTGTCTTAACCAAGGTCCTTTAGCGAGTGAGTAGCCTGAGGGACCCGATAGATAAGGTGGCTGTCTCTGGACGAACCCTGTGGGCACCAGGAGCATCTACCTGTGTTACTCCCTGGAAGGAAGGACCCTTTGGCCAGGGGCAGAGGTTCCTGAGAATGGCTAATTCCCGAGGAAAAGGGCTGAGAGTCAGAAGGGAGCCTGGCAGGCATGGTGAGAAGTTGTGGAGGGGGAGATGGGGAATCAGAGATGGTGCCAAGTTCATTCATCCACGCAGCATCCTTCCCTACGGAGTGCACATGACACTGGGGACACTGAGCTGCCCTTTACCAAAGGACTTTTGCTTTTGAGAGGCTTCTACTAATTATCATATGGACTATGACAATGATAATCAATAACACATAACACATGGAGAGTCATATAGTCAAGGCCTGTTCTCATCCGGGAGGGCTTTATCTTATTCTACCACCTACAGAGCATATTCAACTGCGGGACCTCGTTTGGTCAGCACGACAGTTTCTGGAGGCAGAAAGATCAGGCTGCTGCTGATTTTTTAGTAAGAATCTCTAAGGCTCAGGGAAGTGAGCCTCAACCTTCCTGCTCTGTCCCCCAGCACTCTTTATTTCCATAACACCAATGGTTTTGAGCCAGAGGCACATTATATTAATGCAAGGGGAGGAAAACAGTGAAAACAGGGTGGGGGACATACAGGGTTCCCCACCCTCCAGCCCCACCATCCAGGTCAAGAGCTCACTCTCTCACCCTCCTGCAACCAGACACAGCACACAGCACATCTTCCTGGCCCAACTCTCGGGAGGCCTGTTGGCTCTCCCAAGTCTTCTGCCCAGCAGCAGGTGGCTTCTTGGGTTACGTCCTCCCCACCTAATCGCGCAGAGTCTCCACTGGCCTTCTGCTACCATAGTGCCTTGTGAGGAAGCCACCTCACCGTGCTGTGGTGGGCGACAGACCACTTGCCCACAAGCTCCCAGTGCAGCTAGAAAGCAGGTTGGAAGGTCAGCCACCCGACAGCCCCACGCTCTGTGCAAAACACTGTTTCCTGGCCCCTGAACATGGTCCTGATCCCCGCTGCATCCTCCTGTACACACACCAAGAAAAGGTGGCTCCAAAGTTGAGATCACTGCTCTCATCCAGGCTTTAGGTATTCAGGGAATTACGGAGATCACAAGTCCCTGATGCTCCAGGACACAAGGCAAAATGCAACAATTGTCGGAGAAAGGGCAGACACTGTGCTGAGCCTGGAAAGTCTGGTGGGATTTGGAGAGGCGTGGTGGGAAATGTCCAAGTATTTTTGAAACTCTCTTCATGTTATATTACAGGTTTAGAGACTATCAGAAAACAGCGTCAACTCTATCAGTTTTCTAGGGCTGCTGAAGTAATTATTAAAAACTGAGTGTCTTAAAACAACAGAAATCGATTTCCTCACAGTTCTGGGAGCTAGAAGCCTAAAGCTACACTGCAGGCAGGGCCAAGCTCCCTGTGAGGGCTCTAGGGGAGGGTCCTTCCTTGCCTCTTCCTAGCTGCTGGTGATTGCAGGCAATCCTTGAAGTTTTGGGCTTGTCGAAGCATCTCTCCCATCTCTGCCTCTCTTGTTGCACGGCCTTCTCTTACGTTTGGCTCTGTGTCCAAATCTCCCTCTCCTTTTTTTCATAAGAACACTGGCCATATTAGTCAAGTCCCACTCTCATCCAGGAGGGCTTTATCTTAATTTGAGTGTATTTGCAAAGATCCTATTTCTTTCTTTCTTTTTATTTATTTATTTATTTGAGACAAAGTCTTGCTCTGTCGCCCAGGCTGGAGTGCAGTGGCACAATTTCGGCTCACTGCAAGCTCTGCCTCCTGGGTTCACGCCATTCTCCTGCCTCAGCCTCCCGAGTAGCTGGGACTACAGGTGCCCGCCACCATGCCCAGCTAATTTTTTGTATTTTTCGTAGAGACGGGGTTTCACCGTGTTAGCCAGGATGGTCTCGATCTCCTGACCTCGTGATCCACCCGCTTCGGCCTCCCAAAGTGCTGGGATTACAGGTGTGAACCACCGTGCCCAGCCTGCAAAGACCCTATTTCTAAATAAAGTCACATTCGCCAGTACCAGAGGTTATCACCTACTGGTTCAGATGATTCTCCTGCCTCAGCCTCCCTAGTAGCTGGGATTACAGGTGCCCACCACCACGCCTGGATAATTTTTGTATTTTTAGTAGAGACGGGGTTTCACCATGTTGGCCAGGCTGGTCTTGAACTCCTGACCTCAGGTGATCAACCCATCTTGGCATCCCAAAGTGCTGGGATTATGGCATGAGCCACCACACCCAGCCAGCAATAGGAGTATTAATTCAGGCGTGATTGGAGGTAAACATAGTCTTGTAAAAAAAAAAAAATTCCTCACAAGAAAGTCCCTATCATTTGACATTGAATGGAAAAGAAAAAACAACAGAGAAAACCCTGTCACTGATGATAGTGAATACAGCATTTAATCTGATTTAAAGTCCTGTGTTTCTAACTGCTTACTTGGCTAAACAAAGCTCTTTAATGCGTTAGGTTATATATTCAGTAGCCTTAAAAGTAAGATAAAGAAACTGTACAGCACAGCATCCAAATACATAGTGTTTTTCAGTTTGAGCGATTTCATAATTCCCCTTTAATTTAAAGTTAATTCTTTAATGGAGACTCATATTTCTGATTTCAGATTTTCTTTTTTTGAAGGAGGGAGCCTAAATTATTCTGTTTGCACAAGTGGACAACATTCCTTTTAAAAGACCAGAATTGCCAAAGACTAGAAGGCGTATTCTGAAAACAATGGCTAGATTCAGCAGGACTTGCAACAGACCAGCCATGAGGATGGGAGAGGAAACAAGGTGGGGCGATTCTTTGGGCTCATGGAATGTGGTACTCCATTGATAATTTGATGAATAAATGAACCACAGCCGACAGAAGGTAGGTGCCATTGTCTGAAATGAAGAAGACAGAAGGCACGGACTGGAGCAGGAGTGGGACAGAAGACATGAGCTTTATTTTGGAGATACTGATCTCAAGTCTCTAGAAAGATGACACTGGGAGGTGGAAATGCAAAACTGAGATTTAGCAGTGAGGTCAGGGTGAGGGTACCAGTGCAGAAGGTGTCTATAGGGAGTTAACATCAAGATGGCTGAATAGGAACAGCTCCGGTCTACAGCTCCCAGCGCGAGCGACGCAGAAGACGGGTGATTTCTGCATTTCCATCTGAGGTACCGTGTTCATCTCACTAGGGAGTGCCAGACAGTGGGCGCAGGTCAGTGGGTGAGCGCACCGTGCGCCAGCCGAAGCAGGGGCGAGGCATTGCCTCACTCGGGAAGCGCAAGGGGTCAGGGAGTTCCCCTTCCAGGGGTGACAGACGGCACCTGGAAAATCGGGCCACTCCCACCCGAATACTGTGCTTTTCCGACGGGCTTAGGAAACGGTGCCCCAGGAGAGTATAGCCCGCACCTGGCTCAGAGGGTCCTACGCCCACGGAGTCTCGCTGATTGCTAGCACAGCAGTCTGAGATCAAACAGCAAGTCGGCAGCGAGGCTGGGGGAGGGGCGCCCGCCATTGCCCAGGCTCGCTTAGGTAAACAAAGCAGCCTGGAAGCTTGAACTGGGTGGAGCCCACCACAGCTCAAGGAGGCCTGCCTGCCTCTGTAGGCTCCACCTCTGGGGGCAGGACACAGACAAACAAAAAGACAGCAGTAACCTCTGCAGACTTAAATGTCCCTGTCTGACAGCTGTGAGGAGAGCAGTGGTTCTCCCAGCACGCAGCTGGAGATCTGAGAACGGGCTGACTGCCTCCTCAAGTGGGTCCCTGACCCCTGACCCCCGAGCAGCCTAACTGGGAGGCACCCCCCAGCAGGGGCAGACTGACACCTCACACGGCCGGCCAGGTACTCCAACAGACCTGCAGCTGAGGGTTCTGTCTGTTAGAAGGAAAACTAACAGAAAGGACATCCACACCAAAAACCCATCTGTACATCACCATCATCAAAGACCAAAAGTAGATAAAACCACAAAGATGGGGAAAAAACAGAGCAGAAAAACTGGAAACTCTAAAAACCAGAGTACCTCTCCTCCTCCAAAGGAACGCAGTTCCTCACCAGCAACGGAACAAAGCTGGACGGAGAATGACTTTGACGAGCTGAGAGAAGAAGGCTTCAGACGATCAAATTACTCCGAGCTACGGGAGGATATTCAAACCAAAGGCAAAGAAGTTGAAAACTTTGAAAAAAATTTAGAAGAATGTATAACTAGAATAACCAATACAGAGAAGTGCTTAAAGGAGCTGATGGAGCTGAAAACCAAGGCTCGAGAACTACGTGAAGAATGCAGAAGCCTCAGGAGCCGATGCGATCAAATGGAAGAAAGGGTATCAGCCCTGGAAGATGAAATGAATGAAATGAAGCGAGAAGGGAAGTTTAGAGAAAAAAGAATAAAAAGAAACGAGCAAAGCCTCCAAGAAATGTGGGACTATGTGAAAAGACCAAATCTACGTCTGATTGGTGTACCTGAAAGTGACGGGGAGAATGGAACCAAGTTGGAAAACACTCTGCAGGATATTATCCAGGAGAACTTCCCCAATCTAGCAAGGCAGGCCAACATTCAGATTCAGGAAATACAGAGAACGCCACAAAGATACTCCTCGAGAAGAGCAACTCCAAGACACATAATTGTCAGATTCACCAAAGTTGAAATGAAGGAAAAAATGTTAAGGGCAGCCAGAGAGAAAGGTCGGGTTACCATCAAAGGGAAGCCCATCAGACTCACAGCGGATCTCTCGGCAGAAACCCTACAAGCCAGAAGAGAGTGGGGGCCAATATTCAACATTCTTAAAGAAAAGAATTTTCAACCCAGAATTTCATATCCTGCCAAACTAAGCTTCATAAGTGAAGGAGAAATAAAATACTTTACAGACAAGCAAATGCTGAGAGATTTTGTCACCACCAGGCCTGCCCTAAAAGAGCTCCTGAAGGAAGCGCTAAACATGGAAAGGCACAACCGGTACCAGCCACTGCAAAATCATACCGAAATGTAAAGAACATCGAGACTAGGAAGAGACTGCATCAACTAACGAGCAAAATATCCAGCTAACATCATAATGACAGGATCAAATTCACACATAACAATATTAACTTTAAATGTAAATGGACTAAATGCTCCAATTAAAAGACACAGACTGGCAAACTGGATTAAGACTCAAGACCCATCAGTGTGCTGTATTCAGGAAACCCATCTCACGTGCAGAGACACACATAGGCTCAAAATAAAAGGATGGAGGAAGATCTACCAAGCAAATGGAAAACACAAAAAGGCAGGGGTTGCAATCCTAGTCTCTGATAAAACAGACTTTAAACCAACAAAGATCAAAAGAGACAAAGAAGGCCATTACATAATGGTAAAGGGATTAATTCAACAAGAAGAGCTAACTATCCTAAATATATATGCACCCAATACAGGAGCACCCAGATTCATAAAGCAAGTCCTGAGTGACCTACAAAGAGACTTAGACTCCCACACATTAATAATGGGAGACTTTAACACCCCACTATCAACATTAGACAGATCAACGAGACAGAAAGTCAACAAGGATACCCAGGAATTGAACTTAGCTCTGCACCAAGCGGACCTAGTAGACATCTACAGAACTCTCCACCCCAAATCAACAGAATATACATTTTTTTCAGCACCACACCACACCTATTCCAAAATTGACCATATACTTGGAAGTAAAGCTCTCCTCAATAAATGTAAAAGAACAGAAATTGTAACAAACTGTCTCTCAGATCACAGTGCAATCAAGCTAGAACTCAGGATTAAGAATCTCACTCAAAACTGCTCAACTACGTGGAAACTGAACAACCTGCTCCTGAACGACTACTGGGTACATAACGAAATGAAGGCAGAAATAAAGATGTTCTTTGAAACCAACGAGAACCAAGACACAACATACCAGAATCTCTGGGATGCATTCAAAGCAGTGTGTAGAGGGAAATTTATAGCACTAAATGCCCACAAGAGAAAGCAGGAAAGATCCAAAATTGACACCCTAACATCACAATTAAAAGAACTAGAAAAGCAAGAGCAAACACATTCAAAAGCTAGCAGAAGGCAAGAAATAACTAAAATCAGAGCAGAACTGAAGGAAATAGAGACACAAAAAACCCTTCAAAAAATAAATGAATCCAGGAGCTGGTTTTTTGAAAGGATCAACAAAATTGATAGACCGCTAGCAAGATTAATAAAGAAAAAAAGAGAGAAGAATCAAATAGATGCAATAAAAAATGATAAAGGGGAAATCACCACCGATCCCACAGAAATACAAACTACCATCAGAGAATATTACAAACACCTCTATGCAAATAAACTAGAAAATCTAGAAGATATGGATAAATTCCTCAACACATACACCCTCCCAAGACTAAACCAGGAAGAAGTTGAATCTCTGAATAGACCAATAACAGGAGCTGAAATTGTGGCAATAATCAATAGCTTACCAACCAAAAAAAGTCCAGGTCCAGATGGATTCACAGCCGAATTCTACCAGAGGTACAAGGAGGAGCTGGTACCATTCCTTCTGAAACTATTCCAATCAATAGAAAAAGAGGGAATCCTCCCTAACTCATTTTATGAGGCCAGCATCATCCTGATACCAAAGCCTGGCAGAGACACAACAAAAAAAGAGAATTTTAGACCAATATCCTTGATGAACATTGATGCAAAAATCCTCAATAAAATACTGGCAAACAGAATCCAGCAACACATCAAAAAGCTTATCCACCATGATCAAGTGGGCTTCATCCCTGGGATGCAAGGCTGGTTCAATATACGCAAATCAATAAATGTAATCCAGCATATAAACAGAACGAAAGACAAAAACCACATGATTATCTCAATAGATGCAGAAAAGGCCTTTGACAAAATTCAACAACCCTTCATGCTAAAAACTCTCAATAAATTAGGAATTGATGGGATGTATCTCAAAATAATAAGAGCTATTTATGACAAACCCACAGCCAATATCATACTGAATGGGCAAAAACTGGAAGCATTCCCTTTGAAAACTGGCACAAGACAGGGATGCCCTCTCTCACCACTTCTATTCAACATAGTGTTGGAAGTTCTGGCCAGGGCAATTAGGCAGGAGAAGGAAATCAAGGGTATTCAATTAGGAAAAGAGGAAGTCAAATTGTCCCTGTTTGCAGATGACATGATAGTATATCTAGAAAACCCCATTGTCTCAGCCCAAAATCTCCTTAAGCTGATAAGCAACTTCAGCAAAGTCTCAGGATACAAAATCAATGTGCAAAAATCACAAGCATTCTTATACATCAATAACAGACAAACAGAGAGCCAAATCATGAGTGAACTCCCATTCACAATTGCTTCAAAGAGAATCAAATACCTAGGAATCCAACTTACAAGGGATGTGAAAGACCTCTTCAAGGAGAACTACAAACCACTGCTCAAGGAAATAAAAGAGGATACAAACAAATGGAAGAACATTCCATGCTCATGGGTAGGAAGAATCAACATCGTGAAAATGGCCATCCTTCCCAAGGTAATTTACAGATTCAATGCCATCCCCATCAAGCTACCAATGACTTTCTTCACAGAATTGGAAAAAACTACTTTAAAGTTCATATGGAACCAAAAAAAAGCCCGCATCGCCAAGTCAATCCTCAGCCAAAAGAACAAAGCTGGAGGCATCACACTACCTGACTTCAAACTATACTACAAGGCTACAGTAACCAAAACAGCATGGTACTGGTACCAAAACAGAGATATAGATCAATGGAACAGAACAGAGCCGTCAGAAATAATGCCACATATCTACAAGTATCTGATCTTTGACAAACCTGACAAAAACAAGAAATGGGGAAAGGATTCCCTATTTAATAAATGGTGCTGGGAAAACTGGCTAGCCATATGTAGAAAGCTGAAACTGGATCCCTTCCTTACACCTTATACAAAAATCAATTCAAGATGGATTAAAGACTTAAATGTTAGACCTAAAACCATAAAAACCCTAGAAGAAAACCTAGGCATTACCATTCAGGACATAGGCATGGGCAAGGACTTCATGTCTAAAACACCAAAAGCAATGGCAACAAAAGCCAAAATTGACAAATGGGATCTAATTAAACTCAAGAGCTTCTGCACAGCAAAAGAAACTACCATCAGAGTGAACAGGCAACCTACAAAATGGGAGAAAATTTTCGCAACCTACTCATCTGACAAAGGGCTAATATCCAGAATCTACAATGAACTCCAACAAATTTACAAGAAAAAAACAAACAACCCCATCAAAAAGTGGGCGAAGGACATGAACAGACACTTCTCAAAAGAAGACATTTATGCAGCCAAAAAACACATGAAAAAATGCTCACCATCACTGGCCATCAGAGAAATGCAAATCAAAACCACAATGAGATACCATCTCACACCAGTTAGAATGGCAATCATTAAAAAGTCAGGAAACAACAGGTGCTGGAGAGGATGTGGAGAAACAGGAACACTTTTACACTGTTGGTGGGACTGTAAACTAGTTCAGCCCTTGTGGAACCAGTGTGGCGATTCCTCAGGGATCTAGAACTAGAAATTCCATTCGATCCAGCCATCCCATTACTGGGTATATACCCAAAGGACTATAAATCATGCTGCTATAAAGACACATGCACACGTATGTTTATTGCGGCATTATTCACAATAGCAAAGACTTGGAACCAACCCAAATGTCCAACAATGATAGACTGGATTAAGAAAATGTGGCACATATACACCATGGAATACTATGCAGCCATAAAAAATGATGAGTTCACGTCCTTTGTAGGGACATGGATGAAATTGGAAATCATCATTCTCAGTAAACTATCGCAAGAACAAAAAACCAAACACCGCATATTCTCACTCATAGGTGGGAATTGAACAATGAGAACACATGGACACAGGAAGGGGAACATCACACTCTGGGGACTGTTGTGGGGTGGGGGGAGGGGGGAGGGATAGCATTGGGAGATATACCTAATGCTAGATGACGAGTTGGTGGGTGCAGCGCACCAGCATGGCACATGTATACATATGTAACTTACCTGCACATTGCGCACATGTACCATAAAACCTAAAGTATAATAATAATAATAAAAAAAAAAAAAAAAAGAGTTAACATCAAAAAAAAAAAAAAAAAAAAAAAAAAAGAAGGTGTCTATAGGAAATGACAGTTGGAATAATGGCAGCTGATGCAGTGTTTGATAGAGACTGTACACAGAAGAGAAGTTGGTTGAGCATAGATATACACTGAAAATTGTCCACCTTTAAGGGTTAGTGGGTGCGATGGTCTGAATGTATGTGTCACCTCAAAATTCCAATGTTGTGATAGTACTAGGAGATGGGCCCTTTGGGAGGAGATTACATCATAAGGGTGGAGCCCTCATAAATGGGATGTGTGCTTTTTCTTTTTTTTTTGAGACCGAGTCTCGCTCTGTCACCCAGGCTGGAGTGCAGTGGCGTGATCTCGGCTCACTGCAAGCTCCGCCTCCTGGGTTCATGCCATTCTCCTGCCTCAGCCTCCTGAGTAGCTGGGACTACAGGTGCCCGCCACCACGCCCGGCTAATTTTTTGTATTTTTTTAGTAGAGACAGGGTTTCATCATGTTAGCCAGGATGGTCTCGATCTCCTGACCTCATGATCTGCCTGCCTCGGTCTCCCAAAGTGCTGAGATTATAGGCATGAGCCACTGCACCCGGCTGGATCTGTGCTTTTATAAGAGACCATAAAGCTAGGTAGCTCCTTCTGCTACTCAAGGACGCAGCAGGAAGTTGGCTGTTTGCAACCTGCAGGAGGGCCCTCACCAGACCCTAACCATGCCAGCACCTTGATCTCAGATTTTCAGCCTGAGATCAGGCTAGAATAGATTTCTGTTGCTTATAAGTTGCCCAGTCTATGGTAATGTATTATAGCAGCTCAAAGAGATGAGGATAGTGGGGCAAGGAGGGCCGGAGGAGACGAATGAGATGATGGATGCAGTGTAAAGGTTAGTGTCTGAGCTAGACTTTGGTCAGTGGTAGGATGACCTAGCTAAGGCTGTCCAAGTCTAAGACCAGACACAGCTCCAGTGAAGCACAAGGGCTTGAGGATGGATGCCGCAGGAAGGGCAGGGAGGACAGGGCTGGCAGAGCAGAAGGTACTCAGTATCCTGAAGTTCTGCAAGAGTAGAGCTGGAGCTGCAGTTGGTGCCTCAGGTGTGGCTGCCCTGGGAGGCATGAATTGCATGTCTTGGGGTGATGGTGGCAGGTGGCATGCTGGAAATCAGTGAGAGAAAGGCATCTTGTCAGTCTTGAAAGAAATTTGAGCAGCACAGCTTCCTGGTTTTAAGAGCCTGGGCTCTAGAATCAGATCTGTGTTCCAATCCCAGCTCTGCTATGTTGGTGACCTTGGGCAATTTACTGAAGTTAGTTGATGTTCATTTCCCCACCTGCAAAGTGGTAAGAAGCTATGAACTGGCACAGATCATGCGACTTCAAATAAAGTGCCTAGTCCAGTGTCCCAGGCACAGTAGCTGTCCAATGAATGTTGGTTATTCACAGCAGCAATAGTAATGGAACAGTGGTGAAGGCAGGGACGCAGATTTAGAAGACTGGTCAGGCTAGAACAGGATGAGTTCAGGAGCCTCTTCTTTGGCTGAATGTTGTTGAGATTACATGTGTTGCCTGGAACCATGGCAGCTATCTTGGGTCCATGAGGTGACAATCCTGAAATCCAAGTCAGTGTTCAGAGAGTGGCAGGGCCAGGAGACAGAGGGGGCCTGCGTGTTTGAAGGTGAGTTGAGCTGCCGAACCAAGCACCTCCTCATTAAGTGAGATAACAAACCCCTATGCGTGAGCATCCTAACCAGTACAACACGTGAGAGATGCTCTTCACAGTGGTTCCCACAGTGGGCTTCTCTGAAGAAAAAAATGCCATGACATATAGACTCCTCCCTGCCTTTTATATTACTGTGCTATCATCTCTCTTAGTAGAGAGAGATGGTGAGCGAGGAATATGTTGGTTGTTCACTAGATCAGAATTATGTGGTCACCACTATGAAGCAATTAAATGCAGATAGCAGGCTACTCTCGCTCTGTAATGGGAATGTGGGGCTGGAGGTTAGGATTTGAAACATGTGGCCAGTGAGCTCCCACTGCATCGAGTCCCTCTCCAGTTTCTCTTGATTTTACCACCTAAATACCCCTCTCACCTGCCTGTTTCTCTCCCACTCCACTGTCACCACTGCAGTCTTTTACCAGGGCAACAGTGATAGCCTCCATTGTCATTGCTAACTCAGGTCTAGCCTTGGCCTCTCTGGTTTCTTTCTCCCACTGCAGCCAGAGTGAGCTGTTAAAAACATAAGCCTGATCGTTCATTCCCTGCTGAAAATCCTTGCCTGTCTTCACCCCTTCAGACTCCAAAGTTGCTCAGGATACAGGTCTAACCGCTTTGTAGGGGGACTGCCTCTGGCTGCCCACCTGCCTCTCTGCTTCTCTTCCAGCAAGTCCAGAATGCTCAGCCACACGGCCCTTCCCTTAGCTCATGGTGGTTGTCTGGGCTCAGACTGTTTGCACATGCTGTTCCTCCCTCCCAGAAACCTGTTCCTGCTGGCTCTGCCTGGGTAACCAGCCCTCGGAACTCAGGCCTTACTTCTGGGGAGGAGCCTTCCCCGGCCGCTCCAGCAGGCGCCTCACACTGGACACAGCTGTGACTCCGGCTGGCTCCTATTTAATCACTGTTTCTCCCACAGAACCTTAAGCTTCATGAGAGCTGGGTCTCTGTGTATTCTGTTCATGTCATCTCCTCGGAGGCAGCACGGAACGATTTTGGAATGGATGATTGACGTTGCTTTTTTAGTTGTTTTCATTTTTTTCCCCTCATGGTTACCTGATCTTACTAGGTTCTCCTCTCCTCTTGAGTACAGAAAAATCAGGGAGGGTGTTGTGGTGTCAGATGGATTTGTAAGGATGGGGCTGGGGAGGTCGATAGAAAGGAGACAGCCCACGGTGGGGAGGATGGATGAGCAAAACCTCCAGTGGAGACTACTTACAAACGGGCCCCAGCAGTGGACAGAAACCTGCTGCAGTCACCGGGATAGTGGGTACTTCAATTATTGGTTCAACAAACAGGTACTGTTTGTTGCATTTACTCTGGGACCGGTGTAAAGAAGACATGGAGACAGATGAGTAGGCGGTTGATGGACAGCTGTAGTCGCTGGCGCTCTGGGGACTCAGGGAGGTACACCTCACCCAGGCAGGAGGCTGTGGGGAGTCCCCAGGCTCCCCTAGGAGGCATCGTGTTCGAGGATGTGGGAAGGGAATGCTGGAGAAGGCACAGAGCCTGTGAGAGCCGGAGCACTCTGCACTGTATGGGGCTTGCCAGGTTGGAGCAGAGAGCTGGTGTGGAGCCAGACCCGGGGGACCTGGTGCTGAGGTGAGCTCTATCCTGACAGTCATCAGGAGGCCCTGGATAAGCCCAAGGGGGGGAGGGCCATGGTCCCATTTGCAGTTTATTTCTCAGTGTTGCTGCTTGAGTAGTTGGAGGGGGTTGAAGAGTGGCCTCCTCAAGCAAGGTGTCCGTGCCCCAGAACCTGTGCTTGCTTATTTGGGAAAAAGGGTCTTTGCAGGTGTGATGAAATTAGGGATTAGGGATCTTGAGATGAGACTGTCCTGGGTTATGGTGGGCCCTAAATCCAATGACAATTGTCCTAATAAGATAAGGGGAGAGGAGGCCAGGGGCAGTGGCTCACGCCTGTAATCCCAGCACTTTGGGAGGCCAAGGCAGGTGGATCACGGGAGGTCAGCAGTTCGAGTCCAGCCTGGCCAACGTGGTGAAACCTTGTCTCTACTAAAAATACAAAAATTAGCCGGGTGTGGTGGCGGATGACTATAATCCCAGTTACTTGGGAGGCTGAGGCACGAAAATAGGTTGAACCCTGGAGGCGGAGGTTGCAGTGAGCCGAGATTGCACCACTGCACTCCAGCCTGGGTGACAGAGCAAGACTCTGTGCCCCGCACCTCCCCGCACCCAAAAAAGAAAAGAGAAGGGGAGAAGAGACATAGAGGGGCGGAGGCCATGTGAAGTTGGAGGCTGCGATGGAGCTGTGCAACCACAAGCCAAGGGACGCCTGGAGCCACCAGACACCGGAAGAGGCAAGGAGGGATTGCTGCCCCTCTCCCGCCACCCTCCCCGAGCCTTCAGAGGAATTATGGCCCTGCAGACACCTTGATTTTGGACTTTTGGCCTCCAGACCTGTTAGAGAATAAATTTCTGTTGTTTTAAAGTCACTTAGTTTGTGATACTTTGTTACTGCAGTCCTAGAAAATGAGCATGATGCTCTTTCCAAAATAAAAATCTACAGGCACCACCCCTCTGCGGTCTCACAGGGCTCAGGCATTCTCCATTTGTGCAAAATCAAATCATGTGCCTAGGCCCACATGGCCCTTCCTGTCCTGCCGTCCCCTGGCCTCCTCTCACACCCAGGCTTCGTGCTCTGGCTCCAGCCCTGGTGGCTCTGTCAGACTCTGCGTTGCCGCTGGGCCTTTGCCTGGGCAGTTTCATCAGCCTGGAACATTCTTCCTCACCTGGCTCCCAACCTGCCCTCCCCCAAAACCTTGCTCTGCCAGAGAAGTAATGATCCCTCTGATCTCAACTTGGCTGTCACCTCCACCAGGAAGTCCTCCTCCACCTCCCGAGCCAGTGAGAAGTGCCTCCCGCAGGCTGTCAGGGCAGTTGTCACAGGGTACTGAAATGTCCTCTTTCGAAGTCAGTTCTCAGAGAATGTCCTGCCTTGTTCCAGTGTAATCCTGGGGATGTAGTCCAGTATCAGCTGTGCAGTGCACTCAGTTATTTATTGAAAGAATGGCTCGGACGTGGGCATGACCTAAGTTAAAGATAACAGTGCTGGGGCTGGGGAAGAGGGCTGCAGCAAGAGACGTGGGGAAGGAGGATGAACAGTGCGTGGTGACCGGCTGGGAGAGGGTGTGAGTGACAGTGGAGGCCACCCTCTGTTGTCTGGCTCATAGCCAGGGGAGAGTGATGTCATTCAAACAGGGAAGATAAGAATGGCAACAGATTATTGATTTGGGCATATCAACCAAAAATACATAGAACCCTCAATTTCTGCACAGTGGGGAAAATGACTTTTTTCCTTGGGGCATGAGGGGAGCCACTGCCCTCAAGTAGATCTCTTCTTGTTGTAATGCCAGGACCACATGCGTCTCACACTACAAGATGAGACTCAGAGGCAGCTGGTAGCACAGGTCAGGAAATGCACATGCAGAGGTACCATTCCTGGCCTGCAGGCAGTGACTGCTAGCGTTCCAGGTCATAATGGGTCCATACAGATATTCTCAAGTTTTGGCAAGCTGGGAATCTTTAAACTTTGAGTAAATGAGAGGCATCCAAGGAGGGACAAAAGGTGAAGATTCATAAGTGTCCTGGGTTGCAGAAAGCCCCCGGCTCATCTTAAATGTAGTCACAGCCTCACCCAGATGGCCCCAGAGTCTGCTGCAGGCTTTGGTTGACTTGTCTCCTGGTCTGGACCATGCCCTGCCTGTGCCCGGCAGGTTGGATGGATGCATGAAGAAGTAGGGAGAGACCTCTGACATGTTCTTATGCCCATATCATCTACTAATCCATTAATGTTTAATTTAAAAAAAGATTTAAAAATGTACATACGATGGAATAGTATTCAGCTTTAAAAGGGAAGGAAATTCTGCCACAGGTTAGAATATGGGTGAACCCTGAGGACATTATGCTAAGCAAAAGAAGCCAGTCACAAAAATGTAAATATCCCATGATTCCATTTGTACAAGGAGCCTAGAGTTGTCAAATTCATATACAGAGAATAGAACGGTGGTTGCCAGGGACTGAGAGGTGGGGAATGAGGAGTTAGTGTTTAATGGGCACAGAATTTCAGAGCGGGAGTGCGAGAAAGTTCTGGAAAAGGAGTATGATGATGGCTGCTTGACCTTATAGTTCACTGAATTGTACACTTGAAAATGGTTAAAATGGTGAATTTCACGTTTACCACATATTTCACCATAATATTTCACCACATATTTCACCACAATAACAAAATTGGAAAAAATATATGAAACTTTTTTCGAAGAGCTAGAATATACATGCTTCTACACAACATTTGCCAGATTTCTTTAGCAAGCTAAGGAGAGGAAAAAAAAAATCACTTTGAGCATTGCAAAAAGAAAGCCTGAGAACTCCCTGCACTGTGTATAGAAAACATTTCAATGAAGACGGGGAGAAATGAAAGGAGCAGTTGCATCTGCGAGCACGACAAGGGAGACATGGATGTACCCAGACAAGCACCACTCTTTGCCCCACAGCATGCTGCAGAGATGGGAAGTTAATACCAATTGACTTCTCTTTATTTAGTATTCATATCTATGCTTAGTTGACATCTTTAATATTATAATTATTTATTTTTAGTGCTATTGAATAGGCTGCATATAGTTCTCATCCCATGCTGTGGGCTTGGACATTCTCAAGTATTCCCTCTGTGGACTCAATGAAGTCTGAAGCAAGGATGTCCTCTTGGTGTAGTTTTGGGCTCACCTCACAATCATAGTCTACCAGGGCCCTCCAATAAAACTGTTGGTGGTTGGCTGGACGCAGTGGCTCATGCCTGTAATCCCAGCACTTTGGGAGGCCTAGGCGGGTGGATTACCTGAGGTCGGGAGTTCGAGACCAGCCTGACCAACATGGAGAAACACTATCCCTACTAAAAATACAAAATTAGCGGGGCATTGTGGTGCATGCCTGTAATCCCAGCTATTAGGGAGACTGGGGCAGGAGAATCGCTTGAACCTGGGCAGCGGAGGTTGCGGTGAGCCGAGATCGCGCCATTGCACTCCAGTCTGAGCAATGAGAGTGAAAAACTCCATCTCAAAAACAAAAAACAAACAAACAAACAAAACTGTCGGTGGTGATGGAAGCTAATAAATATGGTGGCTATCAAACACTTGAGATGTGGTTAGTGAGACCAGGGAACTAAATCTGAAATTGTATTTAAATTTAAGTAGCTATATGGTTTAAGTAGCTATATAGCTAAATTTAATTAGCTATATAGCTAATTAGATTTAAATTGTATTTAAATCTAAATAGCTATATGGCTAGTGGCTAACATTTTGAACTGCCCAGACTAGATTTTAAGTCCAGAGTGAACATGCCAGGTAGTACCCACCTTCTGGAGCGGGGCTAGAACTCTCCAGATGGCTCTGGCCTGGCTGTTGTGTTTTACATGGGCCATAGTGAGTCCTGGCTCCTTCTTAGAAGTAGATGTTTGACCATGTAGGGTGGGGCCCTACGTAAAACACTGGGCAGGTGCAGCAGAGTCTAGGCCAGCCTTTTAAAAAGGCTCTGTGAGAGAATTAAGCCCTGCAGAACATAATGGGAGTGATTTTGTTTTCTCAATGTTCCAAGAGCAATACTTAGCAAGGATCATTCCAGGAGTGCAGGGGAAAAGTGAATTGATTCTATTCCATGGATGTCTCAGGACCTCAGGGCTTACTTTTCTCCTGGACCTGGGGTTGAGAAGCACTGCTGTGAAGACAGGGCTCTGTAAAGTAAAAAGGATCCACTGAATCCAACCTTCTTTTTCCTTCCAAGGACATCTTTCTTGAACCTACAAAAGCATAGCAGGTGTTAGATGTAGTGACAGCCTGTGGTAGACCAAGTCCTCTGATACAGGTCTTGCTCGATGACTGTTGGGATATAAGAAAAAGCCTCTATTTCATCATCTGAGAAAGCAGTTCTAGTCAGTGTACACGCCATGACCAACTTTGTTTTCTTCACCATTACCCACATCACCATCACCCCCTCCTCATCACTGTCTCCACAACACTAGGAGGGACCTGATTTCCTGGCCGACCATGCCAGGCCCCACATGTGTGGGTTAAAACAAACAACTTTTAAGAGCCTACCAATACACACAGGTACACAGAATGTAGGTCATGCTTGGCACACAAATCCTATTCCGAGAACTTACGTGTAAATCAACTCATATTTTTAAGGCAGTACATAGCTTACATTTTTAATAGGATGCAGAAAAGTACAAGCAAGAAAAGAAATATATATGATTCAGAAAATATAGAAATAGAAATTCAATAAAGCACAGATGAAAAGTTCATCTCTTTCCCTTCTTCTACAATTTCCTCTTCAAAAAGGGTATTTTGTTTTCTTGATTTCTTTTAGAACTTAAAGAAACACACCTGTAGGTATGTATATATGTTCATGTTCATGCACACACACTCACACACACATAATTTACAGGGGGTTCAAAATATACAGGCATGAGGACTGGCTTTTTCACATGCGTTGTAAGGAGATTTTTACTCTCAGCACACTCAACACCTCTCCCTCTTTGTCCTGGCTGTATAGTATTTCATTCTATAATGTTAAGGGTTAAATTGTGTCCTCCACAAAAAGATATGTAACTCCAGTACCTCAAAATGTAACCTTATATGTAGATTGTATTTACAAAGTAATTAAGTAAAAATGAAGTCATTAAGTGGGCCCTCATCCAAAATGACTGGTGTTCTTATTGTGAACAAAAGTTCTTTGAAAAAGAATTTGGAAGAAAGAGACTTCATTCTAGTAAACAGTTTGCAAACTAGGAAAACATAGCCTTTGTTATGAAACAAAAGTTTGTTCCAGAGAACAAAAGGAAGACAGGTTTTATAGCAAAAGTTCTTGCCCAGGTTCCCAATCAGGTCCATTTATGCAAATGAAGGATTGAGATTCATTTAGTTCTTATTGGTTGACACAACTGAGTTCTTATTGGTCAGTGCAGCTGAGTGCCCATTGATAGATACAGCTGAGCCCTGATGGGCTAAGGCAGGTGAGCGCTGATTGGTTGGTTATGGTGAGCTCTGAAAGTCCCAAAGTTTAAAGAGTGTGGGTTTTTGGGAGAACATAGAGTACATGCATGACCTCTAGTCAGCAAATGGCTGCTTGGCTCTATTTTAAATTTAGGCCCAGTTAGCCACTTGAAGGATTGGCTTTTTCAGGTCACATTTGTTCACATGATTAAAAGAGGAACTTTAGACACATAGAGAGGGAAGTTGATCTGAAGAGCACAGGGAGAAGATGGCTGTCTACAGGCCAAGTAGAAAGGCCTCAGAAGAAACCAACTCTGCCAACACCTTGGTCTTGGACTTCCAGCCTCCAGTACTGTGAGACAATAAATCTCTGTTGTTTAAGCCACCCAGTCTGTGGTACTTTGTTAGGGTAGCCTAAACAGACTAACACATATGATGCATCATAATTTATTTTACTGATCTTTTTGATAAACACTTTGAATTCAAAAGAATACTTTTAATGCATTAGGAAAATGCATTAGGTAATTGGAAAAAACCCCATGTAGTAAGTTCTTTTTTTTGTAGAACAAATAATTCTTTAGGGGGTGTGAATACTTATCCATTCATTCTTCAGGCTGGATTATTTGCATTTCAACATATCAAGCTTTCTTAAAATAAGTCCACCTATAAACCAGATGCCTGTGCAAGTGGACAAAGTACAACTAAAGAGATTTCATATGTAATAGTGAGATCATGAGTGAAAGAGAGTCAGGTGACATTATTAGGAATCTTTTGGTTGCTAGTGACAGACACTGCACTTGAACCAGCCTGAGAGAACAAGGAAACTAATTTTAAGGCTCGGTGTCTTGCAGGATCTAGGAATAGCTGGATGTCACGGCAAACAGACCAGGGACTCAAACACCCTCAGAACACTCTATTGCTAAATTTAGTCCTGCTCCTCTCTGGACATTTGATCAATTGTCCTTCTCTTTTAGAGATCAGCTTCCTCCACTTTGTGGCCTGGCTTTGAAAGGTCTCTGATGGGCTCAGCTTAGGTCAGGTGGTCATGCCAGGACATACCCTGGTGCATCTTGAGAGAAGAGTCACTATACTAATCTGACAGCAACCTCGGGCACAATTTGGATGATGGGAGTGGAGCGGCATGAGGCTGGGGGCTGGGTACTGTCAGAGTAAGGGGAGTGATGTTTGAGTGGCCATCACCTAGCATCTCCTCATTGTTTTTGACGAAAATTTCCTGGAAGAGGTAGAATTTCAGCAGTGCCATCATTTGGAGAAAACCTAAGGCTTTGTAATACCCAACCCAAGGACTCTGGTCATGCCATCTTCATGGGCCTTAGAGATGACCCCCTAACTGAGTAGAGTCACCCTTGACAGGTAGAGGCCACCAAATGTGCCTATCCTCTGCAGCTGTGCCATCTTTCCAGGCAGAAGCAGAAAGCAGCAGGCATGACTGCCGAAACAAGACTGGGCTCTGCCTGCAGGAAAATCCGGGCTGTGGTGGCGGCTCAGCGCCTGCCAAGCAAAATACCAGTTAGGAGATGTCGCTGGCATGCAATTTAAAGAATCACTTGACTAGTACTTGAGGTTATTTAGAAAAATACCTTTGGTCACATGCTTTCCAGAATGTTATGTACTTGAAATGAATCATCCCTATCCAGCCCAGAGCGATTTAATTACAATCCCCTCCCGTGTTACTTCTTTTAAAACTTGACCTTCTTTTCTGGTTGCAATTCAAATTCGGCAAAATATCAACTTGGTTTTCTTTTTTGGAAGCCGAGGAGGAATCTTTCTATAGCTGAACAGTTTCAGACAGGAAGAAGGGACCGAGTTCCACGGTGAGAAGCCTTGCAATACAGCAGTGACTGCAGATGACCTTTAATAACTGGGAAAATATCATTCATCTGCGAGGGTGGTTAGATAATTTGTCTCAACATCATACCCGGCTTGTAAGCAAAAACAAACATCTGAGGTAATACAAACAGACCAGGTTCCTAGTAATCTGGTGAGATTATGCCAGCCACACACTCTTGATGTGTGTGTCTCTAGGTGAGGGTCACTGTTCATACACAATGCTGGGGGGCTTTAGGGGTGATGCACTTGATGTGAGTTTTGCTTTTCTAAATCTGAGCATCCTCACTGGCTTGTGTTATTGTATTTGGAGAACCACCCGTGCCAAGGGTGTGTCCTCTTAAGTAAGCATCCATAGCAAGGCACCTCTTGCTTGCCTGAGTGCTGATGCATTGAGTGGGTGGAAATGCCTGCTTGCTCTCAGTCCTAAGGTTGTTTCTTCTGCTGGGACCCAGATCCTAGTGGCCCAACATGGGCTGTGGAGACAGACAAGCCTGCAGCCACGTCTTTGCTCTGCCATTCACCTAAGCTCTCCAATCCTAGCTTCCTCGTTGGTTAAATGGGGATAATAATAATAGTGCCTATGTCATAGAGCTGTTGTGAGGATTAAATGAGATAATCTATGTGTCTGCTACAAATCAGGAATTCAATAAATGGCAGTCTGTTCTGTAAAAACCACAATATCAACTCAAATTGGAATCAAGTAAGTCTCCAATAAAACAAAAAGCAAAAGTTTCCAGTCATAAATCATAAGAAATACCATTTTAGACTGATAGAATGCTTTTCATTTTGCAGTGTGATCACTTCTATTAGCTCATTTTATTTTTCTGCAACCCCCATGCGAGAGGCAGGACAAGGATCATCAGCCCCGCCTGTGGATAAAGCAACTGAGGCTCAGACAGCCTTCATTTTTCCATGCCAAGTGCCGAGGGCAGACCCGGCCTGGGATGGTGCCCTATGAGTGTGTGATTGATGGCGCACAGGCCATTGCAGCAGTATCGGCCACAGAACAGGGTGGCCATCAGGGTGCAGGGTGAAGAAAGCATCCAAAACAGCAAGATATCAGGACTAGATTTTAAGCTCCTGAGGGCAGGCATTGCAACTTGAATTTTTTCACAAACATCACAGTTTGTAGCCTGGACTCTGCATATAGCAGACAATATATACCTTTTCTGTTCGTAATACCATTTCTGCTCATAAACCATGCCTAAGTTGCTCTGGTCAGCTGTTATGACTGACTAGTCACACTTTAAAAGTTATAAATCAACCAAAGGGTTATTCATCTGAAGTACCAAAACGGGCTGTGCAGATGATTTAATAGAACGGCCTTTGACCCTGAACCTGCAGATGATCAAGAGCCAAGAGAACAGGCTCTGGGGACAGACTCGGGAAAGCTCATGAACCCCCTGAGCCTCAGTTTTCTCATCTGTAATGCAGCGTCGGTAATACTCACCTTGCAAGGCTTTTTGTGCAATTGAGAGAAAGTGCATATGAAGTGACTGGCACATGATGGAAGCTTAGCAATGTTGATTAGTGTTATTCCTTTTTAATCTGCTTTTTGGTTTCTGGTAGTCAAATTGTTTTCATCTCTGAATCTGAAGCAAACATTGCATGATTCAATAACATGTTGGACAAGGGTTTCTCTCTCATTTTCTTTATGTTCCAAATTAGTTGTTACATCCGGAAGATGTTGACCCTAAATAACCACATTCGTAGATGTTAGTCAGGTGTTGATCAAAACCTATTGTTCTCTAATCAGCTCTCATGGGGCGAGAGTGGGAAAGTAGGAGAACTCGGCCAGGAGTGGGAGAATGTTCACCTTGGCCATCTTTCCAGAGAGCCACTGTGGGTTCCTTGGGATCCAGAACCTTCCATCCTTTCCTGGATTGCGTCCCAGACCCCTTCTTCCCCGGGCCTCATTCTTGCTCACTCCCTCCTTTCCAAGAATCATGCTTGGGAGGGGACATATACTCACCTGGGAGGGCACTTTCAGCTGTAGGACTTGATACTCTTGTTTTCTTAGGTATTTGAGATAGGAATGTTATTCACAACAGCCAAGAGGGGAGTCCCCTCTCAAGTGTCCATCAGCAAAAGAGTGGATGAACAAAATGTGGTCTATGCAGTGTGGCCCATGCAATGGAATATCATCCAAGATTTGTATACCATTTTAACTATTCTTTTTTTTGGGGGGGGCGGACAAGAGTCTCTCTGTCGCCCAGGCTGGAGTGCAGTGGCACGATCTTGGCTCACTGCAACCTCCACCTCCCGGGTTCAAGCGATTCTCCTACCTCAGCCGTCCGAGTAGCTGGGATTACAGGCACCCGCCACCATGCCGATTAATTTTTGTATTTTTAGTAGAGACAGGGTTTCACCATGTTAGCTAGGCTGGTCTCAAACTACTGGCCTCAAGTGATGTGCCCAGCTTGGCTTCCCAAAGTGCTGGGATTACAGGCGTGAGCCACTGTGCCCAGCTTATTTTTGTATTTTTAGTAGAGAGGGGTTTCGCCATGTTGGCCAGGCTGGTCTCAAACTCCTGACCTCAAGTGATCCACCCACCTCAGCCTCCCAAAGTGCTGGGATTACAGGCGTGAGCCACCGCACCCGGCTTCAGTTCTTTTGGCTGCCTACCCAGAAGTGAGATTGCTGGGTAATATGACAATTCCATTTTAATTTTGGGGGGAACCACCATACTGTTTTCCATAGTGGTGGCACCATTTTACACTCCCACCAACAATACATAAGGATTCCCATTGCTCCACGCCTTTGCCAGTGCTTGTTATTGCCTTCTTCTTCTTTTTTTTTTTTTTTTAATAATAGCCATCTTAATGGGCATGTTTTAGAGGATTCTGAGCAGGAGAATGATGAGATCTGCTTTGTGTTTTTGAAGGCCACTGTGGGAAGAGTGAAGTGTGGGGTAGGAAGTCCTCATAATTTACTATCCCACCCAGGATAATTTTGAGAATGAAGCCTCTATGTGTGAGTACGCAGGGACAGTGTGCCAGTTATATTGTTCTAGTCACACCAGACGTGTGGTCAGTTACATTTGGGAGGCGAGAGCGGAGCAGCTCTGGAGGCCTGTGAGGAGGCTGTCGCAGGCAGGGGTGAGGGCGATGGAGAAGGGGTGAGTAGGTGCCTCTACAACAGAGGGGTCGAATGCCGGGATTGATTACTCTGGTGAGAGGGGAGCCGGGATGACAATCAGGGTGGGAAGGCAGGAAGCCACTCCCACCCCCCAACAAGGAGAGGAAGGAGAAGGTGGTGTTGATGACTCTGAGGCCCCCATGGGTCTATCCTATGGGAGCTTGAGCCAGGGAGAGGCCTCTCTGCAGCCACTGCCCCTGACTGTGCCCAAGGCTCCCCACTCTCCCCACCCCCATCTCTTACAACCTCCCATGGCTGAGCTGGGGGCTTGCGGGGCTCAGCCTCTTGCAACAGAAAGGACATTGGGGAGGGACTGGGGCTGGCCCCATCCAGGCTCAGCACTCGGACAGGGAGAGCCTAGGTAGACAGAATCAACAGGTCTGGATGGCTGCGGGTATGAAGGAGAGAGCGGAACTGAGAGGAGGCCAGTGATTCTAGACACAGCACTGGGTGAATGGAGTTGCTCTTCCTGAGGTGGGAGGTGGGCGGGGAGAGCAGGGAGAGTTGGTTACAGGGGTTCACCCTACCCTAATCCATTCAGCTGCATGTTCATTTTGTGCAGTTTTCTGTTTGAGTTTTATTTACATAATAAAGTGGTAACTTAAAACAAGAAAGGAAAGAAGGAAGGAAGGAAGGAAGGAAGGGACGGAGGGAGGGAGGAAGGAAGGAAGGGAGGGAGGGAGGAACGGGAGGAACGGAGGGAGGGGCGGGCTGTTTGGACACTGAGGGAGTCTAACACTTTTCTCTGTGCCCCTGACAGATTGAGATAGATCAACACTGTAGTTCTCCCTTCTTGGGCAAGAGAGGCCCCAGGCTTTGCCTCAGTGGTGACTGGGAGCTGGGGACTGGGGAGGGAGAAGGAGAGAGGTGCTCCCCTACCCAGGCTGTGAGACACTCAAAGAATGGTAAAGGGGGCAAAGACAGATCCAGGCAAAGGAGAAGCCAGAATCATTCGGTCCCACAGGAGAGGGGCGAGGCAGCAGCTGCTGGAACCCTGGCGGCTGGGTGGAGACAGGCAAGTAGGTGAGGGCAGCTGGCCCTGGGGAGGCTGACGCAGCATCAGGCTGGGGCAGGGCAGCCTGCAGGGTATTGCCCATGGGCTGTAGAGCCGGCGGCTGCAGGCAGTCCTCATTTGGGAAAGCTTTACTTATTATTATTGTTATTATTATTGTTATTCGGTTTTTAGTAGAGACCAGGTCTCTCTATGTTGCCCAAGGGGGTCTCAAAATCCTGGGTTCAAGTGAACCTCCCACCTTGTCCTTCCAAAGTGTTGGGATTACAGGCACGAGCCACCGTGCCCGGCCTGCTTATTGTTTTAGAAAACGTTTTTCTTGACTTTAAATTTTAAGCAGAATTTACCACTAAGTCCTTGTGTAAAGGACATTGAGTTACACACGGATCAAGGCCTTCGTCATCAGTTTTGCAGAAGATTTCAAGAATATTCAGTTTTACATTGTTTATCGTTTTTTTCACATATCCCCAACTAAAGCTAAACTTGTATTTTGGACAGCCTATAACCCAGTGCTGAGTACATGGCTGGCCTGTTGATAGATTGAAGATTTATTTTTACCTACTTTTTAAAAAATGTTTTACTTGGGATGATGACATTGGCACTTGAGAAAAATGAAGCTCCCAAGATATGCTTTGCTGGGGAAGCAGGTAAGCCTTTGTGGGAAGAGCTTTTCTAATCCCCTGAAAGCAATCTATTTATATTCTAAAATCCAAGTTTTTAAGGAAGTGTATCATTATTATAGCTTGCATAACTACAATTATGTCAGAGAACTATTTCTACTGCCCTAGAATCATCTAACCATGTTCCGAGGCCTCCATCCTGACAGGTGGAGTTTGCAAACCAAATTCTCTCTGCATTAGCTGTGCGCCGACTTTCCTGTAATTCCTATCAGTGGCCTCTTTGTTCTAGGATTGTGCAACCGGATAACACAGGGGAGTGATTCTTGCTTACTTTCCCTCTTAATGATTGTGAATGTGGACTTTCAAGTCTTGAAACTCATTTCCTCTCCTGGCTGTCATTGCTGGAGAGACAACCGCAACCTGGACATCATCAGCTTAGCTCGAGGGGAGGCGGCAGAGGCGGAGGGGAGCACCTTCTCGTAGATCCACCCTGCCAGGCTGTGTGGGCAGAGGGTGTTGTAGAGACTGGGCAATGCCAGCCTCCCAGAAGGTAGGGTTTGGAACACAGGCAGAAATGCAGGAAAGGGCAAACTGGCCCAATGAAAGCACTGTCCAAGGAGGAAGGAGTTGATTGAGAGGAGGCAGTTGAGAGGGAGAGATTGCTGTAGGCTGAGGCAACCAGGAAAGGACAGGGCTGGCCTAGGGGAAAGACGGGGTGAAAAGCCAAGAGACTCTGTCCATTGGCAGGAGCAGAGGGTGGGGGAGTGGTGAGAGAGAAGGCTGGAAAGGTCAAGGCAGATGCAGGCAAAATTGTAGAGAGCCTCACGCCAGAGGAAGGAGTTTGGACTCTGCCCCCAATTAAGTGGTCACCAGACCTCCGGATTTCACAAATCACTGATTTTTTTTTTTTTTTTTTTTTGACACAAGGTCTTGCTCTGTTGCCCAGGCTGGAGTACAGGGCGTGATCATAGCTCACTGCAGCCTTCATCTCCTGGGCTCCAGTGATCCTCCTGCCTCAGCCTCCTGAATAGCTGGGACTACAGGCACATGACACCACAGTCAGCTAATTTTTAATTTTTTGTAGAAATGGGGTCTTGCTGTGTTGCCCAGGGTCATCTTGAACTCCTGGCCTCAAGCAATCCTCCCACCTGGACCTTCCAGTGTGCTGGGATTATGGGGGTGAACCACTGTGCATGGCATTATTTTTTTTTTTAGAGAAGTAGAGCTAAGGTGGAGAGGAACGAACGTGGTTGCCAACTTAATTTTTCCATGAGACACACAGCGAACCCCCATCAACTATCAGCCTGCTGTCATAAATGAGGAGAAATCTTAACACCCTTCAGAAAAAACACAGGAAGAGCAAAATGTCAAACTAAAGAATACCTCTGCAGAAGGACAGCTGGCAACCTTATATCCCGCGTGTGCCGGAGACTGAGAACATCATCTCAGGCTGGTGTGTTACACAGACAAGCTCCGCCAGGGCCGTGGGAGCTGTGGGGCTGTGTCTCTAGGTGGGGGCCATAGCCTTGGGTTCCCAGGCAGACTAGGGGTCAAATGGGCTGAGCACTGGAGCGGGGGGTGGGGGGGGGCGGGAGACAACTCGGAGGCTGCTGTCTGAACCTTTTTGCCCCTGAAATCCCATCCTCTAGTGTAGCTATCACCCATGTATAGCCTTGTGTACCCCTAGATTGTGAGTGGGCTCCGACTGCTCCCTGGCTTCCGCCTCTTTCCCTGTAATCCATCTTCCACATAGCAGCTAGAATGGGCCTTGAAAAAGGTGCATGGATCCTGTTCCCTACCTGCGAACACCTTCTATAGCTCTCCAGTGGGTGTAGCATGAAGTTCAACTCCTGGCCCTGGCCCGAGGCTCTTGGAGCGGCATCTGTCTGCAGCTCTGACATCAAAGGACCTCCCAGCTTGCCGGGATGGGAGGTAGTTCAGCTCTCTAGGGAGCCACGTACTGGGCCATCATGTCCTTGGTCATGCTTTTCCTCTGTCGGGAGCATGTGCCTCCTGATCTTGTTCCCGTGAACTTCTCCTTATTGTTAGGACTGGCCGACATAGAACTCCCACAGAGAATTCTTCTGGACCCCCCATGCTAACGAGGCCCCTGCTGTCTTCCTTACATCACTTGTGCTCTTCCTTCATGGCATTTACCATGGTTGGAGTGTTGAGGGTCCCCAAGACCATCCCTACATTTGAGATCTGCTGGAAGGATGCACAGGTCTTGGTGTACAGTTGTGTTAACAGCTAAGATTGATGACAGTGACTTAGCAAAGATCCACAGCTGGATCACCAGGGAAAAGAAGCAGAGTCTGGAGAACACATGGGTGGTTTCCCAATGCTCTCCCTCCCATGGCGGGGTGGGGGGGGGGGGTGTCCCACAATGCACACTCCTCCCCCAGCAGTGAAAATGCAGCAGCACATGTGTGAGGATTCTGCCCAGGGGAGCCCAGTAGAGACTCAGCACCCAAAGTTTTTCTTGGGGACTGTTTATCTAGGCATCCTCTGCCTAGCACATGTCAAAATTTCACACCACTAGAAGAAAGGCAGTGTTCAGCCTAGACCACATTGTTTGCATAGCTAGGCACAAGGAGTCAGCTTGTTAGCTAGCTGTTGACTGGGAGCGTGCTGGGAGCCAGGTTCCCAGATGCCAGTCAGGGGCCGCCTTGCAAGTGGGTATGCTTGGTTCTGTTTCCTGTGCCATTTGTAATGAGACCTTTATCTCTCTGTCTCTTTGGGTATGGCCTGTTTTGTGTACTAGGCTGTCAGTGGTGGGAGAGCAGGACCCCTGTCTGCATTATCCATGATTCCTAGCATCAGGCACACAGCAGGGCTCTGAGAGCTTAAGAGCAGAGGAATGTCTGCAGGGGTCTGAATCCTTGTCCACTACTTCTGATCTACGTGACTTAAAACAAGCCCCTTAGCTTCTCTTGGCCTCAGTTTTCTTATCTGTCACAAGGGGATAATAGTCCTTCCTTACAGAATTTCTGTGATCGCTGTGTTGTTATTATTTGTTCAATGGATGCAACCTGAGATATGGGCCTGGACTCAGTTGACAGATACAGAAATGGAAACCAAGTGTCAATTTTAGAGCTATTTATTAGGGAGAATTGAAAAACAAACAAACCAAAAGGTGATTACCTTGGAGGCCCAGGAAGGAAGAGAATGAGGAGAACCGAAGTTTTAGGTCTGAGTGGTTAGAAGAAAAGACATCAACAGAAATCTGGTTGTTGAGTTTGGGACAAGGACAGATGTTGATAAATTTTGACCAGTCCACTATAGTCCTCATTCCTAACCATCAGCCGTCTGGTCATCAATAGACCATGTAGGTTCTCAGTCCCTACTTCTTCTGCAGGAGCAGACTGGATTTGGGAGGAGGTCCTTATGAGAAATGCTCCGCCCTGTTGGCGTGTGCTAGAGACCCTGGTCTTTGCCTTCTCTGGCCACTCATCCCTTCTCCTTCCAGGGACATCCACCCTGCCCTGGCCCCTGTTGCTGCAGTGGCCATGTTCTGCTCCATGGGACCCACCTTGGTCTTGCTCACTGGATAGGGGCACCTTAGGGTTGGTTGGCCAGAGGACTCTGACCTGTGATCCTTGCCTGAAAGGATGAGCTGGGCTGTGAAGGTTCTTTTCACAGGAATTTGGAATAGGGCTGGTTAGCAGTAAGCTTCCAATTATAAGGGTACAGTGGGGCTGATGTGGGGGCCAGGGCAAGGCTTTGTGAGTCAAAGTTATGAGGAAGCAGAAATGGCTGTGTACAGGGCGAGGATGTGAGGACAGGCATCAAAAGACCAAAAGAGAGACACTCCTTAGCTCCGCTTTGGGCTTGGATGGTTTCTTGAACCAGCTCCAGTGCACACGCATTTTAGAATCTGAGACAATTTAATCAAGCCACTTAGAGTTTGGCTTCCACACTTAAACTTGGATACAAACTCTGTCCCATGCAAGCTGTGTGACCCCAGGCAAGCCCCTTAAGCTCTTTGAACTTCTGTTTCATTAGTTGTGTAATAGGGGGAATAATATTGCCAACTTCATAAGGTTATGGTGAGGCCTAAATGAGACCTGGCTTGTAAATGGCTTAGCACAGCTTCTCACATATTATAAGTGTTTAAAAATGTTAGACAGCATTATGATACAGTTATGCATGGGGATACATTCTTAGAAATGGGTTTTTAGGTGATTTACCCTTGTGTGAACATCATAGAGTGTACTTACAGAAACCTAGATTGTATAGCCAATTACACACCTAGACTATGTGGTATGGCCTATTGCTCCTAGGCTAACTTGTACAGCATGTCACTGTACTGAATATTGTAGGCAACTGTAACACAGTGGTAAGTACAGTCATACACTGCATAATGATGCTTTGGTAGATGACCATATATGAAGGTGGTCCCATAAGATTATGCTGGAGCTGAAAAATTCCTATTGCCTAGTGATTGTGTTATAATTGCCTATGGTATTTGGTACAGTAACATGCTGTGCAGATTTGTAGCTTAGAGGCAATAGGCCATACCACATAGCCTAGGTATGTAGTATGCTGTACCATCTAGATTGTGTAAGTACACTCTGTGATATTCACACAACAACAGAATTGCCTAATGGTACATTTCTTGGGATGTATCACCTTTGTTAAACAGCACATAACTGTATTTGCATATCTAAATATATCTATACATATCAGGTACTATGCTTAGCACCTGGGTGATGAGTAATCTATACACCAAACCCCTGTTACATGAGTTTACCTATATAACAAACCTGCATATGTACCCCTGAACATAAAAGTTAAAAGAAGCTGGGTGCGGTGGCTCATGCTTATAATCCCAGCACTTTGGGAGGCCGAGGTGGGTGGATCACGAGGTCAGGAGTTCAAGACCAGCCTGTCCAAGATGGTGAAACCCCGTCTCTACTAAAACTACAAAAATTAGCTGGGCACAGTGGCAGGCACCTGTAATCCTAGCTACTTGGGAGGCTGAGGCAGGAGAATCGCTTGAACCTGGGCAGCAGAGGTTGCAGTGAGCTGAGATTGCACCACTGTACTCTAGCCTGGGCGACAGAGTGAGACTCCATATCAAAAAGAAAAAAAAAGTTAAAAAAAAAAAGAAAGAGAAAACAGGACATGATGAAAAAAATCATAGAAAGAGAAGAAGCACAGCAAAAATACTGTATAAAAGATAAAAAATGGTACATCTGTGTAGGGCAGCTTCACTATAATCTTATGGGACCACCGTTGTAATATGTGGTTTGTCATTGGCTCACATATCTATATGCAAAGCAGGGCTATATTTTCATAACTCTATTTTGTGATGTCATTCAGGTGGCTCTCTGTTTCTGACCACAACAAATCAAAACACAGGCATGATAGATGATTCTTTCCTTGTTAGAAGGATTCTTATAGGGAGATTATAGTTCTTAGTGCTTCAGCGTCCAGGGTTCTTCCACCTTACCTGTACAGAATGCATACTGGCATTTAGCAGTCTTTTTCTGACAGCTGACTTCCTCTCTCTCAAAGCATTCAGAATTCTATTTGCGTGTTTTAACTGCAGTTAGAATGCTTCCATCAATTTCCACACAGTCCCTTTGGTGAATTTTACAGTTTCTCTCTGAGTCTGACTATACATAAAGGATAGTAACAGTCTGCTAAAGTCTCCCTGACATGAGATTTTTTGACCAATGGAAGTGTATTAATTCTCACAATACTACTTAATGTGTGTTACAAGTGTCCATGATCTATTTAGCATTTGGAAAAATGGAGGCCTTAAGAGAGGAAACAGTGCAAAAGGAATAGCACAGAGCAGAGCCTTCCAGAGCTAGCAGGTCTGCAAAATCCATATACTCCCTCCCACTGCACTGAGCCGCCCTCCCCAAGTTAGAGATACCAAGCCTCCTTCATCCATTTGTCAAAGTATCTTCCTGCCTCTAAGATGAACCGTTCCATTAAGTTGTGATGAAAATGACATTTCTTCCCATCACAGAATTTAAACTTATTTTAATGATAGAGCTTTTAAATGCATCCAATGAAATAAGACTCAGGGGACTTGGAGAAGTGCATTTTCTCTCTGCATATTATGTTCTTATTACAGCTTCCTCTCTCAAATCTTCTTATCAGCGGAGTGATGCACTCTTTAGTTAATACAATTGAATATAACCTTTTGACAAAAACATAGTATTTTTGGTTGTGGATGAATGTCTATGTTAAAAGATTGATTTTTTTCTACCACCAACTTCTGATTAAAGTGGACCAGCCACTTTCTCTCTCCTGGGCTGTTGCATCTGGCTTCCTGCAAGTCTTGGTTATTCCTTTCTCTCCCCCATTCCCATTTATCATCTACTCTGATGAGCTCTCAAAAACCGAATCTGATGCTTTTGGTAAGAGCTGTTGCTGGCTTCTCCCTGATCGGGTTAAAATCTAGCTTCTTTAGCACATCTTGGGAGGCCTTCAGGGCTCCTTCTCCCTCCAGCTACCTTCTCCCTGCCTTTGGCCATGCCTCCATCCTGCCAGCCACCTTCAACGTGCTTCACTCCTGGTTAACTCCAGTCCTCAGTACAACTGTTTTCTTTGTATATAAAACCCGTCCTGTGGTTCTCTGCCTCTCAGGTCAAGGCATCCTTTAAATTGTTCCAACTCTGACACCAACTACTTCTTCCCCCTTTCTACTGGGTGTGTTGCTTACTCCTCTCTCTATAGCACTCATCTTGCTGGGACTGTAGGTCTCTTGCAGAGACATAGTTGACATAGAATCCTGGGCAGGGCTGACCCAAAGCAAAATTGTGAAGAAAGCCAAATATTGTCTTCAGCTTCTCCTCACCTTGCTTTATTATCACAGTGATTGCTGTTCTTTTTTCCCCTTTATTTTACCACTTTATTGAAACATAATTTACATGCCATAAATTCATCCCTTTAAAGTGTACAATTCAATGGATTTGATTATAGTAGACAGATAGTCCCTGACTTATCATGGTTCAACTAATCATTTTTTGACTTTACAATGGTGCAAAAAGTGATACATATTCAGTAGAAACTGTACTTCAAGTACCCATACCACCATGCTGTCTTTCATTTTCAGTGCAGTATTCAGTAAATTAGGTGAGAGTTTCATAATGTGGCTCTTTGGCTCTAATAATGATTGTCTTAAGGTCTATTTTGTCTGATATTAGTATTGTCACTCTAGCTTTCTCATCTCCCCTTTTACTGTTTGTGTGTTTTCCATCCTTTTACTTCAATCTAATTGTGTCTCTCAATCTTAAGTCTGTCTCTTATCAACTTTAGCTCAGTGGGTTAGAGCATGGTGCTAAAAAAGTATGTCTCACTATGTTGCTCAGACTGGTCTCAAATCCCTGGCCTCAAGTGATCCCCATGCCTCAGCCTTCCAGAGTGCTGCGATTACAAGCATGAGCCACTGCATGCAGCCTGAAGTTTATCTTTGATATGTCTCTCACTGGGGCTGCAGGAGGGATGGGGTGGATGTGGTGGTGGCAAAGGGCCTATACATCTATTGGTAATTAATTGTAAGTATTATGGAGTGCTGCCAAAACTTAGTTCAGGGTACTACCCTCCTGGCAGTATGTGAACTTCCCTTATGTCCATCATAGAACTTTATATAACTAATGGAATCTCAAAGATGATCTTGTGCTATGCACCCACTTTCAAATGAGAACCCAGGGTAACAGAAAATTTATGTGCTCAGAGTAACACAGTTTGACATAGAGGCTAACTTTCATACCCTGTAGATTGTCATTCTCCCCACTGTTCTTTTTCATGATAGAAAAGGCATGGGAGACCAACATGTGGATCTCTATTTGTGGAGGAGAGCCAAGGATAGAGGTGGATAGGGCTTGGGTTTAGAAAATAAGAGTTCAGGTCTGATTCTGCCACCAATAACTGTGTGATTTTTTTTTCAAATTTCTTCATATTCTTTGAACCTTGGTTCCTCTAGTCTAAATGTTAATGATAACACCTGCCCAAGTGAGTTATTGGGAGGATTAAGTGAAATAATGTATGTGAACCCCACATGTATGGTCTTAACAGCCACAAGACTGAAAAAAATAATAAAACGCTATGACTTTGGGGTTTCTTTTTCTTTTCTTTTTTTTTTTTTTTTAAAGCTAAACTCACACAGGAAAATGTCTTTTAAGGCAACACACGAAGAGAGAAAAAAAAAATTTCCTTAGATTAAGAAAAAAGGTAGTATGTTTTAGTTCACCCTAACTATGGAAAAATGAGTCGCAGCTCATCTTCATGACTGAGGATAGAGTTAGGAGCTGAATTAGAGAATAATCCAATAGGATTTTAGCCTCCCTCCTCTTTTAGCTTTAGAAAGCCTGAGCAGATGGAGAAAGTTTGTTTGGTTTGTGCACTTAATTACCTCATTATCTTGCTTCTCGCTTTTGTTACTTATTAAGCATCAAGCACTGTAGTAAGATCTGAGCAGTCAAGAGTGACTGAAGACCCAGTCTCAGCTCTTAGCTGTTCTAGATCTGCAGTTGATATCACTGAAAGAATTTTCTGTCTGTATTAAACATAAACAAACTCATGGGTAGAGTAGCATGACCTAACAGATCCTTGTTATGGGCTTAATTGTCTCCCCTCTAAATTCATGTGGTGAAGTTCTAACCCCTTGTGCCTTAGAATGTGACTATTTTTGGAGACACGTTCTTTACAGAGGTAATTAAGTTAAAATGAGGTCATGAGAATGGACCCTAATCCAATATGACTAGTGTCCTTATGAGAAGAGGAGATTAGGAAACAGACATGCACAGGGGGAAGACCATGTAAAGGCACAGCAAGAAGACAGCCATCTAAAAGCCAAGAAGATGATGCCTGTAATCCCAGCACTTTGGGAGGCTGAGGCGGGTGGATCACCTGAGGTCAGGAGTTCGAGACCAGCCTGACCAACATGGAGAAACCCCATCTCTACTACAAATATAAAATCAGCTGGGTGTGGTGGTGCATGCCTGTAATCCCAGCTACTTGGGAGGCTAAGTCAGGAGAATTGCTTGAACCCAGGAAGCAGAAGTTGCGGTGAGCCAAGATTGCGCCATTGCACTCCAGCCTGGGAAACAAGTACGAAACTCTGTCCAAATAACAGCCAAGAAGAAAGCCCTCAGTGGAAACCAACCCTGCCAACGTCTTGATCTCAGGCTTCTAGACTCAAGAATGGAGAGAAAATAGATTTACATTGTTTAAGCCACTTAGTCTGTGGTAATTGGCAGCCCAAGCCAATCAATACATTTCCCTCAGGACTGACCACCTGGGAGATTAGTTACTGCCGTGGTAGGTTAATACAGCATTGAGTCTGCAGAGTTTAACTCATATTGAAATGTTCATAAATGTCTTTGTGTTAGTCAGGGTTCTCCAGAGAAACAGAGCCAGTAGGATACGTATAGATACACAGAGAGAAGACTGATTATGGTAATCAGCTCACACAATTATGGAGGCTGAGAAGTCCCATGACCTGCCGTCTGCCAGCTGGAGACCCAGGAAAGCTGGTGGGATCATTCAGTTTGAGTCTGAAGGCCCAAGAACCAGGGGAGCCAATGGTATAAATCTTGGAGTCTGAAGGCCTGAGAACCAGGAGAACCAAAGCCTGAGGACAGGAGAAGATGGATACCCAACTCAAAGAAAAAGAGAATTCTCTCTTCCTCCACTTTATTGTTCTATCCACGCCTCAGAGGATTGGCTGATGCCTGGCTACTCTGGTGAGGGAGGTCTTCTTTACTCAGCTTATTGATTCAAATGCTCATCTCTTCCAGAAACACCCTCACAGACACACCCAGAAACAACACTTTACCAGCTATCTGGGCATCTCTTAGCCCTGTCAAGTTGACACATGAAACTAACCATCCCAGTATTATGGTGCTGGGAACTGTAAAAACAACATTTTATTAATCTAGCTTTATTGTACCCAAGCCTGCATGTCCCTCCCACCGCCTCGCACATGTGAAGGATGGAACAGGGCTTCCTGCTCCTCTCTAAAGGAAAGACGAAGTCTTGGTGCAGGAATAGAACAGACACTCACCATCAAACCCTGAGTTATGACACAGGGTTTGAAGCCTGGCACACACACACACACACACACACACACACACACACACACACAATGCTTATGCTACAAGGTTAAAGGAAAAGAGATAATTCTTATATTTAATATAATTATTGTTATATAGAAACAATAAAGGTTATAAATTCTATGTATGGAGAAAAGAGTGGAAGGAAATACAGTACTTCACACTTTTTTTTTTTTTGAGATGGAGTCTTGCTCTATTGCCCAGAGTGGAGTGCAGTGGTGCAATCTCGGCTCACCACCACCTCTGCCTCCTGGATTGAAGTGATTCTCCTGCCTCAGCCTCCCGAGTAGCTGGGATCACAGGCGCCCACCACCAAACCGGGCTAATTTTTTGTATTTTTAGTAGAGATGGGGTTTTGTCATGTTGGCCAGGCTGGTCTCCAACTCTTGACGTCAGGTGATCCACCCACCTCGGCCTCCCAAAGTGCTGGGATTACAGGTGTGAGCCACCGCGCCTGGCCCACACCATTTTTGGTAATTGTTTTGGAAGCTGATATTACAGCTTATCTTTTTTTTCTTTTCTATTACTTGCTTTTCTGAATTTTGCATATTTTCTATAGTAGGTATATTCACTGTTCTAATAGAAATAAAATCAATAAACTGTGTCTTTTTTAAAGATCTCAAGTTTGACAACAATTTCTGGGGTGTACAGCTGTCTGTTCTCACTTCAGCATCTTTTCTCAGATATAAATCAAGTAAAATAGGAACCTAAAAATTTTCCATTATTCAGATCTGGATGATTTGAATCTTATGATGATTCTTTATACTTTCTAAGAAAAGAAAGCATTTACAAAGTAAATTTGTACTCAAACCATTTCAGTGACTAGTCTACTTTAAAATTCAAGTTGTTTCTAAATACTTAAAGAAACAACAAAACCCCGCTACTTTAGCAGTTTCACTTCTGCATATAAAAAATGACCTCTTGGCCGGGTGCGGTAGCTCACACCTGTAATCCCAGCCTGGCCAACATGACGAAACCCTGTCTCTACTAAAAGTACAAAAATTAGCCAGGTGTGGTGGTGGGTGCCTGTAATCCCAGCTACTCAGGGGGGCTGAGATAGGAGAATTGCATGAGCCTGGGAGGCAGAGGTTGCAGTGAGCCGAGATTGTGCCACTACACTCCAGCCTGGGAGACAGAGCGAGACTCAATCTCAAAAAAACACAAAAAAACAACAAACAAAAAAACACTCTCTCTGACATGTTCATGAAAGGGATGCTCAGAGGACTCCTTCTTAGAAAGACTTGATCTTCTGTTCTGTTACTGTATGCCTAGAATATTAGCAAACATGCATAGTACAGTTTACAGGCACAGTTCTAATAAATAGCTTCACATACATTAACTCAATGTGACCCACCCAAGTCCTATGAGAGAAAAACCATTATTATCCTTATTTTTCCATGGAGGAAACTGAGGCACAGAGAGGTGAAATAACTTAGTAAGTGATGGAGCTACGATTTGAACCTTGCCAGTCTGGGTCCCAAGCCCTCTCTCTCAAACACTTTCCACTGAGGAGGGGACTTGGGATAACAAGCTCTCAAAGCTTTGACAATGTGGCTTGGTGTCGATTCAGCCAGGACCTTACCTCTTCTCCTTTTCTCCTTGCCTGTGAGTTAGTGAACCTTACTCTTTGCCAGGTAGGAGTGTATTGAGGTAGAATGAGATTGCTGATTGCATGTCCCTGAAGACGGAAAACCGCTCTGTTGGTGGCAGTATCAGCTCATGCCCCATCTCCATTGTTCTTTTATTGGTATTTCTAAAATTCTGCAGGACTCAGTTAAAAGTTTCCATCAGTTCAAGTGAACTCCGATCACATGCCTCTCTCTTCTATTCATTTTCTAACAACTTTCTCAGGTTAGAGCTACCCAATTTAACAGAGAAAAAGTTGGTAGCCCCATAATAAATCTTGGGAAAGTGTAGAGAAAACACTCCCTTGCTGCCTTTGGCAAATCGAATAAGCAAATGAGCTCATGTTCTTAGAAGAAACTCAATTCTTAGAAACTCTTCTCCTTCACACAGCTGCAAGGACAATTGCAGATTAATTAATTGAAGTGCATTGGAAGAGATATATACTAGAAAACATTTTCCAAAGATGGCTTTCTCAGGGTTTTAAATTGAAATTGTTGATGGAAAAGCCTATTTCAGTGACTAGTCCATTGAGCAAGCTTCTTATTTGTATGCATGGGAAATCCCAGTGACCCATCCGCCGGGCTGGTCAAGAGGCTGCTGAGATGTTCATTACCACTCACTTTCTCCTCCAGGGGAGGCCTGAGACACAGATACAAGACTAGGAGTTTCTTTGTTATTTATCTTTGATGAAGTTCTTTTCCACAGCCAGGGAAGTGTCCCAGTTTATGTGTGGGGTCAGCCAAGGTTAGTCCAGATGGCTGGCTGGGGAGCTGATTCTAGTGTCTCCAGTCTTGGGTGGCTGTGGCTGGGCTAGGGAGGGCAGGGTGTCAGGGTCCTCCCTGAGCATTGTGATGGAGGATCCTCTACCCTGTGCAAGGAAGTCAGCCAGAGATTAGATTCTGGAGCAGTGTATTCAATTTGGGTAAGGTCAGAAGCCAAAGAACAGACTGCCATTTGGGAGAGAAGGACCAGGAAGCCAGGTGCAGGGTTATTGGCTCTGCTTTGCCTGTGGCTTGCTTACTGAGGGAGCTGCCTGAATTGTCCCTTGAGTCTGTGGTCTGAGATATCAGCTCAAAGGCTGCCTGCCCATTTCTCTGCCACCAGGAAGTTCTGGGGCCCAGACTTTGGCCCCTTCTGAAGCTCTCTCCTCTAAAGGAACCCAGCTGAAGCTTTGATTGCTACTTCGCTGTTTAATATTTCCTTTTCATTCTCCCCTGGCTTCTAGCACCCAGTGACTAGCAATGGAGAAGGGAGGTGCTATGGAATTATAAGGGCTCATTTTGTTTATCTTTTAAAGTATTGCTTTCAAACTTTAAAAAGAAGAGAGAAAACATCCACTGGGTAGCAACCTGGCAAGCAGCTTGCACCAAGGACAACGGTTATGGCACCTCAGCCCATTCATGAGCCCTGAGGCTCCCGGTGAATTCAGAAGGCCATGTTTACCGACACACAGGAAGGGAGTTGAGGCTCCATTGCCTCACCTACTACTCACTGTCTATTTAAACTTTCTGAGTCTTAGTTTCTTCAGCTACAAAACGAAAATGAAAACACAGCTCTCCCTCTCCCTCTCCCTCTCCCTCTCCCTCTCCCTCTCCCTCTCCCTCTCCCTCTCCCTCTCCCTCTCCCTCTCCCTCTCCCTCTCCCTCTCCCTCTCCCTCTCCCCTCTTTTTTCGGTCTCCCTCTCCTTCTTTTTTCGGTCTCCCTCTGTTGCCGAAGCTGGACTGTACTGCCGGGATCTCGGCTTGCTGCAACCTCCCTGCCTCGGGCTCCTGTGACTCTCCTGCCTTGGCCTGCCGAGTGCCTGGGATTGCAGGCGCGCGCCGCCACGCCTGAATGGTTTTTGTATTTTTGGTGGAGACGGGGTTTCGCCGTGTTGACCGGGCTGGTCTCCAGCTCCTGGCCTCGAGTGATCTGCCTGCCTCGGCCTCCCGAGGTGCTGGGATTGCAGACGGAGTCTCGCTAACTCAATGCTCAATGGTGCTCAGGCTGGAGTGCAGTGGTGTGATCTCGGCTCTCTGCAACCTCCACCTACCAGCCTCCTGCCTTGGCCTCTTAAAGTGCTAAGATTACAGCCTCTGCCCCACCGCCACCCCGTCTAGGAAGTGAGGAGCGTCTCTGCCTGGCCGCCCATCGTCTGGGATGTGAGGAGCCCCTCTGCCCGGCCGCCCTATCTGGGAAGTGAGGAGCGCCTCTGCCCGGCCGCCCATCATCTGGGATGTGAGGAGCGCCTCTGCCCGGCTGCCACCCCGTCTGGGAGGAAGTGAGGAGCGCCTCTGCCCGGCTGCCCCGTCTGGGAGATGAGGAGCACCTCTGCCCGGCCGCCCCGTCTGGGAGGAAGTGAGGAGCGCCTCTGCCCTGGTGCCCTATCTGGGAAGTGAGGAGCGCCTCTGCCTGGCCGCCACCCCGTCTGGGAAGTGAGGAGCGCCTCTGCCCGGCTGCCACCCCATATGGGAAGTGAGGAGCGCCTCTGCCCAGCCGCCCCTTCTGGGAGGTGAGGAGCGCCTCTGCCCAGCCGCCCCGTCTGGGAGGTGAGGAGTGCCTCTGCCCGGCCGCCCCGTCTGGGAGGTGAGGAGCGCCTCTGCCTGGCCGCCACCCCGTCTGGGAGGAAGTGAGGAGCACCTCTGCCCAGCTGCCCCATCTGGGAAGTGAGGAGCGCCTCTGCCCGGCTGCCACCCCCTATGGGAAGTGAGGAGCGCCTCTGCCCGGCCGCCCACTCTGGGAAGTGAGGAGCGCCTCTGCCCGGCCGCCCACTCTGGGAAGTGAGGAGCGCCTCTGCCCGGCCGCCCACTCTGGGAGGTGAGGAGTGCCTCTGCCCGGCCGCCCCGTCTGGGAGGTGAGGAGCGCCTCTGCCTGGCCGCCACCCCGTCTGGGAGGAAGTGAGGAGCACCTCTGCCCGGCCGCCCACTCTGGGAGGTGAGGAGCGCCTCTGCCTGGCCACTCCGTCTGGGAAGGGAGGAGCGCCTCTGCCCGGCCACCCCGTCTGGGAGGTGAGGAGCGCCTCTGCCCGGCTGCCACCCCGTCTGGGAGGAAGTGAGGAGCACCTCTGCCCGGCTGCCCCATCTGGGAAGTGAGGAGCGCCTCTGCCCGGCCGCCACCCCATCTGGGAAGTGAGGAGCGCCTCTGCCTGACCACTCCGTCTGGGAGGTGAGGAGCGCCTCTGCCCGGCCGTCACCCCGTCTGGGAGGAAGTGAGGAGCACCTCTGCCCGGCTGCCCCGTCTGGGAGATGAGGAGCACCCCTGCCCGGCCGCCCCGTCTGGGAGATGAGGAGCACCTCTGCCCGGCCGCCCCGTCTGGGAGGTGAGGAGTGCCTCTGCCCGGCTGCCACCCCGTCTGGGAGGAAGTGAGGAGCACCTCTGCCCGGCCGCCCCCTCTGGGAAGTGAGGAGCGCCTCTGCCTGGCCGCCACCCCGTCTGGGAGGAAGTGAGGAGCGCCTCTGCCTGGCTGCCCCATCTGGGAAGGGAGGAGCACCTCTGCCCGGCCGCCACACCGTCTGGGAAGTGAGGAGCGCCTCTGCCTGGCTGCCCCATCTGGGAAGGGAGGAGCACCTCTGCCCGGCCGCCACACCGTCTGGGAAGTGAGGAGCGCCTCTGCCTGGCTGCCCCATCTGGGAAGGGAGGAGCACCTCTGCCCGGCCGCCACACCGTCTGGGAAGTGAGGAGCGCCTCTGCCTGGTCGCCCCGTCTAGGAGGTGAGGAGCGCCTCTGCCCGGCCGCCCAGTCTGGGAAGTGAGGAGCGCCTCTGCCCGGCCGCCCCGTCTGGGAGGTGAGGAGTGCCTCTGCCCGGCTGCCACCCCGTCTGGGAGGAAGTGAGGAGCACCTCTGCCCGGCCGCCCCCTCTGGGAAGTGAGGAGCGCCTCTGCCTGGCCGCCACCCCGTCTGGGAGGAAGTGAGGAGCGCCTCTGCCTGGCTGCCCCATCTGGGAAGGGAGGAGCACCTCTGCCCGGCCGCCACACCGTCTGGGAAGTGAGGAGCGCCTCTGCCTGGCTGCCCCATCTGGGAAGGGAGGAGCACCTCTGCCCGGCCGCCACACCGTCTGGGAAGTGAGGAGCGCCTCTGCCTGGCTGCCCCATCTGGGAAGGGAGGAGCACCTCTGCCCGGCCGCCACACCGTCTGGGAAGTGAGGAGCGCCTCTGCCTGGTCGCCCCGTCTAGGAGGTGAGGAGCGCCTCTGCCCGGCCGCCCAGTCTGGGAAGTGAGGAGCGCCTCTGCCCGGCCGCCCTGTCTGGGAGGTGAGGAGCGCCTCTGCCTGGCCGCCACCCCATCTGGGAGGAAGTGAGGAGCGTCTCTGCCCGGCCGCCCCGTCTGGGAAGTGAGGAGCGCCTCTGCCCGGCCGCCCCCTCTGGGAAGTGAGGAGCGCCTCTGCTCGGCCGCCCCCTCTGGGAAGTGAGGAGCGCCTCTGCTCGGCCGCCCCGTCGGGGAAGTGAGGAGCGCCTCTGCCCGGCCGCCCCGTCTGGGAGGTGAGGAGCGCCTCTGCCCGGCTGCCACCCGGTCTGGGAGGAACTGAGGAGCGCCTCTGCCCGGGCGGCCCCGTCTGGGAAGCGAGGAGCGCCTCTGCCCGGGCGGCCCCGTCGGGGAAGTGAGGAGCGCCTCTGCCCGGCCGCCCCGTCTGGGAGGAGAGGAGCGCCTCTGCCCGGGCGGCCCCGTCTGGGAAGCGAGGGGCGCCTCTGCCCAGCCGCCCTGTCTGGGAGGTGAGGAGCGCCTCTGCCCGGCTGCCCTGTCTGGGAGGTGTACCCAACAGCTCCGAAGAGACAGCGACCATCGGGAGCGGGCCATGAGGACGATGGCGGTTTTGTTGAAGAGAAGGGGAGGAAGTGTGGGGAAAGGAAGGAGAGATCAGATTGTTGCTGTGTCTGTGTAGAAAGGGGTGGGCATAGGAGACTCCATTTTGTTCTGACTAGGAGAAATTCTTCTGCCTTGGGATGCTGTTGATCTATGGCCTTTCCCCCAGCCCCCTGCTCTCTGAAACATGTGCTGTGTCAACTCAGGGTTAAATGGATTAAGGGTGGTGCAAGATGTGCTTTGTTAAACAGATGCTTGAAGGCAGCATGCTCTTTAAGAGTCATCACCACTCCCTAATCTCAAGTACTCAGGGGCACAAACACTGCAGAAGGCCGCAGGGTCCTCTGCCTAGGAAAACCAGAGACCTTTGTTCATGTGTTTATCTGCTGACCTTCTCTCCACTATTATCCTATGACCCTGCCATATCCCCCTCTCCGAGAAACACCCAAGAATGATCAATAAATACTTCAGAAATTAAAAAAAAAAAAAAAAAAAAAGTCATGGGATAAAAATAAAAACAAAAGCAGGCCACTGTCAGCAAAGCCTGGAGAAGTGGGGCCAGAGGCTGCACCCCCACCATGTCCCTACCACCCCTTCCCAGTTACCCCTTTACCATTAGAGTAGCAAGACAAGACCCCTGTCTAATAGGGAGAGACAAACAGACCCTTTGCCACCTTGGCCAGGGCTGAGTCCTTAAATTTCTGGATGATGATGATTGTTATTTAAGAGGCAGAGGCTGATGGAGTTGGTTTGTTCGGAGGAGGCCTGAAGCCCTCCTTACTCTCAACAAAGCAGTTTTTCCCTCAGGCTCCCGTCTTCTTACTCAGAGAGGCAGCTGAGGAGGGACAGTGGGGCTAACTGTAGACCAGGCGAGGGCACGGGCTGCTGAGGGTGGCCCCCCTTCCCCCATGTACATATTGTATCTGTGTAATGTTTTACATATTCTGGGGGGTAGGGCCGCCCCTGTATCGTACCTAGTGGAGATTAGAGCTGGCTCATTGCGGGGAGGTTCTAATAATTATTTGCAGCTGGGGAATTTATTTGATAGCATAGGACAGAGGAAGGAGGCAGGGATGGGATCGTGGCTTCCTGGCGATGCAACTTCTATTTATTTTGCTGTTTATTTTGGAATAAATGGATTTAGCCATAAAAAAAAAAAAAAAAAGAAAATGAAAACACATAGCCCACAGCTTTATCAGGTAGAATATGACATTTTAAAGTGCTATGAAACTACAAATAATCATCCAAATGCAAACAAGAGCTTGTTCTTATAACAAAGATCATAAAGACTTTGTATTTGGCTATACAAAGATCATGTAGTCCTTATTCTTATAACAAAGATCATACAGCCCTTGTATGTGGAGATCTGATACTAAAATCCATGTGTTGAATACTGACCATCCTCTGCCAAAGCTCAGAATTCTATTGAGCCTATGCTAACGAAATTCTACAGAGCTTGTCATCCAACTGGCATTTAAATGGTCACCTTCTTCCGTCTGTAATTGTTGGGAAGTCATATCCAGGGACCGTCATGCTACATTCATTTATTCTACAAATATTATGACTCACTTGCTCAGCAGTCCCATGAATTTGATTTTATAGGGTAAGCAGAGCTCATTAACCCCTTTGTAAAACTTCCAGGAAGGAGGTGCAGTGAGGCTCTGCAGAGTCGTATTTATTCCAGCATCTCTAGCACCCAGCACACATGTCTGACAAATAGCAGATGCCTAGGAATCTGATGGATGAAAGGATAAGTCAAAGTACTGGAATGCACTGACTTCTTCCATTGTCTCTGTAGGATGTTTTCCAAGAGTCTACAACTGCCTTTCATTTCTTTAAAATAGGAAGACAGATTATACCTTGTCACCAATGGAAATCAGTGAAAGTGAAACCGTGGGGCATGCAGGCCTTCAAAGGACAGGGTAGCTAGTTATTACAGGAAAGGTTTAAGACAACAGCAACAGCAACCCTGAAAAGTCTTGGCTTGCTTTCCATTCCCAGGATCAAGTCAGTGATGAATGACCATGTTCTAAACGAAGGCTGCTGCCCGTATGGTAATTCTTGCATCTGAGTAGAGGTGCTTTCCACAATATGCAGGAGTATCTGGGACTGCCTAGGGGAAGTAGAGACCTTCTGGAGGGCCTGCAGCTTTGAGTCCCCAGGGAGGAGGTTGTGATGAGGAGTGAGAGGACCCGGACATTTCTATTCTAGGGACAGCAAAGGCCAGTGCCCAGTACTACTGTGAGGATAGGATTCCCTGCAGTAATATTATGTGGTAATGATTCACTGATGGAATCAATGTGGAGTCAGTCCAATCTCAAAACATTTTTGCACCTAACCGGTTAAGGACTTGGAAATCTATTCTTGTACTTGCAGGATATCCAAGGTCTTTCTCTCCCTTGTGTCTTCCTTTCCTTCTTTAACCAGGATTCCTTTTTCTCAGGGTTTCAATGTCGCTCATTAGTGGCCCTTATTCTGAGCCAGGTGCTGAGCAAACAGAGATGTAGGAAGCAGAGTCCTGTTCTCGATGGGCCTCCAGTGCAGTCAGGGAGGAACTCTTCATGGATAATTACTCTCCAAGCATGAGAGGGTAGGCATCCTAAAGCTGATTTGCACAATGCGTTGGACAGGGAGTGGTTTATGTATGCTAGACTCAAGGGAAAGAGGGTGGCTTCCCAAAGACGACAGCCCCTGAGCAGGGCTTAGCAATCTGCCACAGAGATAGAGGCTGGGCATTCCAGGTTGAGGAAGGTCATGAGCAAACGTGGAGGGAGAAAAATTGAGAAGCCCAGACTAGAGCCAATGGGTGAATGCGAATAGCACAGGGAGAGGCAAGGCTTCTTGTGTGCAGAAGAGCAGATATTCCTTACCTGTTCTGCTCAGGAGCTCAAATTTTATTCTGTAGGCAATGGGGACTCACCAAAGCTTTTTAAGAAGGAGAAAATTATAGCCAGGTCTATATTTTGCAAGATCATGGCGGCTACCTCAAGGAGGACAGACTGGGGGTAGGATGAGTAACAGGGAGCTGGGGGCGTAGAAACCTGTTAGGGTGTGGTTGCAATTGTCCACATGAGAAACAGTGAAGGGAAGAGAAACCAACACTTATTAAAGCTCTATTATGTGTCAGGCTGGGCATACTAGGTACCTTGACTGGCTACCTCATTTAATTCCCAGGAAAGCCCTGCAAAGAATCTATTATTGTTGCTACTCTACCTATGACGGACTGAGAGGTGCAACTGTCCCAAGGTCACGTGACAAGAAATGCCCTCCCTGCCTCTACGGGGGCCCCTGGCTGGAGCATGGGCTGGCATAGGCCGAGTAAGAGTGAGCTGTGTGAGAGCTGCTGGAAGAGGGAGAGGGAGGCATAGGGCAGGACTAGGGATGAAAGGCAGGGGTGGGAGGACGACAAGGACTTGTAGCTTAAGGAGGTGCTTGGCAGTGGTTCAGCCAGTAAAAGGGGCCAAGAGCAGATTACTGTCCAGACAGCAAGAGCTTATTCTGCCATACATACTCAGGCACACATCTTTATTACTACCAAACAGCATTATTTCTGATGAAGTATTTTTTTTACATAAATACTTTGAAATCTAACAACTAAAGAAAAACATAATATGCCAAGTCAATAATATAAATGTTGATATTTGGAAAAATATTTTAAATAGGCTTTGCTATGATTTGACATTAGCAAAATCATCAATAAGTATTTAACTTCCTCTTCTTTTTAAAAATCTGCTTGAGTTTGTGTGCTCAGCACTAACTCCTTTAGAAGCTGTTGCACTATGGTTGCTCTTAAATAATATTAAATTAGTCTTAATTTTTTAAAAAGTTCTGTTCAGGGAAAATAATGAGAATTGTTAAAAATAAATAACAATCTCACTTAAACTAACTCTTGTTTTGGAGTTTTATAATAACTCTCAATGAATTCATAGATTTTAAAAATATTTTCAATTTCACTTTCCAACATTATACAAAGAAGTAATCACATCAGTAATGATTCTGCTTGGTTTTGTGAACGTTTATTTTGCATATTCTATGTTATTGTTTATGATAACAAACTTTTCATCCACTTGAATTGATTGGGTTGAAGTAAGAAATGCACCTGTCAGCAACTCAGCTTAACCCTTGGAAATTTGGGTCTAGCTGTGTATTTACTGTATTAGTTTGTCTGTGCTCCTTATGCCTTGTATTCATCTGGGTTCTCCAGATAAATGGAACCAATAGGACATATGTCTATATATAATATTTACTATAAGAAATTGGCTCCCTTGGGCACGGAGGTTGAGAAGTCCCAAGACCCACAGTCAGCAAGTTGGAGACCCAGGAGAGCCAATGGTTTAGTTTCAGCCTCAGTCCAAAGGCCTGAGAACCAGGAGAGCTGATGGTGTAGGTTTCAGTCTGATTCTGAGACTGAAGGTAGGAGAAGACCTCCGCCCTAGCTTGCAGACAGCTGAGCAGAGAGGAGTTCCTTGTTGTTAGCAGGAGGGTCAGGCTCTTCATTCATTTAGGCCTTCAACTGATTGGATGAGCTCCACCCGCATTAGGGAGTGGTAGACTGCTTTGCTCAGTCCACCAATTCCAATGTTAATCTCATTCAAAAACACTCTTACAAACGTACACAGAATGTTTGACCAAATTTCTGGGCACCTTTGGCCCAGTCAAGCTGATGCATAAAATTAACTATCACAAAGGCATGGCCCGCATGTGGGCCTAAAAATTGTTATGAATCAAAGACAAGTAATATTGATTCCTGGGTTTTGACAAGTTGAAGTTGATAAAGCAGCAATATTAAATTTCACTTAGACGATAAGACAATCATATTTTCTACTATATGTTAATGCTAATTGTGAAAAACATTTCAGCCTGCTTATGACTAAAAGTACCCAGATATCAAAGGGCTAGCAACTGTTGGTCTTTGTCATTGCCAACGCTTGTAAGTTTTCTGAATCCTGTTTGCTGAAATCGCTGGCAAAGTTCAAAGAACTTTTGCAGGAGAATCCCAGCATTGCCAGTGAGACCTTGGAATGTCTGCTTGATACTTTTTCAGAAGTTAATATATCAAATAATTGATATTCTGCTCCAATAACCTAAGAAGTAATAAATTGAGAGGGCTATTCTTTGGGGGAAGTAGAAAGAGTCTGAATTATACACCAAACTTGACTGTGTTATTGTTTACATTTTGGTTCCTATATTTTCTTCAGTAACATATAATTCAGTCTTGCAGCTACTTACACAATTAGAAATTAGGAAGGTAGCATTTACATGTTAAATTGAAAGAAGGATTGATTGCTCTTTGGGTCGAGGGAGAGAACGGAGTCTCATCTTTATGAAATTTCTCCTCCTTTATTGTCATGGAGATAAGGCACCATGCTACAGTAAGTATGCCAGGGCTGTGACTTACAGCCAGATTTTAAAGAAAAAGGAGCTGAATTCAAAAATTCGAGTGCAGTTTTTTTTTTTATTTACTAATGTCATATTGATTTTTTAGACTTAAAGCCAGATCAATGTCCATGATTGATATCATTGAAGCTCTGGACTTGGGGGTCTATATTAGTCTGTTCTCACACTGCTGTAAAGAACTGCCTGAGACTGGGTAATTTATAAAGAAAAGCAGCTTAATCAACTTATAGTTCTGCATGGCTGTGGAGGTCTCAGGAAACTTACAATCATGGCGGAAGGGGAAGCAAACACATTCTTTTTCGCATGGCAGCAGGAGAGAGAAATGCAAGGAGGGGAAATGCCAGATACTTATGAAACCATCAGATCTCATGAGACCCACTCATTATCATGAAAACAGCATGGGAGAATTGCCCCCATGATTCAATTATCTCCACCTGGTCCCACCCTTGACACTTGGGGATTATGGGAATTTCAATTCAAGATGAGATTTGGGTGGGGGCACAGAGCCAAACCATATGAGGGCCCTTCATAGCTCCATGGTCCTGATGTCATAAATTGACTGCAAATGTTTAGTTGTACCACACGTAGGTCATGGATGAAGCCATTGATTGAAACAGGACAAATGAGCATAAACAGATTTGGGGAGGAAGATAGTTTGGGACTTGGATTGGAGATGCTAGTGGAAACCCCACTGAATTGTCTAGCTGGCCCTTACAATCTGGGTCTGGAGTGCATGAATGAACACCAGCTAGCTAGTGGGTTTGGAAATTGTTAGTTACGATTCTAAGATGGCCAGGCATGGTGGCTTACGCCTGTAATCCCAGCTACTCAGGAGGCTGAGGCGGGAGGATCACTTGATTCCAGGATTTCGAGACCAGCCTTGGCAATATGATGAGACTTCGTCTCTACAAAAAATTTTAAAAAGTTAGCCGGCGTAGTGGCTGATGCCTGTAGTCCCAGCTACTGAGACTGAGGTGGGTGGAGGCTGAGGTGGGAGGAGGCTGAGGTGGGAGGATTGTTTGAGCCTGGGAGGTCAAGGCTGCAGTGAGCAATGATCACATCACTGCACTCCAGCCTGGGCAACAGAGTGAGACCCTGTCTCAAAAAAAAAAAAAAAAAAAAAAGAGGGCATAGGTTGGCAAGATTTTTCTGCAAAGCGCCAGATAGTAAACATCTTAGGCTTTGTGAGCCAGAGAGTCACTATAGCAGTTCTTCCATTGTAGTGCAAAAGCAGCCACAGGTAATATGCAAATGAATTGTATGTTGCTGTGTTCCAACAAAACTTTTTATTTTAAAAACTGAGGTTGGAATAGGAATAAGGGAGAGGACAGTGAGGGTGGAATTTGGTCAGAGGTCTACTGTAGACCACGGGAATGAATGAAATTATGAAAAGAACATGTAGGGTGGACAGTGAACAGATGAGAACCTGAGAAATGCCTATGTCTAAGGCAAAGGCACAGAAAAAGCCAGGGAAGGAGAGAGATGCATTTTGAGAGGAAGAAGGGAACTCAAAAGCTCAAGTGCCCTAGAGACTAGAAGTTGGTGTTTTAAGAAGGAGGTGTGTGCAACGATGTTAAAATACCTCCCGGAAGTTCAGAGGGACAGGCATTGAGAAGAGACTGTTGGAATTAGTGATTAGGATGGCATTTCTGATTTTGAGAATGCAGTTTTAGGGGTAGTATGGACACTTAAGCTCATGAATGCAGGTGGTTGTCAAGGTGATGGGTGGTGGGGTATACACGACAGCAGTGGGGGCAAGGCAGGCTCAGGGGGAGGCTGGGAAGAGAAAGTGTTTCAGGCTTGGAAAGATTAGTAAGTTGGTAATACTGAAGGGAAGAAACCAGCACATTAGGAGATTTTCAAGACACCAGAGAGAAGAAACTCTAAATGCAGCAGTTCCTGGAGGGGATGCAGTCAGGACCTTGTGGCAGGTGATACGCTGGGCATAGCGCCCATGAAGCCTCATTGAGTGCCATTACAACAGCACAAACAGATATTTGTATCAGACACTGCTAGAAGTGACCCAACATCCTTTCCTCCCTGCTTCCTTGCTGATAACCCCTCAAGTTTGCTCAGGGTAGCAATGTGGCCAGCTAGAATACTCACCTTGTCACACTCTTGAGCTCCCAGGGGTGTCCTTTGGCCCAGATCGGACCAATGTGTTGTTCACAGATGTCTATAGGGTGGGGCTTTGGAGTCAATTGTTATTTATCCTATTTTTTAAAAAAATACAGTCAGTTGGCACTACTTTTTGCCCTTTGCTCTTCCTTCTTTCTGCCTAGAATGCAGATGCCTAGAGGTAGAGCAGCCATCTGGTGGCCTTGAGGATAAATCTCCACTTGCTATGGATAGTAGAGCAGGAAGAGTCAAGGGGCCTGAATCTTTGAACGGCAGCACCAGCCCTGACCTCTCTGTCCCTGGACTCCTTCTGAAGGAGAAAAATGAACCTCAAACTTGTTTACCATTGTTTGTCTGGTTCCTATTATGTGGAGCCAAATGCAAACTTGACCTCCTATTCTGTACCCTCCTGTTTTTCCCCAGTGGAAGAAATGGGCTCAGACAGTTCAAGTAACTTCATCAAGATCACTTAGGCCCTTGAGACTTGCTATGCAAAGTGTGGTCCACGGACCATCAGCATCAGCAGCACCTGGGAGCCTCTTAGAAATGCAAAGTCTTGGGCTCCACTGCAGACCTACTAAGTCAAAGTTGGTTTAAACAAGACCCCCAGGTGATTCATGTGAAGTCTGAGAAGTGTTGGCCTGAATAATAAATAACAGAGCTAGGATTAGATCTCAGGTCTCTAAGACTACAAGTTTCACGCTCTTCTTCAGAAACAGGAGGAAATGGGCTGAGTGCGGTGGCTCACACCTGTAATCCCAGCACTTCGGGAGGCCGAGGCGGGAGGATCACGAGGTCAGGAGATCGTAGACCATCCTGGCTAACATGGTGAAACCCCGTCTCTACTAAAAATACAAAAAAAAAAAAAAAAAAAAAAAAAAAATTAGCCGGGTGTGGTGGCGGATGCCTGTAGTCCCAGCTACTCAGGAGGCTGAGGCAGGAGAATGGCGTGAACCCGGGAGGCGGAGCTTGCAGTGAGCTGAGATCGCGCCACTGCACTCCAGCCTGGGCGACAAAGTGAGACTCTGTCTCAAAAAAAAAAAGAAAAAAGAAAAGAAAAGAAAAAAAAGAAATAGGAGGAAGTGACAAGATACTGATGTTTTCTGTACAAATATGAATGTCTGTTGAGGTAGAAAGAAAGGATGCTGAGAGAGTCTGTGGCAGAGGGCCTCAGTCTTCTCAGGATGAGGGAGTGTTAGAATGTTCATTCACTAAGCAGAACTGCTCATCTACTCTGTTCACCTGGTGCTAGGAGTAAAAGACCATCTTTGTCTTCAAGGAATTCAAAGGTAGTAGGTAACAATATAACCCACTGGTTACAATTGGTCATTATAACAGTAGCCAGTAATCATAATATTATGATAAATGCAGTATAGAGTCTTGAAAATGCTGGAACAATACCCTGTTTCCTAACGCCACATCTCAGCCCTTAAATTTCTTAAATTAAATGGAATTGTATTGCATCAGTGGCTGTGACCACAACGCCCCGAGTTAAAGGAGGCACAATTGTTAGCAGATTGATTTGATCAGCATTGAGACACAGCCTGGGCTAAAGTCGGGCCTGAATTGCAGAAATCACACTGAGCTTTTAAATTTACCTTTATTTTTATATGGAGTAGACACTACTCAGTACAAGTGGTTATTTCAACGTAGAGAAGAAAGGTGAGTTGCAGAGGGCTGAGAAGGGGATAGGCTAAGGGGAGCTGAACAAAAGGTTGCAGTTTCTTGTGATCAGGAAATTTTATTTTGCAATTGGCTAAGGGAACTGCAAAGAAACAAGTGCTGCCAAGGCAAAGTCTCAGAATGGTGACTACTAAGCTGATAAAGCTTATTTTATTGATGCTGCACAGAAGACAGCTTCATGCAGCTTAAAGAGCATGCTACTTGATGCCTAAAGACTAGGTTTGAAGGTTGGGTTTGTGTACCAGCTCTGCCATTTATCTTGAGCCTTGTCTAAGGTTGGCTTCCCCATAAAGCAGGCACCAGCGCCAGATTTGTGCACAAAAATTCACGTGGGAAGTGAGATAGGCTAGGGAAGGAAGCCAATACAAGGTTTCTTTTTCTTTTCCAAATTTTTTATTGTGGTAAAATATGCGTAACATAAAATTTACCATTTTATCCCTTTTTGAGTGTACAATTCAGTGGCAGTAAGTAAATTCACATTGTTCTATAATTATTATTATTATCATGTTTTTTCTCTGTCGCCCAGGCTGGAGTGCAGCAGCACGATTTTGGCTCACTGCAACCTCTGCCTCCCAGGTTCAAGCAATTCTCTACCTCACCTCCCGAGTAGATGGGATTACAGGTGCCCGCCACCATGCCCAGCTAATTTTTGTATTTTTAGTAGAGATGGGGTTTCACCATCTTTGCCAGGCTGGTGTCAAATTCCTGACCTCAGGTGATCTGCCTGCCTAGGCCTCCCAAAGTGCTGGGATTACAGGCGTGAGCCATCATGCCTGGCCATTGTTGCACAATTATTACCACTATCTATCTCCACAATTTCCCATCATCCCAAACTAAAACTCTGTACTCATTAAACAACTCCCATTCTTCCTCCTCAAGCCCCTACTTTCTGTTTCTATAAATTTGACTACTCTCCCAGGTCTGGCAATAATATGTACCTCATATGAGTGGACTCATGTGGTATCTGTTTGTGTCTGATTGGTTTTATTTAGCACAATATTTTCAAGGATCATCCATCCAAGGTACACTGTGGAATGTGTCAGAATTTCCTTCTTTTTTAAGGCTGAGTAATATTCCTGTATTAGTTTGCTTGGGATACTGTAACAAAATATCATAACCTGGGTAGCTTTTAAACAATAGGAATTTATTTGTCATAGTTCTGGAGGCTGGAAAGTCCAGAATCAAGGCCTTGATAGCCATGGAAAGATCTGGAGGGAGAATGCCCTGAGCTTTTGAGCACAGCGACTGATAAGCACAACGTCCCTGAAATTAAGGTGCAGAGAGAAAGTCAGTGTGGCTAGAGCATAGTGACTGAGGGGAAGAGTAGCTGGAAATGAGGTCAGAGCATGGTCAGGGGCCAGATGAACCTTGAAGGCTATCTCAAGAGGGTTGGCTCTTTTTATGCTTACAATGGAAAGTTATTGGTTGGCACAGGGCTCTCTCTGACTGCTGGATGAAGAATTGACTACAAGGATGACAATATAAGCAGAGACCTGTTAGGAGCTTGTTGTGGTTGTCCAGGTGACAGATTGTGATGGGCTAGGAGAGTAACAAAGTTGTTTCTCTTTAGTTCAAACAGTAGGTAATTTACTAGGCCAAATTCCTGCTTTTGGTCTTCCCAGCGCAACCTCCAATGTTAAGGCTGCAGAAATTAGTTTTCTGATGTTAGTCAAAGTCTCTACTCAACCAGGTGGGTCAGGAAGAGGGCTCTTTTCCATGGAACTGAAGCAGAGTGTCTGAGGCACAAAGAGCAGTGGTATGTCATGGATGTCATCAATCTTGGCTTTAGCAAGATATCAGACACTGTTTCCCATGACTCCTTTTGAAAAAAAAAAAAAGGTTGAAATATAGTCTGAATCCAGGACAGTGCGGTGGATTCACTGCTGGTGGAACAACTCCACCTGAGAGTGCTGATTTATGATTCTGTGAAGTCCTAAGGAGTCTCACTGCCTGTTTGTCCTCGTCAACACTCATCAGGGACTTGAGAGAAGCTCTGGAAGTTTGTTTATCCTCTTTGCAAATGCCATAGGCCAGGAAAGATGAGTCATGGGTTGGAGGACAGATTCACTATTCAAAGGTCCCAGAGCTTTATATCCATGTTTTTGTCTCTCCGCTCCATCTCTTGGTAGGTAGCCAACATAACATGCATAAGAATCAACCACAATGCTATTTTAAGTGCTTAATATGGTCTGGCTCTGTGTCCCCATCTAAATCTCATCTTGAATTGTAATCTGAATTATAATCCCCACGTGTTGGCAGAGGGACCTTGTGAGAGGTGATGAGACCGTGGGGGCAGTTCCCCCATGTTATTCTCATGATAGTGAGTAAGTTCTCATGAGATCTGATGGCTTTATGAGGGGCTTTTTCCTCTTCACTCGGTACTTCTCTCTCCTGCCGCCATGTGAAGAAGGACGTATTTGCTTCCCCTTCTGCCATAATTGTAAGTTTCCTGAGGCCTCCCCAGCCATATGAGACTGGGAGTCAATTAAACCTCTTTCCTTTATAAATTACCGAGTCTCAGGTATTTCTTCATAGCAGTATGAAAACGAACTAATACAGTGCTGGTGGTTTCCACTCCTGGTGGGCTTTGGGGAGGTCAGGAACATGTGCTTTTAATGAGTGCCAATCCGATTCTCAGGTAGGTGGTCTGGAGACCACATGTTGGTTAACCCTACTTGATGCCACAGCATCGTCACACAAGGTTTGTAACGGCTTGTCCATGTGTTCGCCTCGCCACTAGTCTGTGAGCTTCTTCTTTACCTATTGCCAGTGACTAGGACCTAGTGCCTAGTACTGATACACAACAGAGCTAATCAACGTTGTTGAAAGATCAGGCTGGAATATTGTACTAAAACCAACAAAACTACATTTTAAGGGGATACAAGTAAAGCCCATTTAAGATGAAAAACTCAGTTGGATAAATACAAAATGGGGAATTCTTGGCTTGGAAACATTTCCTGTGGAAAAGAGCCAGGGCTTTTGGCTCAATACCAAAGGCTGTTAATAGCATATGGTAGCATCAGGAAGTTGAGAGCCCTTCATCATTAAAGATAATCAAGCAGAAAATATAATGAACCCAGGCATCCTATGTCATATAAGAAAAATTTCCCTTTCCATTTCTGTAAAAGTGACCTCAGTTAGGTAGCCATTATTTCTTAGCTAGAATGATGCCATCTCCTTCTGGGTCATGTTTTTGCTTCAAATTCCTCCCTTATGGAACGTATGTAGGCCCCATTTATTAACTCCTCAGCACCTGTTTCTTCCTTCTTATTTGCAGAATTCTACTTTTGTTGGGGAATCCAGCCTTCCTCCCAATTTCTCAGGTGTAAATAAAAATCAGGTGAAGCCGGTTGTGGTGGTCCCATTCTCTTTATCCATGATTGGTTTAGGCCAGGACATCTGACTCAACTCTGGCCAGTGAGATGTAAGGGGAAGTCTCCTGGAAGCTTCCATGAATGATTCCCTCATTCCTGAGAGAGATAGCAGGAAGAGATCTTTTCTTCTTCCTCTGGATATCGTTACATATGATTGCCAGATCTGGGAACTGAGGCATCCCCTTTCTCAGAGGTAGCTACACTGAGTACAATGCTGACATTCTGAGAATGGCAGAGCAGAAAGATGGAAGACTGCTACTGAAAGAACCAACACTGGAACACCTCAACTTCTCAGCCATCTTTTGAATGAGTTAGTAAATGCCTTCGTTGGTCAAGTCATACTGAGTTGAGTTTTCTGTTCTTTGCAGCTCAAACCTCCCAGCAGATGCACAGAACACCCTACTACATACAGTGTTGCCAGATTAACCTTTACAAAAGGCAATTTCGATCATGCTACACCTGATCAAAAAACTCAAATTTCTCCCTCAGTTTCCAATGCGTTTAAAACCAACCACTCAAGCCTTGCTTTCCAAGGTAATTTGTCTCCCGCACTGAAATCAAATTTAACTTCCTGATATTTTGTCCATACGGTTGTTCCTGCATGGGGTTCTCATCCTGGGATCCACTTCCCTTCCACCCATCTTTGTTTGTTGAAATGTTACCTCTAAGGCACCTTGCCAAATCCTGCCTTTTCCATGACAACCTTTTATGGTTAGCATTCCTTTTTTTCTGAACACTGCCCCCTGCCCTAGTGCTTTTGGGTACCTCTCTTAGGACTTAATATATTCTTCCATGTTGTATTATTACTTATATAGCTTTCTCATTCTGCCTACTGGTTGGTGAGCCCTGGGCACAGCGACCACATCTTGCTTGTCTTGGCAGGTTCAGCAGCTTCCAATTTGGTGCTTCACACAAGGTGGACGCTCAGTAACCCCTTGTTTAAATGTTGTATTGGGTGAGATATCAAAGATCCTTCCCAATTCTAAAGCTCTGTAGTTTCTGTGGCTTCAGCTTTCTAATTTTGACGTAATTATTAAAACAGAGAAGCATTGTAACCTCTAAGTAAGAATGTGAAATGGCGCCAATCGAGTTTGAATTCATTAGGAAGACAATTCTTGAAACTTGGTCCTGTTATATTTATGTGTGGATAATCATGCAAAAGATTTAAAATTCCTAGGCTGCAGTTTCCCCTCTATCAAATGGGGATAATAGTGGTTACCTTATAAGGTTGTTGTGGGGACTAAGTGAAATGAATTATATGTAGCAATCCCTTCTGAACATTCACTCGCATCCATGTCTCTTCCTCCCGGTTTAGCTCTTCCTTCTGATTTAGCTCAGCTTTGTGCAGCCAGGAACATCTCCAAGGGAATTAGCTAGTCCAATTCCTTTGTCGGTGGTGAATTGAGGCTTGGAGGGAATTGTGGCTGATATGATAGGAGGAAACATCTGCTTGGGACATTCTTGGAGAGGTTTCCTCATTCATAGAAAGAGACCCAGTGGAAGAGTCAGCCTTTTCTACTGAGCATTATCATCTTGAGAATGACAGCCATATTGTGACTGCAAGCGGAGCCCCAGGATGGCAAAATGGGACGGTGGCTTTGATGGCACTGAGTCACTGAATTAGCCAACTAGGAATGATCCTACTTTGGGACTTCTATGATGTGAGGTAGTAAACCTTCTTTATTGTTCATGCTATTATTCAGAGCTAAGTTTTCTATGACTGCAATTGAAAGCAGTGCCTTACACGTGGTATGTATTCCACAAATGTAAAGTTGTGCATCATTTAGTCCTTTCCTATCATTTCACACGAGAACATCTGAGAAAACTGGAAAGAAAAATACTTAACTAAATTAAAATAGTCTTGAATAAAACAACTTTTATAACTTGACAGTTCTTTTTTTGTTTGTTTTTGCAGAGCTTGCTGATTATGAAATAAAAAAAATCAATCGGGGCAAAGGCTAGAATAGGTGATAAATGCAACCCATCTGGTGCTATAAGAAATATTGAACATACCAGGAAAAAAAACAAATAAACTTAAAGGTTAACTTCATGCCAATATTATCTACTGGAAACTGATGTCTTGTTAAAACTCTAACATGTTTTATTTTCATAAGACACAGTGAAAATAGAAAAATCATAAACCAGTGCAAGAAAAATAAATGGAGGCTACTCCTGGGATTGAAGATTTGGGATTGCTGAATGTTAACAAACTAGATTTTGCTTTTTGTTTGTTGCTTTGTTTGTCTTAAAATCAATGGACAGCCTTTGAGTAAAAGAATCTGCCAAAATATTTCTGGAGAGATTCCTAGGGTCAGTAGAAGAGATTTTCTTCCTCTTTCAGCTTCTTAAGAGACAAAAAATAAAAGCATATAAGATAGCATCTCTCAGCAAATCTACCCATATACCAAGTATCTGAAAAAAAGGCTGACATTTCACGGCAAAGAATGTGGAAAGTTAGTTGCTTAAAAGCTAAGTATAAGCAGGTTCTTCTCCAACTCAAGCTTCTCCCTGTTCTGGCCTTAAACGAATCTTCGAGGCTTTGTCCTTTGTGGACTGTGTAAGACTTGGACATTAAAACTCACTAGTTTGTCCAATGGACTTGAAAAATAGAAATCTATGGGCTATTGTGGCTACATGTTGGAGGAAATGAATGCTCGTTTAGAATTCTTTACCTAAACGTTAGCAGATAATGCCTGAAGGACTGAGAAAGAGGATCCAGAAGCCTAGCAAAGACCCTGTGTGCATAGTTGGAACAACGAAAACAACTTTATTTTGAGCCTCCCCCTGGTTCAAGCCTGAGATGCCTGTCACTGGTTCCTGAATTCCTGACTCGCAGCAGGCAGGACTCCCTCCTTCTGTGCTCCGTCTCAGGGCTGCTCCTCTTACCAGCAAGCCAGGCAGTTTACCCATATGCAACAAGGCCCGCCCATCAGCTCAGGGTGCATCAGTGACTTGGCCTCCAGCTTTCTAAGTCTGCTTCCAGAAGCTTCCCAAGTGTCTGGCTATGAGGCCACTGAAGGTTGAGAGCCTCCACGTTTCTCTCCCTGGGTAATGAGGTGAACTTACCATCCTCTCATTTGGAATTTCAGTGAGCTGAAGGCAGATCTCTGCTGCTGGAGAGAGCTTGGTGGGAGATTAACTCTTGAGGTAGTGCCTGCTCTTCATATCTCCCCTCCCTGATAGACACACTTGGAACTGGGAGAGGAGTATGGTAGTTTCAGGTAGTCATTATAGAGTTGGGGACCACTGAGGATCCTAAAGAGCAAAACTTTTCTGTTGTACCAAGAATATTTGTAGTTGGTTTGAGAACAGAGTGTTTTGATCTAATACTCCCCAAAGAGCAGTGGGCCCCGTCTCAGTTCCTTTGGTACCATGCCCATGTTTCTGTACCATGTCATGACTGTTGAAAGGAGCTTAGGCTTTGGAGATATGCCAATCTGTGTTTGCATGCTGGCTCTGCCACTTACCACCTGGGTAACCTTAAGTTAGTTACTTAGCTTCTCTGAGCCTCAGTTCCTTCCGGTCTAATACTGAGATTATAACTCCCAATTAATAAGGCTGTGGTGGATTGAAATGAGATAAAGTATATAAAATGGCTTGCATAGAGTTGGTGCATGGCAAATGCTAGAGAAATGGGTGAATATTATTCCTTGCCATTTATCACATTGTCTTTGACGTGGTTTCATACCATCTGCAGAGTTTGATGACAAGCTTTTGAGAACAGGAACTATTTGTCTTCTATTTTGAGTATCTAACCCTGTACCTGACTCATAGGTATTGCACAATAAATACTTTTTGAATGAATGGAGAAAAGACATTCATGAATCTGAAATTTCCACTCTTCTAAATGTAGAATAATTGAGAAACTGTGTTTCTGTATACTTTTCTTGTTGTTGTCTTTTATAAGATGTATAGATTCATTTTCAGTTTTCTCATTCAGGCAATAGTTTGAAACGATATGCCACCTTCATACTGTATAATAATCATATAGTGAAGTGAAATAGCTACACTACTATCTTAGTGTGTCTCCATATTTTTTTTTTTGTTTACATAGTGGTCAGGTCAAGCAAGATGACACTATGGTAATAATCCCCACATCTCAGTGACATGGCAGGTTGCTTTCTCACTCATGCTATATGTTCAATGTGGGGCAGCAGTGAGGGTCAGAATGATAAAGATCCTGTCAGAGCATGTAGAGGAAAGGGAAGCTGGTGAATGACGCACCAGGTTTCAAAGCTTCTCAGAAGGGGCATACATCTGGCCGGGCATGGTGGCTCACGCCTGTAATTCCAGCACTTTGGGAGGCCGAGGTGGGTGGATCACGAGGTCAGGAGTTCAAGACCAGCCTGGCCAAGATGGTGAAACCCCATCTCTACTAAAGATACAAAACTTAGCCAGGCGTGGTGGCACATGCCTGTAATCCCAGTTACTTGGGAAGCTGAGGCACAGAATTGCTTAAACCCGGGAGGTGGAGGTTGCAGTGAGCTGAGATCGCACCACTGCACTCCAGCCTGGGTGACAGAGACTACGTCTCAAAAAAAATAAAATGGTTGGGGGCATACATCCTTTGCCCTTAAATTTTAGTGGCCGACACAACTTGTATAGCCAGGCAATCCGTTCTTGAGCCTGGAAGGAAGAAAGACAGAAATACTTGGTAAATGGTCTGAGTGGCTCCGCAGTTCAGGGAAGCAGAAGTCACAGCTACAAAATGGAGAGTGGAGGTAAGAGAAGGCAGTCCCCAAAATCTCAGCCTGCAGCAGTACAGCCAGGGAAAAGGAGCTCACTTGGAAGCACCTACAAGTCCCAAGAAACCCCAAGAAGCTTCTGAAGACCATCTAAGCCTGCAGCATCTTAAGAAGCTGCCACCCGGCCGGGTGCAATGGCTCACACCTGTAATCCCAACTCTTTGGGGGGCCGAGGGGGGCAGATCGTGAGGTCAGGAGATCGAGGCCATCCTGGCTAACACTGTGAAACCCTGTCTCTACTAAAATTCCAAAAAAATAGCTGGGCGTGGTGGCGGGCACCTGTAGTCCCAGCTACTTGGGAGGCTGAGGCATGAGAATGGTGTGAACCCGGGAGGCAGAGCTTGCAATGAGCCAAGATCATGCCACTGCACTCCTGCCTGGGTGACAGAGCGAGACTCCATCTCAAAAAAAAAAAAAAAAAAAAGAAGCTGCCACCTACTAGGTCCACTGCCTACATTTTCAGGCAGGTGATGCTTACCTGGAAGCTGCCATGAACCTCCTACCTGCTGGCTGCCCACACATCTGCCTATAACTTCCTGCTAGAATAACTCCTTCTCCACCTCCTGCTCCTCTCAGTGGCAGACTCTACCCTGCACCTGCACTGGGAAAGTGATTCTGGGAAATGCAGTTTTGCATCTCCCCTGCCACGGAGGCCACAACATGTCAACATCAGACAATGCAGCAGTTTTAGTTGTCAGAAGGATGATTAGCTGCTTCAAGTTCGAGCCTGTCACCTAGGACTGTCACCTCTGAAATAATCTAAGAGATTACAGGGGCAGAGTCAGGGGATGAAGGAGGGTGCAGATCCAACACAGCAACATGATACTAGCAAGAAAAATTCTGCTAGACAGAAATACTCCAGGGTGATGAAAAGGAGGTGCAGCCAGGTTCTAATGTGAGATAATTCTCTATTTCAATTCTCATTAAAGGTAAAGAACCACCTCCTACATCCTCACTCCTGCTACATGCAAGGGGAAATGAACCTCCAGAGTATAGACAATGGGGACAGTACAGTGAAATGGGTTGGAGGGGGCACAATCTGTGCTTGGGCTTGGTGTGTGGGCAGAAGAGACTCAGATCCTAGTCCATGCCCTGCTAACTGGCCATGTGATTTGAAGTGGGTCCCTTCCATTTTCAGGGCTTTCTTTCCTACATTGAATTTAAAGTGTGTTTCTTGTCAACAGCATATAGTCGGGTCATGATGTTTTAGCCTCTTTATCAATCTGTCTTCATATTGGTACATTTAGGTTATTTACATTTAAGGTAATTATTGACAAGTTAGCACTTACGTCTGCCATGTTATTATTGCTTTTAATTTGTTTCCTATGGTTCTTATTCGTCTGTATCTTGCCTTCCTGTGATTACTTGAATATTTTTAGGATTTCGTTCTGATTTATTTATAGTCTTTTTGAGTGTATCTGTAGGGTTTAGTGGTCACTCTGGTTATTATCTTAGCCTGCTGTATCAATGTTTCCATTGCAAGTGAAGAGTGGAAACCTTATTTCCTTTTAGGTCCCTTTACCTTCCCCACATTCAAATATCATTGGCCTGAGTATTAGCTGTTGTCATAATTTTTGTTTCAGTTATCAAATTATTATTTCTAAAACTCAAGAAAAGAATTATCTACAGTATGTACCCATATTTCTGCTGTTTCTGTTGTCCTTTTGTTTTCCCAGTGTTCCAAGCTTCCTTCTTCTATCATTTTGTTTGAAGAGCTTTCTTTAGTCAGTCTCTGAAGATAGGTCTGCTACTGACAAATTCTCTTAGTTTCCTTTGTCTGAGAATGTCTTTATTTTCCCCTTTCATTACGTAAGGACAGTTTTGCCACATCTCATGGTTGTCAGTTCCTTTCTTTCAGCCCTTGAAAAATGTTGTGCCACTGCCTTCTGGCCTCCATAGTTTCTGATGAAAAATTCAAATTGATGCTCCCCTGTAGGTAATGTATCATTTTCTCTAGTTGCTCTCAAGATTTTTTTCCTTTATCTTTAGTTTTCAGAAATCAAATTGTGATGTATCTTGGCACGGATTTCTTTGGTTTGTCTTATTTGGGGTTTTCTCAGTTTCTTGATTCTGTAGGTTAATATCTTTCACCAAATTTGGGAAGTTTTCAGCTATTATTCCTTCAAACATTCTTTTATCCCAAGTCTCTTTCTTTTCTTCTTCTGAAGATCCAATGATGCAACTAAGTTTCATTTTTTCATGAGGCTCTTTTCACTTTTTTGCCTTTGCTATTTTCTCTCTGTTATTCATTGGATAAATTTTCTTGATTTGCCATCTAGTTCACTGATTCTAACCTTTGTCTTCTCCACTCTACTACTGAGATTGTCAGGCAACTTTTTCATATCTGTTATTGTATTTTTCTGTAGTATAATTTCTATTTGGGTTTCCCCTTTCCTCCCTTCCTTCCTTTCTTCCTTCCTTCTTATATGGCAAATGAAATTTTATATATATATATTTACTGTGTACAAGATGTCATTTTAAAATATGTATACATTGTAGAATGGCTAACTCAAGCTAATGAACACATGCATTACCTCACATACCGTCTTTTGTAGTGAGAACACTTAAAATCTACTTTCATAGCAATTTCAGGAATATAATACATTGTTATTAGCTACAGTCACAATGTTGTACAATAGATCTCTTGGACTCTTTCCTCCTATCTAGCTGAAATTTTGTATCTTTTGACCAATATCCCTCCAACCCCCTGAGTTTCTTTTTTTATAGCATCTATTTCTTTGCTGAGATTTTTATTCTTTCATTCACTTTAAGAGAGTTTGTAGTTGATTATTGAAGCATTTTTATGAAGGTGGCTTTAAATTTCTTGTCAGAAAATTCCAACATCTGATTCATCCTGGGGTTGGAATCAGTTCGTTGTCTTTTCTTACTCAAGTTGAGATTTTTCTGGTTCTTGGTACAGTAGGTGACATTGATTGTGTCCTGGACCTTTTGTCTATTATGTTAGAAGACTCTGGTTATATTTAACTCTTATATTTTAGTAGGCAGTCACCCTGTTTAGATTTAGCATGGGAGTACTGACCTACTTCTAAGGGCTGTGCTTCCAATGAGAGTTAAATTTTCTGGGCATTTTAGCTTTGTTTAGCTGGTGCTGCTGAGGCTCCCCTGGGTCCCTGCTGAGGTCCAGCCTGAAAGGCTGGAGGGTCTCTTGGTTGGAGAGGGGAGTTGCAGGCTTGCAGGGACCAAGAGGCTTCCCAGGCCAGGTGCTTATTGTAGGGTCCCACCTACTGATCCCTCTAGCTCCCCTGGTGCCTCCACAAAGAGGCTTCCTGAGCCAGACCACTTGTTATGTTGCGGTTTTCCCTTTGCAGTCCCCATAACGTCCATCTCTCAGTAGGTAAAGGGAGTGTCAGACCTGTGGGGAGAGACTACTTCCCCTTGCTACTTAGTTATTGGGGCTCCTAATCACCCTACCTGCCAGCAGTTTGGGGCTCATCTGATATTGGAGAAACTCCCACTTGATCTGGGGGAGGAGTGATTACCTTCTGTTGTTAGGTTGGGCCACCTCAGACATGATTTCTCTAGGAAGCCTTTCAGATCCACTTCCCCACATGACTCCTGCTTCCCCAGCATCCTCTCCTCCCCCTGCCTGGCACAGGACTGCAATCATTATTTCCTCACCTCTTCCTCCCATCATGCCGCAAATTTCCTGAATCAGAGGCTGCACCTCAGAGGCTCTGTGGCTCCAGTGCCTTGCAAAGTGGCCACCACTCAAGGGGCCAGGATAAATATGACCAGATAAGTACAGAGTAAAGTCAATCATGGAAAAAATATCTGAGTTTTAATATAGCTTCTTGCATATAATGTCTTCTCAACGGACTGAGAGCACAGGGATTGAAGACACCTGAGAAGTTGCTAGAAGGGATATTTTTCAGAAACTAGGCCTCTTGTGGCTCCTCTAATCTCACCAAGGAGGTAATCACTAGCTTCAGGACACTTAGACTAGGGTGGCCTGGCTTATCATAGGCCTTAATGTATGAATAATAGGGTTCAGAATTGGCCTTTATGAGGAAACTGGCTTCCATTTAATTTACTTCACGTAAAGACAATTTTTTTTCAGCTTGCCCTCTATTCTATCTCTCTAGCAAGCATCTAACATGTCCCTACGTCTGAACCACATACTTCAGAGGCACTCAGAGCTAGAGGGAACGTAGACAGGCTTGCTTCTAGCCCATGCCTCCATTCCCCATGTGTAGACAGGCTTGCTTCTAGCCCATGCCTCCATTCCCCATGTGTAGACAGGCTTGCTTCTAGCCCATGCCTCCATTCCCCATGTGTAGACAGGCTTGCTTCTAGCCCATGCCTCCATTCCCCATGTGTAGACAGGCTTCCTTCTAGCCCATGCCGCCATTCCCCATGTGTAGACAGGCTTGCTTCTAGCCCATGCCTCCATTCCCCATGTGTAGACAGGCTTGCTTCTAGCCCATGCCTCCATTCCCCATGTGTAGACAGGCTTGCTTCTAGCCCATGCCTCCATTCCCCATGTGTAGACAGGCTTGCTTCTAGCCCATGCCTCCATTCCCCATGTGTAGACAGGATTGCTTCTAGCCCATGCCTCCATTCCCCATGTGTAGACAGGCTTGCTTCTAGCCCATGCCTCCATTCCCCATGTGTAGACAGGCTTGCTTCTAGCCCATGCCTCCATTCCCCATGTGTAGACAGGCTTGCTTCTAGCCCATGCCTCCATTCCCCATGTGTAGACAGGCTTGCTTCTAGCCCATGCCTCCATTCCCCATGTGTAGACAGGCTTGCTTCTAGCCCATGCCTCCATTCCCCATGTGTAGACAGGATTGCTTCTAGCCCATGCCTCCATTCCCCATGTGTAGACAGGCTTGCTTCTAGCCCATGCCTCCATTCCCCATGTGTAGACAGGCTTGCTTCTAGCCCATGCCTCCATTCCGCATGTGTAGACAGGCTTGCTTCTAGCCCATGCCTCCATTCCCCATGTGTAGACAGACTTGCTTCTAGCCCATGCCTCCATTCCCCATGTGTAGACAGGCTTGCTTCTAGCCCATGCCTCCATTCCCCATGTGTAGACAGGCTTGCTTCTAGCCTATGCCTCCATTCTCCATGTGCGAGGAAAGGACATGCCTGAACTTGCACCCAGGGGGAGATGGGCCAGGGACTAGAACCTAGGTCCCCTTCCTGGACCAAGTTTTCTTGCAGGTCGTCCCACCACCACCCTATCATTTTGGTATAAATGTGGCCACAAACTACTTTTAAAAATTATTTTTAAATTTTTTATCTTTATTTTATTTTATTTTTGTGGAGACAGGGTCTCATTATGTTGCCCAGGCTGGTCTTCATCTCCTGGTCTCAGGCAATCCTCTTGCCTCGGCCTCCCCAAGTCCTGGAATTATAGGTGAGATCCACCACACCAAGCTGCAAGAAACTATTCCTCACAGGGAATAAGAACACAGAAAATTAGCAAATGAAAAGAAAAAGCCACTTGTAACTCTATCACCCAGAAGTAACCATTGTTGATTACAATACATATTCCTGTATTTCCTTTTTGGTTTTTTTTTTTTTTTGAGATAGAGTCTTGCTCAGTCACCAGGCTGGAGTGCAGTGGTATGGTCTCGGCTCACTGCAACCTGCGCCTCCCAGGTTCAAGCAATTCCCCTGCCTCAGCCTCCTGAGTAGCTGGGACTACAGGTGTGTGCCACCATGCCCGGCTAAATTTTCGTATTTTAGTAGAGACAGGGTTTCACCATGTTGGCCAGGCTGGTCTCAAACTCCTGACCTCATGATCCACCTGCCTCAGCCTCCCAAAGTGCTGGGATTACAGGCATGAGCCACCACACCCAGCCCATATTCCTCTATTTCTAAAAGCTACATTTTAGAATTTAAATTAGAGTTATGCTAATCATCCACTTTGTATCCATTTCAGAAAAATTAATAATATATTTGTGAAAACTTCTCATATCATTCACCTTCTACAATAGAACTGTTAACAGTAGGAAAATAATCCTAGTAGCTAATTCGATCGAAGGCCTCATACATATCAGGGAATTTTCTAAGGCCTGTGCTTCTCATCTTAGCCCCGCTTTGTGGATGAGGATGTAGAGGCACAGAAATGCTAAGTACTTGCCCAGGGTGCACCGCTGGCAAGGCCCAGGCAGCCTGGCTTGAAAATCTGGGTTCTCAGCCTGTCTGCACCTCTTACCTAGGCATGTCATCCAACCACTGTGGATAGCTAGGATGCTTGTAATTCTCACTCCAGTTAACAACACTGTTCCCAATGACTTTATATGGACATGTTTGTATAAATTTCTGACTATTTTTGTAGCACAAATTCCTAGAACTGCAATTGTCAAACTGACCATTTTGAAGAGTTTTGTTACGCGTGTGCCAAATTCTCCACTCTGAGACATGAAGAGCTTGAGAATGTCTCTGTCACTCACTCCTCTGGGTTGGGAAAGCACAACTTGTCACTTTTGCAATTGTCCCTAAGATTAATGAAAAGATGCTGTGATGGTTAATAATTAGGTGTCAACTTGATTGGATTGAGGGTTGCCTAGATGGCTGGTGAAGTATTGTTTCTGGGTGTGTCTGGGAGGGTGTTGTCAGAGGAGATTGACATTTGAGTGGGTGAACTGGGAGCAGAAGACCCTCCCTCAATGTGCGTTGGCACCACCCAATCGGCTGCCAGCATGGCTGGCACAAAGCAAGCAGAAGAAAGTGGCATGGTTTTGCTTGCTGAATCTTCCAGCTTCCTTCTTCTTCCAGTGCCGGACACTTGCTTCTGCTCTTCCTGCCTTTGGACATCAGATTCCAGGTTCTTTGTCCTTTGGACTCTGGGGCTTGCATCCGTGGCTTGCCAGGGGCTCCTGGGCATTTGGCCACAGACTGAAGGCTGCATTGTCAGCTTCCCTGGTTTTGAGGCTTTGGTACTCAGACTAAGCCACTACTGGCTCCTCTTTCCCCAGCTTGCAGATGGCCTATCCTGGGACTTTGCCTTGTAATCATGTGAGCCAATTCTCCCTAATAAATTCCTTCTCATATATACATATATCCTATTTGTTCTGTCCCTCTGGAGAATCCTGATTAATACAGATGTTCTCACTAACCAGTTCTACAAGAAGCCGGATCCTCATCTTTTCAGCAAACCTCCTTCATTCAACAGATATCTCAGGCCAGGCACTAGGAACATGAAGACCAAAGCATAAACCTTGTAAACAAATGGATGCACTAGACTAGAGTGTTTCCATCAGTGGAGGGTTTTCCTGTGTCACTCTTCATGCAGGTATATCGTCTTACCCTCTTAGGTAGATATTCTCATTTTCCAGATGAGGAATCTGAGGCTTGAAGAGCGTGACTTGACAGGGTGCCCACTGGGAAGAAGCAATATCCAGACCCCAGGTATCTGACTCCCGTACTTCCTGGGCTCTTAACTATTGCTCCTACTGCCAGGGACAGCGGACACAGGATGGAAGCAGGGACAGGGGCCGAGGCAGAGGCAGAAATGAAGTGAGTATCTGTGAGTTGCTGGCAGGACAGGCAGAGGGAACCATTTAGGCAATTGTCCTGGGCCCAGCATGAACTGGCAGGCTCTGGGCCTGAAATGTGGGGGTGAGTGTGGAGGGAGAGTAGCCACAAGGGAAGAATCTGGAGGGGAGATCAGGTCACCAGTGGTTGGGTTATGGCTGTCTCTCTGGATGTCAGTCTAGTGAAAAGCTCATTTTACTAGACTGCAGCCTCTGCAATTCCCCTCGATCACATTTGTGTGTGAACACAGGTATGCCGGGGATAGTGGTGGTTGTTCAAGTTGCATGGATCTATTGCAGTAGTCTGGGTGAGAAACTGCTTCTGGTTGCTCCACTTTCACTTTCCTTCCTGATGAGGTCATCTCTCACTTGGAGGTAAGGTGACCAACTCAGCCCGGGTTGCCTGGGACATTCTGCTTTTAGCACTAAATGTTCTGCATCCCGGGAAACCCCTCAGTTCAAAGCTATTTGGGGGACAATCATTTTGGGGGCCGGGAAGCAGAGCAGCCAGTTTCAGAGGGGCATGGGTCTGGGTCAGTGCAGTTGCAGCCAAGAACAAAGGGATTAGTCTCAAGTCAGTCAAATCTGGATGGAATCCAGGGATGGGGGTAGGCGTTGAATGTGAAATCCGTGCGTCAAGCTTCATGAGGGCAGACTTGGGTCTGCTAGTCCTCAGCTGCCTCAGCAGTGCTCCGCAAAGTGTAACACATCGGAGCTGCCTAACTCAGGGCTGAAAGGGACCAAAAGAGATTGTTGCATTCAGATCGATTTTGATTTTCACAGCTGCTTCATGTCTGCTCACTGGGTCCACATGATTCCTAGTAAAGCCTTTTTCAGTTTTCCATGGTTGCTATGACACCTCAAGTGACCTCCCGTTTAGCCCTGAGTTCTATGAAGGTGTAATGTACCTTGCAGCAGTAAACACCCTCAAGTGGCAAGTGCATAGAAAAATAAATTTTGCAATGGGCCAGAAAATGAAGCCTCAGTCTACTCTTGTGTGTGTCTGGTCCCCTGCTCACAGTAAATAGGAACACACATATTTTGGTTTGAATTAAACTCTGGGAAAATTTGCAGCATTTATGAAAAATGTGGGAAATGTGAGTGGATGCAGCGTGGCTATTTGCCTGGGCCAACTCTGCCCCAGCCAATGATCTGAGGAAGGAAAAAGGGTTACTTAGCACAGCAGCAACACTTGTTCCATGGCCTTCACTTCCTCCCTGAGTATCCCCAAAGCAGCCCCTTCCTTGGTTGTGCTCTAGAAATACAGAATAAGTAAACATCCAGGTGTCCTTGATGGAAAGATGAATAACTTTCCACTCTGAATGGGGAAGGGGCCAAGCTGGCCCTGTGGTGCTGCTGCCCAGAGAACAGTGGAGGAGACAGGGATCTCTTAACTGTTTCAAATACAGGAGGGATTGATACTTAATTTTTTTTGAAAAAAAATTTTCTTTTTGAGACACAGTCCCACTCTGTTGCCCAGGCTGGAGTGCAGTGGCACCATCTCGGCTCACTGCAACCTCTGCCTCCTGGGTTCAAGCAATTCTCGTGCCTCAGCCTCCTGAGTAGCTGGAACTACAGGTGCCCGCCACCATGCCCGGCTAATTTTTGTATTTTTAGTAGAGATAGGGTTTCGCCGTGTTGGCCAGGATGATCTCGATCTCCTGACCTCAGGTGATCTGCCTACCTCAGCCTCCCAAAATGCTGGGATTACAGGTGTGAGCCACCGTGCCCAGCCTGATATTTAATTTTGAACTTCCATGTTGTATTGGAAATAAAGCGTTAAATTGTTAATTCTTGCTTCTCTATTCACCCGTGACCTTAAGGTGTTAGGGTCTGTGGATGAATCAACCATTTGGACTCTTACATCTGCTCCTTTATGTGCAGAAACACAGGGAGGGAGTCAAGCCAAGTGCGGCTCCCCTACTTGGCCAATGTGAATAGTAAAGTGCTGTGTGAGTGGAAAAGCGGTTAGATTTCCTAACTTTACTACACTGGGATTTCCCAGGAAAGCACAGGCTGGAAGAATGATGTAATGGGTATATTTTACATATGTTTTCGATAAGCATGCCTGTGTGGGCCATTCATGGAAAAACCCTTCCCATCAAGTCACACCACCTGGGACAGAGTCTGGCAGTACCAGCAGTGCCCCAGTCCCCGTAGTCTCCTGTTTCAGTCGTTAAAAGGCGATTTTGACTCTCCCTTTGTAGAAATCATACAGCTTGTGTATCTGATCAGAAGGTCAACAACACAATCATCTGATGTTAGGCTAGAGGTAAAAACAGCGGGCTCTGGGGTTCCTGGAGGAAGGAATTGCCAATCTCGCCTGAGAGAACTGGTAAGAACCCTCCTCCATTCCCTGAAACTGAAACATGAAAAGAAGCTCAGTCCAGCTGTTCTTAATCAAGGCTGGGACTTGTCAAGTGTCATGAGTAGCCTGCCCAGACAGAAATGAGTGGGGGAGATGGTTTTCTTAGTTTGGACCAATTCTGGCATCATAGTTTTGATCACAGTTGTCTGTTGGAGTGAACTTGGCAGAGAAATATAGTAAGTCTGTAGAAACTCAGTCAGGATGGAATGCACAGTCTTCAATGGGGAATTTTATAAAGACCACAAAATAGCTCAGTTAAGACTGACTAACCCCATACAATGGCAGAAGAACGACATAGTTTCATTTATTCCACAAATATTTACTGAGTGTCTGCCCCAGGCCAGGCACTGTCGGCACTGAGGAGACAATGGTGTACAGTGTGGCTGCAGCCCCTGGGCTCAAAGGCTTGTATTTTAGACAGAAAGACCCACAACTAAACAGTCCATGACACAAATGTGTAAAAAGCGCGGTGGAAAGGGAAACTCAGGGTTGCACAGCCGACACACGCCTACCTGGTCTCGGTTCAGCAGAAGATAGCCCTTGAGCAAATGGCTATTGGAAGATTTGTTTTTAAAAAATTACTTGTGGTAAGACCATGTAACATTAGATCTACCCTCTTAATAAGTTTTTGAGTGTTTGCTACAGTATAGTGAACCACAGGCAGAATGCTGTACAGCAGATCTCGAGAACTTACTCATCTTGCCTAATTGAAACTTTATACCCATCAAGTCACAACTTCCTATGTCCTTCTTCCCCCAGCTCCTGGCAACTACCATTCTACTTTCTGCTTATAAGAGTTTGACTATTTTAGATACCTTTTTAAGTGACATCATGCAGTATTTGTCCTGTATATGTCACTTGTTATAATTTCCTCGCTTTCATCCATGTTGTTGCATATGGCAGGATTTCCTTCTTTTTAAGGCTTAACAATATTCCATTGTCCATATATACCCTATTGTCTTTATCCATTCACCTGTTGATGGATATTTAGTTTGTTTCCACATGTTGGCTATTGCGAATAATGCTACAGTAAACATGGGAGTGCAAATATCTCTTTGAGATCCTAATTCTACTTCTTTTGGATAAATACCCAGAAGTGAGATTGCTGGACCATAAACTAATTCTATTTCTAATTTTGTGAGGAATTAAGATACTGTTTTCCATAGTGGCTTCATCATTTTATGTTCTCACTAATAGTGTAAAAGGACTCTAATTTCTCCAATGCTTACCTTTTGTGTTTTTTGGGGGGGATAGGGGTGGGGGTGGGGGCGTGTAATAGCCCTCCTAACTAGTGTGATGTGACATTTCATTGTGGTTTTAATTTGCGTTTTCCTGATGATTAGTGATGTTGAGCATCTTTTCATGTACTGTTTGGCCATTTGTATGCCTTCGTTAAAGAAATGACTACTCAAGTGCTTAGTCCATTTTTAAATTGGGTTATTTCATTTTTTTACTATTGAGTTATATGAATTCCTTATAAATTTTGAATATTAACCCCCTGTCAGATATATAGTTTGCAAATATATTTTCCCATTCCATAGGTTACCTTTTCACTCTGTCAATTGTTCCATTGCTATGCAAAACAGCATTCCCATTTTCCCATTCCACAGGTTACTTTTTCACTCAGTTAATTGTTCCGTTGCTGTGTTCTGTTTTTGTTTTTGTGTACTGTGCTTTTGGCATCATATCCAATAAATCATTGCCAATACCAATATAATGAAGGCTCCTCTCTATGTTTTCTCCTGGGAGTTTTACAGTTTAAGTCTTTAATCCACCTTGAGATCATTTAAAAAAAAACTTTATCAAGGAAAAATTTACAAAAAATACAACTTACCAACTTTAAGTGAACAGCTCCATGAGTTTTGACAGTTGATTGTAAATACTGTCACAGTCAAGATGTAGAACTTGCCCACCACCCCCAAAAGTCAGCCTTGTGAGCCTTTGCTGTCAATCCTGACCTCACACCCCCAGTTTTAGATGACCACAGATCTATTTTCTATGATCAAAGATTCGATTTGTGCTGTCTAGAGTTTAATATAAATGGAATAATATATAATATATTCTTTTATGTCTGGGGTCTTTTCCTCAACATGACGTTTTTGACATTCATCAATGTTGTTGAATGTGTTAGTGGCTCATTCCTCTTGATTGCTGAGTAGTATTTTACTGTATGAATATTCCATACTTTAGTTATTTGTCTTTGGATGGACATTTGAGTTGTTTCTACTTGTAGGCTATTATGTATAAAACTGCTATAAATATTCATGTATAAGTCTTTGTATAAACACGTTTTATTTTTCTTAGGTAAATACCTAGAGCACAATGCTGGGTGTTAGGGTAAGTGTCTGTTTAACTTTATAAGAAACTGCCCAACTATTTTCCAAAATGCTTGTGTCATTTTATGCCCCACCATAGCTGTAGGGCAGTTCCAATTGTTCCATCTCTCGGTTATCTAAAGCTGCATAACAAATTACTACACATGTAGAGATTTGAAAGAACATGCTTTATGACCCACAGTTTCTGCAGGTCAGGAATCTTGGCATGGGTTACCTGGGCCCAAGGTTTCAGAGTCTTTCATGAGGCTGCAATTAAGGGCAAGACTCATCTGAGGCTGGAGCGAAGGATTCACTCCCAAGCTCTTGGGATTGTTTTCAGGATTCACTTCCTTGTGCACTGTTGGAACTCAGCTCCTTGCCAGATGTTGCCTGGTGGTCACACTCAATTCTTTGTTTCATGGGGTGCTGCATAATGTAGCCTACTTCATCACACCCAGCGAGGGAGACAGTCATTAGAGAGAGTGGGCTGGCAAGACGGAAGTTACGGTCTTCTGTGATGTAAACACGGAAGTGACGTCCAATCCCCTTCACCATATTCTATTGGTTAGAAGCAAGTCATAGGTCCCACCCATACTCAAGGGGAGGGACGCCACAAGGACGGGAGTACCAGGAAGGGGGATTACTGGGGACCATGCATCCTCCACCTTTTTTTAATTTTAGCCTTTCTGGTGGTCGTGTGCTGCCATGCTGCAACTTTAATTTGCATTTTCCTGATTGCTAATATGTTGAGCATCTTTTCACAAGCTTATTTGCCATTTGTATATCTTTTTCTGCAAAGTGTGGTTTCATATCTTTTGCTCTCATCTCTTTTACTTTTTTTTTTTTTTTTTTAATGGAGTCTTGCTCTGTCGTCCAGGCTGGAGTGCAATGGCGTCATTGGGGCTCACTGCAACCTCCACCTCCTAGGTTCAAGCGCTTCTCATGCCTCAGCTTCCCAAGTAACTGAGATTACAGGCGCACACCACCACACCTGGCTAATTTTTTTGTATTTTTGGTAGAGATGGAGTTTCACCGTGTTGGCCAGGCTGGTCTTGAACTCCTGACCTCAGGTGATCTGCACACCTCAGCCTCAAAGTGCTGGGATTACAGGTGTGAGCCACCACCCAGCCTCATCTTTTTTAAAACTGAGTTCTTTTTATTTTATTTCTGAGTTACAGAAGCTTTTTATTTCTTTTGGATATAAGCCCTTTGTCAGATAATGTTTTTGCTAACATTTTATCACAATCTGTAGTTTTCCTTTTCATTTTCTTAGTGGTGTCTTTTGATGGGCAGAAGTTTTAAATTTTGATTAAGGGTAATATATCAATTTTTTCTTTTGTGGTTATTGCTCTCTGTGTCTTGTCTATGAAATTATTGTCTAATCCCAAATCAGTAAGATATTCTCCTATGTTTCCTTCTAAAATATATACGATTTTAGCTTTTACATTTAGGTCTGTGATCCACTTTGAGTTTTACTCTGAGTGTTCTTTGTTTATGCTGAGATGGCACTGAGCTTCATTTTCTTCCCTCAGTATGAGTATACAGTTGTTGTGGCACCATATGTTCAAAGGGCTCTCTTTTTCCTGTTCAATTATCTTAGCCCCTGTGTTAAAAATCAATTAATGTGTAGATCCACATCCCTGTGTTAAAAATCAATTAATGTGTGGATCCACATTTGGCATTTTTTAATGTTCTGTTGGTCTCACATTGTCTTCATCACCGTAGGTTTCACAGTGAGTCTTTAAATCAGGCAATGCGAAGACTCTAATGTTTTTCTTCCTTTTCAAAAGAATATCTTGGGATATTCTAGGTTCTTTGCATTTCCATATACATTTGAGAATTATCTAATATTTATAAAAGAAGCCTGTTGAGAACTTGATTAGGATTGTATTGAGACTATAGGTTAATTTGAGGAGAATTGCCATCTTAATAATATTGTCTTTTTTCCCATTTATGTGGTATAGTTATTTATTTAGGTGTCCTTTAATTTATATCAGCAATGTTTTATAGTGTACAGTGTGTAGATCCTTAATATATTTTGTCTAAACATATTGTTTGTATGTCATTTGGTGATATTGTAAATAGTGTTGTTTTTAAATTTCAATTATTTTTTGAGACAGGGTCTCCTTGTGTCACCCAGGCCGGAGTGCAGTGGTACGATCATAGCTCACCACAGCCTCCAACTCCTGGGCTCAAACGACCCTCCTGCCTCAGCCTCCTGAGTAGCTGGGACTATAAATGCATGCCACCATATCCAGCCAGATTTCAGTCTTCAATTGTTTGTTGCTAGTAAATGTAAATACAGTTCATTTTGTTTACTGGCCTGTGATTTTTACCCCATGACCCTGTTACACTTCAGTTTGTCAGTCCTAGTAGCTTTTTTGCTGATTCTAAAAATCTTCTTTGTATAGAAATATATTGTTTCTCAATAATGACAATTATACTTCCTCCTTTCCAATCTGTATGCCTTTTATATCTTTTATTCTTTGTCTTAATACACTGACTATGACATCTAGTATGATGTTGCATAAACCCCTAAAAGTTGACATACCGCCTGGTCGCTGCGCTTAGGAGGGAATCCATCACTCCTCTTGCTATGATAGTGGTTGTAGGTTTTTCAGAGATGCCTTTTATCATGTTGAGAAAGTTGTCTTCTATTCCTAGTTTCCTGAGAGTTTTTTCTTAACTGGATTTTTAATTTTGTCAAATAATTTTCTTGCATCTATTGGTTTTGCTTTATTTTTAATTTTGTTAATAAGGTGAATTTACATTGATAATTTTCCAATGTTAAACATTGAATTCCTGAGATGAAACCCAAGTATTATTATTTTCATATATTACTGGAATTAATTTTCTAAAATTCTCTTAGAATTTTTGAATCTATGTTCACGAGGGGTATTTGTCTGTAATTTCCTTTTCTTACAATGTCTTTGTCTTGTTTTGGTATCAAAGTAAGAAGGCTGATTCCATGAATTAATTGGGACATCTTCCTTCCCCCAGTTTCTGAAAGGGTTTGAGTAGGAATGGTGTTTCTTCTTTAAATCTTTCAGAAAATCTGCCAGTAAAGTCATCTGTGCTTGTGATTTTCTTTGTGAGAATGTTGTAACTATGAATTCAATTGCTTACATAGACATAGAATTATTCGACTGTCTATTTTTTTTCTTGAGGCAATTTTGGTACTTGTGTTTTTCAAGGAATTTTTCCACTTTATTTATGGTTGTTGAATTTATTGGCATAAAGTTGTTCATGTATTTTCTTATCTTTTAGCTTTATTGAGCTATAATGACACCATAAATTGTGCATATTTAAGTGTATACTGATACATTTTGACATATGTCTAGCCCTGTGAAACCATTTTAGGGCTACGTTTTACCCACTGTATAGGCAAGACCCTTCCAAGTGTTCTCTCCAGCACCTCTCTCATAGGAGGTTTTCATGTCTGGCTGGTTAGAATAAACACCATTTCTGTCCTGGTGTGAGCTCCAGGTAATGTTCCCCCTCATCTTTTTGGGCAGTTCCTTCTCTAGCCTCACCCATTTCACTGACCAGTGCTCTATCAGTAGTTGATGAGGAGCCTGCAGACCTCCAGAGTCTTCTCTGCAGCTCTCTCCTCTCTGGCAGTCTGCCCTGTAATCTCTCGCCTCTGTCCTCTGCCTGGGCCATCAGCTCCATCTCTTCCACTCAGGGAATCCACTAGGTTCTAGCTGTGTGCCCCATCCCTGCACCAGGGCCTGGAGACCCTCTTCAGACAATAAGACAGGCAATTACAGGACTCACTTCATTGGTTTCCTGTCTCTCAGGGATTGTTGTCTTTGTTGCCCGATCCAATGTCTCGAAAACCATTGTTTCACATATTTTGTCTAGTTTTTTATGTTGTTTCATGCAGGAAGGAAAATCCTGTGCAGTGTTTCCTGGGTTTTGAATCTCTGCTATTGGGTACAAACATTTTTAGTGTTGTTAAGTATTCTTGCTAAATTGATCTGTTTATCATTTTTGAAATATTCATCTTTATCTTTGGTTTATGCCTTGTTTGGAAGTCTGAAGAATGTCTTTGTCTGACATGAGTAGAACTACTCCAGCTTTCTTATGAATAGTGTTTGCATGGTATAGCTTTTCTATATTCTTTAACTTTTGATCTCTCTCTGTGTGTGTGTGTGCGTGTGTGTGTGTGTTCCCTTGAATAATAGTTCTTGCTTTTTCACTCAGTCTTATAATCTTTGCTTTTAATTGGAGTGCTTAGACTAACCCTTTTCAATAGACCTTTCTGTGATAATGAAAATATTATAAATGTTCCGTCTAATATGCTACCCACTAACCAGATGGCTACTGAGCACTTGAAATATGGCCACTGTGACTGAGGAACTAAATTGATTTTATTAAAGTTTAAGTTAATTTCTTTTTCTTTCTTTTTTTTTTTTTTTGACAGAGTCTCACTCTGTCACTCAGGCTGCAATGCAGTGGTGTGATCTTGACTCATTGCAGCCTCACCAACCCAGGCTCAAGCATAGCTGGGATTATAGGCGCACACCACCGTGCCCAGCTAATATTTTAATTTTTTTTGTAGAGCCTGGGTTCCACCATCGTGCCCAGGCTGGCCTTGAACTCCTGGGCTCAAGCCATCTGTCTGCTTTGGCCTCCCAAAATGCTGGGATTACAGACATGAGCTATTGCACCCAGCCTTGACTTAATTTCAATAGCCCCAAGTGGCTAGTGGTTTGTGTACAAGACAAAATAGGTTGACTATATTTAATGTAATTACTGATGTGATTTGGGGTTTAATTTTACCATCTTGTTATTTGTTTTTAATTTTTAAAAATATTTTTCATCTCTTCTTTATTCGTTTTTTCTGTTTCCCTCCTGATTTTGTATTGAATTTATTTCATTATTTTACCATTGGCTTATTAGCTATATCTTTCATTTTGTTTTGTGGTTGTTCTAAGATTTATCATATTCTTCTTTAATTATAAAGTCTACCTTTAATTAATATCATATCGGCCAGGCATGGTGGCTTATACCTGTAAGTGCTTTGGGAGGCCAAGGTGGGAGGATCTCTTGAGCTCCAGAGTTTGAGGCTGAAGTGAGCTGTCATTGCGCCATTGCACTCCAGCCTGGGTGACACAGCGAGAGCCTGTCTCAAAAAAAAAAAAAGGAGATATTATACCTCCTCACATATAAGGACCTTATAATATACTTCACTTCCCCACATCTTTTGTGTTATTATTATGTATTTAATTCCACTTATGTTATAAACCTCACAATATATTGTTATTTTTACCTTAAACAATTACCTTTTAAGGAATTTTTAAAAATTATGATAAGAAAAAAGTATTTTTATTTTTATTTTTTATAGAGATTGGATCTCCCTATGTTGCCCAGACTGGTCTCGAACCCCTGGGCTAGAGGAATCTTCCTTCCTTGGCCTCCCAAGGTGCTGGGATTACAGGCATGAGCCATGGTGTCCAGTCTAGAGTATTTTTATTTATCACATATTTAAATTTTCTGTTGCTTCTCGCTTCTTTGTGTAGATCCAAGTTCCCATCTGGTATCATGTTCCTTCACCCTGAAGGACTTTATTTACCACTTCTCATGGTGCAGGGCTGCTGATGAAGAATTATCTTAGCTTTTTTTTTTTTTTTGTCTGAAAGTCTCCAATTTTTTTTTTCATTCAGAAGATATTTACTGGGTATATAATTCTAGGGTGACTCTTTTCTGCCATCTTAAAATACTTTGTTCCAATCTCTTGTGTTCTTAATAATTTCTTACTGGGCATTTACTGTGATTCCTATCTTTGTTTCTTTGTGTGTAAAGTGTCATTTTTGCCTGGTTGTCCCTAAGATAATCTTTCCAGGACTTGGTTTCAGGAATTTGATTATGACGTTCACCTGGCGTAGTGTTCTTCGTGTTTATCCTCCTGGGCTTGGTGATCTTCGTGGATCTCAAGATTTATAGTTTTTGCAAAATTTGGAAAAAATTATTTCTTCATGTATTTTCCTCTCTACATCTTCCCCTTTTTTTGGAATTCCAGTTGTGAATATATTAGACTGCCTGATTTGTCTCACAAGTCACTGATATTTGGTTCATTTTTTAAAGTTTTTTTCTCTTTCTATTCTACATTTTGGGTAGTTTTTTGTTTTGTTTTGTTTCGTTTTTTGTTATGTCTTCACCTTCGGGTTCACACCTCTTTTCTTCTGCAGTGTCTAATCCGCTGTTGGTCCCATCCAGGGCAGGGGGAGAGACTCTGCAAAGGTACAGAGATAGGCAGCAGCCGGGGGGCTCTGGGAACTGCAGTGTCCCCTGTGATCTCACCATGCTCAGCTTCAGCTCAGCCTCAGCTCAGCCGCAGGGAAGAGAAGTTCTGTATTCTGACCTGCTGCAGGGAGTCCTTTCAGGCAACTGAGTGGAAATGCAGCCATTTCTCAACTGCGAACACTCCCTAGAGAGTCAAATTCTCTTCCCTTTTGTAGTGCAAAGGAGTAGTCATCTTCCTATCTCTTATGAGGCAACCTCCCACTCTCGCCTAATTGGAAATATCTCCTGGTCCACACAATGCCACAGCTGGCATCTCCCCCCGCCTCACCCCCACCCCGTTCCCTCCTTGCAACAGAGCTGTTTCTCTAACTGCTGTGAATGATGAGGAAATCTGAGCCACGTGAAAGAAGCATAGGAACCTATGCCAAGCCCTATTGTGCCACTGACCTTCGGATTTGAATGAAATTAACAATTGCCGAATGAATTGAGTTCTGATAATTTCTGTCAAGGTACTTTAAAGTGATGGGCCCTGAAAATTCATCCTGGGGATGAGGTAAAGGCAGTGTTTCTTTATTCAATGTGCAAATTATTTGAAAGTCTCTTCCACGTGATTCAGTGTCTTCGATGACTGATTTGTAATTTTTCTGCAAGGGAATGCTGAAGTGATGGGGCGAGTGACCTTCCAGAGAAAGTGCTTTGCTGCTCTTCTGAGACCTTTCAGCACCTATACTAAATGAATGCCAGTGCAGGAGCTTATGTGGGGAAAGACTCAACTTCATGAAGGGCCCTGTTAAAAATATGACAGTACCCAAACCCTCGTGACCCCAAACCCTCACAATCCTGTGCTTGCAGCAAACCAACCGGGAAAGGTCAGCTCACCCTGGCTCATGTTGTTGTCAACTCTCTAAATTTAGGATTTCGAACTAAAGTTAGAAAAGTGTACATTGCTTTGTGTAGTCAGTTTTTTCCAGAAAATACATTTTGATTTTTTTTTGGTAGATAACATCATTTTCAGCGGACACTAGGTGAATAATTTATATTTAATAAATTCATTTGAATGGGTACTATAATGAATGAATTAACATGATGAGCGACAGAAGAGGCCAACAATGCGATTTTTGTGATCAAGCATTTAGAAAGGTTAAACTGACAATCTTGACTCTTATGGAAGTTAAATGGTCAGGTGTTGGGACACTTCATAAGAGAACTGGCCAGGTTGGGGAGAAATTGAGAACACTTTGGAAAATGGAGACGTAGGTCCCAGACCTGCCAGTTATGGGCTAAGGAGGCTTTGTGAATCACTTAGTATTCTAAAGTTGTGGCCTCTCCCTTTGTAAAATAATTTTATCTGTTTAATAGGGTGCTTGGAAAGTTAAATGCCAAAATAAATGCCATGGTACTTTATAAACTGGAAAGCGCTGTTACTATTAAGAGGGGCCAGATTTCAAAGAAAGCAGAGGCCTTGTGGGCTGCTATTGCCCCAGAAGAGGATTTGGCTGTAGAGAGACTGAAGATTGGTTGAACCTTGGAGAGGCCACGGAGAGGAGGAAGAACGCTCACTAGAAAGAAGGCATGACCGAGGAAGTCGGTGGGAACAAGCCTGCTTCTCCCATGGGAATGTTTCTAATCCTCTACGTGGCCACCCTTCTCCAAACTCTGCGGAGGGAGATTGCAAGCTGGCCCCACCGTGGTGCAGCATTTGGACCATGACTATCTGGGGGCATGAAGTGCTTTGTGATTTGGTTTAAGGGTGAAATCAGTGGTTCCAAACATTGAGCGCACATTTAAATCATCTTGGAACATTGCATTGCAAGAATGGCCAGTTTCCATCCCTGAGATGCACTAATCAGACTTTCTGGGATGTGACGGTTTGGTTGATGTCGTTTTCATAGATTTAAAAGTGATTCTGAAGAAAAGCAGGGTTGAGAACTGCTGTTGAGTTCTTGATGTATGGGTTGAGAAATTCGTTCTCAATCGAAACGCCCTGTCATCCACTAGTTAAGAAAAATTAACTCTGTTTGCTACTGGTCCCCAAATGGGGCCAGTTGGGCTCTTATGGGAGGGCCCAGGAAATCTGAAACCTTGTTAGTGTACTCCAGACTTCTGCCTCCTGCCTGTGCCCTTGGAAACCTAGGCTCCTCCTCCTGCCCTGTGATCCCAGGGCTCCAGCAGGTGAAGGTTTCAGCCATGTCTCACAGTGGGACACCTGCCATGGCTCACAAAGTTGTTCACTGTACGAATTCTGTGCAGTATCCACTCATGTCCTCCCTGCCCACACCAGCCCTGCCCAGCTGTCTACATGAACCCTGGCAGGACTGAGGGAGGCAACTGAATCCAACCATCCTCACACAGGACAAAGCTATTATTATGACTAACAATAAGTCACTCTCTATCCATCTTAATTGCATCACATCTACTGTTATTTAAACATTGTGTTTATTGTCCTCCTCCTCAAGTAGAAAGTAGGATTCATGAGAGCAAAGATCTTTATTGTGTCACTCACTGCTATGTTGCCATTGCCTAGAAAGGTGCCAGGCATATAGTAGACAATTTACACATGACGCATGAATGGATGATGCAATAGCACCCATTTATGGAGTATGTATTATGTGCCAGGCACTGTATCACTTCACATGTATCATCATGTTTAATTCTCACAACAGGCTTAAGAGGGAGGTGCTACTATCTGTTCTCATTTTAGAGAAGAGGAAATTGAAATTCAGACAAGTTTACGCACCTGCCCAAGGTTACACAGGTAGGAAGAAGCAAAGCTAGGACTTGAACCCATGACTTTTTAACTGCAAAGACCACGATCCTAACTACTATATTATACTCATTCCTCTTGCCGGGTATGGTGCAGGGACATGTATTTAGCAAGGAATGGCTGCTTGACTGTCAGCCAGTCAGAATCTGGTTGACTCTGGCACCGAGTAGTCATGTTAGTGGCACAATCTCCAGGGAGAGTTATTGCAATCTAAGAGCTAAAAAGGAAATAGATTCCTATACCTTACTCCCCAAATCCAAGATTCTTCAGGACATCTACTGCAATGCTAGACAAGCTTATTGCCTGTTTTTTTTTTTTTTTGGATACAGAGTTTCACTCTTGTTGCCCAGGTTGGAGTGCAATGGCGCAATCTTGGCTCACTGCAACCTCCGCCTCCCAGGTTCAAGTGATTCTCCTGTCTCAGCCTTCTAAGTAGCTGGGATTACAGGCATGCACCACCACGCCTGGCTAATTTTTGTATTTTTAGTAGAGATGGGGTTTCTTCCTGTTGGTCTGGCTGATCTCGAACTCCCAACCTCAGGTGATCCACCCACCTCGGCCTCCCAAAGTGCTGGGATTACAGGCGTGAGCCACCGTGCCCAGCCAACTTTTTTTTTTTTTTTTTGAAGTTTACCCTAGCAGCATATTGGAAGGGCCAAGGTGAGATCAAAGTATGTCTCTCTTGGGTAGTGAGACCCTGAATGACTTTTATTTTACCCTTTATATTTTTCTGCAATGCGTATGTATATTCATTATAACAAAAAGATCCCCAAGTGCATTAGCCTACGTGAGTTCAAAGATTATTTTTGCCTCAGGTAAACAGTCCAGGGCAGAAAGGTGAGCTCTGCTTCATAAGGTCATCAAGGTTTCCAACTGGCCCAGCATGTCTGCCTTCAACATGTGGTTGTTCTTTGGGTTAAGGCTCCTGCTCCAGTTGTCCCCAACCTCGTGGTTGAAAGTAGCTCGCCAGCACCATCTCCAGGAGAGGGGCTGGAGGATTAGGAGAATCTCAACGGCTTCATCTTGAAGTAATTACATATATCCCACTGCCCAAAACCTAGTTACATGGTTACAACTAGCTGCAGAGTTGAGGTTCATGTTTTTGTGTGTATAAATGCCAACACAATTTGTTGAAAACACTATCATTTCTTCATTGAATTTCCTTTGCACATTTGACAAACAAGATTGATTTGTGTCTATTTCCGTACTTTCTATTCTGTTCTGTTGATCTATGTGTCTCTCCCTCTGCCAATACCACACTGTCTTGATTCTTATAAGTCTTAAAATTAGATAGTGGGATTCTTCCAAAGCCAATTTTCTTTTGGCTATGCTAGTTTCATTGCCTTTTATATGAATTTCAAAATCAGCTTGTCAAATATCTGCAAAAAATTCTGCTAGAGTTTTGATTGACATTACATCAAAAGCATAGATTGATTTGGGGAAAATTGGCCTTTTTCTTGTTGAGTCTGCCAATCCATGAACATAGTATGTTTCTCCATATATTGAGGTCTTCTTTGAGTTATTTCATCTGCATTTTAGTGTTTTCAGCACATAGATTCTATGCATGTTTTGTTAAAATTATTTATACATATCTCTTTTTGTGGGGGAGCTCTTATCATTTTTTGTTTGTTTTTAATTGTTTATTACTATCTTTATAAATATACATGATTTTTTTGTATTGACCTTATATTCTAGAATGTGTTTAAACTCAGTATTATGTTTTCCCCAAAAATTTACATATCGAAGCCAGTTAACTGTATTTGGAGATAGGGGTTTTAAGGATGTAATTAAGGTTAAATGAGGTCATAATGGTGGGTCTCTAATCCAATAGGACTAGCGTCCTTATAAGAAGAGGAGAAGATACCAGGAATGCAAGTGTAGAGAAAACATCATGTAAGCAAGAAGGCAGTGCTCTGCAAGCAAAGGAGAGAGGACTCACCAGAAATCAACTTGCTAGCACCTTGCTCTTGGACTTCTAGCTTATAGAAGTGTGAGAAAATAAATTTCTTTGGTTTAAGCCCCTCAGTCTGCAGTATTGTGTTAGGTAGCGCTAGTGGACTAATACACTCACTGATTCCTTAAAGGAGCTTTTGGTAGACTTCTTAGGGTTTTCTATATAGACAATTGTGTAAACTGCAAATAGAGAAAGTTTTATGTCTTCCTTCCAATCTGTATGTATTTTATTTATTTTTCATGCATTATTGCAGAGTCTAGAAGTTCTAGTGTTATGAAGTATACTGTGGTGATAGTGGACATCCTTCCCTGGCTTTGTTCCTGACCTTAGGGGCAAAGTATTCACTTTTTCCTCATTAAGTATGATATTAGATGCAGGTTTTTTGTTGATGCCCTTTATCAGGTTGAAGTGATTCCCTCTATTCCTAACTTGCAGATCTTTTTTATCATGAGATAGTGTTGTAGTTTGTCAAATATTTTTTCTGTGTCAATTTATATTATCATATGATATATCTCCTTAGCTTATTGACACAGTGGATAACTTTGAATGACTTTTTGAATGATGAAGCAATCTTGCATAACTAGAATAAATCCTACTTGGTTGTGGTGTATAAGTTCTTTTATATATTGCTGGATTCCATTTGTTAATATTTTGTTGAATATTTTGACATTTAAATTCATGAGAAACAGCCTGGGCAACATGACAAAACCTCATCTCTACCAAAAAGACAAAAATTAGCCAGGGGTGGTGCATGCCTACAGTCCCAGGTACTTGGAAGGCTAAGGTGGGAGGATCACCTGAGCCTGGGAGGTGGAGGCTGCAGTGAGCTGTGATCATGCCACTACATTCCAGGCTGGGTGACAGAGTGAGACCTTGTCAAATAAATAAATAATAAATAAATAAATAAATTGATGAGAGATATTAGTTTGTAGATTTAATTTTTATACTGTCTTTGTCTGGTTTTGATATCAGGGTAAAACTGGACTCATAAAATTAGGCGGGATATATTCCCTCCTCTTTTCTGGAAGAGATTGTGCATATTTAGTGTTATTTCTTATATGTGTGGTAGAAGTTGCCAATGAAACCATCTTGGCTTGGAGATTTCGTTTGTAAAATTTTTAAACTACAAATTAGTACTATTCAGGTTAGCTGTCTCATTTTGAGTGAGTTTGGGTAGTTCGTGGTTTTTAAGGAATTGATCCATTCCATCTAAGTTGTTGAACTTATGTATGTGGAGTTATTCACAGTATTTCTTTATTGTCATTTCAATGGCTGTGGGATCTATGGTTAGTTTTATTTTTTTAATATTTCTTGTTACATTTCACAAGAAAGCATGCTGCATTGGTTTTTATGACTTCTAACTGTGTAGTAATATCCTTTTATGGTCTTTCGATTTTGTATATCTTGAATTATACATGAATTTGCAACAAGCATGGCATCTTTAGCCTTAGTCTGTTCCTGCTGCTATAATGAAATACCTCAGATTGGGTGATTTAATAAATAATAAAAACTTATTTCTCACAGTTCTGCAGGCTGGGAAATCCAGGATCAAAGTGTAAGCACACCCAGTGTCTGGCGAAGGCTGTCCCTCTGCTTCATATTGATAGATGGCACTTTCATGCTGTGTCCTCAAAAGGCAGAAAGGCAAAAGGGCAAAAGGAATGAACTCATTCCCTTGAGACCTTTTATAAGGGCACTAATTCCATCCATGAGGGTGAAGCCCTCATGGCCTAATCACCTCCTACAGGCCCCAACTCTTAATATGATTGCAATGGGGATTAAGTTTCAACATGAATTTGGGAGGGACACCAACATTTGAATCATAGCAAGCCTACATAGCAGATATAGAATGATGGTTGATTTCTCTGGTATGTGGGCTGTTTGCTACTTTCAGGACTCCATTCCTTAGCCTGGAAGAGCTCCCACCACAAGCTTCTTGGAAAAGATTGATACCAGCTCAAACATGGCTTTTATTCTTTTTTTTTTTAAATTTAGATTCAGGGGGTACATGTGCAGATTTGTTACATGGATATATTGTGTGATGCTGAGGTTTGGGCTCCTACTGATCACCCAAGTAATAAGTCAACCACTGTTTTTTCAGTACTTCTTCAACCCTCTTTTCTTGAGCCTCTCCCTCTTACCAGAGGAAAGAGATAAAAAGTATAGTATTTATCTCCTGGAAAACCTCCAATCCTGCCTTAATATTGTTTTCAAATCCTCATTGAATATCTTGGAGGGAAGCTTGGAAGAAATTAACAACTTGGCTCTCTGCTATTTCTGAGAATTGATTATCAGAAGAGTTAAGCCTTTGGTAGTTTCCTGCGGTGAGGAAGGGCCCTCAGGGATTGTCTGTCCCTTTAAGGTAGGTATCATTTACTGAATGTCTGTCTCCAATATAACTGGCAGTTAAAGTCATTGTCTCTATTACTAATAGAGACATCTGGCTGGGAATTATTGTTCTCATTCCACAGACAAGAACTATGAAGCTAAGAGATGTTCAGTTTAAGATTTTTTTTCATGGTTCTGGCTGGCCATCTGATCCTAAGGTAACTACTTGATCAGAAATTAAGTCTCAGTTTTTCACTTGTACAATGGGGATAGTACTACAACTTAACACATAAGGCTGGTTGAAGACTAAATGTGTCTGGCACACAGTAAGCATTCAATAACTGTTGTCGTCATCCTTCCTGTTACTATTGTACTACATACTATTTCTTTGAAACTTTTGTATAAGAAAGTCTGTTCTAGACGCTTCTCAAAAGAAGACATTCATGCAGCCAACCAATGTATGAAAAAAAGCTCATGACTGATAATTACAGAAATGCAAATCAAAACCACAATGAAATACCATTTCACAGCAGTCAAAATGGGAATTATTAAAAAGTCAAGAAACAACAGATGCTGGCAAGGCTGTGGAGAAATAGGAATGCTTTTACATTGTTGGTGGGAATGTAAATTAGTTCAACCATTGTGGAAGACAGTGTGGCGATTCCTCAAGGATCTAGAACCAGAAATACCATTTGACCCAGCAATCCCATTACTAGGTATATACCCAAAGGAATATAAATCATTCTATTATAAAAATACATGCATGTGTATGTTCGTTGCAGCACTATTCACAATAACAAAGACATGGAATTAACCCAAATGCTCATCAATGATAGACTGGATAAAGAAAATGTGGTACATATACACCACGGAATACTATGCAACCATAAAAAGGAATGAGATCATGTCCTTTGCAGGGATATGAATGGAGCTGGAAGCCATCAAGCTCAGCAAACTCACACAGGAACAGAAAACCAAATACTGCATGTTCTCACTTATAAGTTGGAGGTGAACAATGAGAACACAGGGACACACTGGGGGAACAACACACACTGGATCCTGTTGAGGGGAGGGAGAGCATCAAGAAAGATAGCTAATGCATGCTGGGCTTAATACCTAGGTGATGGGTTGATAGGTGCAGCAATCAACAATGGCACATGTTTACCTGTGTAACAAACCTGCACATCCTGCACATGTATCCTAGAACTTAGAGTAAAAAAAGAAAGTCTGTTCTTAATTTGCACTAAATATTCTTTAAAATTTATAATTTTTGATTTTTTAAAATGAAAGCCTTTTGTATTCAATCAAGAAAATCTTGACTAACCAGAACCACACAAATTAACCCCTAAGTTAATCGATATTTTGGCTGCCTTCAGATCCAGTTAATGAGAAATAAGCAGGGTGTATTGAGAGGGAGTGTCAGTCCTTTCTGCCTGCCACAGCCTGCCTTCATGGTCCTGGGCTGACTCCGGGGCAGTGAGAGCCTTCAGCATCCAGACAGCCTTACTTGGGTTCATTAGCATGAAAGTACAAGGAATCTACCTGTAGAGAGAGAAAAACAGAAATATTCTTCTTCCTTCTCATTCTTTATCCCTTCCTCCTCTCTTGTCATTGCATGTTCTTGAAGGGATGGAAAACATATTCTCAGGACTAAGCTGGGAGCCAGCAACTAATAAAATACATCAATTTAAGCTTAAGTGTGAGACCCCCAGGTCAGCAGTTTTTAAGATGTTCTCCCCCATATTCCCATTATTTGAAATATTTCCACTTAACCTGTGCCTGAGTAAATCTAGATCCTGTTCAAGGTTTGGAAGGGGATGGGAATAATCCCGTTGATACTGAAGAGGGGACCAAGGATGACAATGGGAGACTTCTAGACATGGTAGTAAGCCCAACAAGGAAAATGCTTTCAAGAGGAATGGGGGCTCTTTGCACCCCTCAAACCACAGGTCTAAAGCCAAGAGAACTGGGTGCTAATCCTAGCTCTGTAATTCATCTTCCAAGTGAATTTGGGCAGCCACTAAGCAGATAATTAATTTCCTAAGCATTAAGCAAGTAATTAATTTCCTATTTTATAAAATGAAGATGATATTATTGCCCTCCCCACACACACACATTCACGCATATATGCATGCACATACTTCTTTACACCAGTGTTTCTCAAATAAGGTTTCCAGGATCACCTGCATCATACCTCCTGAGGTGCTTGTTATCATGTGGATTCCAGGGTCTTATCCTGGCCTTTATTGAATTAGATTGTCTGGGGCCATGAATCTGCATTTTAACAAGTGCCCCCAGGTGACTGCTAGTTTGAATGCTTTATTTGACCTAATCATTCGTGTTTATATTATTCCACTCACTGAGATGATGAAACTCCAGTTCTAGTTCTAATAGAGCAGTGAACAATTGTCCAGGCATAAGCCACCTTTTTAATTTTATTTTTATTTTACTTTAAGTTCCGGAATACATGTGCAGAATGTGCAGGTTTGTTACATAGGTATACATGTGCCATGGTGGTTTGCTGTACCTATCAACCTGTCATCTGAATTTTAAGCCTCACATGCATTAGCTATTTGTCCTGATGCTCTCCCTCCCCTCACTCTACATCCCCTGACAGGCTCCAGTGTGTGTTGTCCCCCTCCCTGTATCCATGTGTTCTCATTGTTCAATTCGCATTTATGAGTGAGAATATGTGGTGTTTGGTTTTCTGTTCCTACGTTACTTTGCTGAAGATGACGGCTTCTAGGTTCATCCATATCCCTGCAAAGGACATGAACTCATCCTTTTTATGGCTGCATAGTATTCCATGGTACATATGTACCACATTTTCTTTATCCAGTCTATCATTGATGGGTATTTGGGTTGGTTCCACGTCTTTGCTATTGTAAATAGTGCTGCAATAAACATACATGTGCATGTGTCTTTATAATAAAATGATTTATATTCCTTAGGGTATATATCCAGTATATGGGATTCCTGGGTCAAAATAAGCCACCTTTTAAAAAAATTAAAATATAAATGCCTTTATTGAGTCCCAGGGGAAAATTGTGTTTTAGGTCATTTAGGAACAGAAGAACGTTGTGGTAGAGTGAATGGGAAATGTCTCAAATTTTTTCACTGTTCCATCCTTGCATCCATGTTTGCAATGTGACATTGCTGGGCCTGGCATCAGAAGGTAGTCTGTTCCTTTTCCTCTTGAATTTGGTCTGCTTTGTGACCAGCTTTGGCCAATCAGATGCAGGAAAAGTGGAGGCCCACAGAGGTCCTGCAGTGCTCCACTCTCTTGGGCCCCTGGCACTGTCCTGTGAACAGGCGTGGGCTGGCCTGCTGTGGGTAAGAAGCTGCTGAGGGAGAACCCAGCTCCTGAGGGAGAAGCCCAGTCACAAGCATTTTGGAAGTTTATAGCCACAGAGGAGCCAAACCCCCCCAAAACAAGGAAGCACAGCCCAGATCAACAGAGCCACCTGCGGGGCCACAGCTGGCGGCACATGCCCCCACTGAGTCCAGAAGGACTTCCAGGCTGATCTGCAGACTGTGAGCAATGGGAAATGGAATTGTTTTAAGCAATTGAGCTTTGAGATGGTTGGTCATGCAGCAACAGCTGATTCCTACAAATGTCAATGAGAATAATGACCATGAAAACATTGCTACTAAAATGTCAATATTATGACTGGCCGTGTTTTCTCATCTTTCATCCTGAAATCAAAAGTCAGGCAGCAAGGAGAAATGGGTCAGGCTACAGTGGCCCATTGGCCATGGTGACACATCCCCTCCCCCTGCCACCTGTTCTAATATATCCATTTAGTTGCTGATTTTCCCAATTCCAATGGTCCAGAAAGTTCTGGATGGTGCTGTCATGCCTACTTCCCCATGTTGAGCCTGGCCACCTCCCTGGCCTTGCAAGATTTGCTCCCTGCAAAACGTGGAGGTAGTCTAGGCTTATTGGTCTGCCAACCCAACAATAAAACAGTGAACACTTTAGCAGTGATCATCTAGCAGGTGGGGTCTACCCTTGGACTCCATCCCCAATCAGAGACACTTAAGAAGCCAAGTGTAGTGCAAACAGCATATTCAACATTATGTAGACATTTACCATTACAAAGTTTAAAAAAGCTATTAGTTTTTACAGTACAAACTACCCAAAGTAACTTTCAACAGAAGTTTTTTTTGGGTAAAGGAAATATTCAAAATATATAGCGATTTTTAGCTGGGTGCCTTTCAGAATTTGAGGGTAGGATGGGAACAGTATGAGATTTATACACTAATAGTAAAGAAGAGGCCTCAGATACAAAAATTTAGATGCTGTGTCTCAGAGCACTGAATTTAACATGTATCCCCCTTTCACCAAGGCTTGAGTGGTCTCCCTACGACAGCACTGAGTGGGGTTTTAATAATGGAAATAATAATTGCATCATCCATACAGTGTGGTTTCTGTAAACCATAGCTCTTGCTTTTAGTCTAATAATATCACTGAAATGCACTGAAATCCATTACAAATCCCTTTTACAGATTCTGTACTAAGAACATTTTATTTTAAGGTGGCATATTGAATGGAACTTCAAGCAAATACCAAATGGTCAACCTTCATCCAGTCCTCTGAGCGTTACTGGCAGACCTCTCTGAAATGGGCACACCACAAAAAATTGTAAATGCTTTCCACCCAGCTCCCAAACAAAACTCCAAGAACGCGTTAACACCACTCCCAAAGAGTTGCACCAGCTATTGGAGTGGCTTGGGCAGGGAAAATATTTGTCTCCGCTTTTTTCACACCTAGATGGGAAACAACTCGTGGAGTTTCCCATTGTCTACCAAAGGTTTCAGCTGGACTCCATCCCATGGGCTGCTTCCACTCAAGTAGCAAGGAAGCAGTGAGGATGGTGTCAGGGAAGGAAGAGTAATTTGCTGGAAAAGTGCAAGTGATCCAAACTGTACTTCTAAGAGGGCAGAAGAAGGCAGGGCAGATGTCCAGTGCTCATGATTCCTGGTGGGCATTTCTACTGGCAAAAATGCAGGTACCCAAAAGAGGAAGCTGCCTTGCTCAGGGGAGTAATGTGGGAGCAGGGAGGGGGCTGCTGAGGACAGAAGCTACACAATATGTCCCTGGGAGTCCTTGGGTTAATCAGATGGTCTCAGGGTTTCTTTGGGGACTGACTGCATTGCTAAATTCAGGGGGGAAATCCAATTCCATGGCCATGCTTAGGAACAAGGAAGTATGCTCTACACATATGGTCCTGGGAGAACCCCCTTCTTCCTTGCCTCTGTGTATGACAGTGCACAGTACCTCCCTTACCTGGGCTAAGTCAGTTCAGACTCTAGTTACCTACAGTGAAGCTGAAGTGGTCTATTTGAAGAAGCCATGAATCACAGTTTGGAGGTCATGAAACAAGTAACTATATGGAAGTAAAAAACACATGGTGTGGTCCAATCTCAATGACTTGCCCCAGGGTTATGGGCAGACAACCTCCCTCCCTGGCAACTTTCTAAGCAGCTCACCCTCTGAAATAAGTTCACCCTAAAAATTCCCAAATCTGCATTGCTCAGGCTGTTTCTAATACCTGCCAACATTCCTAGACTAAACTTGACACAGTTGTTTTTCTAGTAGAGGTAAAGATTTGGGGGTGTCATCCTAATGCTTCAATAAGCCCTTCCTAAGGTTGCTGGCAGCCCTCTGCTGGGCTGCATCTGTGGCTATATGGGAAATACATTAAACTATTTGGGGTCAGGTTTTCAAAGAGTCAATTACAGTTGAAATTAGGAGAGAGAAAGAAGTTAGACACATTGAGTGTCAACCATGAGCCAGGCGCTATTCTAGGTCTTCAAAATACGTAATCTAAATTTGAATTTAAAACTGGATTGAAATTTACATAAGAACGGGGTAACACAGATAATTGGTATAAGGACTGCAGATATTTCTGCAGACTTTGAAGACTCCACTGGAGTTGGGGGCAGATGTGGAGGTGGGCAGGGCGGTCCTTTACATGGATGGTGTCTTTGTTACTAGGGGTACTGTAAGTGCCTTTATCCAGAAGAGCCCAGTGAAGACCTCTGCTCTGTTTTCAGACCACGAGAACATTTGGTAAGCTGCTCTGAGAAATTTCATCTGCTGTGGAAGCAGAGGGGCTGTTGATGGATTTCTGGAGGAGGGATGGTTGTCTGTTCTCTTCTCTTGCCCTACTCAGAAAAATGTTCAGATTTCTTTTTAAGGCGTTGCATGTAGAATCATTCTTGTTGCAAGATATGCATATGTATCTTTTTAATTTTAACTCAAGCTCTATACCAAAAGGCAAGTTCATTTACTCAGAGCCTAGACAGAAGGCTTTCCCAGTCCTGACACCTTGCTTATTTGCTACTTAAAGTCTTTTGGAAGAAAAGAACAGATTTTTGCATTTTGTTCCCTTTCCTATTTCAGGAAAAAAAAGAATTTTTTTAAAATCTACACAACTGTCCTAATTGGAAGGGATTCTTGATCTGTTTCATTGCAGTCTGTTTATTTCTGGTAGGTGTCCAGACTGCTTGGCCCCCACCCCTGCCAGGCTGTTCTCCAACAACATCCCGACTCCATTCCAGAGCAGCTGGGAGCCTACAGCAGCCCAGGAATTTCCATGCAGCCCCAGGTGGCATGCAGGGCTATGTCTCCTCTCAAGGGCCTGTCTTCAGCGTCTCTTTTAGGCCCACCCTGGCTGTCCTGCCACATCAGCATCCCTCTATCTCCTTTCAGGTCACCCAGCTTGTCTTGCTCCAGGCAGGGCTGCCCTACCCTAATATCCCCACACTCTGTGCGTAGGCATGGACCTGAGAAGTTACTGCGGCCAAAGTTTCACTCTGGAAGCAACTAGAGCCCCCGTAGTGTGGTGCATGAGCCTAGGCCAGCTCCCGCCTGCACAGAGCTGCCTCGGGTTAAGGACTTCCGTGTTAAGAAGGAAACTGCCTAAGGCAAAGAGCTCAGACTGGAACAGGGCCAAAGCTAGAGTTCTGGGGTTCAGGTGGAAAACAGTGTTGCTCTATAAACGCATGGCGATGCAGAGGAAATCAGCATCAAGGATAGCCTCATGGCTGGTGGGGAGTGGAGAAGCCGCCAAGATAACATGCAGTCATGATAGGTGTTAAAAGAAAACCTTTAGACCAAATAAACTTAATAGGGCTTACTGGAGCAAAGGACAATTGACAAATCAGGCAGCACTCAGAACCAGAGGAGGTTCTGGGAGTTCCACTGAGCAGTGTGGGCACTGGGCCTTTATAGGCTGGAGCGGAAGGGAGACAAAGAAAATAGATTCAATTCGCTAGAATGGAAAGTCCCTGGTTAGAGATTCATTGAGGGTTTCTGATTGGTAAAGTGTCTAGGTTTGTTTGCTGTTTACATAGGGTTTGTGCTTGCTTATGAAGAAATTTAAAGAACAAAGCCACCATAACCTAATGGCCTCCCAATTAAGATGAAATTTTAACACGGACGGTGGTGGTGAATCCTTAATACAAGGTGGCAGAGAAGGACCCTAGAGATGATATAGACCAGAAGAGATGATATAGGCCTCCAGGTATGTTCTATTTGTCCTATGTAATGTGTGTGTGTGTGGGGGGGTGGATGGGTTTGTGTGTGTGTGTGTGTGTGTGTGTGTGTGTGTGCAATTTTCCCTTTAGTTGATGCTGAATGCTTTTTGATGGCACATGAATTCTGTTCTTTCCTACAGCTCCTAGTTATGCTCACTGACCTCCTCTTCCCTATTGTATATTACCACATGACTGTATATTACTCCATCACCACTGTGATGTGGTATATTGTATATTACCATTATTATATTGTATATTATATTATATTGTATGTGGTATATTGTATATTACCATTATTGTATATTACCACATTACCTGCTGGAGCAGTGATGCAGGGCCCAGAGAGAGAGAGAAGGAAAGTGCTGGAGGAAGAGTGCCTTGGCTGCACCTGGTCGAAAGCCTTGGGAAGGATGGCTTGGAACTCAGCATCAATTACCCCGAATCATCAGACTTGGAAATGGGCATGGAAGTGGTGCTTCCTTTTCCTCATGGAAATCACATGCAGCTTCAGAGAGTTTCATTTGCATTGAAACTTAGAGACAGATATAATCTATAGACTCCAAAACATGGGTAAGGGCTGCAAAGAGCTGCAAGCTCACAGGAAGAGGAACAGCATCTAGGGCGGCAGCGGAACTTTGAGAGCACAAGCAGAACTACACTTCCCAAGGATGAGGCACACACCGGCCCCTTGTTTGCATTTCCTGGGAAGGAGCTAGAGGTCCCTGAAGCAAAAGCCCTCAGGGACCCAGTATGATTCAGAGAAACTGAGGAGGCAGAGCTCTATAAAGGATAATACCATATTTTCAGGAAGCAGTCTGTCTCTGTGAAAACAAAGAGAAAGAGGTCCTGTGAGATGAAGAATTCTGGAAGACTGTCCTTGCCCCACCCCTGGTTAGAACATCTTGCAAAAAGCTGATCTAGGGAAGTTCAACCAGTACACTCCATGAATAATTTAAAAGATGGAATAACTTTGATACAAACATTCTATAAGACACAAAGAGCAGCAAATCACATCAACCGAAGAACATGCACCCGTAAAATGTGGGCTGGAAGAGGTGAAAATTATGATGAAACATTCCACCATGAATTAGAAACAAAGCACCTTAACAAGGCAATTTGATCTCTAATGGAAAACCACAAAGCACAAATGCAGGAACTCAAACAGAAGATGACAAGCTTATGGGAAGTGATGAGATGGAGCTAGAAGACTCAGGAAAGAAGCAGAGGATAATAAGGGGGCAAAGTCACTGCAAAAGGCTCTGTAAGAGAAGCACAGGATGGGAGTGTGGAATGCAAATCTGGTGTCGTAGAGACAGGGAGTTAAGATTAGAGAGAAAGCCATCGCGATAACAGGGAGGTGAAGGAAAGCCACACGTGCAAAACTGGAGTCTCTGAAGAAGCCAAAACAATAGGATGCAAAAAATGTTTTAAAATACAATTCAAAACATGTCCTAAAATAAAGCAAGACTTGAATCTGCATATCGGATGTTCGCGCTACTTCCCAGGGAAACCTGATTTAAAACAGTCTCCACCTGAGATGCAATCTAGTCAAGTTATCGGATTTAAAGAAAGTATCCTTTAGGCAGTAAAGCACAAAATATTAAGTCACATACAGGGAGAAAAAAAAGTCGGGTTGAACTCAGACTTCACCAAAACAGCATTTAACATTAGAAGAGGATAGAGAAACATTTAGAAGATATTTAAGGAAAGTGCAAACCAAGAATTTTATATCATCCAAGCTGTTCAACAATTACAAAGGCTATAGCAGAATGTTTTGAACATACAAGAGCTTAGAAAGTATAGTTCTTGTGAACCTTCTTGAGGAAATGACCAGAAAATGAACATCAGCCAATTGAGAGTCTACTATGGAATCTTTAACCACAAGTCTGACTGTAAGTATTGATTATACTTAAGTTCAGATCTAAGACTAAATATAATGTGGGGATTAGTGTAACATAATGGGATGTAAATCTTATAAGCCCTGGCAATGTAGAAATAACACAACTAACACAAATTGGGATGGGAAAGGGGTAAAGATGGCAGGAAGTAAAGTAATTGCTTCTTGGATAAACTCAGGGAGACGAAAGAAATAATTTAAAGCCAAAGAAACAAATAGTATTTTTGTTAAAAATGTATTTAAGAGTCCAGAGTAAAAATTAACAAAGATAATATTATTGAATTGAGTCAGGAAGTGGAGGGACAGATAGGAGAAAGGGAAGAAAATACACACTTATTTTATTATGGCCTAATGCTGCTTATGAAGCAGATGACCAGGGTTTTATATGACAATATGATTACAAAGAAATAATGAAACAACGTTAAAAATCCTTCTAAATACCAGAACTTAATTCTCTTCTCTTCTCCTGTGGCCTTTTCTCCTTTCATCGCCTCTCCTCTCTTTTTTCTCTTTGCCCACTCCCAAAAAAAGCAAACTGACCTCATATTGAAAGATTTTAAATAACTGTATTCAGAGAACAACAACAACAACAACAGATCAAAGATCAACTCACCTGTCATATCAGTAAATATAAATGACATTAACTCATTGTGATACGATGATAATGTATGTATCTATATATGTTTTTCTTAACTCATTGTGATATTATGATATCTATATAGGTTTTTATCCATGGTTCCTGGCTTATAACTCCCATAGCCCTTGTTATAATATTGGGGCCCTTGGGCCGGCCTCAGAAAACAGAATCTCTCTCTCTCTCTGGCCATCCCTTGCTCTCCTTTCACCTGCTCCTTTCTCTCCCCAAGGCAGGACTCTAATCTTCCCCTGCCTTTCTGTCTTGGAGCTGGCATAAAGCAATTCTCTGACCTACCTTATCTCATTGTAGGACATCAGATCTCCATTTCAGACATGGTCCTGCCCTGCACCCTGGAGGAAGGAGTGCTACACAAAGAGGCCAAGAAGAATCTGAACAGACAGTCCTTGCCAGGTTTCCCCACTCAGTCTATTAGCATTAGATCATGCCCTTTTTGTCCAATTACATGTCTACACGGTTATCAATCATGCTTATCCAATGAAGGCTCCATAAAAGGCCCAAGAGGACAAGGTTCGGAGAGCTTCCAGATAGCTAGATGCTTGGAGGTTCCTACAGGGTGGTACAGCACGGGAAGGCAGGGAAGCTCCACGCCGCTTCCCCCATACCTTGCCCTATGCATCTCTTCATCTGTATTCTTTGTGATATTCTTTATAATAAACTGGTAAACATAAGTGTTTCCCTGAGTTCTGAAAGCCACTCTAGTAAATTAGTAAAATCCCCTATTTGTAGCCACCCAGTCAGAAGCACACGAAAAGCCTGGGGCTTGCAATTGGCATTGGAAGTGGGGGTCAGTCTTGAGGACTGAGCCCTCAACCTGGGGGATCTGATGCTACCTCCAGGTAGATGGTGTTAGAATTGAATTTGAGGACACCCAGCTGGTGCCTGTGGCAGAACGGATTGCTTGCTTGTTTGTGGGGAAGCCCTCCCCTAACACATCTGGTCACAGAAGTCTTGTGTGTTGATTGTTGTTGGTGTAAGAGCAGGGGAAACACAGTTCATGATTTTTCCCTTTGGATTCATTCATTAAGATAAATGATTTTCACATTGTATCGTAAAGCAAAATCCAATTCTATGCTGTTTAAAGGAAACATATCTAAAAGAAGTGAACCATAAAAGATTGGAAATGAAAAGAATGAACAAACGTGTACCAGGTGTATTAGTCAGTGTTATCTTGGACAGAACTAATAGGAGATATATATATATATATATATATATATATATATATGAGTTTATTAAGTATTGACTTACATCATCACAAGGTCCCACAATAGGCTGTCTGTAAGCTGAGGAACAACAAGAGCCAGTCTGGGTCCCAAAACTGAAGAACTTGGAGTCTGATGTTTCAGGGCAGGAAGCATCCAGCACAGGGGAAAGATGTAGGCTGGGAGGCTAGGCCTGTCTCACCTCTTCATATTTTTCTGCCTGGTTTATATTCACTGGTGGCTGATTAGATGGTGTCCACCTGATTAAGAGTGGGTCTGCCTTCCCCAGCCCTCTGACTTAAATGTTAATCTCCTTTAGCAACACCCTCACAGACATACCCAGGATCAATATTGCATCCTTCAATCCAATCAAGTTGACCCTCAGTATTAACCATCACAAGTCCACCCCTTGTCAACTTGAACCCATACACATCTCCTGAGATCATACATAATCTTCAAATAGAGACAATAATAAGGTCATAATTATACCTAACGTAATACAACTATCCTTCATACAACTGGAAACACACCAATACCCAACCAAGTACTATTACATAAAGTTAACATACTTAAATGCTGATATGAAGTCAATAAATCTTATGTCACATGATAAAGGAAAAGGAAATAAAACAAAGATATTTTCTTAGTAAAAGTGTATACATGTACAAACATGTTTTTAACAAAAGAAGAAGGAAATACTTATGACAATTACAGTCTTTGTTTCTGCAGGTGGTCACGTGGTCACAGCTGGTATTGACGACTACCTCCTTCTACTACCCATTCTGTATTCCCTTTGCCTTCAGCAAGCATCTCAGCAGGACGTGTTTTTTTTTTCCTGGTGGAGTGACCCAAACCTTCATTCCTGAAGGGTCTGAGTCATTTGTAGTCCTGCCTGGATTGGGATGTAGTAGTTTCCCATTGACCTTAATCACGGGGCATGGTAATACTAAGAGACTGCCTAATGGATCTTCTATATTCCATTTGTACTCTTCCTTACCTCCGTTGTGGAGTAGTAGACTGATTTTGTCTTGATAGTCCGGGTCGATCGCCCCAATCAACACTATGACTCCCTTCTTAGCCTGTTGACTTAAAGGTAGAAGGAGCCCAAAGTGGCCAGGTGTCAATCTTAACTTCCAGTTTAATGGGATTGTTGTTGTGTCTCCTGGTGGCAGCATTCCTCCCTCTGGAACTAAGACCTCTAGGCCAGTAGAATGTAATGTCGCGGGAACAGGAAGCAAAAATTTTGCTAATGGATCACTAGGGGTGATAGTGAGTGGTGCCACTTCCACGTCCACTCCTTGATTCCTGGACCCATGAATCCTGGCTATGGGAGAAAGAGTACCATATATTGGACGCTGATTCAGAGCATACGTGGCGTTCTGGAGAACTTTGCCCCAGCCCTGCAAAGTATTGTCACCTAGTTGGCATTGTAATTGTGACTTCAGAAGGCCATTCCACTGTTCTATCAATCCAGCTGCTTCAGGATGATGGGGAACATGGTACAGTGAATTCCATGAGCATGAGCACACTGCCTCACTTCTTTAGCCATAAAGAGAGTGCCTTGGTCAGAGGCAATGCTGTGTGGAATACCATGGCAGTGGATAAGACATTCTGCAAGTCCACAGATGGTAGTCTTGGCAGAAAGATTGCATGCAGGATAGGCAAACCCATGTCCAGAGTATGTGTCTATTCCAGTGAAGACAAGCATCTGCCCTTTCCATGTTGGAATAAGTCCAGTGTAATCAACCTGCCACCAGGCAGCTGGCTGATCACCCTGAGGAATGGTGCCATATCAAGGGCTCAGTGTTGGTCTCTGCTGCTGGGAAATTGGGCACTTAGCAGTGGCCATAGCCAGGTCAGCCTTGGTGAGTGAAAGTCCATGTTGCTGAGCCCATGGCCACTTTGTTCATGGTCCCATTTGGTGATGACAGAAGTGGCTGGGGAAAGAGGCTGAGTGGTGTCCACAGAACAGGTCATCCTATCCACTTGATTATTAAAATCCTCCTCTGCTGAGATCACCCATTGGTGAGCACTCACATGGGGTACAAATATCTTCACAGTTTTTGACCTCTCAGAGAGGTCCATCCACATACCTCTTCCCCAGATTTCTTTGTCACTGATTTTCCAGTCATGCTTCTTTCAAGCCCCTGACCATCTAGCTAAACCATTAGCTACAGCCTATGAATCAGTATATAATTGCACATCTGGCCATTTCTCCTTCCATGCAAAGTGCATAACCAAGTGCACTGCTCGAAGTTCTGCCCACTGGGAAGTTCCCTCCACCGCTGTCCTTCAGGGATGTCCTAGAAAGGGCTGTAGTGCTGCAGCTGTCCACTTCTGGGTGGTGCCTGCATATTGTGTAGAACCATCTGTGAACCAGGGCCTAGTCTTCCCTTCGGCCATCGGTGCAGCCTGGGGGAGAGAAGGCAGGTGGCAGGAGTAGAGAGCATGGGCACTTGAGCCACTTCCTCATGTAACTTACTTGTGCCTTCAGGACCTGCTTGAGCCTGATCACGTATACACCACTTCCATATGATGATGGAATGCTGCTGTGCATGACCCACTTTATGACTAGATGGGTCAGAAAACATCCAGTGCATGGTAGACAGTTCAGGTCGCATGGTGACTTGATGATCCATAGTCAAACATTCAGTTTCCACCAAACTCCCAGTAACAGGCCAAGAGCTGTCTCTCAAAAGGAGAGTAGTTATTTGCAGAAGATGGTAGGGCCTTGCTCCAAAATCCTAGAGGCCTCCACTGTGATTCACCTATGGGAGCCTGCCAAAGACTCCAAAGGCCAAGTCAGTGGCTGCATACCAGATACCAGATGTGTTAATTTGCTCAAGCAATGAAACCACATCTGGTACAGCAGCTGAAATTGGAATCACCACTTGGTTAAGGTTATGATAATCCACTGTCATTCTCCAAGATCCATCCCTATCTGCCACTGACAATTCAAGCTTCTTTGGATCTGTTGGGTCATATGGCCCAAGTGGCAGAGCAGCTTGCACAACACCTGGAACTGTTGCAGAACCTTCTTCTGTTCTGGACCCCACTCAAAACTGGCAGGCTTTTGGGTCACTCAATAAATGGGCCAGAGTAAGGCACCCAAATGAGGTACGTGTTGCCTCCAAAATCCAAATAGGCCCACTAGGCGTGTGCCTCTTTCTTGTTTGTAGGAGGGACCAAATGCAGCAACTTATCCTTTACCTTAGAAGGAATATCTCTACAGGCCCCACACCACTGGACCCCTAGAAATTTTCCTGAGGCACAAGGTACTTTAATTTTAGTCAGATTTATTTCCCATCCTCTGGCATGCAAATGTCTCACCAATAAGTCCAGTGTATTTACTACTTCTTGATCACTGGATCCAATCAGCATAATATCATCAGTGTAATGGACCAGTGTGATATCTCATGGAAGGGAGAAGAAATCAAGGTCTCTCAAATAAGATTACGACACAAAGCCGAAGAGTTGATATACCCCTGAATTAGGACAGTAAAGGTATATTGCTGCCTTGCCAGCTGAAGGCACATTGCTTCTGTTGGGCCTTATGGACAGGAATGGAGAAAAAGGATTTGCCAAGTCAATGGCTGCATACCAGGTATCAGGTGTGTTAATTTGCTCAAGCAATGAAACCACATCTGGTACAGCAGCTGAAATTGGAGTCACCACTTGGTTAAGCTTACGATAAATCCACTGTCATTCTCCAAGATCCATCTGTCTTCTGCACAGGCCAAATGGGAGAGCTGAAAGGGGATGTGGTGGGAATCACCAGCCTGCATCTTTCAAGTCCTTGATGGTGGTGCTAATCTCCGCAATCCCTCCAGGGATGTGACATTGTTTTTGATTTACTATTTTTTCTAGGTAGAGGCAGCTCTAATGGCTTCCATTTGACCTTTTGCACCATAATAGCCCTCACCCTACCAGTCAGGAAGCCAATGTGGGGGTTCTGCCAGCTGCTAAGTATGTCTATGCCAATTACGCATTCTGACACTGGGGAAATGACTACAGGATGAGTCCAGGGACACACTGGACCCACTGTAAGTCGGACCTGAGCTAAAATTCCATTAATTACCTCACCTCTATAAGCCCTTCCTTTAACTGGAGGACCACAATGATGTTTTGGGTCCCCTGGAGTCAACGTCAGCTCAGAGCCTGTGTCCAGTAGTGCCCCAAATGTCTGATCATTTCCCTTTCCCTGATGCAGTTACCTAGAAACCAACAGGGGTGTTGGGGGTGGCTCCTGAGGAGAATCAACATTATTTTGCCTGGCCACTGCCTCAGGGGAGGCCATCACTATTGCCTCAGGCAGCTCAGGGTTTATCTCCTCAGACAAAAGTGGAAAGGCTGATGGCAGCATGGGTTGGGGAGGGGATGTTGCCACTACTGGGGATGGGGAAGCTGTTCCTTCTGGCAAAAAACGTTCATCAGAGTTTACAAACATCAGGGTCCTCCCACATGCCCCTATTCCAAGTTGCAGGGTCCTATTCTTTTCCAATCAATGCCCTCACTTTAACAGTAGACACCTGGCGAGGCTGTGCATGAACCTTTCGTTGCAGGTCAGCCACTTGCATGATAAGAGATTGTGTCTGTTCTTCCACAATTTCAGCTCTTTCTCTACAGGCGACAAGACTCTCACTCAGGGCAATCTTAGCAGATTTGAGGGTCAGTATCTGCTTCTGAAGCCAGGAGACAGAATCCCTGAGTTCACCATTTTCTGTCACCACTTTGTCCACTGAACTTAGGAGCAATCAACCAGCTTCATTATGTTCCTTGGGTCTCCACATATGGCCGAAGGTATTATGTGAAGTGTCACTAAACTCTCATGAGTGGTGAATCAGGAGTGTCAAATGCATTTATTTTGTGTAATTCTCTAAACAGTTTCCACCAAGGACTATCAGTGTTCTCCATACTATTAGAAGTAGAGTCCTTAGCATTTTTGCGTTTAATCATATTAAGCAGCCAACTCCAGAAACCCCAAAATCAATGAAAGAACTCCACCCTTAATATTCTGTTTCTCTAGAACACTACCTGGTACCAAAATCTTTATTAGTCAGGGTTCTCCCGGAGGGACAGAACTAATAGGATATATATATATAATATATATATATTTTCTCATGTATATTATATATATTTTATTATATATTATACATATTTTATTATATATATTATATATAACATATATAATATATATGTGTTTATTAAATATTAACTTACACAATCTCAAGGCCACAGTAGGCTGTCTGCAAGCTGAGGAGCAAGAGGAGCCAGTCCGAGTCCCAAAACTGAAGAACTTGGAATCCAATCTTCAAGGGCAGGAAGCATCCAGAATGGGAAAAAGATGTAGGCTGAAAGGCTAGGCCCATCTCTCTTTTTCACGTTTTTCTGTCTGGTTTATACTCTCTAGCAGCTGATTAGATGGTGCCCACCTGATTAAGGGTGGGTCTGCCTTCCCAGCCCACTGACTCAAATGTTAATCTCCTTTGGCAACACCCTCACAGACACACCTAGGATCAATATCTCATCCTTCAATCCAGTCAAGTTGACATTCAGTATTTACCATCGCACCAGGCAAGTGCAAACCAAAAGCTAGCAAGTGTTGCCAGTTTGCCTTCAAAGAGGAAGAAATTCAGGGCCAAAGAACATTAAATGAGACAAACAAGGGAGCATTCTAATGCTAAAAGACACAACGCACAGAAAAGATGAAATAGCTAATGAGCGTCTGTGTGCAAAAGCACATAGCATCAATATTCATAAGGCAGAAATTACAGAGGATATGAGGAGAAATAGAAACACACTTGTAGTCGAAAAGTTTTCAAAGCTATTAATTCATGTCAGATCAAATAACGGAAATAAGTAGGAAGTAAGAACATTGATCTGGTTGATATATGTCAAAAATCTATATCCTGAAAATGGAGAGTTTACCTTCTTTACAAAGGTCAGTGAAACATTCATGAACTCTGACTACATAATTGTCCATAATAAAATTTCAACAAATTATCAAAAGTAGAAATAGTACAAGCAAATCCCCTGATCATAATAGGGTTAAACTAGACAGTGATAACAAAGAAATAGAAAAAGATTCTTCCATCTGAAATGTTTTTAAAAGAAAAAACTCTTAAACAACTTTACGTTAACAAAGACGTTTTAGGAAACAGCAATTGCAAAACTGTATAAGAGAACCTGTGGGTATAGCTGCAGCAGTCCTCAAAGGAAAAGGCATATCCTTAAATATTTATGTTAATGAGAACAGAAAGAAAAAAACAAATTATTTTAAACATCTAACTCAAGTTTTTAAAGCCCTGGTTGTTTTTAAACCCAATCTTCAGGCCGGGCATGGTGGCTCACTCCAGTGATCCCAGCACTTTGGGAGGCCAAGGTGGGTGGATCACCCAAGGTCAGGCATTTGAGACCAGCCTGGCTAACATGGTGAAACCCCTGTCTCTACCAAAACAAACAAACAAACAAACACATTAGCCAGGTGTGGTTGCTGCACCTGTATTTCCAGCTACTTGGGAGGCTGAGGCAGGAGGATCGTGTTTTGTTTTTTTTTGTTTTTTTTTTTGAGACGAAGTCTTGCACTGTCGCCCAGGCTGGAGTGCAGTGCAGTGCAGGTGCATGATCTTGGCTCACAGCAACCTCTGCCTCCTGAGTTCATGCCATAGGAGAATCATTTGAACCTGGGAGGTGGAGGTTGCAGTGAGCCGAGAAAGCAACCAACCTGGGCGAAAAGGGCAAAAGTCCGTCTCAAAAAATAAAAAAATAATAAATTAATTAACCCGATCTTCAACCATAATGTGTTATTTTAAAATAAATCCATGGTGGTATAATTGGTGTACAACTAACTGCTCATACTTAAAATGCACGGTTTTGTGAGTTGCGACTTGTGTAGCCACCTGTGAAACCATCACCATAGTCAAGATAACGGACGTATCCATCACCCTGTCCAAAAGTTTTCTCAGGTGCTTTTGTAATCCTTTCCTCTTGCCTCTCCCAGTCCTGTCCCCAGTCACTGATTAGCTTCTTGTCAATATAGATTGGTTTGTATGTTCTAGAATTCTAAACAAATAATAAAATATATATTGTTTTTGTCTAGCTTCTTTCACTCAGCACAATGACTTTGAGATTCACTGAAATTTTTACAGTTGTAATAATATGATGTCTGGGATGTACATTGAAATTATTAGGAGGAGGGAATGCATGAGTGGAAGTCAAGATGAACTAAGGTTGGCTGTAAATTGATGAGTATCGAAGCTGGACCATGGACAGAAGAGATTCATTATACTATTCTGGCTACTTATATAAGTGTTTCGAATTTTCCATGAAGGAAATGTTTTAAAAAATACTTCTGCTACACCTTGCCACTTTTATGCTATTTTATGTCACACTGCTATATGGTTTGTCTTGAATTTTTATTTCTTGCTGTTATTCAAAATAATCATCCTTGATTTTCCTCTTTGAGGCTTCAAAAATCCACTTTTTTTTTCCTTGCAGGACCTCAGAAAAGTGGATCAATGTTACTAAAAACAAAACAAAACCAGTCCTCTATTTCAATGTCCCAAACCCTTCTGGCACCAGGGACTGGTTTCATGGAAGACAATTGTTCCATGGATGAGGAAGCAAAGGTGTCAAAAGCATTTATTTTGCATAACTCTCTAAACAGTTTCCATCAAGGACTATCAGTGTTCTCCATAGTATTAGTAGTAATAGGAGATATATATATATATATATAAACTTTTATATATATATATATATAAGTTTAACCTAAGCAAAATTTCTAAACCAAGAGTTTTTTCATTTTAAAAATGAACCTGTTCCATCTCATATCATCAGGCACTGATTACATTCTAATAAGGAGCGCACAACCTAGATTCCTCGAATGCACAGTTCACAATACAGTTTGTGCCCCTATGAGAATCTAATGCCACTGCTGATCTGACACGAGACAGAGCTCAGGCGGTAATGCGAGCTCACCCATTCGTCACCTCCTGCTGTGCGACTCAGTTCCTAACAGGCCATGGACCTATACTGGTCCATGATCTGGGAATTGGGAACCCCTGCTCTATTTAAGTTTTTTAAGCACCAGGTGCTAGAAATCATGAGTACCTCTGCCCAAGGGAGGAAATGTTTGAGCAGACTGGATATTTTCTGATATTTTCCGTCCTATAGACAACGGCAGGTAAGATCTGCACCTGATGGCATAGGCTTCTCTGAAGTGGACATATTTGCAGGGAACTGAGGCACCTCCTTGCAAACTTAGTAGTCTTGTTTCTCAGGTGAGGGAAGCACGAGAGAAGATTGTGGGCCAGAGGTCATGTAAATAGTTACTGTCAATCAAATCTAGTGATTTGAAGGAGGTAAATAGTGAACTATGAGTTCACTATTTACAAGTGTTATTTTTCAATTAAAATGTGATTAAGGCTGGGTATGATGGCTCACACTTGTAATCCTGGCACCTTGGGAGGCCAAGGCAGGCGGATCATCTGAGGTCAGGAGTTTGAGACCTGCTTGGTCAACATGGTGAAACCCCATCTCTAAAAAAAATACAAAAATTAGCCGGGCGTGATGGCGGGTGCCTGTAATCCCAGCTACTTGGGAGGCTGAGGGAGGAGAATCGCTTGAACCCAGGAGGCAGAGGTTGCAGTAAGCCAAGATCATGCCACTGCACTCCAGCCTGGGCGACAGAGTGAGACTCCATCTCAAAACAAATAAAAAATAAAAAGTTATTAAAAATAGTAAAATAAGGCAACAAAAAGAAACAAACCAAAAATGTGCTCAAACTTCTTTTGGTGCTAATGAGAATTTGCCTGGTAAGGAGAGCTGGCCGGCTCTTTCTTTCATACTGAGTGGCTCTATGTGTGTTCTAGCTTCCTCCCTGAGAAAGGGAGACCTGAAATTTGCTTACAGGATTTCATGTGTGCCAGACTCGGTTATCCCTAAGTGGGCTGCATTTATGGAATGATGGGTGTGGTAGACTATAATATCTGTAGCTCTCAAGGAAGCCTTCTGGTGCTGTCCACAGTGTCTCTGAGCTTGGCCACATGACTGGCTGAGGGTATTAGCAGGAGGGATGCAAACAGAGGCTTGTTAAGTTCTCAAGCACAATGGGGCTTATTAACCTCTTGAACTGCTTGCTCCTGGAGCCAGCCGCCATGCTATAAGGAAGCCCAAGCTAGTAGCCACATGGAAAGATCAGGTGAATTGAGCAAGAGGGCCCAGCCTTCCAGCCAGCTCCAGCAAGACCCCAGTCACGGGAGGGGAGCCATCCTGGATGTCCCAGCCATCTAACTGCAGACCCCATACAAGGGACACCCCATACAAGGTCAACAGAAGAAATTTCCAGCTGAGGCCTAGTCAACCCATTGAATCGAGAGAAATAATAAAATGGTTGTTTTAAGATATATACAATCACATGTATATCAACTCTTTTAGTTGTCTACTACCATGTTAGAAACCACTCCAATAAATGGTAGTGGACAACTAAAAGAGTTAATATATATGTGATCATATATGTCTTGAAAGTGAAAATCTGCACATGAGAGCTACAGGTTAGGAGAATTCGTCCTGAAAACAAAATTCCTACAACCACTAAGATAATTATTTTCATTCCACTCAAGTCTAGATTTAAAAAATCCCTGTCACGCATAACTTTCCTGGAACACATCTATTGTGTAGTGGCGGCTACCCAAGAGATGGCGTGTGCCCAGGGATGCCCAGAGGAGAGGATACTGGAAAGACGTGTGGATGACAGGCATTGGTTCGGATTGATATGTCTGATTGTGGCTTCTCAGGATAATAAAAGACCATGGTGGAGTTGGCCCTATCCTGTTGAGCCTATTTTGCCATGGCCTGTGAGTGGTTCAGGGCTATTCGGCAGAGAGGAGGGGACTAGGTCCAGACAGGAGCGGCTGTTGGCATCACTGGCCCTGGAACAAGCCTATGGCAGGGCTGGGACATGTGACCTCTAGACACTGGCTTAGGAAATGAGTTAAGGAGTTGATGGGGGATGGGAGAAGCTTTACTTTAGTTGAGGTTGGAACTCCCACCTGGTGGGCTGGGTGCACGGCAGATGCCATAGTCACAGCCGGGCTCCAGCTACAAAAGGAAAAGCCAAAGCGAATGGAATAATTCCATGACAACTCTGCCTTTCTCTGCTTTGCAATCATTTCCTGTCTATATTCCATTCCAAAGTGAGTGAAATTGTTCTAGCTCACCGCAGTGGGTGCAAACAGACCGCACCCACCATTTCCTGGGTGTGGGTGCCGTGGGCAGATGCCTGGAGGGATTTTAAAAGAAGCCGTGCTATTTCAGGCCTTAGGATTTGCCATAATGCCAAGGCAGCAACATGTCTGCCCCTGCGAAAGTCCCATCATCCTGTCGCTGAGCTTCTGCCCACACTCCTCTTAATCCGCCTTTCCATCACATCCCTTCATGAAGTCACTCTGTGGTCTTTCCCTTACGATTCCCATCACGGTGTGGGGGCTCCTGCCTCAGTCTAGGTATGGAGCT